>NC_092589.1:61277500-61877500 GCF_047663525.1 Anas platyrhynchos | reverse complement strand
GGAAAGGGTAAATAGCCTTGTAAAACAGCGATTTATTTAGTGAGAGGACTGCTGAGATCCATTTTTTTTAGATCCATTTAAGTCCCTCACTGTTCACTGCTGCTCAGGCTTTGCTTTGGTTTGTGCTGGCAGGAGGTGGCAAGGAGGGGGTTTCACCCACCAATGTGTCTTTCAGTTCAACTTCATTCATAAGACCACAATTTTCTATGCTTGGAGTTGATTTTTGAAGGCAACAGAAAGTGGGTGCCTCTTTGTGTCCCCCTTCTCTTTAAGAAAATCTTCCTGGTTTTCCTCCCAGAGCTCAGTGTGACACGGAAACTCAAGTGCCTAAGCAAAAAAACATCCCCTAACTTCATGCAATGACTTTCCTACCTGGCCATCCCCTCTGCACTTTGGCTGCCAACCTCCACCTTCCCCAGCAGTGCCAGTAAGCTACATGATTGCATGTTTTTCACTTTCCAGTATATATATATATATTTGATACTTTAAAAGGCTTGTTTTAGTTTGATGATCTCTACAAGTGAAATGAAATGCTGTCTTTGCACTTGAAGTCCTCTAACAGTTCTAGTTTTTGCATGAAGCTGGTCAAAAATCAGGTTTCCTCTAAAAAAAATTCCTCCAAGCCCTCTCTCCAAAAGTAAGCTGGTGTTATGAAACTCGACATATGCCCTATAAACTTTTTCACAGATCTCATTGTCACAGTGCTCTTCCCTGCAAGAACATGCTCAAGGAAAATTACTATAAAATCCTTCATTATCTTTGATATGATTATCAAAGGCCATTATTATTTACCAAATGCTTAAATGTAACACTTGACCTACAACATGAGAAGGGCAAATTCGGCTCATGATAGGCAGCCTCAATTAGCATATGACAGCAAATACAAGATGGTATGCGAGATCCACTTGACAATGAACCACTTTGCTGAAGAAAATGCCCCTGTGGAACAAACAGGGATTGTTAGGTTCAATTACTGGTTAGTATCACAACAATACTCATTATGTGATTTTTTAAAGTGGGTCTTCTTGAAGTAGAGCACTTCATTTTAGCCAGAAGCTACTAACTAATCTGAATTGAAAAGGTATTTCATAAGCATAGCTAATTTTAAGCACTGAAGCCACGCCTCTTAAGTCAAGTAGTTCCTTTGTGTCAATAGGCTTATTAGCATACAGCCATTAGCAGAGATGTTATCTGTATAATCAGAGCACCAAGATCAGAATATTGGCTCCAATCACTGTTTAAGTCCAGCAGAGTATGCCGAAAGCCAGGGAGCCATCCATTACGGAGGCATGGGAAGCCTCGGTGTTGAACAAGGCTACTCTGCTTCTTGCAAAATGAAGCTCTGAAATAATTAGGGAGAAAACTCTTGCTGGCATTTCCATGTCTCATCACTGCAAAAACATCTTTGCCTTATTATAACATTTTTTACACTTAAAAAAGCCTCCCAAATCTGTAGATCCTATCAAGGTAGATAAGAGTAACCTATTTGGCTGATACTTTAGAGGACATCTCCTACAAGTTGAAATCCTACAACTCAGCATCCAAAAATATCTTAAACTGGGTCATGTTTCACTTCTACTAATCATACCATGAAAACACAAACTGATTCCTGAGTGAAGTGACTTGCTAACAAGGGGCTGCAGATAAACCTTGTCCAGGACAAGGCGATAGGATGAGTGGGCAATTCACAATCCTTTTTTTATTCTTCATTTTGTCACACCTTGTCTTTCTGCTGCAGCTTAGTGCAGACAGTGTGTGAACAGGCCACACAAGGCACCATTTGAATAGCCCGGGAATAATGAGCCAGATAAATGCTAGAAGTGTCATATTCAAACCACATGTATGCATGCATCCAGTGATGATTCAGCACAAATGCAGAGTGCTAGGAGTCTTGTCTTAAAATAAAGAATCCAAGTTCATTTTTAATTAGCAAAAATAAGACTTTCTGTAGTGATTTGCAGTGAAACATGCCCATTTCCCAGGCTTATTTTTCTGGTTCAGATCCAAGAAAGCATTTAAGCACTTGTGTATTTTGAGCACTTAATTTAATCCCCACCACTATCTCCTTTTCCAGAGTAAACCACAGAACAGTGTAAAATTAATGCTGCTCATTTATACGAAATTTAAGGCCAGGCCAGAGCTGCTCTGCAAACTGTAGAAGCTCGAAAATAAAGCATTGCAAACAACTGTCATGCGAGGCAATGCCGAGCATGAATGCCTGTTAACATCAAATTTATGTGCACTATAAACTAATACAATAACCACATGTTTTGTAGAAGCCTGAAATATTGTTCTAATGACAGAAATATTGATGTGAATTCTAGTCGTCCCTACCTTTTACCAGTGCTTTCCATGTTAACGTAAGGCCATATGGCTTAGAAAGCAGAAGGACAAAAAACTAAATCCACTGACAGAATTTCCATACTGACAGTTCTCTTTCCCATAAGGTTTTCCAGTTTCTGGTAGGGCATTTGATGACCAAGAGTAGGTCCAGGAGCATTTTGTTGCAGAGAAAAGCAGTCCTATGCGGTCTGGCTCAAATGGGTGACAGGAGATATGACCTCTGTGATCAAGTACCTGGGCTGTTCAGTGTCATATGTGAAACCAGCTCTTTCTAGGTTTTTTACAGATGCATTTAGTGACTGAAGAGAGAGACATAGAAAATGTTCTGCATTTAACTATGCTAATGAATCATTCTTTACCTCAGGTAGCCAATTAATCTATGAATCACAGTGGCAAAGTCCAGTAGACTATGTTTGCTTTCAGCATGATTCTCTGGGCTTTCAGAAAATGTTCCAGGTCTGGGTTTTGGCTTGCTTAATCTGATAAAATGCATAAAGAAAGACTGCCACGTAAGATTGCATAAGGAGAGTGATAGGTTGAAAGAGGGACTTGGTTCCTTCATCACCTCCACAGATTTCACTTTTCTTGCAAACCCTTGAATTTTCATCATTCTTCCACCTTCCCTACTGTCCCCAACACAGGTATAAAAGTTTGCATTTGGATGACGTCAACAACTCACAACAAAATATAGACACAACAGGCAGTTTTCACATGGGAAAGCCATCGCAAATTCTAATTTAGCTTCCTGGTCGCCCTAAGCCCCCTCAGTAGCCACTAAGGAAAGGAGGGCTGCTCCAAATGGCAGGTCAGATAGCAGGGCTCTGAAAGCCCCCATAGGTGGGGAGAATATTTCCTTCTGTTGATTTTCTGTGGAGCCTGTCTCTCACATTGGTTAAATGTGTAAGTCTAAGCGTGTTGAAACATATGTTCCATTTTAGGTAAAAATTAGCTCAGCTTTAAAGCATCCATTCAAGCTGATATAAATTTAACTCTGATATACTCAGTACGTCAAATCTGCCCAGATTTAAACTAGGAACAGGCATCTGTCGATCCGAATTAGGATTTAATCAGTAAATATTTGCTTCTATGATTTGTCCTCAACAGGGGCTTGTCTTCACTGCTGTCCCCATGTGAATTTTGTTCCTCATGGGGCTGACAGCCCCACACAGAGAGCTGCCACTGCAATGAGATGGTGCATCTCAGCAGGGCTTGCCAGAAAGTGTGGTCACTGCTCCCTCTTAGCGAGGGGCACATGCCAGGGGACATGAAATCACAGTCCCTCCTATGGGAGGAATTTCATTAGTGTTAAACTAGGAACCCAAGGACATCTTGGTGGCTTGCCATCTTTCCCCGCCCTAGGATCACATGGGTGCTCAAACTCTGGTCCCACACATCTCAGATTTAACTTATTCCACTCTTTAACAGGTCTTAATCAATACCATAGTACTGCTAGTCCTACAAGCACGTACTTACAGGAGCTGGGCTTTGATGGGACTATAAGAGAGATGAAGAAAAGCAAGGTTTCCGTAAGTTCTAAATCCTCCCCCATGAGCCCATTATGCATTTATTTGTCCATCACAGAACTATATACATATATTTAGATTTTATATCTATCTAGATGGATATATGTATCTTTTTTTTTTTATGCCAAGCCCCATTCCTCCAGATGCAGGCACTGATCCCTGCTGGGAGTGTGGCATCCACAGCTGTGTGTGTGCTGGGTGGGCTTTCAGTGTTCAGGGTCAGGGCATCCCAGCAGCTCTGAGAAGTCTCCCGGAAGAGGATCCTGTGATGGCCTCCAGGAAAACTGCTCTGAGAGTTCAGCCTCTGGTTCCAGAGAGCTGCACAAAGCTGCCTGCTGCTCAGGGACATGCAGTAACACATCATTTTCTGCCATGGGTCCACAAAGAGATAAATACCTATGGACTTTATGCATCTAAATGGTTTTGAGGATGGCTTCTGTCAAAAAAAAATGCCCCTCAGTCCTACGTGTAAAGTACTTTCACTGATTTCCACACTCTCAGCATGAACGTCAGGGATGTCAGCGGAGCTGATGCAATTTGCACCAGCAGATTATCCTGACATTCATTGGCCAGCTGCCTAAATAACTTTGCAGTTGTACAGAAATGTGTTCTAAGGACTGACAGAGGAGGAAGAAAAAACTCTTTTGAACAAGGCACCAATGCCATAGACTCAATCCAAATGCATGCATTCAACATCCCTCTCTCAATAAAAGTGTTCCCCTTTCCATGGTTAAAAAAAAAAATCCCTGTGATCTGCATGGATCTCTTCCCTTGAACTGCATGCAGGACTCCTGTGTTATATGTGAAGAGATACCTGAGATTTGTAAAGAAACCACTGGGAGGTCCTGTTTTGCTCTTATATTTTTTCTGCTAGAACAAATTCAAGCCTGAGAAACAGATGCCCTTTGGGTCCAGTCTGTGTTAGTGCTGAGTGAGTTCCTTCCGGGCCCTGGACTTGTTGGAGCCCCTCTGATATTTGTTGGATGGAGAGGATTAGTTCCAGAGCACACTGCATTCCTGTATTAATGCGTTACATCTCTCTTTCACCAGCTCATTGGTGAGGTCACCCAGTGTCAAAACCCTGGGCTTATGCTTGCAAAGACCTCCATTGATATATAGGAAAACATGGAAGCAAGTTGTCCATGCATGAGTGATATTTAGCTTTTGATCCTAATGATGCAAAAGGAACAGATCATCTGACACCCAAATCTGAATTTTCATTGAGTCACTGAGGGAAGCATCAGGGTTCTGGCCACCTGCTCTGTTTCAGAAATGCTGAAGGTGCCCTACAGTTCTTAAGCAAGACAACTCTCTTGCATATGCTCCATCTGACTCCAAGAGTCCCACATTTACAGACTTATTTTGGAAAATAAGTCTGATACTCCAGGAGTTTGGCTCTCCTGGTTTCTGCATTTTGGTATGTTCCACCATACAGTGGTGATCCACGAAGGAGGTGACACTTCTTTATAAGAAAGGACCACTATTTTTGCCCTCCCCCCAAGTGTTTTGAGCAGACAACCTGCAAATGAGATACTCTGCAACTATTTCAGTTAATTCTGTGCCATTTAGTGAATGGTTATATGTGTGCCTGGCCCTGACTAGAAGAATTTCTCTGTGTTTTCTTTATGTTAAACAAATTTTCAGGGCCACACCTAGCTTCAGTGACGCACTGGTGATCTACTTCCACACTGCACTCATGCCATTTGCCTGCACTCACTGCTCCTTGTGCAAGGCATGGCAAGGCTGTTTCTGTGAGGCTGACTTCTTGTGGCCCCAGCAAGCCTCTTTGCAAACACTCGCTGGATGCAGCACAGAGCCCTTCGTGTTCCTCGCCCTTCACGTAGCAGCCAGATTGAGATTTCTCATGGGCTCCACAGATATCTTTCCCTACTGAGAAAAATTCATCCTCGTGTCACTTTTCTGATATAAAGCAAAGGTAACTCAAGACAAAGATGTGTGTCAAGTGAGTCCCCTGTGCTAGTCAAGATGTGTGTCAAGTGAGTCCCCTGTGCACCTCCCACCTGGAGGTGCTCCTGCAAACACCACTGGAGAAACAGCATGTGCTGTTCTGCGGCATGATGCAATACTCATTTGTTGCACCTACAAAACGTCCTTATGATGGCGTGAAATTGAGTGTGAACAAGCAGTTGGATCACATTTCATCAAACATAATTAATCCATAACAGAGCAACAGAAATGCTCCTTTTATCTTGCCTAGGGGTTGATGATATAAACACAGAGCACCCCTGAATCAAAAAAAGTAACTAAACAGATGCTCACCTGCCTGTGAATTCTTTTGTAATGTAGAAATGGCTTTTATTGCTCACGGTCTGTTTTTGAGCACTCATCAGCGTGCTGCCTGAGTGCTTTGATAAATGGCAATAAATATATTTAGCATATCTTTGGTTCATTAAAAAATCTATCTACTTAATGTAATTTGGAAGCAAAGGAGGAATCATGGAAAAATGCAACATTTACAAATGCCAGCTGTGCAAATCTGGATTGCAACTAGCTCTTTGACTAGAATCCCCCCCCCAAAAAGGAAAGAAAATAAAAGGAAAAAAATAATTTATAAAAAGAGCTCAGATTGCAAGCTCTGCCCTGTGAAGAGTGTGCCATTTACCTAATGGTGCTACACAGGCTCTCCTTTATCCCTGCAAAACATCATGCTAGAAGGACTCAAAATAAAGTGGTTGAATTTGTTCCAGAAGCGGCCCAGTGGAGAAGAGGGGAAGAACAAGAACCTCTCTGCTGTTTGTCCAGAAGAGCCTGCTGGGACCTTTAGATCACAAACAGACACATCCCCAACACTGCTGCCACCTGAGCCAGCAGAACAGGCAGATGTAGCACGGAGCAGGAGATGTGAGCACTGAAAATACAACTGTGCTTGGTTTCAGTGCTTCTGTCCCCAGGCATCGCCTGGCCGTGGTGGGCGGTGAGCACTGGAAGCAGCGCTGTAACCTCAATGTCTCCTCTCTCTGCAGAGCAGACAATGGCAACTGGTCTGGTCCAGACCACAGACCAGATTTAGAGATGAATAACATAAACATGTTAAAACTGTTTACTTTATATAGGCGAAGGGGCCCACTTATTCCTTGCACTAAGAAAGGCACACTGAGGATAAGAAATCTAGGCTTTTAAAATACATTCAAGGATTTGGACTCCAAGCAACAGATGTTGAAGGCTGAATATGAGAAACAAACCAAAACCTCCTTCCCAACCCAGACTGCCCAACCACAAGAGATCCTTTGCAGATTCCAACAACTTCTTGATTTTCTTACCCTTGTGTTTTCTATGCATTGCCAGTTTTAAATGAATACTGTATTTTTAAATTCAGGGAATTGTCTTGCAAATGTGTGTTTGTGTTTTGAAATACCTGTATTTCTCCTGGCCCCGGCCTTCACTTGCTAAGCAGATGCATCATGGCTTAATTGCACATGATTTTAACAAGCTGAAGCCGAGATGGTGCCTGTTTTTCCCCATTTGCTGTTTGAGACTTTCTTGACTTGTGCTTTCAGTCAAGAAAGAGGTCAGAGAACAAACACGGGCCTCAAAGACTTCTCAGATTAGCCTGGCACACACCTTGGTTTCCATAGCCCCCAAGGAAGCAGACATTGTTATCACTAGCGTCACATCGGGCCTGCCCAAATGACCAGGAGCACATTTACGGCCAGGTCAACAGGAAAGCTGATTTCAGCAAGAGCCCAAAACTTCAGTCCAAACCTGAAGCAGTGCTCCTGCCCTGAGGGTCATTAACTGTGCTTTTGAAACACCCAAGGAAAAGCTAAAGTAACATTTTCTTTTCAGGGCTGCACCCCTAGTTTTGGACTTGTGTCACTGAAAGCAGAATCTAGCTCCAAGATGGTCTGCAAGGGAGGAAACAATGCTGCAATAACACAGCCGAGCTTGCTGCCCTGGCAATGGATGTTTATCTCACGCAGCTCTCCCAGTGAGCAATGTTTAAAATAAATACTGCAGGGGAGAGTTGCTGTTAGTGCAATTGTTGGGCTTTATTCTTGTGGAAGCTTTTCATCATAATAGTGCAGCAGGAGTACAGTGTGTTTGCAAGTCAAGTTTGAGCCAGGGCACAAGAGCACATGAAGTCAGTTAATAAATAATGGACTCTGTGCAGGTGCTTTTTGCAATGTGGCTTAAAAAAATCAACCCCTTCAAAGTACAGTAATATGCAAGTGCTATTAAAGCAAAACAAAACAAAACAAAATGAAGGGATTTAGTTCCTAGTGCCTGGGAACGGCAGAAATGTTCTCCTCAGGAGAAGTGTCTCCTCAGCAAGTGTGACAGCAGCTGCAAGAGCGCCTCCATTGCACAGTGACTCTCCTTCATGTTCTTCCATTTCATAGAAGCACGGGTAGTGATGATGATGACGATACTTACATTTGCTCATGAACTATGATGCTTTATATTCCCTAACTGTATCTGAAGTCTGTTATACAGTCTGGGGGCCAGATCCTCAACAGGACTCTGGCACGCTGCCGTTCTGTGGATTTAATGATGTTTTACCATGCAGAGGTCGAGAGCTCATCATAATCTTGGATTTATGGGTTAGCAGCAGAAAATGCCTACATCTTCACCTTCCCTGTGTAACAACACTACAGAACACGAAAAGGAAAAATACGCAGGAGCCCTGTAACTTTGCTGGACAAAGCTCACACCAGTTTCTGACTTCACTGGAGGTGAACAGTTAATTTCACTGAACTGAAGGGAGATAAGACCATTGACCTTAAATGGTCAGGACCTCTTCCCAAAAAGTACACCTTGGGCCCACCAGGACAGTCTGTGATAATGCCGATGTGTATTAGCAGAAAACACTGTCATCCCAGCACTTAAATCACTTTTAAGTAAATCATTCCAAAGAATTAGAAAAAAAAAAGAAATACTTACTTGGTCCAAGACCTATGGAAAAGGCAGCAACATAAACAAGCAGGCTGGCCAGTGAGAGCCATTTCAGGACAACGGGAACCTCCCCACTTTCTGTGTGAGATGCCATCATGCTTTTGCCTTCTGCCAGGGTAGTCCTGTTCAGTTCTCCTGTCCTGGCAACATCAGGGTTTCTCTGTGTGTCGAAGGAGAGTCTTTCTGGTGAAGCCATACTAGAGAAGAGGTCCTTGAGACTCCCATTGGTGACACCAGTGAGGTTTCCTGGTCTCTGGAGGTAGGAATCCTCTAGAGACTGGCTTTTACAGACACTGGTGAAGTTCACGTGTATGTTATGGTTCACTAAGCCCATTGTGACCAATGATACTGCCATAACAGAAGAGCCAATACACAGAAAAGTTTTACTTCCAACTTGATCCACAAAAAACGTGGCTGGGACTGTGCTGACCACTTTAACCACTCCAACTCCAGTAGAAGCCAAACTGGCGGCCTCATTGCTCTGGAACCCAACTGACTTCAAAACAGTTGATGCATAGAATAAAATGTTGGGTTGCCCAGTTGTTTGCACAAAAAAGACTAGTGTGAGCCCCACCAACATTCGGGCCCTCATGTTGTTCTTTGAACGAAACAGGTCCAAGAAACTATACTGATGTTCGTCTTTCAGGGAAGACTTGATCAAAGTGAGTTCTTTAGTAGCATCTGAAGTTTCCCGTAGTCTCTCCAGTATTTTTCTTGCGGCTTCATCATTATTTTTCATGACAAGAAACCGAGGACTTGGAGGAAGAAAATACATCGCAATAGCCTGCAAGGCACCTAATGGAATCACAAGGCCAAACATATACTTCCAGCCGTGAGATACGCTGGCAAATGCATAGTTTGAAATATAGGCAAAGAGAATGCCTATCACAATCATGAGTTCATTCAATGATACGAGAAGGCCTCTTCTGTGCTGTGGGGCAATCTCAGCAATATATACACATGTCGCGATTGATGATAATGATATGGAAATACCTATGGCAATCCGTCCCACAATAAGTATCCCATACGATTCATAGGGTAGTAAAATCAGACTTCCCAACACAAGTAAAGAAGATGCAATAATTATTGCAAACCTCCTTCCAAATCTGTCTATCAGGAATCCACCCGTAAGGGATGCAAATAAGGCGCCAAAAAGAAGGGAACTTACAACAATTTCTTGCTCTTTGCAAGAGAGTGCTAATATGCTGCTCATCTGAAGAAGTGCTCCAGAGATAAGGCCTAACTCATAACCCATCAGAAGTCCACTTACAGCAGCAATGGCAGAAGATAGAAATGTAAATGTTCCACAGCCTGAAATAAGAGAGAAAAAGAAATTGATAGTGTGATTTCTGCAACATTCTGACAACCAGTAATAATTTTTTTTGGTATACCAGCCCTAACAATGTTTCGTTGCTTTTAGGCAGAAGTTAGGTACATACAAACCCAGCAGCAGTGGCTATATACAATGCTGTTTTTTAAAAGAGTATATATATATATATATATATATATATATATATATATATATATATATATATATATATATATATTATTAGTATTAGTATTATTAATAATTATTATAATTATTAGTATTTATATATATAAAATATCTTTATATAATGTTTAGTTCATGTGATTGCATATCATAATAATAAATGTTTTTAGTTTCCTCATCTTCCTAAACAAAAGTCAATAGGATTTTGGTTGTGCCCTAAATAATTAGATCTTCTACTGCAGAATATTATTGCAAAAGGCAGTATTGACAGTGTAACCTTCTGGTAAGAAAGCAATTTTTGCCTTGAGGCATTCTCAGGGTTTTTCATGTAATGAGTTGAGGGACTCTTGTCCACCCAACCAGTCTACTATGGGCAATGAAAGCAATAATTTTCCAGCCAAATTGCTTCAACCTTGATTTCAGTCAGTAGTATGATAACCCCTCACCACTTACTTTGCTTCATCTGAAGATGCCATGATGGCTGCTGGTACCAGTGATTTCTTTTTCTTTGCCATATTAAAACATATGCTCTGACAAACAGGCTGATCCAGACAGCCAAGATATTTGAGGGAAACAAATCTTTGAGGTACAAATTTCTGAACTATCTGGGCTTTGCTCATCAGTCATCTCAGATTTTTTGGAATATCAGGATCAGATATTTTGCATAGTTTAGGTCAGCCACAATGTCAGGAATAAAAAACAGATGGTGAAAACCTAAACCAAATGGAGATTATATGCCTTTGAACATCCACTTTAAAATAAACTCATTTTATGCAACTATGATACATTGTTTATTGTTACAAGATAGATTTAACTGATCCTGTTCTACTAACTGTGAAGCCTTTTGCACCCTAAACTTTGAGGAATATTTAGTTTGTTATTGTTGGTCTTGTTCATTCTCCCAGTGTGATTTTCCTCTCACCATGATGTTGGCTGCAACACAGCTAGGAGAAGAGTAAACTGACTTCTGATTTCCTGCTTAGCTGGAGAGATAGCATGTGTCTGAGGAGAGGTAGCTTTTGCAGCATAACAGAGTCCATACTTCAGTCAATTCTCCTGCAGCAAGTATTTTCCAGCTTGGCTGGAAAGTGGTATACAGCCCAACAGAAAATTAAGCATTGACTGTTTATTTTTAGTTTATTTTTCTAAGGCATTAAGGCTCTCTGATCATGCTGACTGCCTGAAAGTACCTTGCCAGTAACTTTTGAGCACATTGGCGAGGATCAGTCCCATTTAAGAGAGGATATTGCATTTCTGAAGAAAACCAGGCAAGGGGAGGCGCAGAGCGGCCTAACAGGATATCTGTACTACTAAAACAAACAATGCCAGAGCCCAGGCCCCGACCCTGGAAGGGAGCCATGTATCCAACTGCATTGTTGGCATGGTGTCTGGCATGATTTTGCCCCACGTCACCTCGTGCTCTGCTGACAATTCCTGGACACGGCCTGGCTGGTGGCACAAGGCCACCGTCACACCCTGCAGCCAGCCCACAGGAGGCCAGGTTATTTCGGAGGGCAGCAGAGCTTAGCTCTTAGTGTGGGCATAATCCATCCCTCCAGGGCCAGAGGATATGTGTAAACCCATTAAAGACGGGTATTGCCTATCAGTTCTCCTGCTTGACCCTCGGTTTGCTCTCTTTGAGCCAGGCAGCAGCCCCATGTTATTGAGCACTCCCAGTACGCCTCAGCCCACACTGCCCCTTGCACTAGGCTGGCGGGCAGGCCACAGATGGCAAGAGACCTGTGAAAGACACATGGTTGTGTATGTGCCTGAGCATGGCACTTGTTTTAAACAGAGGTTAGTACGTGGGTTATGGCAAGGTACACATGCAATATTTGTTTTATCATTGCAAAAACTAATTCTCCCTCCCCTTTCTATTTTTGACTTGCCTGGTTGCTGTGCATTACTAGCTCTGGAAAGTGTACACTTCCAATAAACCCTGACCAAAAATCAGAGATGATGATACAACACTGTTGTATTACTTTTATCACAGTGTTCTGCCCAGACTTCTGCTCAGTGTTGATACCAGTGCTTGCTTGGATAGCCCTGCATTTTCATCATTGACACATTTAACCTAAGTTGTTGGATTAATCTGTATATTATGAAGCCAATAGAGACCATTGTAGTCATCTGGTCTGATACTCATGAACAGCACAACATAACCCTTTGGACACATTTAAATGTATTTTTATTTGAAATAGGTCATTAAAAATATTAAGCTTTGATTTAGAAAATGCTAGTGGTTGAAAACCAATGACTCTAAATCGTACATTGTGACAATGGTTAATTGCTTTTATTTCAAATTATCTATAATTTATTTCTAGACCTGATTTCTGCAGCCTTGACTTCCAGTCATCAGATCTCACTCTCCATTTGCCTGCATGTAGCTTTGTTCACTGAGTACAAAATTACAGCCTGTCATCAAGTCATCGCACAGATGTCTCCTGGATAAACTACTTAGCCTGTGAGTCTTTACAAGTTTACCAGTCCCTTAAGTATTCAAAGCTTTGTTCTCTGAACTCTCTCCAGATTATCAATTTTAATAAATTGGGAACTGGATCCAGTGCTGCTGTAGTGGTTGCACAGTGCCAAATTGGAGTTTTCAATTCTTGTCCTGCTCCTGGTGGAGATTTCGCTCAGTACCGATCAAATGATTGTCAGAGCAGTGTACAGGAGCTCACTTTCAGCTAGTTACTCTCCAGGACAACCCATTTCTTCTATGACCAAGTTCTTTCCAAGGCACTCAGTGTGTTTTCTTTGGATATGGCCTAACCTTTTATATCCTAACCAGGAATTAAAGTTACTTGGCGTTTGGCTGTGTTAAAACACATAGGGCGTGTTCAAGTTTCCTAACTGAGAGAAAGGCAGCATCTCTAGATTTTTTCTGTAACCATTTGCAGAAAGTAGGTACTTCTAGATATTTGAAATGGGTCAGATGCCTATTTCTCTTCATTGACTATAAAAGGAATCTGTGTTGCTTGCTCAGATGCAGATGTCTAAAGTTAGCTGAGAGGAACCCCAGACATGATATTTGCTTGCAGTCAACAGGCCAAGCCATCCTAAGTTCATTCAACCAGTAATATATCTCATTTATTAACCACCTACTACCTTTATCACCCTCAAATCCTCTAGGTAACTAAGAAAAATGTTAAATAACAATGGGACAAAAACTTTAAGGACACAGCCTGGGCTGTGTCTCCTATTTTTGCTCTGAGCTCTGTGTCCTGCACAGCTTTTAATTTTTTAAATGTGCAACTGCCAGTTTGGTATGGTTCCAGTTTCTTACTCAAAATGACAGTGGCAATTCAAATATCTTAAAGGAGTCTGCCACCAGCACTGTTCCTTATAACCCAGACTCTCCTCTCCCCAGCCCATGGTCCTCAGAGCAATGCAATGGAGGTGATTATTTATTTTTAATCAGAGAGACTCTACAAGCTGGGGGTGGAGCTTGGATACCTGGAATTTGCTAGGGAAGCACTCAAGGACATATATACTTTTTGCATCTCCAAGTGCAGCACCTTGACAGATGTCTTCATGTTTGTATTTTACTGGATCAGCTGGTACCCTTGTTGGTCTGCTGGTTACACATGCCCACAGTGGTATAGAAGTAGCTGCGGGCTGTATTTAAAGAGGACCCCTGAGTGGAAAGCAGGTTCTGTTGTAATACAGAGGGAGACAGATTTTCTTCCTGCAATGATGGCAACAGACTCAGCAGCTAACTTGTCATTCCCAGGCATTATTCTGCTGAGAAACAGTCTTATATCACTAGGAGGTTTTGCTGTAACTGGTGTACCTAAGACCTGCCTGCTCAAAACTGCCTGCTAAGTTAAGCCCTGAAAACTCTGCTCAGTTTTACTTTGTGGTCTTCCTCCAGACAAAGTTCTCTTTGACTTCAGCATGTTTTGCTTTAACAATTCAAGATAAAGCATACTGCAGTAGTTGTACTCACAGTCCTTTTAAGTGTCGTTTTTAATGAAGTTGCTGGCAGTTCATATGCATTAAAAAAAAAAAAAAAAAAAAGTTTCTTAAAATGTATATTCCTCTTATTTTTATGAGATGCCTGCAAAATACATGGCAGTGTGCAACCCAAGGGAACAAACTATTTTAATGATGGCTTCCAGAGAAATTTCTCCTTCTGCCTGCAACAAACCCCATGGCTGACGAGTGCATGGCTGGTATGTGACAAGTGATTGGAAAGTCTATTATTTAGTTTCTCCATGTAAACAAAATGGTTTTTCATAACTGTTACTCAGGTCAAAAGCAGCACGACTTGGCAAACAAACTTATCTTCAAGAACGTTTGCTGGAAATGTTTATTCTTTGTTCCTGAAAAGGAGAGCAAGAGCAGTTGCAGTATAGCAGTGTACTGCTGATGGGACTGGATGGGGCCAAGCTAGTAAGGGTGTGTTCCTTTCTATTTACTTTCAAGAACATATTTGGGAAAATGCAGCCTTTCTGAAGGTGAAATACTTGCTCTGCACATGCGCTTCATGAGCATTACGGATAAATGATCTGTGCCAGGAAAGATTTGCCAGCAGTTCAAGCTGGGAAACAATGCTCTTTCCCCCTTGCATGTGCAGAAGAGCTGTGAGAGATGTCTGCTCTTTTCAAATCCTCATGACAGCATGATGTTCCACATCAGTCCAGATACTAAGGTTTCTTTGGTGCAGTTTTCCCTTTCCTTCTTTCAAGAGAACATGATGTATATAGAAAAACGTACTGAGTTGGAGCAGGGGGAGATTACTTCTTTATGTAATCTGTGCAAATGCATCTATTTTACTAGGAGGGGAATTCACAATCTCTTCCTGCATGGTGCCTTCTTCTGTTGACTTCAGTGTAATTTGAGGTGAGAAATTTCTCAAGTTGGGATGGAAAGACATTGTCTTTCAGGAAGAGAGAATATGTTTTTTAAATCCTGAGGGATTCTTTGATATGTTTAGACATTTGGAAGGTGAAATCAAGCTCTGTCAATCCTTGATTAATAAGCACAGGTGAGAAAATAATGATAAGTTGGGTTCACTGCATAGATTTGAATCTGCAACACAGATGATTATCCCCTTTTCAGAATAGCTCTTTGACAAACATGACTCCTGCCATCCAAGTATGAAAGGCCAACCCAAAGCAAACATTTTGTAAACGGAGCTAGAAAAAAAAGGCAGAAGGAAACTAATGTATCACACATTCTCCTGCATCTAAATTCCTGCAATGGTGGGAGGTATTGTGTACTTTATGTACCATAAGTCTGATTAATGCATCGTGTAATATTGAGACTTCATGAACAAAAATGTCCTGGAATTGATGGAAAGATAGGGCAATGCAGAGCCTGGGCAGAGCCAGCCAGGCCATCTCTCCACCTCTCAGCGCTCTGCCATGCATTTTCATTATGTCAACAGGCAGCCTGGCCCTTCATTACAGTAAATGGTTTCTAGGCTTTGTTTTGTTATTTTGCAGTAAGAATCAACAGCTTCTCTTAATTCTTAGCAATGTGACTGCATTTCTCAGGTTACGCTTTAATTTCTGAGGGTAAGGCCAAGTGTGTAACTTGCACATACTCTTCTAATCGTAGCCGTCGCACTACAACGCTTTGCTGCCTGTTTATTGTAACTGCCGTGCTTCCCTTTGATAACGCCATCCTGTAGCAATCTGCACTGCTCCCCCATACCCTTAGGTAATGTTAAATATGTCTGCACACCAACTGCCTTTCTGTTCTTCATTAACCTCTGCTTCCTCTGCTCCCAGGTGTCAGCAGATGTTTCTGGACTGATCGTTACTGCACTCTGACAAAGGATTTGTGCCTGTGCTATCTAAGCATGCACTGGTTAGTCAGTTCATTCATTTTTACGTGAACAAAACTTGCTCAGGACATCACAGTAATTTCTGGCTTGCAACAACGCTTTCCTGTTTGGGCACAGCTATCTTGTGGGTGAGAAACATCACATTTGTGTGTCATTTTCATTTGATCTTATTGCCAGTAGAAAGGACCCGAGTTGCAAAACCACACTGTAACTTAAAAATGCTGGCTGGGGGTGACAGCAAAAGTGAAGAGATATGAAATCTAGCTTTAGCACTCAAAAATCATTTCAGAAGAAATTCTGCCGTTGATCTCTCCATGTGTCAGCACAGAAACCCTGCTCCCTCATGAAATGCTAGAGTAGAAGAGACAGCAGGGAGTCCCTGTGCCCCCACCCCAAAAATTGCCCCAGCATGAGCAGGTGTCCTGCTCACATGGCCTCCTTGGACTTCAGTCCCTAGGGTTGGAGCACTGCTCTTATCCCAGGTGCGGCAGATTCTCTGTTCAGGTGGCTGATCTGCGTGAAGGAAAGGATTTACACCACAGACAACCCATGCACGAAAGGTGGGCCTTGAGGGAAAAGTATCACATCTGCCCTGATGCAAGACTAAAGCTGTCGTTCCCCTATTTGCCCTCTCGCTCTGTGGGAAACCGAGGCAGTATGTATGCCCGCAGTCCGCGGGTCGTGCTGCGTGGTTTTCCCACATCCACACCAGCTGCATGCTGCTGCTCGGCAGCACCCAGCCCCCGGCCCCACCACCTTACCTGCTGCAGCCGGCAGCTGGTGGAGGCGCCTGCTGCCTCTGCCGCCCTCCTCATCCTCCCCTGCTCCCATCTTCTGGCACTGCTGGCCCAGGTCCTCTGCACTCTGCCCGGGTACCATCGCCGCTCCAGCGCCCTGCTTCGCACCTTGGCCACGGGTCCCTCAGAGCGCAGCCCTCCTGCCCCGGCCAGCCAGGGCAGCCCGGCTTATTTTCCTCATGGCAACAAGTTGCCGAAGCTGGCTGAAACCAAATGCGAACCGCAAAGTGGTTTGTGAACAACTTTGTTGCTATTTCAGAAGGCTTTGCCCTTTCCAGTGACACAGGCTGTTGCTATTCTTGGGAGCCTATTGCAGGCGAGGGGAGGGCCGTCTGTCGGAAGTATTGCCCTTGCCTTTAACAAATAGTTGGAGACATCAGACGTTCAGGCACAGCTCGGTGCACATTCCTTACCCACGAGCTTCAGGGATCTCCCTCTTGTTGCTCTCCCTAATGCTCACACATGTTTTTTTAATAGGGAAGGCACACGGGGTGGGAGGCTTTGGAGTGTTTGCTGTGTCAGCTAAAGTTCAAGCACTGAACGCACACACGCGGTGTCACTTCATTCTCGTGAGTCACAAGCAAGTTGTGCTGAGAAATAGCAGAGAAGAATGAAAGCCGTCTCAGTCCTCTGCACTCCGGGAAAGTAGGAGCCAGGAGTTTTTCATGGCATAGATGTGCACACTATTTTACAAGCAAACACAAGGGCAAGCCACCCTCTCTTCTGTAACAACTATCTGCAGGAAAAAATGAGATTGTCTCAGTTATATAAAGTTGAAGGCTTGGTTTTGAGAGCTGCTGGAGGCTGCTCCATCCCTAACAGCTGCAGTGGAAGCAGTGGCCAGGGGTGGACCACACCAGCAGGGAAGGCTACAGCAGGGGCAAGAGAGCTGCCTACATGGGCTGCCTGCCCCATCCTGCTCCTACCCCTGCTCCTGCTCCTGCAGCCGATGCAGGAGCCTCTGAGTGCTCTCAGCAGACCCACTGGCCTCAGTGAGGCAAATTGTCCAAGTTAATCCCAGTGGGAATCACTGTTGTATAATTTGGCAGCACTGCAGGCTCCTTATTTGTTCTCTTTCTTTCATGATTTGCTGTTTGGTTTGGTTGCTTTGTTTTAATACACTCATGCCTGCTGATAGCATGGGAGGTGGGAAGTTGGTAGCTTTTGCAATATTTCCAGGAAGTCCTAAACATTTTTTCCTGAAGTAGAGCAGACATGATATGCATTTTATCAGTGTTTGCTTAACAAGAAAATGTGACAAAAGACGCTGTTACTTCCCCATCTGACAGCTATGTTCCTCTCAGCTTCAGACACTGGAGCAGTGGGGACGCTGCAGGAATACCAGTCCCAGTGGGTTTGGTTTTGGCAGCACCTTTTGTGTAGGGGTAAGTGAGTCAGGCTAGCTCTGCTCTCATGTGTGACATATTTTCCATGTAAAATACCTACCCATCAGACGGTACGGGATGCTTGCTGGGCTGGTAACCATTTCTTGCCACTTCCGGAGAGACGTTGCTTCATCATCTGCTACATGCAAACAAACACTGTCAACTTTAAAGAAAGCATTATGATGTTTGGGAGTAAATGAAAGGCTGTCCAGGCTGCAGAAGGAGAGGAAGTATTTCCAAAGATTAAACCCAGCTGTGACAAGATTCCTGTGTTACAACGCGATGTGTAACCAGCCTCCTCATATAATCACAGAATTTCTAGGTTGGAAGAGACCTCAAGATCATCGAGTCCAACCTCTGACCTAACACAAACAGTCCCCACTAAACCATATCCCTAAGCTCTACATCTAAACGTCTTTTAAAGACTTCCAGGGATGGTGACTCCACCACTTCCCTGGGCAGCCTGTTCCAATGTCTAACAACCCTTTCGGTAAAGAAGTTCTTCCTAACATCCAACCTAAAACTCCCCTGGTGCAACTTAAGCCCATTCCCCCACAGTTCTGCTTAAGCACCCCCTCTCTGGAAACTCAGTTAACTCCGGATCTACACAGTTGTTCCCATTTCCCAAGTATCTTTATGTGCAATGGTCCTGGAGGGGTGAGAGAACTGCCATGTCCAGGTGCTTGCCCTCGGAGGATGCTCTCCAAGGTGGATACTTACTGGTCCTGTGCATGATTCTCACTGCCTACTGAGGACCCAGGAGAAGAAGAGAGGTCAGCTGAGTGTTGAGTTTAATGGCAGGTTCAGCTTCACAGAACAGGGATGAGAAGCTCGCTGGCTCTCCTCAAGGTCTGGCAGGATGACGGGAGGAATGCCTGGTGGGATGTGAGGCATCCTGAACAGCCTGAACTGATGACAGACGTTCCCAACCTCATGGTGTCTTAACACAGGGGTTATTCAGTTATTCTCAAATGTTGAGTTTGTGCTTGTGGAGTTACAGAAGTTTCCATGTAGACAATATGTCCCATCTAATCAGATATCTGAGAACTGACTCCTTAGTTTTGCTATTATTTTTTTGCCATCCACTTAATGGGTGGCTGCTTTGCTGAAAATTGGAACTACTGTGTGAAATTATTAAAACGAGCTTGCAGCATGGCATCTGTAGGACTAGAAGTATCTACCACTCCTTCTCGCATTTGTGAAGGACTACAGCCTCTCTGTCCTCTCACTTCCCCCTCATTCAACCCAGAAATGGTCCTGCAAACCTGTATCAAGACTGCCTGTGCATGTGTCTCCACTCCCTTCACAGTTGTAGAGTGTCCTTCAGCTGTGAGCTGAATCAGTTTCAACAGCTAGAGGCTATTACTAATTTTGACAGAAGTGAGAGGTGTAATGTGACTGCAGCCCTCTAAATGTTCAAAACCTCTCCTCTAAATGTAGTCCTCCAGATAAATATACTGGTTATGTACAGCTGCTAACACCTATATACTTTGGAAGAACTTAAAAGCTTATCAAGTGCTTTTAAAAGCATCAAGTGCTGCATCCTTCCTGTCACCAAGAAGCATACTTGTCATCCAGAGCTGAGGAAACTTTAAATAGTGAACATTAAATACACCAGTGAATTCCTTTTAGACAAATAGTGGGATTTCTTTCAACTGTGTTTCAGCCTGGAGTTTGGTGCTATCTTCATCCCCCTCAGAAGTTGAGCCTTGACCATTTCCCCTGCCTAGCTTCCCCTTTATTTCACGGTGCTTGTGCCAGCTGCCACACAGCAATGGTAGAGCTTCGCTCCAGTGGTGACTTCAGGAGGCAGCCAGCTCCCATGTGTGGTCAAGAAGCCAGTACAGGGCACAGGCCATAATCCATAATGGCCAGACAAAAAAGAAGGCACTGAGGGTGTTGGCAGCACTGAAAGGGTGGAGGACTCTGCAGGCAGCTTAAGCCTGGCTGCCCATGGCAGTGCTGCGCTGGCCCTGCACCAAGGAGCCTCCTGGGCTTTGCTCTGCCCCCTCAGCTGCACCCAATGCCAAACACACTGTGTTAGGATGATAAACACTTCCTCATGTAAGGGAAA
Organism: Anas platyrhynchos; assembly: GCF_047663525.1. NCBI lineage: Eukaryota > Metazoa > Chordata > Aves > Anseriformes > Anatidae > Anas > Anas platyrhynchos. The sequence continues at coordinate 61,857,178 of NC_092589.1, read as the reverse complement.
AAACATACCCAGAGGGTTGAAATGTGAAGTATTTTATGCTAAGGTCTGCTGGATGGCGTGGAATTGACAGGAGGGATGTTTTGCGGCGTTATTGGTAGCCAGCTGATAGTGAGGAGTCACAGCCCAGCAGGTGCAGGCATCTGGTTTCACAGTTGTGGCTGGAAAGCTGAGGCGTTAATGTTTTTGATGTTTACTGGCGTTCCAGAAAAAGGACTGCAAAAAGGCTGGTTGTGGCCAGTGAAAGCAGACAGAAGGAAAGCAAATTGCTTGTGCTAGTCTGGAAGCTAAGGCAACTGCACAAGGATTTCATTAGACACAGCAACGGTGAAACACTCACAGGTCGTCCCCAATATCCTTGTCCTGAAACCCTGTGCCCCTCTGTTTTCTAGCAGAAATGAACAAGCCAACAACCAAACAGAAGTTCAGTACAACAGCCACAAACAGAGTAAGGCATCAGGGCCGCTGCCAGGGGATTTGCAAAGTGGGAAAGCATTGACACCGCTCTGTCCCTCTCTCTGCTGCGTGGGCAATGAGACCTGCTGACAGCAGGAGCGGGGAGCGCTCCAGAAAAAAATACCAGACACCAGCAGAGGCGAACAACAACACTCTAAGCAGTATAAGCAGCTGTTCCACAACTGTGCAATTTAAGGCTAGGCAGAGGGTCATGCCGTTCAGAGAAAGAAGGTTGGAAAGGATAAAACAGCCAAAAACAGGAGAGGGTCAGGAGACGAGCCATTAGTGTAACAGTGACATGAGATTCCTCTGTTTTGTCCAATTGCAGTTGGCAAGAAATCATATTTTCTGACATTTTATCAGTTCTTTGCTTTCAAAACTGACTAAAGAGTTTATAAGTAGAAGCACGATAAGGCTGGAAAAAAAAGATAACATTCCCATTTAAATTGCTGGATAATCTGCCTGGAAAATCTGTGAGGCTGGGGTGCACATTTTTTTCTAAATTCTTTGGTACTGATTCGTATATGTCTGTGTTTCCAGTGATTTAATAACTCAAATTTGGGATGGTAGAGAGACAGGAAAGTCAGCATTATGCCAATAGGAATGTATCAAGATCTGAAGGGCTTTCTGAATCCATTTTCTCAGGCCATTTTTATGCAAGGCTGAATAAAGAAATCTTATTTCCCTGTAGATTTTATGGCTCGTGGAAAGAGGATAATGAAATTCTCCTGATTCATTTCTTCTAAAATGTGGAAATAAAGATTTGGTGTGAAACTATGGATGGCATTGCTTGACACATCAGCTGAAGTTAATCTGAATCTGAATCTGTTTGCAAATTAGCTTCATAAGGTAGCCAGCATGGGACAAAATGAGGGAGGCTGAGAGGAAGACAGGAGGAAAAAGGCATGGACAGAAAAGAAGGAAACAGAGAAATATACATACATACATACATACATACATATATATATATATATAAATTATTCCAGAAAAATAGTGCCAAACTAAAAAAGCACTAGTGGCCTTTCCCATTAGCGTTGACGCATTGACACCCACACGCAAGGGGGAAAATGTGCCAAAATTCCAGTCACAGCGAAATGGAAAATTGATTAAAAAGACAGAGAAAGCTATCTCCAGAAAATGAAAGGATCCATCCTTAAGGAGCTGTGAATATAGAAACTGTTGTTACTGTTATACAGTAAATGAATTGCAATTCAGAGTTGGCTGTGCAAAAACCTTTTGATAAATATGAATTTCATAAATGCAGTACTTACGTTATGCAATTTGCCTCATTTTGCAAATTAATAACTCTAAATATATCAATATATAGATAGTACCAAGTAAATAAATGAAATAAATAATCTGATGATGTAAATCAAATTCATTTCAGAACTGAGAACACAAGTTTTCTTCATTTTGAGTCCTGTTTTACTTACTAAGTCATTCTCTTTGTGTTTAGTTCTTACTCTTTGAGAGGTAGTGATTTATACCAATGTATTTTTATCTGACTTCAGAAGTCTTTCAGAAAAGTTCTTGACCCTTTTTGATAGCACAAATAATAGAGTCCAGAGCTTATTGCACTTCACAACTCCCTCCAGTGCCTGAAGAACACCTGACTCACTGCACAACTATTTATTCCTGCTGCTCTTCTGTTAGCATTGTCTTTAAAAAGGCTCTTTAAAAGTGCAACATGGCCAGGGCCAGCAACTTTTAGAATTATGTTTTGGCAAAAACTTAAACTGAAATTATGAGTGGGAGGTTGGAAAGGACAATACAAAAAGAAATAAGCTGAGAAAATGAAATAAAAACTGTGTTTTACTTCATATTTTTACTTTCATGTCAGTGTAGCCTGACATGAAAGGAAAAAGGAAAGGTCTGGTAACTTCTGGGTAACCTAAAGAGCCACATGTAGTAGTTGCTGAATAACATCTGCAGTTTGCCATCACACCCTGTTCTTTCCTGCGTGCTTCAAATATTTCACGTGTACCAATTTTTAATAAAGCATAAAAATATCAGCTCTACACATTTGAAAGAAAGTGGCCCATCTGAAATAAAGTCATGATAAATGAATGTCAGAAAGTTTTGAAAAAAATGTTATCCAGTTCATTGCCTTGTGGGAAATGGCAAAGCAGTTTCTCTATCCAAACTGAAAATTTTAATGTCTTGATTCCTTTCTTGTCTATTTTTGAAATAATCTTCTGGAATCAGCATAGGAAAAAAATAATAGGCAGGATGAAACAGCAAGAGATGAAGAGATGTATCAGAGTTACCTTTCAAATGTCTTTATGAGCACCCAGCACAATGCTTCATGTGCTCAGGGTGATTTCAGCCGGCTACCTGTTTGGCAGAGGCTGAACTCCAGGCTGGCCTCAGGGGATGCATTTCAGAAATAGCACAGGGGAAGACCAGGGCCAGGACTAGGACCAGGACCAGGACCAGGACCAGGACCAGGGCCAGGACCAGGACCAGGACCAGGGCCAAGACCAGGGCAGGACCAGGACCGTGGCCAGGACCAGGGCCAGGACCCACCTTGTGCAGTGCCTGCCTGTCTGCAGCCCCATAGCAAGGATTGGGCCTGTGTCGGAAAGATAACATCTCCTCCTGACTGAAGTCAGGCACTTTTTAGGAATTTCAAAGCAAGGTACCCCAAAATGGAAGCCCTTTACATCACTGCTCTGTGGGAAAAGGGTGTTGCTACTTCCTTATGTGATGAATTGTTAAAAATGTGTAACATGTTGTTCCCTTTGCCTGTTGTTCTTGTTAACGAAAGGGATGCGGAGTGCTAAGAAAAATGTGAGCCACTACAATGTATTTTTTGTTGCTGGGAAACATTTTCTCCCGCATGGAATATGTCAGTCACACAGGAAATGCAGTCATTTTCATGGTTTTAATTATTTCCACTAAGAAAGTGTTGTATTTTCTCCTGAAAATCTTGTTGTTACAAAAATAAACAACTAAATGTTATTAACGCTGTGCTTCAATGTCTTGCTGGTTTTTAACCACAATTGGCAACCTGGAAGGAGTTTTACAGGCGCTCATTAATACCAAATGTCAGGGTAAAGCTTTCCAAAGCCCATCGAAATGCTCAGACCATCGTAGGCAGATGGGGAATAAGACCAGCCTCCAATGCGGTTTGCCAGGACATTGCCAGAAGGTGTGAGTGCTTTGGAGGAGGCAAGTTCCCAGGGTATCTCCCTTACCACACAATAATAAAAAATAGATTTGCCAGCTCTTATGGACATGTCGCTGCTGAAGGAGGTTGCTGTGGGGTCTGCTCTCAGCATCCCCACCCACAGCAGGAGAAACTGAGAGCTCCACAGATGGGACAACAGCTCTGGTATCTGCCCAGACAACAAAACAGAGGCCGCTGAGAAGGACCTGAAGGTTTCTCTCTCAGGATCCATCTCTGCATTTGCACCCACCAAAATCCAGTATTTTAGTGCTGGTGGGGGAAAACAACCGGCCAGCAGGGCTTTGGCAGGTGGCACCAGGGAGGTTTCCTGCCCTAGCTGTCCAGCCCCTGTGCCTGGTATGCACTTGGCTGGTGGAGGGGCTGGGGAGGGAGTGGAGATACTGTGTGCTGGCTTCCCACTTTGAAGAAGAAACAGAAGATTCCTCTCAGTCGCTGTGAGGAGGATTGAGGGCCAGCTGCCCAGCCCCATAACCTGCTCGGACACCCGCAGGCCCAGTGAGCAGGTGCCTGCTGCCCACCCTCCCGCAGCACCGGGCTGGTTGCGGCCTGCTGCGGCTGGGAGCCAGCGGCAGCTGCTCAGGAGCTTGTTCATTATTTGCTTTTCTAAAAGCCCCAGATACGTATCGCCTCTGGGGCAGCTGATTTAGTGTTCTCCAGAGTGGGTGCAAGATCTCTTCAGAGACTATCACAGTAATTTGTCCCTTTGCTTTACCAGCGTGACTTTTACAAATGGTGTCCCTTCACCCTAGGCGCTGGGGCTGGCTCCCTCCCCGCCACGAGCCTGGCAGCAGGCACCACAGCTGCAGGGCCAAAGGACTTGTGTGAAAGGAGACGTCAGCACCACGACCTCTCCACAGGCTGAAGAAGTCTTGTTGCAACCATTTGGCTTCCCCTTGGCTCGGGCTGCTGGCCTGTGAGCAACCTCATCCTAAAGACACCCCTCTGCCTTCCTTCTCATTCAGATTCAGACTCTGTGCTGCTAAATTTGGCTTAAAGCTCCCTGTTTCAGATCAGTCACTGAGATCCATTGTTTAAAATCCCATGGAAGGAATACACATTGGCAAAGGCCAGCATGCTGTCAGCGGTACAGCATGTGCCCTGCACAAGATGCACAGTGCCTTCAGGACCCACGCAAGGCACAAGAAAGCTTTTGTGCATGTGGAGTCAATAGGTGGGGTTACCTGACTCAGCTGAAGGTTATTTCTCATCACAAAAAGCAAACAGAAAACAGCACAGCACTAGGGTGGCTGTTAACTTGTAGCTGCCTCTGTGAAAGCAAGGGAACCTGAAAGGGTCTTCCTGACCTTCTTTAAGAAAGCCACAGACCCTTTTTCCATCTGCATCACAGGCATATCACACCAATCTCGCTGACTTTTGTGGAAGCTGGTGAGGAGTTTCGGCATTCTCTTCACATTCTCCCCTGCTAGGCAAGGAACTTTGAGCATTTCCCTCATGCTCTACTTCTTTCTCCAAATCTTTTTCTTTCCTAGGTAAAGGCACACATGCACTCCACCGTCCGAAATAAAAGTTTCTTCTTCAACATCTGTGATTCTCCTGAATTGCACCTGATCTTTCTGCATGAAGTGTCTGTCCTCTCCTGATGGACAGCTCTGGAATTTCTGTTGTGCTTCAGTGAACACCCCTTCACACCCCCCACATTCACACACTCAAGCTTTCTGTCTCTCAGTTCTCTGCCTTCTCTCTCAGCCCACTCAAGAGGCAGAGCAGCTACAGAAGGGAGGAGGTAAACTTAGACCTTCATTTTGCTCCTGAAGAAAGTCCCCACTTAGCTGCAGGACATCTGACTTTTAAACATCTCTCTCTGTGGTTTAGGGTTTTTGGTGACTAACAACATATTGAGAGATGTATATCTGTAGTTGTAATTGTAGGTTTTGGCCCCCTTGCAAGCTCTAAAAGAGGCCTGGTCTAAAACTGTTGGACGCATGCCACTGAAATCAGAAGCAACATGTTAAAGCACCTAATTCCTGGAGTCTTATGATTATCACGTCTATGCAACCCCTCCTTTCAGTGGTAAAATCTTGAGAGCCTGTGTTTGTTCAGCTTCATTCATAGAAACTCAAAAAAATGAGAATATGAACATAAAGAAATCAGCTTTTTTATTATTATTTTCATTTTTTATAAGCCATGTTCTCTAGGTCAGCCTTTTGATTTTGACTTTCAGAAAGGCATAAGAAGTATTTAACACTTCATCTTCAGGTTGAATATACATAACATTAAAATTGAGGATAAGCAAATTTATAACTAGAAGAGATTTAATCCTTCAGGATTATGGCTGTAGGGTACTCAGAACTGTTCAGACCTTGCACCATTGATGTGAGGAGTTGGGCATGTACCCCAAGGACAGTGCTCAGGTGCTCAGGCACCACACCTTTGTAGCACTCTCATGACAGTCCACTTATCAATTTGCCAGTAAGAAGGGAGGGCCTGAGATCAGCCTGAAACCACTTCATTCAGTCAAAATCCTCCCTACCAGGTGACACGCATGCCAGTGTTACAGCTGCAGCAGTGCACACAGCTTCGGCAGTGTCACCCTGAGCTGATCTCCCACCTGTATCTCTCTTAAGCTGCTAAGAGGCATTGGGAGCTCAGGACAAGAGCTACCTTCACCATTAAAGTCTTTGTCAGATCTCTGCTTTCAGAGACCTCCTGCATCATTCCATCCCTCTGCTTCATCCCTGAGCAACTATGGGTCAAACAGAGGTTTGATAGCTGTAGGTTGCTATGAGGTTCTGAAAAGAGAGATCTCTGGGTGGCCCCAGACATGGATATGGCTCCTGCCCAGGCTGCACAGCCCTGTGCACCCTGTCTCCTGCCTTGGGAGATGGGGAACATGGGAAGCAACCTTACAGCTGCCTCAGCAACAGTTGTGTTGTGCCCCTCTTTGGCCCCCTTCAGCTGTGCAGGAGAAGGAAGAAAATATCTGTTTAGGCTGAGTCTCCTGATGTCAAGACAGGTCCCTCTCAATGGATCTTATATTTATGTTCTTTACATTTGAGTACTGCGTAGGTTTATTTCATGCACAAGGACACCTAGAAAGACTATTATACATGTAAAAGGCAGTTATGCAGAAGTGGGGAAAACCCAAGGACAGAGAGTATTCATGCCTCTGTAACTCAGCTCTTTTGTGTATATGTACAATGCATTGTTTAATATCATTATTGCATACAGTTTCTTTCACACGCCCTCACCTTTTTCAGTACATAGAGCAGATAACATTTAGCTAATAATTGTTTGGTGGTCTGTGTTACATCAGAGCTCAGACTGCAAAACCACTGAGCCTGCTGCTGCTCTTATAATCTACAGTGTTATTCAGTATTTTGATTTTATTTGTTTTGTTCCAGTCTGTGGTTCAAAGCTTGTAAATGGAGATAAGCCATCACGATGATATGGTTAACTTCTTCCCTATAAAATCCTAGATAGTACTGTAATATATGTAAAAAATTCAAAAGCCTGAATTAACCAATCTTCAAAGCATGCTAATAAGATGTGTTGATAGCATTATCTCTGTGTTACAGTTGGGGAACTGAGATATATTATTTAGAGTTCAAAAATATCCCTTAAATTCAAATGCCCAGTCTGAGAAACCTAAGGTCTACCCTTGTCACTTAGCATTAAACAAGTCTTAATACATGCAAAGGCAGTTTCCACTGACTTTGTTTGCACTTGGGAGTCTTGAACAAAGCTGAAAATAAAGTTTCAGGATCTCAGCTTGTGAAAAGTGAAGAGAATAGTCTGACAGCATCCTCTATAGTCCATCTAGTCCATCCTCCTGCCTTAAGAAAAGGTCATCTATATCAGCCTTCCTTGGATATCCCTCTAGTTAAATCATTCCTGTCTAACCTGTTCTTAAAAATAGAGATTTCACAGTCTACTGAGGCAGGTCATTTCCAGTGCCTAATTATGCTCCTTGTTAGAGTGATATTTAGACTAAACCCTCTGTACTATGGCTAGTCCATCTTTTATCTCTCTGTCCCCAGGGACACGAAGAACTGCCTGTTCCTCTGCTCTTCGAAGACACTGACTATCTGCTGCTGGCCCCTGGAGTCCTCGCTGGCTCACACTTCTCTTTGGGGAATGCTGCCCAGAGCTGGACACAGAACGCCAGCTAGGGCCTCAGGGGTGCTGAGTAAGGCAGAAAGATTTCTTCATGCCTCTTATGTGTTGCTTTTCTGTTTATATGTCCCAGATGTGCTCCTCACATTTCTTTCAACAGTGCCAGCATTACTGCTCATGAATAACTTAGGGTACACTACCGTCCCTCGTTCCTTATCTGCAGAACTATTATCCAGCCCATCAGGTCCCATTTTGTAAATTTGTAATCAATTATTCTTACTTAAATGTAAACCTTTGCAGTCTTCCTAACTGAATTATTTCCCACTTTCTTTTCAACTCACTACATTAACTTTTCTCCTGCCCTTCCACATGCCTGCAGCTACCCTCCCAGCCGTGTTGTTTGTCGTCTCCCACACAAATGTAATATGCACAGCCCTAATGACATAAGTGGTGGAACAGAAAGCAGAAAAGAGAAGCAGACCCAGGACAGACCATTTTGGAAGCAACAGCAGATTTTTGTCCATTTTGACCATGATTTGTTGGTATTTCCTCAAGTAGAGTTCCTACTGTAATTATTATCTGTGCATTTAAGAAACCAGACATCTACAAACCTACAAACTCCCGCAGAAAGCCTGGCATAAGTGACTTCCCCAGCATCTCACTGCAACTCCGTGCTGCAGGGTGGGGCTGGAGCTTGACTTTCATCTACCTCCAGGCTGTGACATTTCTTTGGCCCTGTCTGTGGGACTGCAGGACGGGGGCAGCTCTCCCCTCCTAAGAGGGACAAGGGCAAGGTCCAGCCTCCAAACACCAGGAGCTGGGAAGGGAGGATGCATGCATTCGCTGACAGCACCTTGAAAGACTTCAGCTTTTAAGCTCTAGCATGCCTGTGCATGTCTGAAGTCCTTATTTAACCAAACCTAGGCAGGTTTTGGCAGGAACAGGAAAACATACATTCTTGATACAAAGGTATCTTTGTATCAAGCTTGCTAAGTTTCAAGCCATTGGTAGGAGGCACAATGGAGGAGGAGGAGGTGTCAGTAATACTTTTGCAAGTAAATATATTTTCTATCAGAGGCAAAATCAGATTTTTTCCTAGCAGTGTTTATGGAGAGAATGCTATTTACACTGGGGTTTGCTGCAAGTAGATCTTAAATGCAGTGGACCTACTGCTCACAAGGGCTGTGACTGAGCAGGGTTTTCAAAGCCATGACAAAGAGAGGCCAGGGGCTGCAGAGGTCGGGTGCTGCACCAGGCTGCCACTCTGTCTGGGAAACATCAATAAGACCTGGGCAGGCTACCAGGGAGCTTAGGACAGGATGCTCAGCCAGAAGGAAAGAGAGCAGGGACTGAAAGTCAGTGCTCAAAAGGCTTCAAAAAACAAGGCATAGCTGTACAGTTACAGCCCAATTACATTTGTTATAGCCATGGGCAGCTACTAAGATTGCCTCGTGTACTTATGAATGGAGGGAAAAAGGCAATCCCCAATCCCTGTCTCTCCTGCTAAGTATATTAACCAGGTTGTTATGTATTTAGTCACCAGGAACCCTGCCTACAGCGAACTGCAGGGTGGGTACTCATAGCAGCTGTCCCCATAGGACAGATATTTTTACTTTTTTTTTTTGTTTGTTTTTCTTTCCCCAACCAAATCTGTTTAAATTTAGTAAACTGGCAAGATCCAGGAAGCAAAGCACCTAGCACTAAAAACTGGGCAGCTGTATTACTACAAAGTGCCACTTGATGTGCCCCAGCTGAAGGCCTGTCTGAGAGAAACCCCGAGTTCTCCACCCTCTGGCCATAGGGAAGAACAACAACGGCAAACACGGGGATTCGGATGATTGGAAGGGATTAATCCACTACAGATTCCTTCTTTTTATCCACACTTCACGGTTATATGTGCTATATAAATGTCACGTACCTCCGTTGTCTTAATAATGATATCGTAATCTTCATGCTTACATGCATCCACAGGGACCATGAGCTCCCAGAAGGAGGTTTCACAGTGTTGGTTTGGGTTTCTTGAGTACAGACAAACAAAATAAATTTCCTTTTTATGGGGTTCAGATTAATACAGTTTGAAACAAACAAACAAACAAACAAAAAAAAAAAACATTGTTTTTAATGGGGATATTTTTTTTGTCTTTTTGTCTGTTTTACAAAAACAAAAGATGTCCATTTTTATTCCACTAGATGTCACCAGCACAATATTTTTTCCTGTGGGAAAGCAGAACAATTTCATTTCAAGTTCACTTAGGACTTACCGGTATGATGACTTTGGGCAACTAATCATTCTGGAATAACTTCATACCAAACTACTCTGGGAAAAAAAAAAAAAAAAAGAAAGAAAAAAAAAAGAGATTTCTCTTTTAGAAGTGTAAAAGCTTTAATTCATCACTTTAAGGCTGAGAAAGTTGGGGTTATTTAGCCTGGTGAAGAATGGCCCCAGGAAGAACTCATAGCAGCTTTCCAGTACCTAAAGGGAGCCTACAGAAAAGGTGGTGAGGAACTCTTGGTCAGGGAGTATGGTGATAGGACAAGGGGTAACTAAAACAGAGGACAATTAGATTAGATATTAGATATTAGATTAGATATTAGATTAGAGGGTGGTGAGGCACTGGCACAGGTTGCCCAGAGAAGCTGTGGATGCCCCATCCCTGGAGGTGTTCAAGGCCAGGCTGGATGGGGCTTTGGGCAACCCGGTCTGGTGGGAGGTGTCCCTGCCCATGGCGGGGGGGGGGGGGGGGGTGCGACTGGATGGTATTTAAGGTACCTTCCAACCCAAACCACTCTGTGATTCTAATCCTGTAACAGTGTTCACACCATAACGGATAACTTAAGAGAGCTGGATCATACCAAAAAGGGTACACTGAGCACTTGTTTTGAAGTAGCTAGGCCACAATTAAAAACTGAAATATTCACTAATATGAAAGCAAATCAAAATAAGGATTTGAATTTAGTTTCTTCACCCCTTCTCCCATGCTGTCAGCTTAGTAAACGAAGACCAGAGAGGGTGTTTTGTGGCAAGATCCATTAACACAGATTTGGGATTAGTTCTACAGCCTCTCTGTCTGTAACAGTTTTTGGTAGGCTGGCAGATGCCCCTGCCTGCAGTGCCTCTGCTGTATCCTCAGGGCAGCAGCGTGGGGATGCAGGCTGTGACTGCAGCAACAGCTTAAACCCTTAGGGACACACTCGGTCAGGCACCGCTTTCGCTGTAGTGCCCATTCACTGAGGCTTGGAGGCTGTTCTCAGCTACTGGTTGTCACATCCTAATTGCTGGTGGCATTGCAGCTAGCTAACACCAAATTTACTGTGATACGTGATGCGACACACAGGCGATCAGAGCCAGGGATGGCAGCAGCGGCTGCTAAATAAGCTTCATGTCTCCAGCACATTTAGTGACAGGAGCATCCCAAAGGGAGCACCAAAACTGCCTTTCCCCTACAGCAGTCTGAGGCCTCCCCCAGCTCCCTTCCTGCAGCACCACAGCAATGTTGCAGCCCACATTTCGTCCCCTGGGGCTGCACTGTGCAGTTATCTCTCTCTGTGTCGCAACAGTGTCAGGTTCAAGCCTTATTAAACCCCTTATCTCAAGGTCTTGGCACGGCCTTGCTTTGACACCTCATCCTATAATAGGACTAGGCCATTACTCAGAGCCAAAAGCTATGTATATTGGTTCAGTTGTTTGAAGGCTGTATTTTTCCACGAATAATGAAATTTCAGGCCTCTGCGTGCTTTTCCAGAGGGGAGCAAGGCCACCGCACATCCTGCTGCTCCAGCAGATAAGGGCACACAATAGCCCGCAGCCCTGCCGCACGGCCCCGAGCACACCACGGGGAGCTCCACCTTTGCTGCCGGACCAGGTCAGGGGCCAGGCAACAGGAAACAAAATGAGTCTCTTCCCAGAAAGTCGTGCATTGCTCGTGAATCACCTGATATTAACGGTAAATGCAGCTGCCAAACTTTGTACAGCTCCAAGCTTTGCACACGAGCAATGGCTTGCATAAACCATTTAATGAGTTCATGGGCATCTTTCCAGATATTTCCCTCCACCGTGTTCTGCCCCCAACTCACTGAAAACCCTAATTCCATGTTTCTTTCTATTCTTCAGTCTGTTTTGGGGTCTACCTACATTCCCAACTTCATCTACTCTATGGCTGTGCTCCACCAAGGAGGTTAGGAGACAAGGGGCCGTCTGCTTGCACGAAACCACGGCCCACTACAGTCCCTGGAGCTACAGAGCGGTTAAGCTTCCTGCAAGAGAGCAGCAAGAGGTGTCAGGTAGTGAGTGAGTCAAGATGCCACACCAAATGTGCTGACTACATTGCCTCCGAGTAAGCTGTTAGCCAAAAAGTAACAAATCTCATTCCTTGCAATGTCCAACTGGGAGGAGAACATGGCAGTGAGCTAGAGAAGGTGGCTGCAATACTTCCAAACATTTCTGGTAGTAAGAAATAGGTTCAGTCATCAGGGACAGCAAAATCCCCCACATGCTTAGCAGGGCCACTCATATTTGGGATGGCTCAAACAGAAATTGAAGCAGACTCTTCCCAGTCCTCCGCTATGCACCACATTTTCAGAAGGAAGAGCTAAGCCACTGTATATGTGAATAATTTTATTCTTCACAGCACTTGACAAGTACCAGTTGCCTTTAATCCGTGGCAGCTAGCACCTCTCAGCAGCAGGATCACTGCAATGAAGTCTATGTAGTTTAGGAAGAACCTGCTAAAGAGCACGGTGCTCCTCCAGTTCACTCAGTCCTTGCCAGAATCATTTTTGTCCTTGTTCAGAGGCAAAAAAAAAGAAAAAAAAAAAAAAAGAAAAAAAAAAGAAAAAAAAAAAGTACGTGGCTTAAGTAAGACTCTGGGATAGAGAAAAATTGGCTGTTCACTAAACTGTGGATGTTCACCCTCTTGGTAATTGTTTTTGCTCACCTTTAGCTGCTTGCCTATAAATCACAAGTGTCATGGAGAGGGTGAGCAGGGAGCAATCACTCACTGTTGCCTTAATACAGTAATTCTAAGGTCATCAACAGGAGAGACAGAAGGGAGATCCAGGAGCAGAGAGTCTGTGGCCGTAGCTAAACACCCATGCCATCCTCCCATGGCAGGAAGACATAGCCTGTGGCGTGTGACCTGGCACCCATTTTTCTTGTGAATTAGTAAAGAAGGTGAGAAGTCTGTTGCCAGCAGAAGGCATGATGACAGGCCAGGGAAATGCACTTCGTCAATACTTCATCTAGCGAGCTGGGATATAAGCAGTAAGTAGTGAAGAACGCTGTTCACATGTGTTGTTTCTGCGTAGGCTCACTGCTGAAGTGAGCACCCCACGTCCCCTGGGGGTTTGCTGAGCCTAGACTGAAAGCCAGGCTGTCACGCCTTGCTTGCTGCTGCTGTCAGAGTTAACTAGGATAAGCATTGATCAAGCTAGTGATGTTCCTGCAGCAAAATTTAGTGTAGATTGCCAAACCCAGCTCAGAAACAGAACATGTATTTGACCAGCCATGCAGCCTGGTAGCAGCCCCCTGTGGAGGGCTGGGGATGTTCCCCATCAGCTTTTTCAGAGAGCAGCCTGCAGGTACCTTAAATCTAGCTCAAGGATGCCTGTGCACTCATAAAGTCACATTCCAGCTGCAGAGTGCACATCCTCCTTGGGTCAGGCTCAAATTAGGGGTTAGGAAATAGGATTTTTTACTTCTAAAAGGTAATACCATGCCTCCTCCTAAATTAATAGCTGGTAGTTCTGTCATGTGGCTTTGCATGAATCCACAAGGTAAGAGCTTCTTATATCAGTTACCTGGAGTGAAGAAAAGCTGTCCAGTTCTGCAGCTCTAGCATGGTTAAGGTAAAAAGACAAAAGTACTATGCTCAGAGTGAGAAAATACCAGAGTACACCTCTGCTAATTTCAAGATGCACCTGCAATCAGTGTTTGGTGTTCATTCAATGTTTGTTTGCTTGTTTGTTTTTGTTTTTTTTTTGGTTTGGTTTGGTTTTGTGTCTACAAAATCTCTCTTATTCTACTATGAGCATAAATTATCACATAAATCATTATGGAGATGTCATTAATGGACTTAGATTTGGGAAAATCAGTATTTAATATAATTCAATAGTTTATATAATTTATTTAATAATTTAACAATTTATTTAATCATAAAACTTGTATTTAAAAGGAATTGATTTAAAATTCTTTTCTGATGAAGAATTTATAGTGTAAAAAAACTATAATCCTCACTCTGAAATATATTTGCAAGCTGAAACTATATGCAAAGCAAGGATAGAGCAAACTTTGCATTTGATGTAATCAGGTAGCTTCTGAAGTGACTCTTCAGTTCAGGAACTGTCCTTTTCCAGCTGCCTTTCAGAGTGCAGTTTACAGTAATAAATCAAAACCAAGGCACACTGTAGACAGCTAAGCTTCTTGAAGCACCACATTTGCACTCACAAGATTCTTAACATCCTTTTTATATCCTGATCATGTAATCCATGTATTTTTGTCTTTAGCCACTGAGTAATTTAGCATTAGCACCTCACTGTATTTAGGGCTGTTGCAAGACTCCCAATCTACGGCAAACGTAAGAGGAGACTCTGAACCTGTAAAGGCAGATATTCTAAATTTAGGAAGGATAATGGAAAGCATTGTGCTTAGAGCTAAAAACAAAAACAGACAGCATTGTGGGAAGAGATTACCATCAATCTATTTTGCTCTTTAGCAGGGCTCGTCTATTAAGTAGTAATAACCATGATGGCCAAATTTTGCTTTCAGTTTTAACTATGTGAACCCAGGTAAGCTTTGATGACTCAGTGGAGTCACTGTAATTTATGTGAACATAAATAACTGAAGATTTTTTGCCTTTTTTTTTTTTTTTTGGCAATCTTACCCTTTTTGAAAACTGGCTATTTTAAGAATGACTGAAACAAAGTTTGCAGTATTTCAAATATGAATAAATTTCTGTTTTGATTTAGAGTCTCCAGGACAAATGTGGAACATAATGATTCTGCAGTGTGTATCTTGTGAGTCTGTGAAATCCAAATTTCAGGTAGGATAAAAGCTTTCCTATAAATAAGAAGTAGAAGATGGATGTAGGAAAGCTAATGTGGGATGTATGGGTCCCTACTTTTTACATCTGATAGCATATTGTTAGAAATGTCTGCAATTAAAAAAAAAAATGGGCAGGATGTTAGGGCTTGCTGTGCCGTGATCAGTGCAGTACCTGAATCAGAAGAATCAGAAACAAAGCTGCTTGCAGTACACTTCAGTGCCTTGTATAAGACACAATGGTAGGAAAAGAGAAGACATGAGATTTCCCGGCACCATAGAAAATATCCTTGTCTGAATCTGAGAGGGACACAGACAGGGATGTGACAAACAGCAGATTATATAGAGAGGGTCACGGGCAACTGGGACAATGGGTTCGTAGTTGTAATCTTTGTGAAACCAAATTGCAATTGCAATCTCATAGAATCATAGAATTGCATGCTGCTCAGTGATGGATAAATAGAGAGGTAAAATAGGTCCTATTTTTATTATGTGATTACATAGATTGCTGTTGGGTTTTAAACTATAAGCAATGTGTATTTTATCTCCACGTGTAATGGCTTTGGGTACTGCATGTGCCTGGGTGACTAATACAGTATACGTAAGTGTCATCCATCAGCAATGAGCACTGTGCCAGCAGTACAAGAGCACTGAAAATTGAGTTCTTGAAGTCTCATCCAGGGTAAGGTATTGATCTCTATTTTTAAATGGCCTCTTCAGAAAGGCAATTCTGGGACCTATGCAGACTTTTTTTTTTTTTTTTTTTTTTTTTTACTTGAAGAGAACTTACAAGATGACATGGTACTCTAAAGGTGTATTTGCTGCAACAGATGAAAGAGCTTAAGTGAAATGAAGAAATGGATAGGGAATATACACTTGGCTACATGTGAGAAAAATATCTATTGCTTGGTTCATATGCACTCATAAAATATCAGGGGATAGATACAAATAGCTTGTTTGCAATTCCTCACAATTTGTAGATGTTCAGGTTTTGTCTCATTGAAAACTATCATTAGTCACATAAAACTGCCCCCAGCAGAAAAAGGTAAGCATATATTGTCAAAAATTATTCTCACTGTAACAACTGGCATGTAATATTAAAAGAGTTGCAGGCCTAATTTTTTTTTTTAATTGTACGGCAGAATCTCGGATTAGTTTCAGTACAGTCAACCTTGCTGTGCCAGAATCAAACTGACAGAGAGAGGGGAGAATCAAGCTCACTCTCTCTCTCTCTCTTTTTTTTTTTTTCTTGCTTCAAAATTAACAGTATTCACAAAATAATCTTAGCAAATTAAATTTATCAAATTAAAATGCAGGAGGTGCATTCAAATGCTTATTTTGAGTGTTCCTAAATTTCTGAAGTGACTTCAGACTCAACTACATAATGGGAAGAAGAAAAACCCCGATGCATGAACATACTTAAGATAATCTGGATTCGATTTCTGCTTATTTGGAAGATCACACTGCTTCCCTCTGAACCTTTTTGTGAGCACTACACCTCAAACACAGGAACCCTTTAGAAATGGAGCAGATTTTGTGAACATCACAAGAATGTTCTGCAACACTGCTATTGTGGTCCACAGCCCTGGGCCCCAGTACACAGGGTTACACAAAGGCAAATCAAGGATGGGCCAGTTGTCCACAGCTAACAGCCACCTGCAGCCTCTGGTCACCAGTTATAATCTTTAGTTACAGTCATTTAGCTCAAAGGGATCAATTTTCTATAGCACAACTGAGTGACCATCAGTGGCTCTGGCACGACCATGAGAATGGTAACCCTCACATTTTAGTTAAATGATCTGCTCACAAACCCTCTAAGTTGTACTGTGCAGCTTCTGGCAAGGATAGAGGGTTTTTCACCACTACTGAGCTGATGGGCAGTGGCTTATTAAGCGAAAGTAATTGCAGGCTCTGTCACCAGTTTCTTATTAGGCAGCTCCAGCCAAGGTGACATATGAAAACCAACAGCTGTCTGGCCTATCCATTGCCATGCATCTTGCATAGCTGAAGCAAACTGAAGAAGAAGAGTGAATCACATAAAAAATGCTCATCTGAATGCATCAGCAAGAGCTATCACAATTACTGTATCAGAGTGACTGCTCTGTGTGTGTGGTATATTGGAAGCCTCTATAGTCTGGCTCACAGTGATTAACCAAAGCATTCTATTATGAACAGTTGGTGAATTATTTTTTGACCCAGATGGTAACACGCCATCATCAAATGTTTGGTTTGATTTGTGTCAGCTGTTTGGCTTCACTAACAGTACTCTTATGTTGTATGAAAAAATGCCAGAATCATTGAGTCATGCAGTCATACAGTCATTAAAGTTGGAAAAGACCTCCAAGATCATTTGGTCCAACTATCCCCCTACCACCAATATTGCCCACTAAATCATGTCCTTAAATGCCATGTCCAACCTTTTATTAAACATCCTCAGGGACAGTGACTCCACCATCTCCCTGGGCAACTCATCCCAATGTCTGACTACTCTCTCTGAGAAGAAATTTCTCCTAATCTCCAACCTCTCCTGACCTCTCCAGGTACAACTTGAGGCCATTCCCTCTAGTCCCATCACTAGTTATCTGTGAGCAGAGGCCAACCCCCAGCTCCCTACACCTTCCTTTCAGGTAGCTGTAGAGAGCAATAAGGTCTCCCCTGAGCCTCCTCTTCTCCAGACTAAACAATCCCAATTCCCTCAGATGTTCCTCATAGGACTTGTGTTCCAAGCCCCTCATCAGGTTTGTAGCCCTTCTCTGGACATGCTCCAGGGCCTCGATGTCCTTCTTGTAGCGAGGGGCCCAAGGCTGAACACAGAACTCAAGGTGCAGCCTCACCAGAGCCGAGTACAGAGGGACAATCACCCCCCTGGTCATGCCGGCTGCACTATTCCTGATACAGGCCAGGATGCCGTTGACCTTCTTGGCCACCTGGGCATGCTGCCGACTCATGCTCAGACAAGCATTGATCAACACTCCCAAATCCTTTTCCTCTGGACAGCTTTCCAGCCACTCTGCCCCAAGCCTGTAGAATTGCATTGGGTTGTGACCAGAGGGCAGGACCTGACACTTAGCCATGTTGAACCTCATCCCATTGGCCTCTGCCCATCGACCCAACTTGTCCAGGTCCCTCTGCAGGGCCTTCCTACCCTCTGGCAGATTGACACTTCCCCCCAGCTTGGTTATCTGCAAACATACTGAGGGTGCACTCAATTCCCTCATCCCAATCATCAATGAAGATGTTAAAGAGGATGGGCCCCAACACCGACGCCTCGGGAACACCACTGGTGACTGGTCGCCAGCTGGATTTCACTCCGTTCACCACCACTCTGGGCCTGGCCATCCAGCCAGTTTTTAACCCAGCAAAGAGCGTAACTGTCCAAGGCATGGGCTGCCAGCTTCTCCAGGAGAATAATGTGGGAGACCGTATCAAAGGCCTTGCTGAAGTAGACTACATCAACAGCCTTTCCCTCATCTACCAGGCAGGTCACCCAGTCATAGAAGGAGATGAGGTTGGTCAGGCAGGACCTGCCTTTCATGAACCCATGCTGGCTAGGCCTGATCCCCTGGTTGTCTTGCACACGCTTTGTGATTGCACATGAGATGATCTGTTCAATAATCTTCCCCAGCACCAAGGTCAGGCTGACAGGCCTGTAGTTCCCTGGGTCCTCCTTATGACCCTTCTTAAAGTTGGGCATCTATAGGATAGTGCATCTATAAATGGGTCAGGATGAGGTTTAAAAATTTACATGACTTAGTATAACTCTATGCAGATTTTGACATTATTTCATACAAGAATTACTTCTCTGTGGAAAATGCTGCAAATTATTTCCTAATGTAGTGCCCCAGCATCTTATTTATTTCCAGCACCTTATCTAGTTCCAGGTCTCCACCATTATCTGTCACAATATTTTGCATGATGGCAATATGCCAAGAGATGCAATGTCATATTATTAATTTTTAATATATCATGTATATTTCAAGGCAGGCAGCCAAGGTTATAGGTGCTTTAGAAATTTAAAATTTATATCTTTCCTCCTTTTTTTTTTTTTTCATATTTCTTGTTCTCAAGCACTTTTCATTTTATAGGATGCTTGTTCTTGTTTTCTCCTTATTCTCAATTGCTGCTATTTCTTTTTAGTGACCACAAAATAAGGAGTAATATATCACTAGTTATCTGTAAATGATAATTTTGAAATCCATGCTTTGTAAGTGTATTAATAGTCACATCTGATAAGCCTTCTACTAGCTTGCAGTGATAGTTGAAACAAATACAGATTTTATTTATTTATTTACTTAATTTTTCTTTATTTTTTTTTTATTTAAGTTTTAATTGTTTGCAAGATGGATCTGCATCTGCAAAGGTGAAATACTTCAACTCCTGAGTGAGCAGCATTTCCAGTTAGTTCTACATCCTTTTGATATCAGTCCCACGTGCCTAAGATGTGACTCGCTAAATATACATGTATGTTGAACAAGATGTTTACATACTGAATGATCATTTGGGGAGGTGGGGAAGGTTATCTGTTTTCTCTGACTGCATTTACAAGTCAGAGAACAGTTGATCTCCCTGGTTGCCTGTTTCTCTCTGTAAAGGGAGACTGGGCAACTGGCTCATGTCTGACTCACAAAGTGATATGATTTAATTAATGTAGCCATACACTGTTAACTGAAGCGTGGCTCAATGCCTCAGTGAGATAATATTCTGTATTCAGGGTTGAATAAAATAATAGTTGGATAACTACTTATCAAACAGAAATGTTTCTTAATAAGGTTTTGTCCAAGTCTACACATATATTTTTAAAATACCTCGGTAAATTATAACTTTACAACCAAACTATGAAAATACATCAATAAATTACAACTTTATTTGTCCACCTTGGTGGACAAATTGCTTGTACCTACACCACCACCCTCTGGATCTTGAGTTTAAGAATGGCATCTAGCCCAGGATATGTAGTGTGATCCCAATCCTGAAGCCAAGTGGCCTGGAGCACTAAGAAAATTTGGACCCAAATCTGGAAATAAAAGTCACATCTGAGACCCCCTTTACCATAATCCAATGAAGTCTTGCCCATAGGTTGTTGTGTGGTTGCCACTTAAAAGTAATCAATGCATTATTTTGTGCCTTCAGAAAAGCTAGGCCCCTGTATACACACAGATCTCTATTTCTTATTGGTGTACCTCAGCTCAGTCAATCATTAACTACAGTATGTTGTATGACATCTATTAATTTCATTCAAATCCACATAAAGGCTATATTGAGCATATATAGCTGAATAGCTACAGCATGGTTCTTAGCAGGAAACTTTACTGAATGGCATTTACTTTGTATTTGGAGAGAGGCTAACTGCACAGCTGTCTTCGGAGCGGTGTGTTCATTTACCTGAATTAATGAAATGATTTCCCTGGGAACAGCAAAAAAATGATAATTGACTTACAATATATTTTTGAACCTGTTTGGTCTCTCTACTATATCTCTACTTCAGTATACTAAAATGAAGTTTGTTTTCTAACTTAAAAAAATACCAGTGTAGAAATTCTCAGTATCAAGCCACCAGGGAACAGTCATTATGACAGACTCTAAAGAATGGGAGAGATGTTTATGAGTACTGAAAAAGAGGGATGAAGTCTAAGAAGGCTTAGGCCTTATCCTATAAACCACTTATTTGTGTGCTTCACATACTACATTCATAAGAGATGGCCTGAAGTGTGGGATATCTTTTCTGCATAAATGCAGAAAAAAAAAATGCAGTTTCTTTCACAAACCACTGCATGCCTCACGTCCTCCAGCATGGTGGGGAAAGCTGATTCAGTGAACAGATCCTGATCAAACAAATTGGCCCAGGCTGTAGCCCATTTCCTTACTGTTTGATCTTCCAAAATCAGGAGCTACTGAAGGAGCCCATGGGCATGGTGTATGTTGCTCTTGCCCATTGCAGCTTAGGCCTACTCACTAGAGGACAGGGAAGGACTGAGCACTGGCTTTATAAGCAGTTGGCAGTCTGTGCACCAAAACACTAAAATGTAGGGAACTCTTGTGTTTAATGAAATGGAGGAAACTCTTGTGTCAGCTGGGTGCATCTCAAAAGCTGGTGGATCCAGAGAGAGGGATCTTGCAGAGGAGCCTGCACCTGACCAAATGAAGAGTTCATCGAGGCTGGCTGAGGCCTATATAGCTTGGGGAAAGAAAGACACCTGTCACCAGGAGGCGAAGCCTGTGAGGAACAGGAACAGGAGTTATGAGATCACTCCTGTGCCTTACTTAACAGTAGGGTAAAGCAATTGATAACCCAGGTGTAGAAGGACACCATTTCCCAGCTCCAGAAGCTACAGGCCCCTTTTGCTACTGAGTGTTCATGGCCGCTCAGGCTTCCTTCTCCTCGGGAGCGCTGCACGGCCATGACCACACGGTGTCACTCTTGGTCCAGGTGGACTGTGACAGCCAGGGCACCTGCTGCCATGGGACCCGACAGGGGGTAAAGCCGGGGAGCAGAGGGCTCCAGCTGGGCAGCGTGGCTGAAGGGGGGGCCTTCAGCTGTGGGCAGCTATCGTTTGAGGATCTCACATAACCAAATATTGGCACAAGTGGTGAAAAAGGTTCAAGGGATTTCCCGGCCAGGTCCAGGCAAGCCACACAGGAAAGTGCCACCACACTTTCAGTCAGTGGTACCATGTACAAAGATCAGGGACCTCAAGGACATGGACATTGATTGCCTTCAGCCCTGGCTATGGTCCTGACATCAGATTGGCAGCACAGCACCAGGCAAGCTCACAGTCGGGTACTTTATGCTATACTAAATCTGTAGAGAAGCACAGAGGTCCACTTTCCCCCATGACTACACCTTTTATTATTATTATTATTATTCAGGCACATGGGAGTAGGAGGAAACTCCTGAATAAACAATAGACCCCTGAGGTCTTCAGGGCTCCCAAACACTGAAGGTTGTAAAATTTATGTCATGACTGCAGGTGACCAAATGGAAATGTGTAGTGGTTATACAACATTATTGCAGTACCCATACCTTTACAGAAAAAAAACTGATGAACTTCAGTCTCCCAGAGAAAACTTTCATCTCATGCCTTACCTGATAATAAAGCAATCTGCTGGCCAGATTGTCTCTGATTCAAAAAATAAATGCAGCACGTATCTGCACTATCTGTTTAAAGTTTTATTTTTCAAAGGACACACTTTTTTTTTTTTTTTTCTTTGTTTACTCTCATTTTTGGAAAGCAGTTTTGGAAGCATTTTTACAGAAACTTTCCAGAGGCAGTTCCAGCCAGCATGGAAAATTTTATCTCAGTCTTTATATGTTGGTCTTGACATCAGAAACAGTGAATGTGGGAGGTATCAGAAACCATCATTACTATAAGCCATTTTGCTAGATCTACCAGGGACAACTATAGCCATATGGTATCACATGAACATCTGTAGAGCTACAGTAAAATAGGAGAGTAATGTTAAATATTTGATTTCACTTCGTAGAAGAGTGCAGATGGGCCAGGATTCATCTCACCTCATTTTAGGTACCCTAGGTAAGATGCCTAATTAGAACCACCACACAAAGCTCTTTTCTGAGCCATGTCCCCCCTTTTATTTATTTATTTATTTATTTATTTTTCCTGGTATCTGCCAGTAGAAATTTTTCACTCTACTTGCAAAGCATTACAAGAGTCTTGTTTTTCTTAATTAATTTCTGCAGACTCTTTATGAGAAGTGTATGGAAGATGGTCATAGAATACAATGTGAAAACCTTTTGGAGGAGAAAAAGGCATTTCCTGCCTGACTCTCTTAAGGTACACACCACCCTCCAGAAAGTACCTGCCACTTTCTTGATTATACATGGAGCATAAGAAGAATACCATAATCACCAGGAAGCTTCAATTAACTTCCTAAGGTTCATGAAGTGATATGTGACTTATGGTGCATAAAGATAAGTGATACAGAATGAACTATGTGAAATGTCTGAATTTGTGTATGTTTGTATGTACCATCAATACACTCCGTCCAGGGAATGTAAGAGGGCCCTATGGCACTTACTGGACAGAATACAATATAATGTTTGATTTAAGGCTCATTGGGTCAACTGTTCTGCTACCTAAAGCTACCCAAGCCAGTGGCAGTTATAGCACAGCTGACTACCACAGACTGTCTCCCTTTAGGCATGCCTGTAGTATGTTAACACCAGGCATATAAAAACACAGGCAAATTATTCACCTTTGCTACACTGAAAATGGAGGCGTTGTGTTGAATATGCATTGCTAACAGTTGCAGACTTTTGCACAAAGCAGCAGCAACATAACGAGCCTATGCACAGTAAAACAGTTAAAATTACAATCAGACTGATTGTTTTTTTAAAAGTTACCCATTAAAATTTTGCTATGTACTTGGCAAAGACAAAATGCACCCATGGTACAGCTCTGAGTCACTGAAGTTCCACGTTTCTTCATTATTAATACCTCCAGTGGATTTTTATTAAAATTGGTAGAAAGTATTTAACATTTTGTTACGTTAAGGCTGCACGTTTCTGTTCGCATATCTACATGCAGCACCTTGCTAATGAGTGGGAAATGTAAGGCAAAGATAATGCATATCACAAAACTGTGTGGCGTAGCAAGTGCAGTTTCATTTTCTATAGAAGCAAATTAGTACTTTATATTTTAACACCTCTGTCCTAGAAGGCATCAACACAAAAGATGTTTCAGGCACATTATAGCAGTGGAAAACTTTGCAAGGCCTGTCAACAAGCTATTCAAAGAGTTACTGAACTTATGAATTTGAAGGTTGCTGAAGTCTGAGGGGGAGGCAGCTACATTTCTTTCATATCCTAACATGATCTGAAAGGAGAGGGGTTTCTTGGCTGCTATAACTAAGCATTTTCAACTGTGAGGGTGGTTTCCCAGAGACACGATTTATAGGTGAAAACACTTTTTTTTTGTTGTTGTTGTTCCTTCATCCAGCAGATAATAAAAGATGGAAAATTACTGCATGTTTTTATCTCAGAAACATAATGAACAGAAATACCATCCCTATGAGAACTTTGCTTACACTTCCATTATTGCAGTGACATGAGCTACAGCAGACTCTGTCCAGGTTATTCTGAGCAACTGCTCATTTTGATTCTCCAAATTGCTAAGACCACCAACTGCAATAACCAGCAGACAATGGAAGCTGTAAATAAGGTGCAGGCACGCAGTCCCTAATAGAAGGAAGCCATCCATCACCATGCAGAAAAAGAAATTGAATGGGATCACCCCAGAAGCTTAATTCTTGACTGAAACAAGACAGCAACTCCCTCTTGCAAGCCACCCAGCTGTAGTCAGTAATAAAAAACCTGTATTTAACAGCTCAGTTTTTCACAAAATGCATACCCCATCCAAGTAAGCATGTAATGAGTTGGTGAAATCTGCCCTCCCGCTATAGGAGGGGATTTCAGGGTGCATCATACACATTATAGCAGCAATGTTCAATGCTCCCAGACAGATGCCCAAATAGGGAGCTTCCACTAGCCTTAGAAAAACCTACTTTTAGCATGTCTGCAGCGTAGTAGTAAAATAGCTCAAGTCTTTGTTATACAACTGTCCTAATGAGTTAATTCTTTAAGTGTAGTTAAGCTTTGTCTACACCAGGGAGCAGTACCATCACTTTGCTAGAGGTAGAGAAAGTCCTTGAGAACCCATGATGCTCCCACAAAGGGAGCCCAAACCAATGTATACCCACCCACATTTAGAAGACCAAGTATTTTGGCAAACAGCATGTATATGTGCAGCTTGACAAAATAATCATCACACACCTAAGCAAAGTGATGCAGGTATCCTTGCTAATTGGCAGCTGATTTTTTTTTTTTTTTTTTTAAAAAGGAGAAAACCTTTGTTTTAAAAGAGAAATGAGACTTCATGGATGTATTTTTCAAGATTTTACTGCAAACCAATGGGTTTGGTCACAAAAAAATATGATACATATAACCATGTTAATTATATTACATTACAATGATAGTATACATTACAAGTAAGTCTGTAAGTTTAAATATACATCTAGAGTTACAACTGAATGTACAGATCTTTTTTACAATACATACAATTACGAATGAAAAACCCCCAAAACCATAAATAATGCCCATTTTACAGACGACATCTTTTAAACAAAAAGAAAGGAAAAAAAAAAGGAAAGAGAAATAAAGAAAGAAACCAACAGCTTTGACTGACTGCAGCTGGGGCATTTTGGTCCATAAAAACCCTTTCTAAAAATAGAAATCTTTTCATAGCAGCAATGCTTTCTTCAAGCATTTGGATACAAGTAATTGTGAGCCCATTTCAATAATTTTAGTTGACTGTATAGATTTACAAAAAAAATTTCAAAATTACACTTAATTTATCTTCCAAATATGGAAGAAACAAACAATGCCCCACATTGTGGTATCCTGCAAGTGTCACATTGATGCTTTACACTAAGTCCATCTGTAGTACGCAGACCACACGCATACCATTTGTTCACATAGTAAACCCACATAAATGAACTAAGAAACACACTCTGCAACAGGGAAAGCTTTGGAGCTAACAAGATCTCATCAGAAAAAGGCACATTTCATAAAATCCTCATCACGTGCGGATAGATCTTCAGGCAAGGCTTTTCAGAGCATGATTTCAAAACTGCTTGTTCTTATTCCTACAGTCTGCTGTAGCAGCCTATGGCAGCAGTCACTTTTATTTTTCTTTCCCAAGGAGACAGCACCACTTTGGGGGAAGAACAAATGGAAATGAAAAGCCTGTAACGCTCATTCAGAGAGTGATGTGCTCTTCAAAAAAGCTTCCAGCGAACAGTGTAGTTGAAATTAAGGCTGCAAAGCTGCCATGGTGGAAATGTGCAAATTCTGTTTCAAGATGACTGGTCAACTGGCAATTCCACCAGCAGGCCAAACAAAACCAAAAATAATAATTATTATTATTAAAAAGGGAAAGAAAGAAAAATGTTCATAAGAAAGAATCCACGGGTGGGGCATATGAGAAGCCCAAAAAAGCCTCAGCAGCTTCTTTGACACTGGCGGTGATGAGGATGCTGTCTGGAGACTGGCCGATGGAGTTGGGGACTGGCTCATCTGTAAACTCAGGATCAAAGTGCCGCAGGTCACTGGGGCCACTCTGTTGAAAGGAGAGAAATGGAAAGGCATAACATTTAGAACAAGTCTTTATTTTCTTTAAGTGCACAGTTCAATTCAGAATGGGACAAGCACCCTCAATCTGAGACTACCATCTCTGGACAAGTTATTAAACTGAGCTGGAGAAGTGCTCAGACAGTAAAAGAACTACCACAACACTATTCTTAGATACTAATATCTGACAAGCCAAATGTTACTCTGTGCTTGTGAAGCTACTTCCTTTCTGCACCTTACCTTACCCTTTAGTAACATGGGGATAAGAGGGATTATTTTTAAATAGCCATGCAAATGAATCATTTGTCAGAGGCAAAAAAAAAAGCCTGCTAAATTTAGACTGTCCATCAGCAAAAAGCCAGCTACAGCTTATTTTTAACCTTGTCTAGACAGCCACAAGGAAAGGAAAAGCTGTGTTTCCCAAACACAGCTACCTGATTAGTTCCCTCTGGCTTCTGGGCGCCCCACATAGACGTGTAGGAAGCAAAGACACTTTATACATTCTATAATTAGAAGTGATACGTACCACATTTGGGTTAAAAGGGGGAGTAATCTTCTTATTAATGAGATCATCCCAGTTAATTGGGGAGAAGAAGATGTGACTCTTAATCTCCATCTGTTAGGGAGAGAAAAATAGATTAATTCAGACCCCAGCTAATGTAAGTAATATGACCTAGTCATCTTCCTGTGCTGTGCACAGGGAAGAACTGGCCTCTTGGCACTTACAAAGTCCTCCTTGGCGCCAAGCCTCTTTGTCCTATCCTTCTGCAGAAGGCCTTCCAGGAGATGTCTAGCAGAGTTGGTAATATTTGGCTTGAGCTGCAAGGGTTTGTTCAAGATGTTATCATACATTTCTGCTGTGTTCCTGCTGTAGAAGGGCGGCTGTGGGAACAGCAACGGAGAGACCAAAGTTAATGAGGCTGACAACATGCAGGTCTGTGCTGAGAGCACAGGGAAAGCTCAAGAGCAAGCTCGTTTGATCTGACAACAAGGACTTACCAGGCCATACAGCATCTCATACAAGACTGCTCCAAGGCACCACCAGTCCACAGTCCTGTCGTAGGGCTGCTTGTGCAGAACTTCAGGAGCAAGATACTGTGGAAGAAGAGAGCCTTGTTAGCCAAAGCGATCCTTGCAGTTAAGAAACCGCCTCACTGTTGAGTGAAAGCAGCTTACTGAATCCCAGCAACATCTAAGCTACTGGAAAGATACAAGTACTTTATAAACAGGGAGACAGCTTGAAAGCTGTTCTCTCCCTAATCAACAAGCTGTGTCCCCCATGTCCTCACCACAGCCTGATATTACAAGACCCATACTGCCTCCCACTTGTCTAACCCACTGTAAAAATGCACAAGAAGTGTCAGTTCTCACTGCAGGCTGAGGACTGGACGTACCTCGGGTGTGCCGCAGAAGGTGGAGGTTGTGCCGTTGTGCTCTATGTTTTCTTTGCAGAGTCCGAAGTCGGTCAAGACAATGTGCCCTTGAGAATCAAGCAGAATATTCTCTGGCTTCAAGTCACTGTAGGAACAGATGAAAGAACAAAACCACTCATTAGAGCAAGAGCAAGAAGACTGTTTAGCTATTTTTAGCTAATACTGAGGTCAACTTTTTAATACTTATTAAACAAAGGACCTGGATTTTTTTTAGTCTAACAAGCAGAACAACACTGCTTACCGATAAACTATGTTCAGGGAGTGCAGGTAGCCCAGCGCACTGGCAATTTCAGCAGCATAAAATCGGGCTCTTGGTTCCAGGAAGCAACGCTCCCTCTGGAGATGGTAGAACAACTGCAGGAGACAGAAAGAACAAAGTTCTGTAAACGGCGCCAAAGCCTGTTAACAATGCACTTAATTAGACTCAACATATATAGCTAGGGAGAACAATGGCAGGAAATGGCCTAACGATCCTTTGGTAGTTCAAAACTTGGCAGGCTGGAAACATTAACTCTAATAACTTTTCCCTCATGGCTTGTCCCCCTGGAACTCTTATTTAAAAGGAAGGGGTAAAAGCCTACCCTACCACTGTCACATGATAGGAAACAGTATTTAATTTTCTTGCTGCTTACCTCTCCACCATTGATGTAGTCTAGGACAAAATACAATTTGTCTGCAGTTTGGAAGGAGAAGTGAAGTCCGACTAGGAAGGGGTGTTTCACATTTTTCAGCAGGACATTGCGTTCTGACATAATGTGCTTTTCCTGAAAACATGAGAAACCATCAATGTTTAGCAACAGGATTTGCTGAGCAATAGCAGTAAAAATGTATTTGACTGACATCACAACAGCATCACTAAGAAGCAGCTTACCTCCTTCTTTTTCAGGATTGCTTTTTTCTGCAGGACTTTGACAGCATAAAACTGCTCTTCTGCCTTATGCCGTGCAAGGAGAACCTGAAACAGAACAAATCCCCAAAACTGAGCAATACTGAAATACAGAACAAATTGTAAGCAATGAGAAACAACGCTTTCTGATAAATGCTGAGCACTCCTACACTCCTCCAGTTCACCTTGCAAGCTCTTTGCTGGCAATGCCTAAAGCTATCACCACTCCCACAGATAAACAAATCCAGCTTTTACAGCTAGCGTTCTTTCCAAGAGTAAGGCGTATATTCCCCCAAGCTGAAGCACTCCTGCCTCCTCACTCCCTTGCTCTTCTGTGACTTTTAAATGCAGCACCCCGCTCCTGCTTCCCGCAGCTCAGCAGTTGGCCAGGCACAGGGCAGCAGCACATGCCCAGGTCTGTTTTAACTGACCACCTTTCCCCAAAGCCGGTACAGGCACAACCCTCAGACATTACATAGAAGAGCTAAAGAGTAATCAAAATCACAGTAAAAAGAAGTTGAGCTTACCTTCCCAAAACTGCCTTTTCCAATCACTTTTAAGAAATGGAAGTCTGATGGTTTGGCATGTGGGTTGGATGACGGACCAAGATTGATCTGCTGCGAAGGACTGGGCTAGAAAAATAAACACATAGAAACCACTTTTATTAAAACAGCTTGGCGGTGAGAGGCTCAACAGTGCTTCTCTTTTTTTAAAGGATAGATAAAGTGATCACAAAAGAGAGGATCAGCCCTGTCCTTATCACTAAAAAAAGAAATCTAGACATCTGCCATTAAGTTAAACTATTTGGTACTACGCAACAGAAGTGTAACAGCAGTGGTTTACTTAAGAATTCTTTGAGGTCTTAGCTACATTCCACAGTGAAGTTCCAACTAATAAGCTTTATTTTTAAAATCTTCTTCTCCGCTTTAGGAAAATGTTTCAGTCTAACTTAATTACTCTTTTTCCCAGCTACATCAGTGCTACAAACTGAAGTTACACTCGTGATGCTAATTTTGCTACGCTTCTATTACCAGCTCAGTTGATGTTCTAAAAATGCTTCACAGAGCATTAAATCTGCTTACCGGAGGAGAAGGATTAGCGTTCATAAGTTCAGGCTCTTGAGGCTGGGAGATTTTCAGAATAGACTGAACTTCAGGGCTGTAAGGAGAAAAGCATGCATAATCAGTCACCGTAAGTGTCAGGCAGATCTTTCCGCCAGAGGGCAAGCAAGTACCGCGCTGGTGAGAGTTCAGTTTTGGCTTGGACTGTTAAAGAAAGCAACTGAAACAACCTATTCGGCTTGAGAAATAAAATCCATCTAGAGAAAGTAAAATCGGCCATAAAAAGAAATGTCTTTGTGCCGTAAGTACAAATCAAAACAGGGACAGGGCTCTAGAAATCCCATCCGACTCATCTCGCCCAAACCCAGCTCATGAAGAACTGGTGCAAGGTGAGTAATAATACCTCAGGAAGAGCAATTAACTTTTCAGTAACAGTCATGCCAGAGGCATTAGAGTAAACAATTTTTCCTCGGTCTCATAAAACGTAATGGTATTTATTACTGAAACCCGGCCGAAGTGTCTGATACTTACTGTTTGCATGCATAGGAGTTGGTGGCTATCTTCTGAATGAAATCATTCAGCCCCATTCTTCTCTGCTTCATGAAAGCTAAAAAATAAAAGGACAGGAGTGTTAAAAAAATTTAAAAAAAAAAAAATAAAAAAAAATCGCGAAGCCATCTGCCTGTCTTGTTAAAAAAAAAAAAAAAAAAGTACACCACCCAGCAGCATCCCCGCTGCCCGCCTCACCGATGAGGATGGCCACCATGCCCCTCATCTTGGCGTAGGTCAAGGTGGGACCCGACGCCTCGGCTGCCTTCACTGTCATTGCTCTGGGCTTGGAAGGGGAAAAGATGCCGGGACAAGGAGCCGACTGCGACCAGCACCGCACTGCCCCGGAGCGGCCCCCGACAGCGCTTAAGTGGCGGCGGAGCGGGGCGGGACCGGAGAGGGGCGGCGCCGATCGTCCCCCCCCCCCCGGGGGGCCGCCTCCGGGGCCGTCGGGGGGGGGATGAACGGCGCCGCCCCGCTGCCGGCCCCGGGAGACTGATTCCCCCCCCTCCCCGCTCCCCGCTCCGGAGAACAAGATTTCCTGCCCGGTTTGCATTAAAACAAACAAATGTCCCTTCTGTGCGCTGCCCTGATCCCGGCCGGGCCGTTACCGAAAGGGAAAAGGAAAACAAACAAAAGCACAAAAGCGAACCAAAAAAAAAAAATTTTTTTTTCTTTAATGCCAAAAAAGGGGAAAACGTAAGGGAAAATAAATAAATAAATCCCGGTTCGCTGAACTTGGAGGCGGGGGGAGGAAAGGGCTGAGAGGTCTGCTGCTGGAAGTGGTGGGGAGATGACAAGTGCACCAGTGCAAACATCAAAAAAAAAAAAAAAAAAGAAAAAAGAAAAAAAAGGGGAAGGAGGGGAGAAATTGCTTTCCCTTTTGCTTTCCCTATCCACGACCACTCGGGATCACGGTGCGTGGGGCACCGCTGCCGTGCCCCCCCGTGCCCAACACCAGCCTGCCGCTGGGCAGCATCCCTTGGCAGCCGGCCGCACCTCGGGGGGTGACAGCAGCAGGGGCACCCAGCGAGGTGGGCGCAGGTCTCCAAAAGCGCCTTACAGCGCTGGAAGAAGGAGGGAAAGGGGTCGGGGTCCCTCCGGGAGATGGGGGGGGGGGGATCCCTGGCGCCCCAGTGCGGGCGCAGCGGCGCCGGGAAGGGCAGGGGCGAGGGGAGCGGCTGCTGGGGCTCTGCCTGCTCCCACTTGTCGCTTTCCTCGCGCCTGTCGCCAAAACCGCCGCTATCAGCGGAGGCAGAAATTGAAGAGAGAAAAGAGAAAAGAAAGGCGAAAAAAAAAAAGAAACCCCAGGCTCTGCCACAGCCCCCGGTGCCCCGCACAACCTGCCGCGGGTCGCGGCGCCCCTCACGCCCCCTCCTCCCCCCCGTGTCCCCCGGTGCCCCCCGTCACCTTTGAGCGACGACTTCTCCTCCTTGCCCCTCATCTCCGCCGCGGGGCCGTGCTCTGCGCTCAGCAGCCGGGGGCGGGCTGAGGCCGGCCGAGTGCCCGGCCCGGGGGCAGGGGGAGGCGGCGGGGGTGGGAGGGGGGGGCGGAGGGGCCGGGCGCCGCTGCCGCTGCCCCGCTTAGGATCGCGGTGCCGAGGGCGCTCCGGGAGCGTTATAAACGCGGACACGGGCCGCCCCGCACACTCTGCCCCGTTGCAACATCGCCCTCAAAATTACTGTCATCAGCGGCAGCCGCGCACACCCCGCCGCGGGGGGGCCGGCCCTGCCCTGCCCTCCGACACCCGCCCCGGCCCCGCGGCGGCGCCAGGAGGCGCTGCCCGCACCCGCTGCGAGCCGCCGCGCACCGGGACCCCCCCCCCGGTCCCCGTCCCCATCCCCGTTCCCCTCCTTTCCCCGGCCGGGCCCCGAGCCAAGGCGGGCGGAGGAGGCGGCCCCGGGTCCGCTCCCGCCCCCGGGCGCCGAGCCGCGGCTGCCGGCAGCGCTTCCCCGCCGGCCGGATAGCGCCGGGCCGGGCACGGCCCCCAGCGCCTTCCGCCGGCAGCGCCCCGGCGGCGCCCCCCCGGCCGCCGCCCGGCTCGGGACACCGCTGTCCGGCCGTCCGTCCGTCTGTCCGGCCGTCGGTTCGCCCCCCCTACACACACGCACTTGTCCGCCTCCGCACCGGGTACTCGGCGGCTCGGTGCGGTGGGAGGTTGTCAGCTGCCAAAGCCGGGTCTCAGGAGCCCGGGATGCGCTTAGCAAGCCCCCAAAATCGCGTTTTAAAGCTTTTCCTGACGGTGATGGCTGCAGTTGGAACGGAAGACGGAGCTCAAGCAAAGGAAAGGTGGCCAAGAGGCATCCCGTTACTCGAGGGCCGGCTGTTCTGGAAAAGGGTCGGGCATTGTGCAAAGGTCGCCAAACTGCAAGGGTTTGCATCGGGAGTTTGTATAGGCGCTGATAAGTAAAGGCAAGAGAAGAGCGAAAATAATTGCAATAATATTTCTCACTCCCATTACGTTTCGCCCCGAGATTACAATTCTGACAAATTGTCCCGAGCTTCTAAAATTTCCAAATAAAAAATTTATGCTTTTTCAAAGACAAATGAATAAAGTAAAAGGTGGACATGCAAAATGCAAAAGTAAACGGAGACTCCACACCGGCAGTAGGAACAGTTGCGGAACAGCTCGCTGCAGGATGTGCGCACACCGAAGTGTGGGTGGGTTGGGTAATGGCTGGGTGAATGAATGACAAAAGAATACTTGAGGGCAGTGGAGTACAAAGGCAGTGTGCCTGACCCAGAATGTTCCTCAACCGCGAACGAACGCCCGGAAGCCAGGGGTGTTTTGGGGGCGAATCACTGACCAGTTGCCTGTTCCTGCTGTCAGCCTTAGCAGGGGACTGTTAGCTGGTGCTGGGAACCCCGTATGCTGAGCTACATGGACCTGGGGCTGAGGCATTCGTTCTGATATTACCTGTCTGAGTGGCATGGTGCTGGGTCTGTGCTCACAGAATTTAACCAACTCACAAAGCCCCAGGACCTGCTGCTTGCTGGTAAGAAGAAAAGAAGAGAGAGAGACGATTGGATTTTGTAATGTAATATGAAGCGTGACGCTGCCAAATGGCTCGGTTCCACGTAAAAGTAGCACCAGGTGAGCAGGCTCTCATCAGCCTCCTCACCGTGCCAGCATTCAGACCAGGGTCCTGCTGTGGGGAGGTGAGAAATGCAGAAAGACACAGACTGACAGACCCTTAGGCGATGCAGGCATAAGGGCAGAGTGGGCTGGCTTGCCTGTATGAGGCAGGTATGGGTAACCTTAGGGTCCTATAGGGATGTGATTCAGTTCATCTTCAACAAACAGGCACATTACCAGCGTGGGCCTATGCTGTTTGAAACACTTTCAGCAGCTGCTGGCCTGTGGAAATTTGTCTCCCTCAAGACTTGCTGTTTGGGGGGATTCTTCATCTGCAGGGGACGGGTGTTAGTCCTGCCTGGCAGTGCTTGCTGGGTGCACAGAAACTTTCCCCTCTTGCCCTTCAGGAAGGTGAAAGGCTCCCACAGCCTGCATGGTAATCATAATTTGTGAGCTCTCTTCCTCTGATTCTCATTGTACTGGTACTCATTGTCCGCTGCGGGGCAAGATTTACGCATGTCCTTCAGTGCCTCCATCCTTGAGGAATTAGATTCTCAGATAGCTTCTGAACTTCATCTTGGCAATGAATTCAGTGCTAAAGGAAAGAATTCCTGCTTACTTATCTTGCTGAATATAGATGTTAGGATGTGGCAGGTTGAACTGTTCCTAGAATTGCTTGGCTGACTCTGGACGGAAGCTTCCCCAAATTCTGCAAATATTTTCAGCAATATTTGGGTTCGGGTTAATTAAACAAAGATGGAATTCAAGCCTTGGACTGCAACAGTGACTCTGCCCCCAAATGCAAAAGGAGATTGCTCTGAAGCGAAATCTCGAAAGCTTTTATTTTCCTCCCCTAAATCCCCAGCAAACAAGTTCTTGCCTCTGACCTTGTAATTAAGTTTCGTGTGCGACAGCCAAAACTTTCAGTCAAGACCTTCAGGCTGTCCCTACAAACAGTCTCTACAAGTAGCAGCAAACAGATAAGGACTGAATAACAGCTTTAATAACAACCCAAACAGAGATTTTAAATCAGGATATTTCGAGTGCTGTCAACAGGTCTGCTAGACGTTGTTCTGACAGAAGGGTATTGACTGAAACCCCTATTGATCTGGAAACATCTAATTGATTTCAGTCTCATATTTTGCCAAACACAAATTTGGAACATCTTTTATTTTACTTTTCTGGTGTGTACAGAGCAGGTTTACTGCATCGTCAATAAGAGGCTTTAGTGCCAAGGGATTACGCTCACAGGATCACAGAGTGATGCAGGGCTGTACTGAGAAAAAAAAAAAAAAAAAAAGTAATTCCTGTCCTTGTAGAAAGCAGTGGAAAATTACAGCATCCTTTAGATGCACTGACCTCTAGTTAAAAGAGCTGGTAAGTGATGTCCCTAACTTCCATTTTAACTCCAGCACACTGATTTGAGTCAAATGTAGTTGACTTTATGAGCAAATGATGCTGGCATTTGCATGTCTTGCTCTGAGTGTGCCCCCCATCAAAAAAAATAAATAATATAAATCCTTGCATTATTGAACAGTCTCTCTAGTTTAGGGTCCTCATAAAAACAGGTTAGATGACAGATACTTGAATTCATTATTGTTGTTATGAACTTAAAATAATGCGCTGTGACTGAGTAGAGTTTGGTCTTATCAGAATTGAATAATGCTAGTATGGTAAATGAGGTGAAAACATCAGATGCCAAGATGATAAAAACGGCTCGTGAGAAAGATGATTCTTCATCATGCTGTAAAGTCTCTCTGCTGCTCTCCTTCGGCCACAAGTCAGCCTAATGTGAGCAGTGGGTATGTGCTCCAGAAGGAAGAGTGTAACAAGCACTGTCTGCTGACTCTAGCACTCGGACTTCCCTTGAAAACTTTAGCTGTTGAAGGATAATAGCAGAGATGGATTTAGGCATTCTCTGTTGAGAGTACAACTGGAACAACTTTCCTTATACCTCTTGCTTAAATATATGTGTTAATACAAGTGATAACTGATCTAACCTAGCAATCAGATCACCTGTCTTTCCCCTATCACTTCATCTAGTGTTCCACAAGGTGTTTCCTACCATGATATCGCAGTGCCTTTTATGTATTTACAAAGCCCCCATCATCATTGTAGTTCGTTATCTTAAAAGGAAGATCTCTTTAAGCCTGTAAGCCCTCCAGCAACCTTGAGTTAAGGTACTAAATGCCATAAATAGTGAGCAAATTAGTCAAATTGAGGATTTTTTACTAGAGAGAGGTTCAGTTGGCTGCTAACTCAAAACAGCAACTCGAATTCCCTGAGGTGAATTGGATATGCAAACAGAGGTGTGCTAAAGGCAGACTCACGCTGTCAGGTCTCAATGCTTTTCGTCTTGGTGATACCACCCGTCTCTTGCCATCGCATCAACTGCTTTAATATTCCTCACTATTTCTATGAAGTTTTCTTTCAGGAGGCTCTCTGGGCAGAAGGATGCTCACCATGCACGTTAAACCAGGCTTTATTTGTGGGGATTTATCTTCAGCAATGGGAACACATTTATCCAGTTTTAGGATGTATTTATTACCTAGTTATCTGGTTGTTTTCAGTGTGGTTATTACCTATTTCTCAGGGTAGAATAATTAGTCTAACCTAGAGGGTGAGGAAAGAAGCGTCAATTTTGCCCTAGGCAAGTGGTCCAAAGCAGTGTCCAAATATGCATTTTTGTATTCATACTCTATACATTTACCCTTCTTAAGTTTGGGCATTTGTGGTAGGCATATAGTCACCAAGGGTACCCACCTTGGTCAGAAGAGAGAAATAAGCACCCCGGAGGCCACTCAGTGAATCTATGGCCTAAATCAGGCAGTGCCTAATACGTAGTTGAAGGAATTAGGGCCTGAAACCCACAGATAGGTAGAGGCTCTTTTGAATCTCAGGTGATTATTTTTGTTATTTCTGAAGCTTCACAGGTAAGAGATGTGGAATTGCTTTAGAGGATCATGTCTTCAACATACCTGGAGAGAGCTGACACTCTAGCCATTTTTCCCCTGATTTATATATGTTTATATAAAAAGATAAAATCTTAGGGCAAGTTTAAATACTGTACATGGTATGCAGAGATTCCTGGCATGCCTCAGTTCAGTCTAGCTATGGACGTGGAAGAAGACTTGTAACATTAGTATAATGCTCCATTGTGCTCCTCAAGGATCAGTTATACGTCTTGGTTTCACATTGGTATCCCTGCATGGTTCTGTGTTGTGCTGGACAGACAAGACATACCAGCTTTCTTGAAATTATCTGATGTACCTTGCCTTGTGCTGTGCCTGATAGCATCTCAGTGAGATCTAGAAGAATTACTTCTATTTTATACAAGTGGGAATTAAACCACAGGGTAGACAATGTGTCTCATCCACGGGAAGTCTGCGGCAGAACTGAAAATTAAATGCAGAGTAAACTTTCCCCCACTCTATTAAGGGGATTAAGATTAGGACAGATGATCTCCAGAGGTCCCTTCCAACCTAAACCATTCTGTGATTCTGTGATTGCTCTGCAGCATTATGTATTCTGTATCTCCCAACTATATATTCCTTATCTGCCAACATCATGTGAGTTGTTACATGCATTGTAAGTAGACAATTTAGGATGGTAAGATCACTTTCAACCAGAGCAGGCACTGCAGGCGTCTGCTGTACCTTGGTGGATCCCACCTAGATATCCAGCATTACTGTAGCCCTGGTCCCCTTCCCAACAGCAACAACTGCCCACAAAGAAATATGTGGGACTTAGAAACACTGACAACTAAAAACTATTCTTATGATTCAGGAAAGGACCTGAATCCAGATCTGTGGGGAAGAGAAGGATCCATATCTGTATCCGCATTTAACTGGCAACTGGGAACATCACCTATCTCAGAAATGCCAGGAAAGTGCTTTTCCCACAGCACAGGATCACCACAGAGAATATTACTGTAAGACAAAAAAGTCCCACAGCTGTTTCACAGGCACATACAGAAAGAGCCAGCCACAAACATCTGCAGCGTGAATTTCTTTTTTTCACTTCCAGATACTATTTTCAAACCTGCGCAGTCATTCACTACACTGTGAATCTCTTTGTAGTACTCCAATTAACCCAAATCTTTTTAACACCTTAAGCCCTAAAGTAATCCTAAAGTAATTTGGGAAGCTTTGATATGGGCTTTGTTTACTTTGATAGAAGCTGTCTTTTTTTTTTTTTTTTTTTTTTTTTTTTTTGATAAGTGCTTTACATGATTAAGAAGAAAAGAAAGGAGAGGTTAATTTCAGGCAACCAAGCTCAAATGTTTTGGCCATAAGTTTACTAGACTTCAGGGCCAAAAAGAGCTACTAGGACACATGTCCTGGCTCTCTGCATAACATGGGCTTGCATTTGTTCCTACATATCTCAGGTCCAGCAACTTTACCTCTGAAGTTTCTTGTCTCTTTCTCTTAACGCAAGCTTGACTGTCTCAACATTTTCATCCAGTTCAAGGATAATCATCAGGAGGTTTTGACAAGCACAGACACCCACCCATGCCTAATCATGCAGCTGACCACAGGCTGTGTACGTGACCCTTCCAGCCTTCAGCAAGGGCTTCCTCGCCCCGGTGCATCTACAGCTGCTCGTCAACACCTGCAGGGTGGGTGTTACCAGCCCGTGGGTCGGCTGGCAGGTCTCCACAGGGAGCTCCCACTGCCTGCATCAGTCAGCCAGGTGATGAGCACCTGGGCACGGTCTCTGCAGCTGGCACAGCTGGAGCCAGAGGCAGGCCAAGGTCCCAGCCTGCTTGGCCAGCGTGTGAGGCAAACAGTGAGTGCAACACCGCTGATCTTACACGCATCAGCTGCCTTGTCATTTTAACCTCATAAAAAAGGGATGCAGATGTGGAAGTGTACCACTCCAAACAGTTGCTGCTACTTCTGTAACATTTCCCATCAGAACCTTACAGCACTTTGATTTGTTCAGGAAATAGCTGCATACAGGAACAGGGAACAGGAGGTCTAGCATATGGGATTACCGCTGAATGCAGTGTGACACTGACCTCCATACCTGCAGTGAGATGAACACAACACCTCTCTGCTCTGCTGAGCTGAATAGCATGTGTCAATCTTTCATAAAAGGCAGCTTTAATAATGCTGAAGAATATTGGAAAGGGAAAGGAATGGAAAGGAAGGAGGGAAGGGAAGGAAAAAGGAGAAAGGGAATTAACTCTTTTTTTTTTTTTTTAATCAGGGGACTAGGAAAAACAACTCCTAGAACTTGGGCGTGGTCAGCTTGTTGCAATATGTGAAATGTTACCAAGCACTTCCTATTTTATAGACATCAGAGTTCTTCAGAAATAACAGCTAATGTTTCAGATGAAGAAATTGAAAAATAAAAGTGCTAAGCAAATTACTGTACAGTGAGACAGAGGATCAAAAACAAAGCTTTTGGCCTTTGGTATTGTACCACTTATGTCAACAAGTGAATCAGTGAGCGTGAATACACAGTTCAAATATGGAAAGTCTATGCACAATGTAGCTACCAATGGCAGCTTTAGTTGCCTTAGTTGCTTCCAAAGTATAGCATTAAGGACTTTTTCACAATTACATTAAATTGTATTACTAGTACAATATTAGCAGTTTTCACTTAGTCATGATATTCACTTATGCTTGTTTTTATCCAGTGATCTTTAAGCCCTCACACAGGCAAATATTAACAGTGACATTTCAAAGCATGAAGACATGGGGAAGTTGGGTCACTTGGGTCATTGTCATATGACGAGCCCAATATAGAATAAGCATCTTGCAGGGCTTGTGACTTCTATCCCATGCTCCCCACTTCAGACATACAGCCCACCTCCTGCAAGGCGCAGAACTAGACTGACAGTAGTTCTGCTCATTTAGTGACTGACCCAGACTGACTGACTCAAAACAGGCATTGAAATCTCAGCTGTTGGTCTCTGAATCAATAAAATGCTGTCCTCTTTCAGTCTCCATCAGATTTGCAAGTAATGCTCTAGTTTTGACCCATTTCCTAATTTTGAAATTCTTAGTGCTTTTCACAGAATTGCAATAAAGGCAGACAAGAAAAGAACAGAGATAGGAAATGCATTTCTCAGAACGGAAAAAATGTCAGTGTTTCAGATACGGAAGTATAAAATACACAGAGCTGCATCTGCCAGATTCAGCTGAGTAGTAACTCTCTGTATCTGCATAATCCTTTTTTGATTCCACTTAATCTGCTTCAAAATGGATAGTACGTGGCAGTAAAATATGCTCAGCTTTGTCTGGAGATATCACTCTGAAGTGTTTTTTACAGAATACAGTCTTCTCATCTTCAGTATTATGTATACATATGTAGTTATTACTGTGATCATGTTTTTCATTTAATATGTATTTATTCTCTCTTATTTAACTCTTCTAATTTGAACAGCATACATAGAACTTATAGCTCTTTCATCTAGTTTCAGGTCACACTGATGAAAGATCTGTAATCACTCAAGCCCCAGAGCAACAGCCCTGGTTGTTCCAAGTGTTTGTCTTTAGGTGCTGCAACCACAACTAGCAAACTTCCAAGTTGCTTAGGCAGTGTGACCTGAGTCATAGAATAATAGAAAGGACTTCTATTCATGCTTTTCTGTTCACTGGAACATACTTAAATGTACAGTAATGACTAATGGAGTAGTGAACACAGTTGTTAAAGACAGCTTAATAGGAAAATGTGATTTTTTCAGGGGTGGGGGTTGTTAGGATTTTAGAAACTGTGAGAACCAAAATTGATTCATTAATATAATGAGGTTTTGTTTCTTAATCCACATTTTTATTCTCAGATGTGGTGTTTTTAAATATAAAAGAATTTTATGGTACTGAGACATCAGATTCCATTTTGTTGTATAAACCTATTTCTGGCTGCTGGGATAGGAAAAAAGAACTTCTCTGAGTTTTTTGAGTTTCTTGTGTATTCCCCTTTAGCAGTGTCTCTCCAATTCTGTTTGCTCATGGGTTGTTTAGGTTTTTGGAAAACTATCCACAGACCACCTTGTATGATACAACTATAACATTTTAATACTTAAACAGCTATAATTAAGCTATGCTTTGAGTGTTCACTCACTTGCCTTTTCCAAGAATGTTTTGAGAATATTATTACTTTGATTTCCTTGTTATCTTTGCTTGACTGATTACTTAAGAAGATTTGTGACTACTTTTCAGGTCTCCACCTGATGTTTAATGGACTGCTGGCACGGCAGAGGCCACAGGCTGAGAAATACCTGACAGTGACCATTACTGAAGATGAGATACTAGGTCAAACGGGACTTTGATTGGACCAAAATGGCAATTCAGATGTTCTGAAGGCAATTTGAGAACGCTAAGCTGATTAAAAACTATTTTACGTTTTCCGTTTTATCAATATGTTACAGCTATTGACTTGTAAAATTCCTTTCATCACTCACGATCATTTTCCCAGAAGATCTTTAAATGGCTTCCAAAATCAAATTTTACTTTGAATTGGCTCTGCAGGAAGAAAAACAGGCTTCCAGGCCGTATGCCATCATTTACCAGCATGGCTCAGCATCCCGACAGTTATGTGGGGCCGACTTGTAAGAAATGTGGAATAACTGAGACGAACAACTGAGATGCTGAATTCATTTCACAAACCAAAATATTTGGACTGCTAGAAAAAGAAGAAAAAAAAAAAAGAAAAAAAAAAAGGAACTGGTGTGGGAGTAAGTGGGGAACTCCATATAGAAACAGGAAGTATCGTGTGGCTGATAGGAAACGGGTGCAAAGCATCTGTTTTGGTAGTATTTTCGCTTGTTTTGGGGGTATTTCCATAGTGAACTGGAAATTGGCCTTGCGTGTAGGTATTACTTCACTGCCGAGTGAAAGGAAGGCACTAATTTGGAGCGCAGCACAGCAGCTGTCAGCATTACTGCACAGCAACACCACACAACAGCTGAAGGCCGCTCGTGCAAAACACAACATCCCACTGAGGCTGTGGATGATTGTAGAGCTGCTCTGACCTGCCATAAAGCATAATCAGCCCTCTGACTTCTATAAAACCAGAAAGCTGTCTTCCAGGCTGTCTTTCTGACTGGAGTCACTTCTGCCTCCAGAAATGCTGGGATATAGCCCCATCGACACTACAAAAACTACAAGGCAGCAAGGTGCAAACATGACAAAAGCACTTTGTGATCCTGTCTGGCAAAGCGCTTTACCACACACGGATCTGACAGGAGGGAAGCGTAGCCCTCCTGTTTCCGTAATTATTAGCTGGTGGCCGGTCTGGAGCACACTCCCAAGCCCTGTGGCGTCAGGGCTGTTTGCTCCTTTGGTTTTGTCACAAGATTTGTTTATCTATTTATTTATTTTCACAGAAGTCAAGTCCAAAAATACGACAGATTTCCTTGTGTAAGTGAAGTTCTACTGAGGCAGTAGGTCTTGAACAAGTTGTTTGTCAGACCTCCGCAGAGCTCTGGGGAGGGTAGTGTGCTGCCCTTGATACGATGAAGTCATTTTTAGAGGAAGTCCTTGTACGGATGATTTACTCATTGCTTTGGAAGATTTTAAGTAGCATTTCCACCAGGACCAATTCATATTCCAGATTTGATTCTCAGTTATTTTTCAGTCATCTATCAGTTTTTCAGTTATCTATCTGGGAGGTGGAGGTAAGCTTGGATTTGCTGGTGTGATTGGGCACCACTGCAAGCTCAGACAAAATCCCTGACAGAAGGCTATTTTAGACCTCCCCCTCCATGACAGAAGTGTTCTGC
Source organism: Anas platyrhynchos (assembly GCF_047663525.1). Taxonomy (NCBI): domain Eukaryota; kingdom Metazoa; phylum Chordata; class Aves; order Anseriformes; family Anatidae; genus Anas; species Anas platyrhynchos. Next base: position 61,815,543 of record NC_092589.1, on the reverse strand, counting down.
TCTTACAGAGTTATAAACGGACTGAAATAAATGAAAGATATATTTCAAGTGCTGTCACTGCAAAGCTCCTAAGAAGCATATTTAATGAGATGTATAACAAGGCAATTATTTGGAAGACTCTTTTTGCCATTGGCTTTCCTCTCTTTGAAGAAATAAACTTGCAGCTTAAATGATTTCAAATACGGCCCATCACTGTTTGCTAAATAGATCATGTTAATTTACATTTGTCTGGGATCACAATGTAGCAGTAGTGACAGGGCATAACTTACTTCACTGTTCCCTTCCCCCTCTTTTTATTCTTGTTTTGTCTTCTTTCTGTCCTTTTCAGAATCACAAAATGGCGGAGGCTGGAAGGGCCCTCTTGAGGCAGTCTTGACCCCAACCCCTGCTCAAGCAGGAACACCCAGAGCAGGGTGCCCAGGACCATGTCCAGGCAGCTTCTGAAGATCTCCAAGGAGGAGATTCCAAAGCCTTTCTGGGCAACCTGTGCCAGAGCTCTGTCACCCGCACAGTACAGAAGTGCTTCCTGACAGAACCTCCCGTGTTTCAGTTTTTGTCCATGGCTTCTTGTCCTGGCACTGGGCACCACTAAAAAGAGCCTGGCTCCTTCTTTACCGCACTTCCCTTCAGGTATATATATACTTTGATGATATTCTCCCTGAGCCTTCTCTTCTCCAGGCTGAACAGTCCCAGGTCTCAGTCTCTCCTCATAGGAGAGATGCTCCAGTACCTTCATCATCTTCATAGCACTGTGTTGGACTCCTTCTGGAATGTCCATGACTCTTGTTCTGTGGAGCCCAGAAGTGGGCACAGAACGCCAAGTGTGGCCTCACCAGTACTGAATAGAAGGGAAGGATCAACTCCCTTGACCTGCTGGCAACACTGCCTGATAGAGCCTAGGGTACCAGTGCCCTTCTTTGCTACAAGGACACATTGCTGGCTCATGTTCAACTTGTTCTTTTTCTGACAAGCTGCTTTCCAGATGGGTGGCCCCCAGCTTGTCCTTGGAGTGATCTTTTTTTCCTTAATCTTTTCCTGCATTTCACTTTGTTTCCACCTTCATACCTTCTTTTCTTTCTCACTGTTCCTATTTGAAGACAGCACTCTGAAAGCAACATCACCAGCTACAGTCACCTTCAAAAGAACATCAGCTCAAAGTCATCTTCAAAATTGCTTAAAGTGAAAGAGATCACTTTTACATGTTTTTATTGCATAAGGTAGAGTCAAATATAATATAAAAATATGCTTCCAGTTCAAGAAGGATGTCAAGAAACTGGAGAGAGCCAAGTAGGGGACTACCAGAATGGTCAGGGGGTCTATTGTACAGAACCATCGCAAATAGGCTGAAGAGCTGGGTTTGTAAGAGCTGTGTTTGTTTATTCTGATAAAAAAGAGATCAAAGGCAGTTGAACAGCAGCCTACCTCTATCCATACTTGAAGAGGAGCTACTTTGACACCAAAATCTTCTCAGTGGTAAGAGGAGGTGCAAAAGGGGGCAATGGCAGCAATATGAGTGTTCAATCTAGACATTAGGAAACAAAATGTCCATCATGAGGGTAGTGCAGCCATGGAATATGCTTTGCCTAGAGAGAGAAAAATCTGTGTCCCCAGAAATTTCTAAACCTCAGCTAGGCAAAGCCACACTGACCAGCTCCAGTGCTGGTCACAGGCTGGCCTTGGGATGGGATGGGACAGGATGTTTGTCCCTCTAAAAATCACTATAACACTGAAAAATGATGTACTTGTCCTCTTAAAACATTTAGTGTAGGGTCTGGCATGCTATCTATCAGTTAGAAAGTCTCTTCTGAACTACAGGTGGGTCTTTTGCCTGGAAGAGGAGAAATTTTATTTTCTTTTGAAGGGAGAGGTAATATAAACTAACCTAAACAGTTTCAGTAATTCTGGGATAAGTCGAATACTTGTGAATACTTTTCTTTCTTTAAATTGAATGTTTTTTATGAAGGCAGTATCCCCTTGGTTTTCATTTCCCTTCAAAACTCTATGTTCTTGTGTTTGCTGAAAGATGTTCTGGCACAGAATAATGCTGAGAGTTTAGCAAATATGCTCCCAGCAGAGCAGAATCTGTAGTTTCTGTGGTTAAAACTGTTGCAATTCTGATACATCTGTCATGTACCAACAAATGTAAGAGAAAAAAGTTTGTGTGAACAGAGAAGTATCTGTCCCTCAGTCAGGCTGCTCCTGAGCTGCAAAGTGATTCTGAACATAGTATTACAGATGACTTTATACCTCATCTTAAAGGATATGTATAGATCTCAGGACATGGTAGGTCACCCTGTATTAGAACTTGCATGATCTCAGATCTACAAACCAGTGTCTTCATTTTTAGGTAGGCAAGTAGAGTCCTCAGTTTTAGTGGGATGATTTACATCCATGTGATTATGCATACATGCATTTATGTAAGTTCTTTATTTGTTGATTCAATATTTATTACTTTTCTGCAAGTTATTCCAATGAAATCTTTGTTCAAATAATGGTTTTGTTTGTTTTGTTTTGTTTTGTTTTCTGGGATTGTCCGCAGGCACCCAATGCCTTTTGTGGGGAGCTATTTCTTTCACAGTTTCCAATTACTTCTCAGGAATAAATTCACTTATCTTAACTTGCATGCCTTAAATACTTTGTTTAGACCATATGCTATAAGCCACAATCTTGTATTTTCTGCAATTACTTTTAACATACTTGCATACCTCATTTTTTGTGTAACTATATTAAAAGCAGCAACAATTTTCCATCTGTTTTAATTTGCAGCAAATGATTTTATGCTGCTTTGTTTTAGGAAGACAAGAGCTTGTCTTCTTCAGTAATTATCTCCAGACAATGCTGGTTGAATTATGTGATAGGCTAAATGAAAATGATAGCATATCTCAGGTAAACTAAGCAATTTTGTTCCAACATATTCAAGTCTGGTTATAATAAAAGGCTTTGAATTCATTTCCCTAACCACTGATCTGCTGTTCACAAATTGCCTTCTCAGGTGTACAGTGACAATGCAGCTATAAATATCTCCTTTAGACTAAGGAGGATATCAAGAAAAAATATGATTGTTGACATCACTTAAAATGAAACCTTTTCATACTGGCTACTAGGATCACTTCTTACTCTTCTGGTTTCTGCATAGTGGGAAGGTTTTTGACCTTTTCATACAGTTACAGACATAAGCCACTGATAACATATTTGGTAAAAAACAGTTCATGACATAGTGTCTTCACATGAACAAAAGCCTTTCATCTCCTGCAAGTGGCCTTCTGTGTAGGAACTGGAAAAGCAGCAGGTTTCTCTGAAGAAGGCTTCCCCTCTTGCCTCAAGCAATAACTCTCTCTGCCTAGGGCCTTGAAAGGTAACCAGGGGATAACGAACAGCAAACCATATTTAGCCCTTCTCTCCTAAAATACATTTATCTCAGAGTATTTGCATATGTAGGAAAAGAGTTAGATGTCTCCTCAGTCAGATTTTTCTGTTGCAACATCCATTTCTGCTGCATGATGGTATGGGTTAATTAATACCGAAGTGATGGTATGTAGTGTATGACTTTGTTAGTTTTCCCCCTTTCTAGACAAACCTTACCCTTTGAGAAGTGCAGTCTCACAGATTTCTCTTGCAAAATATATTGCAGAGAAATACAATACATGTAGTCCTCACATTCACATTACAAAAGACAAAATTCTGTCTTTTTTTGTCTGTTTTCATTGTAAGGAAGCAACTGGGGCACAATCGTAATTTCAAGGTCACCTTTAGAAACAATAGCAAAAAAATCAGAAAAAAAATAGAGCAACTGAGTATTTACATTTTTATGTGGGGGCATCAGTCAATATGGTGTTTTTATGATTTATTATTATTCCTATTAAGTTTCCTTCAATGCATATAAAATACATAACTATAGTTCTCTTTGGGCAGGAGCCAAGCAATCCAAATGAACATCCAAGAGACTCCTGACACGCAGCTTCTCTTCTATGCCACATTTTCCTAGAGCTATTATTGTCTATGAATCTTGCAATAACCCATGTTTCTGTGTGATTTATTGCTTAGCTGCATAACTGCACAAAAGGTTTGTGGATGATGCCCCTCATATTTCTATTCAGAAACATAACACTCCTGCAAGGCCTGGAGATTTTTTCATTGGCAAGACTCCAGATAAATGGTGTGTCCTTTCCACGAGGTCTTGCCAGCCAACATGTGGATCCCTGCAGGAAAAATGGGACCTCAAAATGAAGAGAGCTGCAGTTTAGACACTGGCTGGAAAACACAATGTGGTGGAGAAAAATTAAGGGCAAGAGTAAAGGGTAGATCTGGATATCCTGCTGGCACCTGGGAGAGTGGTGGAGGTCCTGCCTCCTTGTCACTCTGCTATTTTCTCTGGTGGCCTCTTTTTTATCCTCTTTCCCTCCCTCGCCTTTGCTCTTCACCACTGTGCAAATGTAGCAGTTTCTCTAGAAATCTTATCTGCTGCCACACTCTGGAAGAAATCCCTTTACGGCCTTGGTTTGAGTCATTTGGGCCTGTTTTCTTTCACCGTATTCTGTGGTAAATCAGACCCCAGATTTATAACTCAACAGAATAAGAAGTCAAAAAAAAAAAAAAAAAAAAGATAATATATATGTATTGTGTTATATATATGCTCAAATTTTCAAAAAAAATGGGACTCCAAGGAACAGGAAAGAAAGGAGTAGAGGGGTGTTGAAGAATCTCCAGCATTGAAGGTTCCGAAGCTAAACCCAGCTTGTCTAGCCTTCCTTCATAGTCAGAGGAGAAAAAAGGACACAAATAGAGAATGATTCTTCTCCTCCTCAGACAAAAGATCTCTTTCAGGTCTGAAAAACTGTGTCTGTTCCTCTCCATGCATTGCCACAAAAACTGGAGTGCCAACCTGTGACACCACCATCCACTTTGCAGAGGTCTGAAGTAAGGTGATAAAATGGACTGGGTTTGTATTTGGAAAAAAAATCGTCAGAGCTATGAGTCCTAGGAACACAACTTTTTCACCAAAAATTTACCACACATCTTCCAGATTGCAGCGTTCAAACTGACACAGAAGCCTGCTTGTTGCCTGCCAATGGTGGCTGCTGATCAGCCTGAGACTACTCCATGTAAATCTGCAGTCACTTCACACACCTTCAGCTCAGAGTGCTACATTTCTTTTTCATTGCCATTTCTGTATGACACAGAGAAAGACTTTTATATTAACTGCAATTAAACTCTATTAGACCTTTGATCTGCTACCATGTTGTAGTGTCTAAATGAATACATTAAAAGAAAAATAAAATGTGAAATAATTATCCTCTGTAAGTTGCAAAGCTGAATTTCAAGCTGTGCTTTTAGATCAGTTTCATCACATTTTTAATTGTGCTAGCTTTTGTTTCAGGGGAGAAAAAGAAAAAAGCTTTATTGGAAAAGATGAGGGCAAAATAGAACAAAAGCTGATGTTTCATTAAACTGAGAAATGCCACGGGCTTGAAATTGTAATCTTTAAAACTTCTGTATTAAGAAACCAGATTTCCAAATTGTTGGGCTTGATGAAATAAAAGCTTAGTTTTCTCAAAGAAACATGCATTGGCAAGAAAAATACCAACGCTATTTTGGAGATCGATTTAAAAAATATTGTGCTGAAAGAACAAAATTAACCTAGTATGATGATCAGCTGATGTTGGAAAGTGAGAAGAAAATGACCTCCCTGATAATCAGTCTGAAAAACAAAGGATTAGTTTCCACTTAGTTTGCTGAATGAGACTGAGGGTTTGTTGGAAGAGAAGCATGGGTTTTATTGCTGCACACCCGAAGGGCAGCTCTAGCCCTTTGTGCCAAGGGAGGAAGAGCGGAGCTGGGGACAGGCACTGGGTTGGTTGGCGCTCCTCTTCCGCACACTCAGGTAAGGTCTGGGAGCTTTATAGGAGGAGAATGGGGAAAAATGCTGTGCTTCTCCATTGTGAACACAGGTATGGTTAGGATTTAGGATTCTGCTTCCAGTCCTCACAGGCTGCAAAGAACACTGGATGCTAGGGTAGGAGCTCCCAGGTGGGGCTAGCGGCCCCATTCTCTAAAGTACGAACTCCACAAGTGGAAAGAGAAGCTTGCAGGCACTTCCAAACAAGAATATTGACCTGGGTCTTCAGAGGACTGTTTCTGTGCCCAAAACCTACTACACTATACTGTATAAGAGTGTTGTGCTAGTCAGGTAAGTAATAGATCTTGGTGGAGGGTGATTTTTGTTTTCTTTTGTTTTGTTTTTCACTTCTCAAGAAGAGAGGAGAAACAATGACTTTTACTGTCCCTTCAGTATTTTGTGCGCACAGTGATTGATTGATTGATTGATTGATTTTTTTCAGTCTTCTCTTTGTCTGTAAAGACTGCTTTCAATTTTGCTGCATATTATGGCTTGCAGCGCAATCTGCAGAAGTGTAAGATGGAGCTGCAAGACAAGGTGCAGCACTAGGGAAAATTTCCAGAAAATGCCCTAATTATTACATCTCTGTCTCTTTGGCTGCTATTCCCTAGGGGAACCATATGTTTTCATTGCAGAAGGAGACAGTCCATCCATTCCCATGGCAAAAACAGATCTCCCCATGCATACTCTCTGTAGATAAACTGGCAAAAAACTAAACCTCAACCTTTTATGCCTCCATTCACGCTTTGTTCAAGGGAATATTAACTTTAAAGTGTAGCAGAGAGCTATATAAAATTACCAATGTTATTGACTGCAATAAACCTGAAAACCCAATAGAGTGATTATCTGTTGGTTTGCCTCTTTGGTAATCACTGATATCTGCCACAGTGAATACCAAGGTAGGTACAAAATGATATCAAATTTAAGCAGTAGCATTCTGGAGAGCTTTGGCATAAGTAGCAGAAAATAGGGCCCAGTAGGTGTTAACACATGCAAATGAATCACAGGATCTCAATCTCAAAAAAAACTCCCTCCCTCCCTCGCTCCCTCCCTCCCTCCCTCCGTCCATTTCCTTTCCCTCCCTCCTTTTCCCTTCCTTCCTTCCTTCCTTCCTTCCTTCCTTCCTTCCTTCCTTCCTTCCTTCCTTCCTTCCTTCCTTCCTTCCTTCCTTCCTTCCTTCCTTCCTTCCTTCCTTCCTTCCTTCCTTCCTTCCTTCCTTCCTTCCTTCCTTCCTTCCTTCCTTCCTTCCTTCCTTCCTTCCTTCCTTCCTTCCTTCCTTCTCTCTTAGTAGTAAGTTTGTAGCCCTCATGGTGAAATATGACCCAAACAAACTCAAGCCAAACTAAGGGTTCACCATTTTGAAGTCTGAGAATGGGAAAGAAGGGGTGAAGAGACAAGAGAGAGAAGGTTACCACATGACTCTTGAATGTTTCAGATGTAATACTATGTCTAACTTTGAATGCTGATTTGAATGAATGCTACAGAGATAACAATGAGAAATAGTATTTGGGAAGCAGACTAGTTTTTTTAAAAAAAAAAAAAAAGTTTTTTTTTTTTTTTAAAAAAAAGTTTTGTAGCCTGAAGACAAAATGACTGGGAAAGCTCCCAAGTTCCTTCGCTTAAACTGGTTGAGTAAACACTGTAGATCTCATTTTCAGTGATGAAAATCATTAATATAGACCTACTCAGTACGAAGGTCAAAAATCACACCACTTGTGGAGATCTAGCCAGCCTCAACAAACACAAAATGAGAGAACTGACTACACCATAGGTCCCCAACACCCTACGTGGGAAGAGATGCCTTCATGGGCATGCTGGCTTGGCAGGGTGCAGAGCCAGGCAGAGACACTGGAGCCGGTGTGGGGACATGGAAGCCAGAGTTCAAGATCCAGGCCAGCACCCGTGTCCCCGGGGAGCTATCCTGGATTACATGTCTCTCTGCTACCTAAAATAATGACACTTACTGCCTAGTCATGGCTTTGATGACGCTTTTCTTTAGGGTATTTCTGCCTAAACATTCCCTTCTAAATTGGTAAAATGTTATTCATCTAGATCATGATCTTGCGAGGCCCTTGACCCTCTCAGACATCTGGGAGTGACTTGGCTGCAGTAAATTGAGGAGATACATGAATTTTTATTAGGGTGAGTTAGCAAGCACAGAGCTAAGCTCATGAACTGCATTATTTTGGGCCAGGGACAGCTGATTTCCAACTGTGTGTGGCACAAATAACTGCTCACTTCTCAGACTACAGCAAACCTGTGCTGGATACGCAAGTGGCACTCCCTGCTCAGTTGCAAAATGCTGTAATGAATTGAATTGAGTAGACAGGTGCAGAGAATTGGAAATAAAGTGGCCACTATTGGGAAAGGTGCTGCCAACCTAAAGCATTCCAAAACCATGAGTCCAGACAGTCTTCCCAAGTTATAAAACTGGATTATGCATAACTTTTAAATAAAAATAATAAACGGTAAGTTTGTTCTTGCTGTATGTTTTCAGAGCTTCCAACTGCTTCGTCTCACATTTTCTCTTCAGACACAAGTACTAAATATCTAAACATCAGCAAGTAAGGATATGCAAGGGAAACTCGAAATATCATGAAAATCATCATCTAGTTGTAAGAATTGGCAAGACTCCTGTAAACCTGGCACCGTAAACCAGAGGCATTAAGTATCACACATTTTTAAGCTTTATTTAATAGGCACTTCAGATCCAAATTATTAAGAACAATTTGAGATAAATGATGTAGAAAAGTAAGAGCTGCTTCTTGCTAACAAGTGTATCTTTGAGCTCAGTGAATGTGTGTGGAAATGCAAAGGTGTAGGGACAGTCTCCTAAGTCCTGCAGTTTTCCTTTTGTATTGGCACTGATGTGGGGAGGGCATTTCTCCTCCATGGTTTAAGACCTGGTGGAGCTCTAACGAAGGCAGAGTTGTCAGTGAGGCAACATCTTTTTGGCTGTGCCACTGTTCAGTGTTATAAACATTAATTCCAGATTATCTACTGGTGGAAACCATAGCTGGCAAGCTTTTGCTTATTTCCATTCCCTTTGCAAACCCAAGAGATACCTTATATATACTTCTACAAGATAAATAATGGGAGAATTCTATAAATGTTAGCTGTGGTTTGAATCTGTAGACAATTCATACGCTTCTTTTAAAGGTCACAGTAGGCTTAGAGCTCCTGCTCTTTTATTAAGACAGATGGATCTTTGATAAAGTTTCTGAAGATCATTTGGAGAAATTATTTAATCTCATGGTTATATCCTGCCCTTTTTTGGTCGTTATGCTCTGACCAAGGAATTATTTTGCCTGTTGCAATCATCCTTGGGGACACCCAATGTTGCCATGTAAACAGAGCACAAAACGGCCAAATTGTAAGACTCACTCCACTCTGGGTTTGGAAACCAAGAATTCAAGCTTTTGCTTCAAAGCAGTTTAAGTCCTCTGGCATAACCAAGAGCCAGTATGCAAGTAAAGTGAAAAAATTCAGGACCCCTTCAGTCCTGAAAATTACTTTTGACTGCAGTTCTAGAAACCTGGAAAGAAATACTGTGTTAGACCTCTAACAGCATTCTTACAGGTGCCTAAGAATTGGCTCCAAAGCTTGTTATGGTGATATAATTGTGTTTCAGTCAAGTTCGCTTAATTGATACGGTGAGGTAGTTGTTAAATACTTCTTAAGCAGAACCATTGGAAAACATTTAAAAATCAAATGTGAATTAACATGTTGCACTAAGTGCCCCAGCTGGCCAGTCAGTACAAACTTACATTGAAGGACCAGTTTAAAGCAGTTGTGTCCTAGCAGAAGAGTCTTTAAAGTTCAGCTACCCTGAGATTAGCTCCTAGAGCAGTAAACCATGAGCACTTTTTCCATTTTCCCTGAATTTATCCTAGATGCTTCAACAATCCAGGTAAGAAAAAACACAGCAACCCACACCTCCATTGCCAATAATTTTTTGATAAAGCTTTTGAAGATCATTTGGAGAAATTATTTAATCTCATGGTTATATCCTGCCCTTTTTTGCTCCTCATGCTCTGACTGAGCAATTACTTTGCCTGTCGCAATCACCCCCAAGGACACCCAATGTTGCCATGTAAACACAGTGCAAATGCCTAAATACTGCATTTGTAACTGGGTCATTTCACTTGTAGCCAGCTCTTGACCTAACTGAAGGAACAATTTCTGGCAGAGAACAGGCAGGAGCAAGTAGGAAGTTCATTTACAGCTCTTACACTGCCCATGCTGCTGACAGAGGGGTCAAGTGGGTCCTTGCCCTGCTGCAATTCAGAAAGAATAAAGCATCATGCAACTTAGCTAAATCAGTGGAGCTATCCTGGGTGGGCTCCCATATTTTAGAAAAAGTGTGTTATGACTATAGCTAATGTTGGTTACGAATCAATGTAACCTGAAAAATTTACAGACCACAGTAGTATCTCACATTTAGTGTGTTTACTTAATCAGATGTATTTCTAAAGTGGTTTCATAAAAGTTTATCATCTAGATCAGCATTTCTTCTGTATGCACAGAAGCCAAGACTGGTTATAGGTCAGGGGAATTATACAGAAGCATTAAGCATTCAAAATCAAAGTGAGGAAGTGAAATATTTCCTCCTAATGGGGACAGAGGCTTCTGGGATGTTTCCCAGAGGGACAGCTGCAAAAATGGTAAAGAGAGCAGGAAGAAAATCCCCAAACAGTTAAGTGAAATCTGCCTCAGGATCTGACAGATACTTGCCATGCATGTTTACCAGGACATTTGCAGTCTGTAGCCACAGCATTTTTTCTTAGCTTAACTGCAATTTTAACATGCCACCCAACCACAGTACCAAGACTAAATTAATCTGGTACGCTTTAAACTTGTAAATAAGATCTAGGCTTATGATAAGGCTAAAAGAAATACAAACAAAGCACAAAAACAAACAAACAAACAAAGACCCAAACCAAAAAGGCAACAGGGTAAGAAGGATGTGTGTGAGCTCACATTCTCAATTATTCTGTCTGCACTGTACTATCTTCCTTCTCGTGAAACCAATGCAGCTCCTCACACACAGCGCCTGGTCTCCATGCACCTGCAGGGCTCTTCCTGCCAGCTCATGAGAGCTCTGCCCACACAGCAGGTCGATGCCGAAGCATGGCTGGTGGTTTATCCAAGGGATTTGCTATAATACTTTTGTTTCTCCTCATTATGCCATAGCTTAATTCCTCAGGAGCCCTTGTGCAGCACATTGTGTGCTTCAGCCTTCCTACGCAGAAGTTGTTGTTGTTGCTGTTGTCCAGCAAACACACAGCGGGTGACAGTCTACATCTCATTTCAACATGAAAAACACCCTCCAATGAAGCCTGGCCTTGGGACAAAGCACCACAGCCCTGAAGGAATCTGTGGAAAAACAACCCCCCGCAGCCCCCATGTGCAGCCCAGCCCCTACCTGTGTCGTCGCTGCCCCAGAGGGGCCGTGTTTCGGACCTGGGCAGCGGCTCTCCCCTGCTGTGGGGCTCTTTCGCCTGCAAAAAAGGAGGAACACATCGAGTCACCAGAGATGCCTCAAATGCTGTGCTGTTGTCTTACAGCACTGAACCAAGATTATTTTCCATCTGAAGAAAACATGGTAAGTGGCAGTTCAAGGCCCCAGTCCAGCTGTGTCCATTATCGGGGCAAACTTATGAGGTGCCAGGTACTGTCATCTTCCAGAAAGGAGGAAGGCTTTGTGCCTTATCATGCTTTAAATTGTTTGTTTTGTTTTTTTTTTTCCTCAAAGTGTGCATGTTGACCTTACCGCCTTGGACCAGGCCAGTTGCCCCATTCTCCTGCCTTGGCCCTGCTGAGGTGGGTAAGGAAGGGGTAAGAAAATGGCAGGTCCTGGTGGGGTTGTCTGCTGACATGGGGCTGCTTGCAGAGAGACACACAGTGGCCTGGCAGGGAAGGCCTCATTGGGGATGAGTTTGGGGAAGAAGAAGCACAGTGAATCCCTTCACATATCCTTGTATTGCCAACCTGGGAGCTACAGGCCCCTGTTGCCCTCCTGATTAACATGTGCTCACCTTCATCACTCCATCCTCATCCCTGCTACTATGGTACATCTAACTGCTTGCCTTCTGCATCGCCCTTACTCATACAAGAGGCTTGGATCAGAGCTGTGAAAGAATTTGGGAGAACTGAGAGCAGGACTGTTCTCTGGCACCAGTTTTGCAAGGGCACTGGCCGCTGGCCTCAGTGCTGCTCCTTCTGGGGGACAAATTGACTGTGAGTGTGGAGATAGCCAGCAGCACCACAAATTTGCTAACCCCCTCTATCCCAAAGTGCTTCACAGGCTCTCAACCCCACCAAAATACTGCATTCAGCATCAGGACAAGAAGCAGCAGCCAAAGAGCAAATGATTTGCTACAGAAAAACAAGGTAAAGAATTGCCACTAAATCACAGGCTACACTTTTATTGTCCAAAAATAGTAGAATATTTCTTGCTCACATCAAAACTTAAATACGTCTTCATACAAATGCAATGTTCTCAAAGTCAGTAGTCCTGAAGGATTAAAGAGCACATCAGTGTGAATCTGGGACTTAGGCAAATCACTCGAGTAGACTTCAACTCCGAAGTTCTTCACAGTTTTAGTTTAAGAAGCACTTTCATTCAAAAGATTCCCAGTTTAAATGGCAGCTTCACCTACTGTTACACACACTCCAAAAAGGTGTGAAGCTTTCTTGAGGATGCCCAAGGCTTTAAAACATTGAAAAGATGGCTCACTTTTCTGATGACATATTTCTGACATTTTATTCAGGAGATTAAGCGCTTTATGAATAACAAGGAAGAAATAGACATTCAAGACAGCCACGGTTCCAGCCGCTGCAAAGCTCTGTGATTGAAGTTAAGAGCCAGAGGGACAGTAGGACTGAAGTAGCACAGGAATAGAAGGCAGGTGTGGATGAAGGGAGAGTCAGAGGAAAAGTGCTTAATTTGATGTATTCCAGGCAGAACTGTGATTATGCTCAGAAGAACACAAGTTCAGAAAACTCAGAGAAAAGCAATGAAGGAAAAGGTATGGATCTGTCCCTACAGAAAAACATAACTTTGCATATGTGCAAAACAATATATGCTAAAAATATATTACAAAGCCATGTCAAGGACAAAAGTGTAATGTGCACAGTGTCCATAAGCAATAAAAGGCTGAGTATTGAAAACTGCAAACTCTGAACTCTGTCCCTTAACAGAGCCCTTTAAAAAGGAAAACTGTCTTGGTCACCTTGTCATGAAAAAAAGAGGTCTGCAGTCAAAAATGTGGAAAGGTGAAGTGCTGGGAAGTTGTACAGAACATTTCCTGACTGAATATGACACAACTATCAATTATATATCTTAGGGGCCCCAGAGCTATGGTGATTGCTACAGCAGAGAAGTACACAGCAGTTAGAAGGAGAGGTGGACTACACATATGCAGCAAGTCCTAAGGAAACATATTTATGCTAAAAAAAAAAAAAAAAACAAAAAAAAAAACAGAAGGGAGGCCCCTCTTATTAAAAGCAGTGACTCCCAGCAGGATCACATAGGTTCTTGGTCCATTTTCTAAATATAGGAATTTCACATGAAGCATAAACATTGCTGATTCTCATGTCTTAAATGTGACAAAAAGTACAAGGCAACCATACGCACGGAATAAAAAGTCTTTTGTAGGTGCTTCATTTTTGTTATTTTCCCCTTAATAATACTTGCAGAGGAAAAATTTTGCTACTTCTCTGTGACTTAATGACTATGCCTTTCATGGTGTTTGGAAAATGCTGGGTTGTCTGTTTCCCATCTGACTTTGCTCAAGCCTAGAGTTCAATGAGGAGGCAAACAGTTTAATGCTAGTGGCCAAGTCTTTGTGCTAGCTAAGTACACTTAAGTCACAACAGATAAGACATCAGCAAGTCAAATATTTAATAACAATATACATACAATAGTGACTCACTGTAGAAAACAACACATTCTTTCATTCCATGAAGCACAACATCTCCCTTCCCACTTTTCTAGTACTCCATTACTGTGACCATAAAAAGCCAGTCTCCATGGTGAGTGGCACAGCTCCCACTAAGCCTCGTCTTAGCAGTCAGCTGTGGAAAACTGCAGCCTCCAGTCTGCAAGAAGTAAACCACGCTAGAGGATCTGTCTCTGAAGTAGAGTTTAGAGGCATTAATCTGTTTCAGCATTGCTGTGATCTCAGTGCCACTGGGAGAAGATAAAGGGAAGTTGAGGTCAGAAGTTCATGTGTCAGTGCAAGCAACACTTGACTGATTTTCACTGAATATCAATGCTTCATATATTTTGTGCAAACATGATGTTAATTGCATGATCCTATTTTTCTTATTTTAGGAAGAGTAAAAAGACAGCAATCTTTCTAACCCCTAAAAAATAACAGCTGAAACACTTCCTTCTCTGCTCTTTTTTACTGAGGCACACAGTTGTTGTCAGCCACAACACCTCTTGTGTTTTCTAAGTCTGGAGGCTGCCTGGAAAAGAAAAATAGGAAGAGAGACAAAGCAGACAGAGTGACTGCCTGTGGTTGCATGTGCTTTTAATGGAAGTACTGCTATGTTTAGCATCTAGCCAGTCCTCATCTGTTCTGCTGAACCAAGTCAGAGAACTGTGATCCATCTCATTCATCTCAATGGCAATTTAAACTCTCAAGCCTAATTTACACATCAACATTGTTAATTATTTCATTGCTGAACATCTCAACAGAAAGAACTCATTAATGGCTACATATTCTGTTCACTTGAAAGGACATCAATACCAACAGTGGAAGCAGAATACATTACCTAGACTAAACACCACAGCCACTTTGTATTAAAAAGAAAAAGTGTTGCTCACAGATACCAAATGATGCTCATTTATTAAGGTTATATGCCTTCACTGGTTCCTCATGGACTTCTGTAGAAGACCTACCCTACTAAGACACAGTCTTGGGATCCAGCACATTTTTGCTAGTGGGATGAAAATGTTTTCATTTGAGATTCTCAATTATCTAAACAAGTCACTGAATTCTTTATGGCACTTAATATATTCCAGACTTACAGCTTCACTCCTGTAGATAGTCCCTTCAAATGAAGAGAACGACAGGATGTGACAGGGCTGAGCATGCATTATCTCTGTGCATTGTGCTTGTGAAATGCTAACCTAAATAATATTAGTGACACTAAAATGTCTATAATCAGATTTTAAAGGTAATTATTCATTAAAATGAATGGGAACCATCCACATTCCTCCTGGTGCAACTGCTTCAGCAGTGCTGAAGTCTCAGCAGTGTTATCCTCCCCAGACACTACTGTCTCTGGAGCCAAGCCATGTTGCCACAGGTCCTAAGCAGCTACCAAAACACCACCACAGTGTCTAGTGCCCAGGAAGGGCTACCATCATTTCAAGTGACTGCAGTCAGCCACAGCATCTGAAATGAAAGCAGCCTGGACTGCCCTGTGCAGGTGTTCAAAGCACGAACCCTAGGTGAGTCTGAAATCTGAAGTTTACCAAACCAGGGCATGGCTATTGCAATGTATTCCTGGCAGGTGCTCCCAGGCAGATCTGTGAAAGAACATTCAAAAGTTTACATAGGTGGAGCTCTAAAAACTGTGGGCACTCTGAGCTCTGCCTGTGGGTGGAAGAAGCACTGGTGCAAATTTCCATTAAAAAACAAAACAAAATAAAACATAACTTGCAGTGGGATTGTTTATACTGAGGTCAAGACAACTTGAAGGACCAAAATTAAGTGAGTTGCAAAGCTGAGAGAAGCCCATTGACTATTTCTTGTGCTGCAAGACTTTCTTCAGCCACTATGTTTCTCCACCCAGCACTCTGCATCAGAGGCCCCTGTACTAAGTATAATGGACTGCGGGATCCCAGAGCTGGAAGCACAAATTTCCATACTGTTACTACTGCAAACACACAATGCAGATGTTAATTAAGACACCTGTCTACATTTCTGTTCTCCCTTCCTGGCTCTCAGAAGGATTCAGCCTATGCAAAGTCCCATGCTTGTGTTATAAAGGTCAGAAACAACATGCTTTTTAGACAGATGTCTCGCTATGTCCTAGATCATAATTTCTGAAGAGGTACAGAAGCAGGATGACAAACCTGAAGCATCGCTGCCCCTGCATTGCTCCATAAATGAAAAAAGCATATATTTTGTTTTTCTTTTTCACTTCTTTTGGTCCCTCCACCTCCACCCTTTAGCTTCTTTTCTGCTATGCTACTTTCCAGAAAGTCTGATCTTTCTCATGGGAAGTGTGTTTTTTCAAGACCTGAAGATAAGATTGCGTAGTCTTGCATGAAAAAGAACTTCCTTAGTAAGATGAAAAGAAGCCTGGACTACAGCAGCATAAGCAGGAGATGGATTTATACATGTCTGAAGGGAAGAGGGTTACCTTGCTTTGCAAAATACTTTTCTTTCTCCAGAATTCCTGTACAGATACCCCAGTGGGATCTGAAGGATTCTTTCCCCAGAGAATAACAAGACTTCAACTGCGTTACTTACTTATTCCATCATTTTCCATCATATCTTTGCTATATAAAAAAAAAAAAACCACTTGGCACAGGTGCTTGTTATTGAAAAAATGTCCTCCATTCATAAAAGGAATGTTTTATTCAGGCTGCGACTTTCATTTGCAAAAAATATCTTGGCTTCGCCCTGGCAATTGTCAAATTGTGGGAGATCTTACTCATGACAAGGTTTTGTTCTCCTAAGATTATCAGAGAAGGGAGAAGCAGAAGTTATTGCTGACCTGAGAACTGACTTAAAGGTGAGCATAAATGGAGAGCTTTGGATTTAATAGAAGAACTAGTGAGTATGCAAGATTTTGTAAAACTTGTGAAGATTAATACAGGTCCAATCTATGGTTGAGTGGCTCCCATTTAACCTGAAAAAAACGTCAGTCTCCAAGATAATTGCCATGTAGTAAAAAATGCATGTCTTACAGGACAGAGAGAGTTAACTGTGTTTTCCACTTGTTTCTGAGCTGAGCGAATCATATCCCAGTCCAAAGCCAGGCTCAGGGACATAACTGAACAAAACTTTATGAATCACAGCTTTTGTGATTCATTGCCTTCAACAATGCAAAACAGAGCTGTGTTTAATGATGTTGGGAAACAGTTCTGTTTGAATGGGACCAGCTGATGTAATATGTTGAAGGACTGTGTTGTGGCTTGCAAGACAGCAGGAATAATGAAACTGCAAACCTGCAGTGCAATGCAAATGCTGCATTAAAATAGCTATGGATTCATACGGATTCACTTCACACTGCAGCTACATCACCCACATGTTTACTGAAAGAGTCCTGCCTCTTGTATAAACAAAGTCACAGGGGAGCATCAGTGAAAACCAACACTTTTCTTGCCTACACTTACGTGAAATTTCATCTCTGCTTTATCTATGTAGAAGTACACCAGTCCAAATAGCATACAAATGCTATTTGTGTAATAAAGGCCTTACAGATTGCTCATTACAAAGCAGCAAACAGCTGCATTTATTATGGCCAAGGAAGGAAATAAGTGAGCACTGGAATAAGCAAAAAAACTGTTTAAAAATTCATGAAAGTCAGAATATTAGATCCAAGTCTTCTTACATCAGATTTTGGTAGAATTTTAATAAGGATTCATATCAGTATCTGTGCTTTGCTCCATGGGACTAAATAGGAAACCAGAGTCCAAACCATTCTGAATTTAGTGGAAATTCAGGAGTATGTGCATTCAGAGTCACAGTCACAATTACAGTAAGCTCAGAAGTAATCAGTAAAATGACCTAGTCTGATATTCTCCATGACGCAGCTGCAGAACCTTGTCAGGTTTATTGCTGCCTCACCCCCTCATCTTTAGCATTACTTCTTAGGTGTTCTTGAGTTCAGGATTTCAAGTAATGGAAAATCCACCCTTATTGACTGTTTTTGCTTAATCTTCCAGTCACAAGATACTTCTAGCTCTTTTCTTTGAAGAGCTCTGTATTAGAAGTAGCTGCTCCACCAGGGAGATATTTGTAGGCTATGGTCAAGTTGCTTCTCAAACTCATTTTTCATGAAGTCATCATACCCTTTGATGTCTTTTGGTGAGGGTTAAACAATCTTGCATTCAGCAGAAGGAAAAAGCACACACGTGTGTGCTTATTATTTGATACCTAGAAGGTATCAAATAATCCTAAAAATTTAAGCATGTGCTGTTGTGTGATGGTAGTATATACATACATCCTAAATCAAGTGAAGAAAAAAAATGCTTTTAATTAACATTAGCTGTGTTTTGCAAAATAAGGTGAAGTGTTACAGAAATGTCTCTTTTTAATTTTAGTGGATCAATCTAAACAGTACAATTTAACTATCAAAAATAAGTTAATGCATCATATTCTGTAACAAAAGCACCTGAAATAATTTTCAGTGAGTAAACTGTTAAGTAACACAACAGAGTCAAAAAGTAGCTTTGTGCAGAGTTGACACAAAGCCTGGCATGAGTGAGGTACATTGGTTAGAGAGTCTAGAGCTTCCAGAGGTTCACAGGGTCTGTCAGAGTTTTGAATATCTTCCAAGGCTCAGAATATATTTCCCCTTTTTTCCAGAAGTCAGCCTGGCAGTGTCCTAAGACTGGACATTCTGGTCCTTGCTGGCTCTAACCGGAGCAGAGTCACTCAGTTGTACATTATCCTGGTCTCATCCACAGACATTGAGTGCGGGGAAATGAATATTAACTGAAGTTACTCCAGGTTTGGTTTAAGATTTGGGCAAAGGTTGCAGTCAGTTCTCACTTTGTCTGAACTAGTTCTCTGCCCTGGGTGTTAAACCCTCAGAAATAATCAGTGACCCTTGCATGCTCCCAGCTTACTTTGACCTGCTTCTGGCCTGACCAAGGAGCATTTTTCCATGGATGAGCAAGTGAGATGTCTCAGCAAGAAAAACTTACCTACAGTGATGGCTGACATTCTCTAGCTGTTCCAGTCACATAACACATATTGCCACAGAGAAGACACAAGCAGATTTTGCTTCAGACAGTACATGCACTTACTCTGTAGGCATTTTACTGAGATCCTTTAGACTATTCTTCACTCTATCCTGGGCACTAGTATAGAAAACTAGTTGCAATATTGCATTGTTCTGTTTTTCTGTATGTGGGAAGACATAAAATCAGTGACAACTTGTGCAGTGATGGGTGCTTTCCGCAAGCCAGAGACAATTGATAATCCATGTGGTCTGGAAGTCCTGCACCCATGGATTAGCTGGGTAATTATTATGTCCATTTTAGAGATGGAAAATCTAAATACCAAGGAGGTTGAAGACTTGTTCAAACTTAAATCCCAGTTCAAAGAATCTGGAATAGACTCTAGTTCCCAATCCTCCAACTAACTTTCATGTTTATGTTTTACCCTGTATTCTTGTGTAAGTATGACAGCTTACACATACAGTGGGTTTTATGCCATTGGAAAAGCCCCTTTTCTTCTGCATGCTTTCCTGATGCTCCTCAAGTACCCAGAAATCCTTTTTTTCAAGGCTTGTGGTTCTGCCATGTATTCAAATATGAAGAAACTGAACTCAATTAAGAGAGACAGCGGATGTCATAAATCCCCCTAACAGGACTAAGAAGCTCTTTATATATGGAGTTAGCTCAGAAACAGGGGTGCGTTACTTGGGAAC
This sequence comes from Anas platyrhynchos, assembly GCF_047663525.1. NCBI lineage: Eukaryota > Metazoa > Chordata > Aves > Anseriformes > Anatidae > Anas > Anas platyrhynchos. Next base: position 61,796,021 of record NC_092589.1, on the reverse strand, counting down.
AGAGCTAAGTGTGTCTCTGAATGATTACTTCTATTGTAGCGCAAGTCCAGGTCTCTGCCACTAAGTGAGAAGAGGTGAAGGATAATGGCTCCACTTGTGTGCTGGTCCCACACTGAGCCAGCTGTGTTTTGCAGCTGTTGAAAAAAAAACAGGACTGAATTATCTAAGGGGTGCTGTGGGTTGTACAGGCCTTCCTTAGGCTGGTAGTGGCCAGGTTTCCAATTCTGGCCCCAAATGCCACGATAGCCCAGCCCTTTCATGACCCCTATCCCTACGTAGTGCCTACACAAGCATTGTCTACATACATTTTGATCCCTGCATACAAGGACACTAGCTGGTGCAGAAGGGAAAAAACCCTTCCTATAACTTTCACTGAAATGCAAATGTATTTATACAGAAAGAGGAGTGTGAAAGGTGAGGAGAGTGGAGGGTCAGACAACTACCTTGGCCCACCAGGAGCAAGAGCACAGTGTGCCCATCAACTGTCCTGCTGGATCCAGACTTCCATTTACATTGCCTGAGATGCACATATCTTGAGGAAACATCGTGAACCTTGCTATGCAGGCAGCTTAGATGTCCTATTAACTTTGCAGTGTTGTTATTTTCATAACACCATAGTTCAATGTTGTGACAGCAAGGTCAAGCACATCTTTTTATTATAAAAAGTCTATCAGTTCTATCAGTTGTGCATGAATTAACAGGCCATACTTATGTCTGATCCTTTTTTCTTAATACTTGGTTATTCTTCCCTTCACTTTTCCTTCTAAGGAATCATTTGACCTGAAAATAAAAATGAAATGAGGCTCGTTAGAAGCAATGAGTTTTTGGAGGGTGACTGTCTACCTGTGCTGTACTTTAAATCATATTTCCATTAATTTCTAACAGCTCAATGGCATGGGAAGGAACTGATCCTCTTCTCTGTGTAAGACAACGGAGACAATGTCACTCTATCTTCAGGGATAGAAAGATCACCTCTTGGGAAAAAGAAAAATGAAAGGACACATTATAGCTGGCACAGGCTATGGCTTCATTCATGGTGAGCGTGAAAAACCAATTGACATTTTAGCTGCCTGACCTCTGTTACAAACATCTGCAGGGAAAGAAAGCAAATTAGGAAAATGTGTCCTTTTTTGCTTGGGTTCATTTAAGGTTGCAGTGTTAGTTGTGTGTATGTGCAGAGAAAGAAATGAAGCAGAGCTTTATTTCTGTCACTACAGTCAAGCTACATAGGGGATATAAATGGATGTCTACGTAATGCCAGTGCTGCCTGTTGTGTGTGTTGAGAACTTGAAATGGAATCGTATGCAACCATTACAAGCCCATGTTATCCTACACCCACATTTTGCAAGAGGTGGTGGAGGTGGAGTGATACTGGCCTGATAATGAGGGCAGTGATTGTTGTTTGCTATTTAGAAACAGGAACAGAAACTGAAATAACTTGAGCAAATAAAAGTGCTTAGGCTATGGCTACGTCAGGGGCGTGATTAACTTTTATCAATGTGTTCCTTTTAGTTTTCCTGACAGGAGCCAAAAGTGTCTGGGTCATTCATGTGGGTTAGAGTTAGATAAACTTTGTATGTGATGTACGTCCACTGCATCAGACCCAGCCTGTGGTATCTTTTGAGTGACTTCAGTACAAGCTCACACAGTGTTAACAATACTAGGATATTTTCCAACACCTTCCCAAGCTTGGCTTGCCAGACAGTGTAGGTGCCCCCTATCCTATCCTTTCCTGCTTTTACTGTCAGCTACCCTGATTCCAACACAGCACATACATGTTAGTATAAACATATGCGTTGGCATTAAGACATGCCTTGGGGATATTGCTGGTAAAGAAACTCTAAAACTGTATTCTACCCAAGAAATAAATTGAGGGACTCAAGCTGTACAGTTCTATATAAACACAGTTCTTATCTGGATTGATGTTGTTTACACTGGACAATCAGCGTCCAGTTTGGCTGGAACCTTCCTTAAATCAGATTAAAATCCAGTTTATTTTTGCTCCAGTTTCTGCCCATGAGATAGTCTTTAATGTAGGAACGAATAGGTCCTGTGTTCTCCACTGTAGTCTGTGCATTTGCAAAGGGTCTTTTTTTCTGAACAATTTGCAGTTTGATATTTGGTAGTGTGATCATTAACAAGACTTGAATCTTGCACAAAATGACCGGTGGATGACAGCCAAAAGTTCTATGTAAATGTTCTGGAGGGTTTAATACGCGACTACTTGCATTGTTTACTGACTATATTTATTGATCCTTAGCCTCTGCTGCTGTGGACTGTCTTTGCCATGGGTCTTGAGGAATAGGGGAAGAAAAAGGGACATCTCTCTGTTTATTGCAAAATATAAAAGCACTAAAACTGGTCTTCTGGATGTGTTTACGCTTTCTCTTCCAACTCTATCTCTAGTCATAGCACCAAGAAAAAGAGGACTTGTTACACTGGAAAATATTTCCGTATTAAGAAGTGTAAACAATCCTTGCAGCTCCGGTAGGCAGTTGCTTCTCATTTCACAGTACAACTATTTGCTTGCATTCAAAGTTACATAATCAGATATGGGAGTGGTGGCTGTTTGTGTTCTCTTCCATAGCTGTGTACCTCTCTGATGCAAAGGAAGGACCCCAGTTGTGCTTAGACTGTTAGAGATTCAGTTTTTCCATTCCTTCTTGGGATGTGTAGCATGCAGGTGGTCTCCCCAGCTGTCTGCAAAACTTTAAAGCATCTGTAGCACAACCAGTCTTCCATCATTATCATTCAGACTTTCAGTAGGACTAATTGATTTATGAATCGTGGCTTTTCTCCAAGAAAAGCCTATGTTTCTTCCCTAAAATAACTGAAACAGCGTTCTCAGTGAAATGATAAAATATGATCCTAACCCACACAAATATGGCAACAATCAAGCTGGAGCCAAACAGATTTTGAGTGAAAATGTGACAGAATTGAACAAGTCAGTCATCCTCAGCTTCAGCACAAGGCTGCTGCCAAGACATGGAAGATTCAAAACTAACATACACAGCAGTTTAACTGAAAGAAAAAGAAAGAAAAGACAAATATTCCATAATGGCACCAAGCACATTTTTTTTTTTTTTTTTTTTTTTCTCCCTACAATTCCTTACAAAGCTGAGAAACTGACATCTTTTAAAGATGTGCTGACAGCTAGCTGGGAAACTGGTGTGGACTTCTATATCCACAATTATTCCTAAAGGACTGACTTACAACCTTCCCAGTATTGCTGAAGTGCAAGGAAGAATCAGGCTCTGAACGAGATACATGGCACTGATACAATCTGAGTTTTGTAGTGAGAGACTTGGGGAATACCCAAATCACTTTTTTTTTTTTTTTTTTTCCTATGCTCCTCTACTTTAGCGGTCTTCAGTATGTGCAAATGTGCTACAGCCTATAGCAGCCCTGTAGTGATGAGAGGGCAAAGGGGCTAAAGACTGCAAACATTGCCACCCTGGGCAGTGGCCTGGGAGGACATGCAGGATCCAAATCTGTCTGTAGAGTATCTTCTGAATTGGGCGTGAAGTGCCCCTCCAACTAAGAGGCAAAGCCCTGATCTGTAAGTAGCTCAGGAAATGGCCACTCTGCTGTTGGCTTTCATGATCCAGTTGTGCCTGTGGTGTAGGTGATGTCCTAAAAGTGTCACACTGTGAAGGAGGAATCAGTTCAGCATAACAAATGTTTGTTGGTGCATCAGTATCTTCCAAGCACTGAAGTCCAGTTATTGATTTTCAAAGAGTCCTCCCAATACTGTAGAGTGTGGAAAGTTACTGTGCAGTTACATCAGTTACTGTGAAGTGATATCCTGAATGTGTGATGTGTCAACAGCCATACAACCTGTGATAAGAACTTTGCTTGCTGAACTCTTATGTCAGCCCCATTTCACGTGGCTTTCAGAAGCTGGTATGGTAAAAAAAATCTCCGGTCTCCTTGCATGAGGAGCACACATGCAGCTTCTGCTCTGCAGTTGGCACAATGGTGGCAGAAATTTTTCCATTTCCTTTTCAGGACAAAATCACAGTGATCAAAGTGAAGTATTTGAAAAGCATTCTCTCTCCCTCCCAAATGCAGTTACTATAGTTTCTAAAGGGAATATGAACCAAAAGAAGGAAGTGAAATCCAGTTATAACTCAATAGCCTCCCTGTAGAACAGATGCTCCCTTTTCATAGTATTGCCTTGTGCACTTCCAGGGAGGGCATGATACAGAGAGACTATTTCCTTGAAAAAAATATAATCCTTGGAGGTCACTATCTAACAGTTTCAATTCCGCTTTTTTTTTTTTTTTTTTTTTTTTTTTTTTTTTTAATGGTGTATTATGAGACATAATGAGCAATAGTTCCTACTGGCACTAACAGCTCTGAGTGCCCCAGTTTCTGAGATTCTGGCTTGGGATCCTACACAAATCCCTGGCACACGAGGGGTGTTTTTTGGTTCCTTTCTGCAATGTTTTCAAAGTACAGCTTGACACGTGTGCCCAAGAGAAAATGGCCTAAATGGCAGGTCACTTCTGACAACTTAGCCAAAATCATTTTACATAATCAAAACAAATATTTATATAAAATATTGCTTTTACATGTTTCATATATAATAAGCTTAGTTCACTGACACGTTTGTTTTTTCAAAGCCACCTTCAGAGAGATCTGAAAAGCTTGTAGCATTTCAATGAAGTGAAAGCAAAGTTAATAGAAATACAGTGGAAACTCCAGACTTCCAATTCTGATAAACTGACTGAAATAAGGTACATAGAATTCTGAAATTATTCCAGTTATAGTAATTGGATTTTAAAGATACTTTTCATTTTAGATATGAGATATTTTTAGTGACAGAGTCTTACTCAACAGGTTCATTGTTTCATGCATTTCCCTTTGGTGCTTTGAAAAGAAAGCAAGTTTGTTCTTTCCATCTGTAGCCATTCCCTCGGTAGCTGTCATTTAATATGTAAAAAAAAAAAAAAAAGAAAAAGAAAAGATCATGAGATCATGTTGTATATTTGTATGCATTTGGCTATGCATTATTTATTTATTTATTTGATTATTTATTTTTCCCGGAGATGTATCTTGGAGTTTGGAGAATAGTTTTGACGAAAATGCCTTGTTTACTGTAGGATCAATTAAAAAAAAAATAAAGCAAAGGAAGGAGGAAATGTGTTGGCATTAGTTATCTATCTCTTTCCTTTTGAGAGTGTTTTTTGAAAAGCACCTCAAGGACAGCGATCCTTGTTTTAATCCAATAACTTCAGGCTGAATACAAATGCTCTGATTGTGACAGGTCTTGGTTTAAATTCTCTCCAACCTAGGGAAATCAAATCTGTTTCTCCCACTTTCAATGAGATTGCCTGAATTAGAGATGGTTACCTGTTAAACACCTGGCCAGCCTCAAGAATCAGACTTTTAAGAAGTAAACAGGAGACATAGGTTTCCTTCTCATTTTTCCCGATGTTTACTCAGCAACTGCTTAACATAGAATTAATCCTTGCAGCAGTAAATGGAGCCCAGGAATCTTCTAACCTGAAGTTTGTTCAAGCAGGCTGCTGTGTTTGTTTGTTTGTGGGTTTTGTTACTCTTAAAGAGTAACACAGCTGCAAGAAGAGACAGGAGGAATTAAATCGTCCACTTTCACCTAAACAAGCTTATTATTGAATAGTGAGAAGAGCATTCGGCAGTGGGAAGGTTATTTTGTTCCCCTCCTATGATACTTGAAAAGGTATCTAAATTCTAGTCTCAGACTTTTTGCTCAGACTTGCAGTGTTGGAAATTTTCAGCGATATTATCTGGGAGTTACCCACTCTTAGCAGCTCTTCCTCTTATCTTTCAAGGACAAATGTGGATCCTATTGCACTCTCTTAGAGGCCATTTTTGCATGCTAATCCTTCTTCATGGTTTGGGGAAATACATCTATCCCCTTTTTGTGTTTCCTTGGTGCTTGCTCAACACCTAATTATGTCTCTTACAAGATAGAAGATTTAAGTATTTAACAGTAGGCAGTGGTTTTTGCTCCAGAAGACAGGTGTGGTAATCACGTGCCATCACACCCTTCTTAAAACATTGATGGGTTTTATCTTTTTTTTTTTTTTTTTTTGGTTGGTTTCTGTTTTTAATCTGTCCCTAAATTCATTTATCTACAAAGAAAACAACAACAAAAAATCTTTGTTTCATGGGAACGCAAAAGCCACATGGTTTCACATGACATCTCTCTGCTAAGGATTTCTTTATTAAAAGAGTTTAGATTCATTCTCAGTTCCTTAAAAGTGGTAATTTCTAAATATTTCTAAAGCCCCATGGGCGTGACTCCCCTTGCTTCAAGACTCAAGCGTCTTTTAAAGAGGTCAGATGGGGTGCACTCCTACAGAGCTCCTTATCAGGAAAACACTTTTTATTAATTCCTCAATTATGCAAAACCAGCAAAAGATGTTAAAAACAGTGCCTTCGTTGCCAGTAAGGCTCCAAAATAATTCTGAAATAGTGTGTTATGAGTTCTGAGCATTTTTGTTAATCTATTTTAATTATAATGTCAATAGGGTGTGATATAACATAGCCATACAAACATTTGTGCAGCGCTGCACTGCGGTTTTGGAAATAATTGTATTTCCATTAATGCAAATGCTTGAAAAATTCAACTTATCTTGCCTCTTTCAAACAGAGACCACATTACAGAAACTCTTTTAAAACATTCTGTACTGACTACTTAGAGGGGGTTGAAGATTTCAGAAAATGGAAAGGGGATAATTGGATACAGTTCAAATGCACTGTATTAGATAGGAGACACTGAGGAGTCCTGGGATCTGGGAATTGTATTAAATAACCTTAAATAAGCTTCATGCACTGTATTAACTAACGTTATAATGGGATTTCTAGAATGCATTACTTTACTACAGAGGTCTTAGCCAATTATAACCTCTCAAAATGGAGAGTTCTAAACAGCAGGCTATCCGGAATACAGAGAAATAGTGATACTTATTTATGAACTGCAAAGGAATGCAATAGCTACAGTGCTAACAATAAGATGAGAACAAAATTATTCGCTGTGTTACTCATACCAATCAGAAACTTTGGATGTCTTTTGGCTGGACAGACAGATGCCTATAGAGTAGCTGGAGGAAGAAACAAACCTTCATGGAACAAGTGCTTGTATCAGAGATGTATTTCTTTAGAGGGAAAATGACATATGAGACTTCTGTTGATCCTCAACAGCACAATCCAGACATGCCATGGAATGACCCTAGCACCCTGATTTGTGTGAGGAGGAAGGGACACAAGTTGTCCCGAGGAGGTACTCTTTAGCAGGGAGGAAGTCCCGGAGGCTTCATCTCACGTGAGCCTCCTCTCCAAGCAGTCCGGCTGGTGACATGGCCCTGGCCTGGGCCAGATGGTACAGTTGAGCTGGCCTTGCAGATGCTTCTGCCCTTGCGTTACCATGCAGGACTCGCCTGGCTATGTTATAACATGGCTTATTGATCCTTTGATGGATGAGACTGATTTATTTCTTTATTTATTTTTAAGTCCTTCTTAGCTAGCACTCAGCTATTTTACTGACGTGGTCTTTAGCTGCCTGGATTTGGTCTTACATGTGTGTATGTGAGAGTGTTTCTTTATCTTCAGTGCTGTTACTCTTTAAAAGAGGAGTATTAATTGCCTGTCAGATTGTTTTTATGACTTTGTTACACAATGCAACAGACTCCTTTATTTATCTTTATGTAGCACTGAATTATCTTCAAAATGAGCTATTTGAGGCAATGGTTACAAGATGGGCAATAAACAGATTAGAATCAAACTCCAGTAGAAGTCCCCAATCATCCCCACTAAATACTGCCTTTGAAGACCAAATGGATGAAAGATAGTGTTAGGTTGTAAGAAATAAGCTCCCTCCAAACAAATTGCTTTTGACTGGTTTTGTTCACCTTCTTCTTGAGCATCATGTACTAAATGTTGCCAAAAGCAAGATTCCAAAGAAATAAAGAACATTGTTCCATTCTGGTTAGCAAATCTCTTGACCTGATTGTCTCACCACTTGCTCAGAAATGTGCCTTGTCTGTCCTGTATGACAGGACAAAACTAAACAGAAATCTGGCGTACTGTGTCTCCCCCACTGTGTACTGTCCCTGTGCTGTAATTTTGCTCATTACTCCATGTTGGAGCAATGAATACTTTTCTCTGGTCTCTCTGTTAGCAAAGTTGTTTGGATCTCTGAGTGGAAAAGGTGCTAGATAAACACCGGATTTAAAAAAAGAAACAGAGAGAGATGTCATTTCCAGTGCAGGTATTGTGGAAACCCAGTGGAAAGTACAACAAATCATTTTCCAGCCACAGATGTCCTCAGGGAAAAACTTTGACAATTAGTTTCTTTAAAATAGGAAATATTTTAACTATTTTCATGAGTGTTGAACCCACATTCAGAAAGGATGAGAGAATGTATTTAGAGTTTGATATTTACTTGCCCAATTCATTTACCAAATGTATGGCACCTGAACAGACCTCTGATGGACGTACAAAAGACTGAGTGCCTCACTGCACATTTGTAAAGCAGATGACTGACATATCACATCATTTCTTTGAGTCACGGAACTGATTTATATGCTGTGTGCTATAGACATCGCTTTGTCAGTTGGGACCGTAAAAACCCCCACAGGCAATTGTCTGCTATTCAGTCTTTGCCATTCACTGAAATTATAGATAATTTTAGCCTGTGCATTTGCAAACTGTGCTTTGCCATTTCCATTTGAAAACGCTTTTGTGTTAAACATTTTTGACTCGTCTAAATAAATATTATCCATAATAACCCTATATCAATCCATTACAAAACCATGAAAGTACGTACTGCATTTAGATTTAATCCCTGAAACAAAGCCTGTTCCCACCTCACTTGCATGCTGTGTTCACAGCTGATCCTCACAGCTGCTGAAATAAGAACAACAGAGAAATCTGAGATTGCTTTTCATCTTGGTAAAGCTATAGGATCTACAATGAAATCACATTTGAGTCACTGGTCTTTGGAGAGGCACATGAACAAATTCCTAAAGTACAGACACCTATTGGCAGATATGTAAGCCTCTGTATATGGGTGGAGATATGTATTCAAATGTACTCAATTCCAAATTCCATCAAAAACCCATTAGCGACACATTTATATCAATAGCTAAAAGAGCTTTAGTGCAGTCAACTAGAAAGAACTATTTAGGAAATAGCTGTAAGCTATGCTGGTGAAAATGAGTTTTCCATTTGTGACTGTCAACTTGCAGTATTAAGCTACAACTTTGACTTGTGATGATCCAGAAAACATAAGCTTTGTGCAGCCAGAAGGTGCTGAATGGAGAGAAGTATAAAATACCATCATTACTGTTCTAATTGCTTGCATTGAACCACTCGCTTCTCTAAAGCCCTCTTTCATTTTCAGGCAGTGCTATAATACATTTTCTGGAGCAGAATAGGACGGGTGAGTTTACTTGTATATGAAAAAAAGAAAACAGAAAAGAAAACAGAAAAAAGAAAAACAGAAGCTATAGAGGTCCAGCGGCTATGGCTTCTCAAGTTAAATTACATGCAGTATACAAATATTTACTTTACTGGTTTTAAAAAGATTTACATCTTTTTTCCTTTTTATTATGTTGAAGGTATCCTTTCCAATACAACACGGACCACTAGCAACAGGGTTTCTCAGCAGATTATCTCTTTGTATGTGTTAAAATGTACAGTTCCCAAACTCGGTAGACTAAGCTTCCATGCCTTCATCTTCCAGTCTTAGGGAGTGTAAGTTTTATATTTCAATATATAAATATATTGAAATATAAAAATATAAAATATACTCTGAAATCTGGAATATCTAAAGTCAAAAGCATCCTACACATGAATATATTAAACTCCAGATTTAAGTAACTTTGACTTTTCTGTTTTGACAGGCAGTTCCAGATCCTTGTTTCTCTATGTTTCAAGAATGCTTTTAATATTCAGTCTTTTATACTGTATAATAACACATTTTGTCATTCTACCTGTGATACATGTTAGTTTAAATAGAAAGTTTTCAATTGTTTCTCATTTTTGCTTTTCAGACCTATTCCCACTATTTGTTACAAAGGAATAGGTAAATAGAGGACCATAATTTTTCTGGAAAGACTTCAATATGTTTATTCTCTTACTATAGCCTAATGGCTTTGTCCTTGTTGCAAGAAAGAACAAAAAGAACACTAAAACGCACTGAGAATGAACTTTGTAAGTGCTTCCTCAATTGCCGTATGGGGTGATCCCAGCACATGAAAAAGGACAATATTTCTTCTGCCAAATATCATCCTGAGCTGTAGGTTCATTGTGGCACTGGCCTCTTTGCATTTTGGCAATCTTTTCCCAAAGGATTATACTTAGCAGGGACTCCTCCAGCCAGTTCAGATTGGATCTAATTTTGTAGGCTAAGGGAAACAGTTTGGACTGCAAGGCCTTTCCCAGGCATTTGTTGTCCCGGTATCACTAGGTACATAGATGAGGTATATTTATTTCCTGTCCCTCCCCTTATGTTTCCATCTGGGGCAGAAATAAATCCAATAAATGGAGGGCTGTATTGCTTAGCTGTGTAGAGGGGCTGCTTTGCTCTGTGTGGGTGCTACCTGCTGAGCTGCACTGAGCTGAGATCTTCAACAAGCTGCTTACAAGAGGCACCCAGGGCTGCCTTCCGGAATATTCACAATTAATTTAAGATCCTGCAATGTGTACCGAGTAGTTCTAATTATTCCATCAAAGTGCATTATGGTGTTTCTGTCTTTATCAAGTCTAATCTGCTATCAGGTTGTTAATTTGCCTATGTTTATTAGAGCCTCTCACAGTCTTCTCCAGATTTCAGTTCCCTAAACAATTTTGCTATATGAACTCTTTTTAACTTGCTTTTCCTTTCAGATAATATGATGTTCCAGCACTTTTCACATATATTCATTTCAGGATCAATTGTTCCATACTGAACCTTCAGGATTTTCATGTCCTCTTTTGCATGTTCATATGTCTGTGTATTAATTGGGGTTATTGGGGTATAAATTACAAGGTTCCTCATCGCCAACAAAGATCATTAAAAATAGGAGGGCTTTTTTTCCAAAATGTGTGAGAAAATAATTTTCCTCTTAAAAGCCCAATCATATCTGTTCCCATACTCTTTCTTTACGAGAGTTAGTCAGCTATTTCCTTTTCTCTTCTTCATATTTTCTAGTCCATTGAAAGACATTTGTTTTTATTATGTCTCTTTCTACAATATATTTCACCTGAAACGTATTTTTACCCCATTTCATATGCAGGTTTCTGAAAGTTGTTTGTTATTTATAGGAGAGTATCATAAGTAGAACTATCTCAAATAATCGCCCAATCTTTGTCTTGCATACTTTTTTTTTTTTTCCTTTTTCATTCCTCGTGTCTGAATCCAAACATGAAATATAGTAAAGTGCTGAAATGTGACTGAAATCAAGAGCTCTCTTATCTACAGGTCTTTCAAGTGGTTTCTAACAGTAGAATAAATGCCTACTATTGATTTAATAGTGTGATCCAGAAATGTATTTGAGAGCAATTATTTTCCTATAAGTTACAGAGAACTTGTCCAAACCACTGCCAGCCCCATAGCAGCAGCAAAAGAGGGTGAAGAGACCAAATCCATTTAAGGGTTTTGCCCGTCAGACCCACCATACCATGCCTGATGTGGGGACAGATAGCTCCTCAGACTGAAGGGGCTCAGTGCCCTGTTCAGCATCTCCAAGTCCCCCATCATGCAGTGGTGGCTGTGCTGAACACACACACATGCTCCCAGCCATGCAAAGTCACATTGCTCAAATGGAATTTGAGCATTAGTCTGTTCTTTCCCTACTCTCATCATTTAGCCAGGGGCAGCACAGCGTTTTTGTTTAGCTTTGGAGAGAAAAGATAGCTCTTAACATTCAAGGCTTTGGTCTGCAAGATAGAGATGTGTCCGTGATGCTTCAGGACAAAAGCCAGCTGATAGATAGGGTGGCAGGAGCCTTTTTGGAGAAAGCGGAAAGAACAGAACTAGCCTTGAACCTAGCTGTTGGCTCTATCTAGGGGAAAAAAATATTTTGAGCTTGCTAACAAGGTCTGCTATCTTTTGTGTATTTAGAGGAAGGTCTGAAACAAGAGTACAGTACAGTGTGAGCAGCGTATACATATCTACATATCATGCAGAGTATGAAGGATTTTTATTATTATTATTTATTTTAAAGTCAGATTGGTAAATCTTCACTTGAGATATTTAAATCACACCCAGTTTTCACCATGTTCACTTCGAGTTTAGCAGAAAGTTAAGCAGGTCTAAAAAGCGTGCTTTTTCAAAACCTGCTTGTTTACATAGTGGTATTCATTACTCTTTGTTGCAATTTATTTTGAAATGAAATTTACCCTCCTCATCGAGATGATGAGTTTTACACAATCTGAAGTTTGTAGATACACATGCAAAAGCGAGGTATGGCTATTGTAAATCATTACCCTGGCAGTGCTCCCAAGCCCTCAGGGCTTCAGCTGTTACACTGATAGAACAGATAGAAGCTTTACATAGAATTAATCCAAGTCAGTTACAAAAACAATATTATACCTATGTAAGTCTTGTGAAAATTAGCGTTGCTTTCTGGAAATGCTTGAAAAGTATCTAGTATACAAATGTACAGAGATAATACATGATCATACAAATAACAGAGGGGACTTAGAAGTCATTTATAAACTCCAGCTGACACATGCCTTAATAGAAGAGCCTGGGGAGGTGGAAACGGAAGCATATCATAAAAAAAAAAAAAAAAATCATTATTTAAAATATTTTATGTTTCAATATAGCCTTATTTATGTTGTCAGTTTTTAAAGACACTACTACATAATTAGCATCACAGTAAATGAGAATTAGTGATCTTTCCCTATTTATTTATTTATTTTTGAAATACGAATAGAAATACGGACACATTTTCCCTTGGGTGGTGTGGTTTAATTGGGTTATTTTTTTATAAGGTTTTTTTTTTTGAACTGATCCGAATAGTCTGAGACATGTCAGAGAAATCTTGTTGCACTAAATAAACCTTTAATAATATTTCACAGCTGATTACTTTGTGAATTAATTTGCCCTTGAGCAGAAGTAAATGGTCAGTGGGACCCTTGTGTTTGGGCGTAGCACAAAGGAACTGCAATCACTGTATCAGTACCTGGTGAGAGTACTGGAAAACAGAAGGAAAAGTAATGGAGAAAAAGAGACAGGAATTACACAGCAGATGTAACTGGTGTATCCCACACTACCTGCTGGTTTAAGAGACCTCTTTCTTTCCTCCTTGAAATGCAGACAGTCTCTGCTCAAGTTCATTGGTTTAAAGTGAAGGGAGTTATCTCACATTTATGCAGTTTTTGCCATTTGTAACCCCTGAACAGATTCTCACCCAGCAGCTCTCTTTAAACCTGGAAAAGGTCAGGCCCTCGCTCCTTCAGTCTTTATTATTAAAAGCTTCCTGTGTGGTTTTACTGCAGAGAAAGAGGCAGTGACCTTACATTTAATCTCATCAAAGACTCCGTGCCGTAACTTACTTAAAAGACTCCTTATGCAGGGTAGCTTTAGCCAAGGAGTCTTTCGCCAGACGATGTTATTTTTAAAGCAGCGTGCAGAATATCCCTTTGCTGCAGACTCCAACTGCTGACTAAGCAGTCTCTCCACTGCCTGGAGTAACGAGAACCGAGAGAGGTCTGAGGGAATCTGTGCTCAGCCAAATCTATCCCATATGCATGCAAAACCCAGTTGAAATCAGTCATGAGGCCGTACAGCTGTATAGGAGTACATGTGATTTATGGCAAGGCAAAGGATTTGCAGAATCCTCCCTCTTTGGTGGTTTCATTTTTTAATACCTCAGCCTGAACAGAGTTAATTTTCTATTAATGAAGCAAAATAGAGTAATTAGCTCCTCAGCTTGTGCATATGTTTCCCCAAAATGCCTTTGCTGGGTTTCTGAAGTTCACAGGACTTCCAATTTTACCCACTGTTAGAATTTCTCTGTTTAAAAATGCAGCTGACATATCATGAAAAAAATGTTTCTGCTGTGAGCTCTGCACGCACGCTCTGATAAATGCCTTGTCACATTTGCTCTGCTTTGTACTTGGAAAGATTTGTATTTGTTTGCTTTTATGTTTGTACACCTCTCTGGATTTTGTGCGTCGTCTCTGGGAAGGGATGAGTCCGTCAGGGATGACGGCTTCTGAGCACAATGTGCTGTTCTGCATTTGGCTTTTCTCCACAGGGATTAGGTAGAGCTGGACCATGGATGAAAGGTTCAAACTCTGCCTTGGAAAAGCCCATTCTTGGCCCTTTCCACTGAAAAGAGTCATTGCATCATTCACCTCTGGTTCAGGAAAACTTCCTAAGCCAAATTACTATTCCTAAAGAGGAAGTGTCCCTGGAAGTGCTCAAGGCCAGGCTGGATGAGGCTTTGGGCAACCTGGTCTGGTGGGACGTGTCCCTGCCCATGGCAGAGGGGTTGGAATTAGATGGTCTTTAAGGTCCCTTCCAACCCAAACCATTCTGTGGTTCTATGAAGGAAGGGGGGCAAAAAAGTGCTGCCTTGTACTTGTGGCACAAAATGGCAGGTCCTGGTTCCTTTCATTACCTTGGAAAGATAACTTCACCTCTCCATGCCTCAGTTTATGAAAAGTAGAAAAATGCTACTTGGTGTTATTACCAATCAGTTTGAACACTGTGAGGCTAAACTGAGGCACTTCAGCCTTGCACAGCCCCATTGTTGGTGTGAAATACACAAAGCAAGCAGGTGGGAAGGGAATCCTGGCTTACCTTGCTGCTTGGCTGGCTCTCCCAGGAGCAGGACTCGGCCTCCTGCGGTGTGATGCCTCGCTGGAAGGAGTGGTCGCCCAGGCAGGTCTGGCACAGGGGAGCCTCCAGCTCTGAGTCCCCTGCAGGTAAGTGCATCACAGTGGACCCTGGGTATTTGAGGCTGGCGTTTGGGTGCTTTTCCACACTGACCATCGGGCTCTTAATCCACCTCCGTACCTGTTGACACAGAAAGAGATTATAGGCTCCCTTGCCTGATTTATGGAAAAAACTGGGATGGAGCAGCAGGGTTTCTAATGTGGATAAAGGCACAGATTAGGGAAAATAATCAGATATGATTGTAGGATCAGATACCATATAGGTTATGGTGTGTGAACATCACAGGGCTCTTTTAAGCTGAGAATCATTTGAATCATTTGCTGCTTCGTGCAAGTCTGTCATCAGTTTATCTACAATAACAACTGTTCAAGCTTTATAAAGATATTAAAGTGCATGATAGACTGCTGAGAAGAGGAAAACAACTACCTGAAGCAAGTACTCCCAGCCTAGACAGCTCAATTTTCCTTCTTGAGAGAAAGCAGCCTGTTTTTGCAAGTATGAAATACTAATCTCATAAATTGTCTGCAGTCATTTTCAAGAGAAGTATCTTTTGTTCATATTTGACCTTGCATACCATCTCAGCCTTATCTGTACCTCCTCCTGCTACATTCGAGGACCTGTTTCTGCCAATGACCTGCCCTGGATTTTGGCCCTGATCCCTCTAAGCTGCCTCCCCCTGTGTCTCCTTTTCCCCGATCTCCCTGTGCAGGATATGGTGCGCTGCAGCAGGAAGCACCTGATTCACAGGTGCAGCACGCTGTGCTCTCAGGGCTTTGTGTGAGCCCTGTGCACAGTTTGCTTTTCCTTTCACTTCTCTGACTGTCTCTTTTATGGCATGTGAATTGAACGTGCTGCGGTTTCTAAGTGAGGAGCCAGAGACTTTCCTGAGCTGTTTTTCCAACCCATTTTGTGCAAAGGAAGCAAAGAGATGTGTTCTGTGTTACGTTTGCACCCAATCTGTTCAAAACACAGTTGACAAACATACATTTATCTCCATTCCCATTTACTCTGCCTTTTGGGTGCAGGCAGTAGGAGCGTATGAGGACATGTGCTATCAGGACTGACTGCTGGGCCGACACCTATTTGCTCTGTGAGCTGAAACCTCTGTAGGTGACAGGGAGCCCTTGCCCTCCGCTCCGCTTGCTCAGCTTCCACCAAGGGGAAACCAGGAGGAGCATTTGGCCTCCTGCTGCATTAGGGGATGATGTTTGCTGTTAGATGATGCTTTACATTGGAAAATAAACTTTTTTTTTACATTGCATTAGTCATAAGCGTGATGCCAAGTTTTTGGTTAGCAGTGGGAGTCTCTGCCACAGCAACTGGTTACCACGATGGCTTGTGGCAAACAAACAGAACAAAACGTGTCTGACTGGCCTCCTCCTGGTGACTCGTCAGTGAGTGATACACCCGCGATTGCCCTGCTCTGCTGACCCACCGGAAATCTCAAGGTTAGGAACATTTTTTCTTTCCTCTCTATGGAAACCAAGCAAACAGATGTCCATCTGTGGGTAAACGTGCCAATTCCCACTGCATTCTCTGTCTGCAGTTTCTGGTGATGCCATTTGGTGTGGACTGTGTCAGTCCCTGATTCTGTGTTCTGGAGCATCCCTACAAACCCGGCACTCCATTTGCCCATTACAGCTCCTGGGTGCAGTAGAAGGCAGGTGCAATGTCTGCATGCTTTGGTAACAGTTTTTCTCAGAATTAAAACCCAAGTACCTAAAGTTTTGTAGAATCTTTTTTTCCAGGATGTTAAAACCAAAATATATTTTTATTGATCTTCTCTGCTTTCATAATTCCTAAATTCCCTAATAGTCCTGAGAGATTTTTTGCTCACCATTTTCCTTATGCAGACTTTTCTGACTTCTGGTTGGTAGGTTGAAGTTGCAAGAGGGAAGAATTATTTTTTTTCAGATTTTGTTTCAATAAACATACTTCGAAACTGTTCTTTTGACTCTAGCATGTTTTAAACACATTTATTTTGCCAAACATAATTGTTTCTATGGTTGTTAAGCACATCATTAATTATGATACTTTTTCCAAGTAAATTCATAGTTGTGTGTCTCAATCAAATTCCAGAACATGTTATGTTGAAAAGAATAATTATGTTCCTGCACCAAAAAAACAAAAAACAAAACCAAACACCACCAACCAACCAACAAGCCTAAAACCAAAAACAACCAAACCTACCAACCATCCAACCATACAAACAAAACAAAACAAACAACAACAACAAAAAAGCCACATGCTTGATTTTCCAGGGGAGTTTTACTATGGGAAACATACGGCATATCGAATGTCATCTCAAGAGGAGTAAACTGTACATTTTGACCTTTTTATGTTATTCTGGTGATGTTAAGTGTTTTGTGACCTGTTTCTACCTTTCTTCCTTGACATCCTGCGTCTTCAGTCAGATATTTATGGGCAAGCCAGCAAGCATGCATAAAAATACCAAACAGGCAGTATTGAGGGAGCTGTACTGCAACAAGGTGCAGGTTCAGTTTTACTCAAAATTTAAGGGACATATTCCATTTTTTTGTTCAAGACTGCTTGATTATATATCATCAGCCCAGGAAGGAACTCAAATGCAAATTTGGGCTTGAGATTCCATTGAGCCAATGATGTTCAGCTTTGTGATTTCAAATTCAGGACATTTGGAGTGACACAATTAATCATAATTTATGTCACAGATTCATCTGTTTCCATTTACATATCTCTAGTATTGGGGAGCATTTAAACTGTGATCTGGGTATCATCTCAACCGTGATGAGAAATGAAAAAGAAATATGATTACATATACTGATCTGAACTCATTGTTCTGTTCAGTACAACAGGGTTTAAGGGAAGCTAAGGTGAAAAACTTCTGCAGGAGCCGGCTTAGAGACTTAACAGAGTAGCAGGATTTTTATTTTTATTATTTTATTTTATTTTATTTTATTTTATTTTATTTTATTTTATTTTATTTTATTTTATTTTATTTTATTTTATTTTATTTTATTTTATTTTATTTTATTTTATTTTTGTTAGTAGCTGGAAGTAGTTTAAATAAGTTAGCCGATCTAAAGTTCAAATGAACCCACAGAGAGGAGAGTTAAAACCATTCTACTTCTCCTGTGTTGAATGGGGCGAAGTTTACATTCACAGATAGTCAGCTGCGTTTGCTCAGTCTGTGGTGTTGTGTCGACTTGGCAAAATTCAGCAAAGCCTCAAATGTGGGCTTCACACCCACCGACCAGGGTGCAGTCTGGGGCTGAACCAGTGCTGCTGCTTCGGTGGGTGCAAAATGCTGTGGCAAGAGTGCTTGTGCTCATTATTTTTAGATGTTGTCTACATGGATGTGTTAATGTCCATTGACCTAAATATGAAGTAGTTAAGCATGCAGCAAAGTGTCGTGTAGACAGCTTGCTCCAGCATTAACACAGACTTAATTCATCCCATAGCCATTTGCTTCGTTTATCTAGCTTAAAATTTCTGTCGTGATTGTGAATTAAAATGTCCATGAGGACCTTAATGACATTTAACTAATCTTCTGTAATTTTACATCTTTGGCTAATTCAGACTAATGTCCCTTAGTGTCCCTCTGCAGACAAACCCTACATTTGCCTTTTAAATTTCACAGATAATGCAGAGTAACGTGCACAGAAGAGAATGATAATTGTTACCAGTGCTCAGAGTAGAAAACTGTATGCTTCGCCACTGACTTTTGATGTTTATGGCCATCCAAAAGCATTGAAAATGTTGATCTGAAACTGCAAGTATGAATTGGCACCACCTTCATAGCAGCCGGGCCAAGAACAGACTTCTGAAGAAAAACAACTTCCCTGGGTTTAGCTCTGCAGGTCTCAGGTTTCTATTGAGGTTTGCAGATTATATGTTACTTCTCAGAGTGACTCATTTACGTTTATTGAAATGTTATGCATGCGTGTTAGTCATTGAATTGTAAGTACACACTATAGGTTTTTGTCTAGCTTTAACCTTAATAGACTTCAAAGATTTTTACACATTTAATATTTACATTTACACTAGCACTAGACAAGTACCTTAGATCTATTGCTCTCTGTTTGACTTGGGCTATCTTAAATGTCACCAACGATTTTCAAGTGCAATGCTTCATTCCTTTGAACTCACTTCCACTTAAAAATCTCCAGCACCGCATTGCACAAAAAGAAGAACAATTTTGAATAATTTTCTCACAGTTGCTTCCCCGAATGACAAAGACAGAAAGATTAACAAGGAGCAGATGATAGCTCATTATTTATGGAACTGTATGATATGCAGATACCACAGTGCTAATGCATCATTCTTCACAGTAATGTAAGGTATATTTGATTATTCAAACATATTTTTATTCTTAACATGATATCCAACTACCAGTAAATAAACTAAAGCCTGCTCCCAGCTCAGGAAACAATTCTGTTCCAAACTCTTTCTGGAGATTTATATACTTTCATTTCAAAACAAGGCTCTTTAAAACCTCCAGGCAATGCTCTCCACCGTTACAGGGTATAAACAGCTGACTCAAAGTGTGGCTGAAGGAATCAGTATAGAGCTGAGTAGTTCAGAAAAGTGCACCCAGTTCCTCTTGTCCCATCTTGACTGTAGGTTCATTATACCTTTTTCTCATCAAGAACTCATATCCACTAGAAATTATTTCTGCTACATGCCCATTGTGGAGCACCCAACAGCTTCTGATTAAGCTATAATTGTGCTTATGAGATTTGCTGTTCCCAAACTAATCCTTTGAAGGTGCAACCTCCTAGGCCTGTGCAGATGGTCTTGAGTCTGATTTGCTGGTGGTGTGAGCTGAGCAGCTGCCAGTGATCTGCACATCAGCATCCCATCATGCTCAGGGATACTGTCCCTTGCTGTTTGCTGAGGCTGAGCAAGACCATCTGTACCCGTCCATGCAGACAAGGTTAAGGTTTGTCAAATATTGCCTTAATGATATTACCTGGAAGTTGATTCCAAATGTTTCAGTGAACCCTTGCCATGTTTTATTTGGAGAGAATAAAATTCAAAGCAAAAAAAGGTAGCTCAACAAAATTAGCTGAAGAGTAATCAGCTTTAACACATCTACTAACATGAATAATTTTTGAAGAGAGTTTAGAAGATCTTAATGCAGCTCATTTAAACTTTTCAAAGCACAGAAGTTTCACAGTTTCAAGTCAAATGTCTTTTCTTTTTTTTTTCCTTTTTTTTTTTTTTTTTTTTTTTTTGGGTGGGGGGGCATAACTATAGTATATTTAGATTAAGGGAGAATAAAGAGATTGAGACAGATGGCTTGCTCTGAAATGATCAGAATAAAAATTTTTTGGCTGAGTAAAATCAACCTTTCCTTGAGATCTTCAATTTGTTAAGATACATGTATTTCTGATTTAGACTTTTTCATCTAAATTTGCTGTGGGAATTAAATGCATGTGAAATGGTAAATTTACTTCTCACTGTAGTTTTCTGTTTGTTAATTTGGGATAGAACACATTGTTTGGAACAAATGCAGTTAGCTTCATAGTCACAGACTTTCATGGTTAAGAGTAAACTTAAGTATAGCTCTTTACCCTGTCACTTTTTTTTTTTTTTTTTTTTTTGGGTACTTCTGCTTTTACTGGAACACCAAAGACCTTTGCAGTTAGCCAAAGCTGTTCAGTATTTCTTATCTTTCTTGCAGTGACTGTAAATCGTAAACAAAATTGATGACATTTTGCCTATCCTTTCAAGAGAAGTGAGTTCATAAGTATTGCACACCCTTCTGGGATGTAGTCATCTGCTGCTAATTCTAAACTAAATTAAAATGTGACTGCCCTTGTCATAAACAAGAGAATAGCCTTAAATACCCCTTTTCCAATCATGGATTACAATATCAGTGTTAAAGTATATATAGAGAAAGACATATATATATATTAAAAGTCTCTTTATTATCTGAATCTTGTTTGCTCTAGTTTCTTTGTTTGCTTTACTTGCTAAAACCATGATATCCAACAGTGATAATCTCTCAGACTAGAAATTGCCAGATGTGATTAAATGAGATTTGCCAAGTTCCAAATTTTTTTCCACTCATTGCTTTTCCTCTTATGTAATAACAAGCAGATACGGCTTTTAATTTCATGTGGCTCAGTTGTCAATGGCATCAGTCAACTCAGCACAATTTGTACTTTAATCAGGTGTTCATAAGTCAGTCCCAATCACTGTAATAATGAGAAATATTTTTCATGAAAGAAACACCAGCATGCTCTCTGAGGGCCGCTACTGATGCAAGTGTGGCTTTAGCTGGAGTGAAGCAGGTGCTGATGGCACCTGTGGCCATTCTTTGGCATTTTCCTTGGATCTGGGGGCTTTGGAAAGCCTCGTACTTCTCAGGACACCAGTGGGCTAGTTTGCTGACTTCCCAGCTGTGGGCTGGAGTCTCAGGCATGCTGGAAACATTGGAGAAGAAAAGACCTTTTTCAGAGACCTATCATCTTGCACAGTTAGGCCACTTGTGAATTTAAGAGTCACTTTATTTCACTAAATTGCAGTGCCTGGTGAAGACTTCTGATTTTAGCAGGATTTAGTAAGATGATGTGAAGATACATATTCTAAGCAGTAAATGTTGATATGAATGAAGGAGGGAATAAGTTTGTAGACAAATTTAGTAGGCCATTTAAAATAACTAAAATAGCAAGCATTTGCTGAAGACTGAGGGTAAACAATTCTGGAATGGGTTAAGGGAGACTGTTGAAATCTGCTTGGTGGTCCAGTATTATCAGCCAGTTCTCAGTGAAACCTCACACCCATCAGCACATCAAGTATCATATTTAATCTGACTGTCTGTGCAACCATATGCTCTGTACAGCAGTGTTTTCTTCATCTGAAACTTTGGAGAGTCTTTCTTCCCATTTTTATGTGGGATTGGAATAAACCACTCAGTACGTGTTTGAACTCTTCTGTATTTAAATTTCATTTTTTCATAAATGTTCCTGTTTGCATCATTTTGCAAGTTTTCATGGCTCTCAGTCAGCTACTATTAACTCTACGTGTTGCATTGCAAAGTGTCTGGGTATCCATTTCCCTACCAGGCAGTATCAGATGTCTTAGCTGTGATCTAGGTCTGTGCGTGTGTTTGTTCTAGTTTTGCCTCCAAGTCATATCAAATGTACTTTTCTCCTTCTCTGATTGCAGTTCATCCGATCCCTTCTTTCCTTTTCACGCATTATCTAATTGCACCTCAGACCAGGATTTGAATTTTCATCCATTATGTAAACTGTAGGTGGACACAGAGCTCTTGGAATCATCTCCCTGCAGCCTTGGGGGCAACCGTCAGGAAACCTATTTAAATTACAATTAGGGAGGTTATGGAATGAAAAGCTCCATTGTTCAAACTGTATACAGTCATCCACTTAAATGGAAAGTGGTAAATGAGAGGCAGGCTGATTAATGCTCAGGCTGAGATATATCACTACTCTCTAGTTGGCTTCGACATTTAATTTGTCATGTCCCATGGGAAGTGCAGCACGGCAAAAGAAGTAGTTTGTCAAATCACCTCAAGCTATTTCTTTCCCTCTGGAGCCCTGAAACACATCACTTTGTTGATTAATAATCACATTTTATTTTATAAAGGAAAGTGAAGGGCAACTCTCTGCTTAGTCATCATTTGCCACTCTGCAAGTGGAAAAGCTGCTTGCTAAAAGCAGGCTGAGGCCAAATAGAAGAGAACATTGCTTCCACTCAGGCCTAGATGAACGTAGCTGGATTTATGGAGAGTTCAGCTCTTCAAGCATGCCAGGAGAAAGGTTGCCTGTATTTGAGGGAAATTCTGGGAAGGAAGAACAGTCACAGTTCAGGGTGGTGGGTGCAGGGAATGATGATGTTGTTTACAGGAGCCTCGGTCAAAGGCACAGGGTGTTGCAAGACAAGGGAGTACAACCTGGCTGGGACATGACTCCTGTGAACCCTTGGGAAAGCGGTGCCAGTTCCCTGGGGTTTGATTTCTCCTCCTACCCTTCACTTCCTTTGCTGTTTCATCATAAACTCTTTAACACTTCTTTGTGGAGAGCCTCCACATTTGTGGCCACCTGTAGGTCTGACTTAATAGATACCATGAAGAAAAGCATATGACAGCGTATGGGATGATCTTAAGTGGTTGCTGTTCATGATCCTCCTGCTATCCTAGCAACTACTTTTGCCATAAAGGCTGGATTAGAGGATTGACCTATTTTAGTTCTCTTTCTTTAATATGTCACGTGTAATAAGCTTGTATAGTGTCCATTTACATCTGGCTGCATGGATTTATCCAATTACCATACAGCCACTGGGCAAGCTGGTTGGGTATTATAAATTTCCATAACTCAACCAAGCTCAGTGCCCTTCAGATCATGTCTGCAGGTTTTCTCCTATGGAAACCAGCACACAAGGAAGAGGACACAGTTCTCACAGCATGACATGGACTGTAGCATCTGCCTGGGTCTGAGGGCAGGGAAGTATTTGGGGGTCCCCCAGACTAAGTACACACCCCTGGAACATGCTGAGGGTTTAACCTGCCCTGTATCACATCTCTGCTTGGGTTCATCATGTTGTGACAAATATCTCAGAGCTTTTGTCATGGTTCTTAACCAGCACTTCATTGCTATTTACACACTCTCACTTTCCCACACCAAAGCATTTCACTTGCCATAACAGCATCTGGCAGAAATCAAATTTATCTCAGAGGAAGCATAGTAAATGTTTCTATATTTGTTGTTGTCAACAGTTGCAGTGTTAACACTTGAAATAAATAAGGCAGATTTTTATGATCTTAAGTGTGAACGGCATGTCTCCAGGCAGCAAGTCAGTGAAGGCAAAATTCTTAAAAAATATGTCGGCATGTGACTGCAGTCAGGCACCAATACCAAAAGATGATGTGTACCAATATGACTTGGAGAATTTGAGCTCCTCTAAGCATGTGTTTAAGTATTCCTGCTGAATACATTGCATAGATATAAGTCAAGGCACAAAGAGTAGCAGAAAGCTACAGCATTAGTACCAGAAGGCACAGCATTAATACCAGTAACAAGGTTTCATGAGCACACACAACTGCCTGGCTGATTTTCCTGTCCCACTCAATGGGAGAGTTCTTGTGAGCTCAAATGGTGCAGGAGAAAGTCTGTCATGCTCATATTTCATGTTGATTGCTAAATTGACTTTTGCTCTGTCCTTTTATTAAATGGCTGATCTGTTTGAAAAGAGGCACAAAAAAATCTAAACAACTGAACAGGCATCACTTAAGATTTTCCGCTCTTCCTTCCTCCCATGTTGTCCTTGATAACAATTGTTAGTCTCATGGGATTATTTTCTTTGTGAATAAATAAATAGCCGATGTGTTGGAATCAGGTAAGAGTTCTTGGATCAATTGTAAGCACTGATGGCACTTATTTCTACAGGACATGACACAATAGATTCATTGTCCACTCTGATGTATAAACACACTCTCTCTGCACATTATGTCAAAGAGGAAAACAAAACAAAATGGGGTTTATTGTGTATGTGCAAATCTAATCATTCCAGGCTACCAAGCTAAAAATGCTTTTCATCTAGATAAAATAATAACAAATGAACAATACAGCCCCAAATCAAATCCAAATCATGTGAGGTTTCTTGCTTGTACCTTCACTTCTTTATTTTATGTGAGCAAAGCTAATTTCAGTAAACCTAGGCAACGTTTATTTTAACTCCTGCCCTGATAAACAGCACATCCCACGTCTATCAGTCAAAGTCTCAAAGCAGTCTGCAAGCTTCTATGGTTTTCTAAGACAGACATTGGAGCCAGGGGGTGCAAGTTTGGAGGTGAATGGGCTGCAACGGTAGGTTCTTCAAAAAAAGGCCAAGCAAAACAAAGATTTCTCACTGTACTTTTTCTACCTTAAATATATTATTCTAGTTTTCTCATGCAGTAACTATTTGCATCCTCCAGTAGCTTGGGCTGAAATATCACAGCATTGTAAAGCTTAACAGCAGTATAAGAGTAATGGCTGCAGTGGCAGAACACAATGGATGGCTGGATTCAGTACCAAGTACTATTCAATAGTCATCTTTAGCTATTCAGTCAAAGGCATCATGCTGTTCAGAGCTGTGAAGCACATTCTGTATGGCCTTAATTTAATAACTTTCTTATTTGTAAATTGAGCCTGATACTGCACTTTGCTTAACTCATTTTGATTTTGCAGATGGAGATCTTCATAATTTGTTATATAACATTGTATATCATTAACCATCCTATTTTTTGTAGATTTTAAAGGCATCTGGGTCCATTAGATGAGCTGATTTAGGACACCCAGTCTTTCTGGCCCTGAAATATTGACATACCAAAGTATTCACAGAGCTGTGAGAAGAACTGTGTAACTCAGAAAGCTGCAGTATTCCAGGAGTGACTCCAGCTGGGAAATAACTGTTTGACTGATGACAGTTTGCAAGGCAAGACTGGGCTGGGACTTGGCAGCAGGGACCTCAGCAGGTCATGCAGGCTCACCTGCGGTGTGCGCACAAACCCTGTGGAATGGCAGTGCCATGGGGGTGCGTGGCTCAGCCCTGGTTAGGAAGCCCATCTGAGTGCTCAGGAGCTCTGGGGTGACCTTTTCATCTGGCAGACCCATGTGTAACACAGAGTAGAGAAATGCCTGTGTTCTTTCTTTCCTGTGTAAAATGACATCACAGCTTAGATGCAATGCATAGCAGTGTGCAAGGCACCAATACTTTTAAATCAAGATTTAAAATATCATTTTATTCTGAGATGCACAAGAACTGCTTTAAACCACCATCTTCAGTGGGCATTTAAGCTAACATGTGGTAGACTAGGAGAAGATTTTAAAATGCAAGGGCTTGACAAATTTGTCCAGTGCCAAATGTGATCAGTTCTTTTAAGATATTTCATTGGTTTATCTTTGTAATGTTTCCCAGCAGGACTGCTAAAAATGAACTTAAGGGGAGTGGCACCATTTGATACATACTCTGTCACTGTAGGAAAACACATGGCTCTGAATAATTTGAAAAGAAAACATACATCTTCCTGTAGCAACTGCACAGAGTGAAAGCAAAACTCCTTAATACAAGAGACTCTTATGAGGATAACATTTGTTGGTTAATGATTAAAAACTTTCTGTGCATGATATACTTTTAAGATAAGCAATGGAATCTAGCTCAGTCTATCTGAAAGGTGGAGCCAACTTTCATGGCATTTCCTGCACCCAAAGCTACAAGTAACATTTATTTTCAGTCTGAGAAGGAGAAAACTATTATGTTCTAATTACTTTTTGGTCTACACTGAAATTTGTTTGAATCCTTTACCAAGCTTTCCCTTGCCTTGCTCTGCGGAGACTTCTATTCACTTGAGAAATAGGTTTTAGATTCCTTGTTGGAGAGTGAGAAATGACTCAATATTTCAAAAACAAAACAGAAAACACGAGATGAACAAATAAATGTGAAACCTCATCCTATTGCAATTTTATTACCTATAAAACTACAGCCATTTCAATTTGTGAAACCTAGCAATTTCTCCTGCACCTGTCAAACCTGCCTGGCATTTCAATAAGTTGTTCCACATGTTGTTTTTGTTCCTGTTTTAACATAGGTTGAGAAATATGGTCTAAAAAAGGGCTAAACACAGACAAAAAGTAGCTGATCAGACTAAAGCCACATTTTCAAACTGCCAGTCATAAATAGTCATTCATATATATAAAAGAAATAAAAGTTCTTCAGTGAAAAATGTAGTAACAGATGTAAACCAGACACACATGGGAAGTATGGAAACAAGGGAGGCTTTCTTTTTGCCATTTACATTATTTTCCCTTCTTAGATTGGTGTTTTTCCAGAAGCACACTCACACACACAAGAAACATTTTAACCAGCACTTTTATCCCTCATGGTCGTCTTCTCATTACCCGATGATTGCAATAAAGATTTTTGTTTTAGAAACACAAGCTGAAGTGTAAGTCACCAACACTGACTCATCAGCTTGAAGGCTGGAGTCTTTCACATGTGAAGGCTGTTAGTTTTGGGAAGCCTGTGACTGAAGCAGCTTGTTTTGAGTCTCTTATTCCACATGCTTGGTTGTGTGTGGGTTTTCTTTTGCCTAGTTCTTGAAAGAAAAATAAAAAAATCTGAAGTCATTTCGGGTAAAAGCCACTGGAAGCTAACACATTTTTCCTCCTAGCAAGCCAACATTTTTTGAGGGTTCGAGGCTGATCCGGTTAAACAATAACTGTGACATCAGAGAGTAGTATTTACTGTTGAAAATACCCTGCAGGTAGGAGGATATGTATGATTTCAGTTCATCATGTTAATCACTTTTTGGGCTCCTGCTCACCAGTGTAAATGACTGTGTCAAGGAATAAGTGGAATAGAGAAAGAAGTGTTGCTTTGCTTGAAGAATTACCTTCATTTAGAGAAAACAGTAATTGAAGAAGGGAAGCAGAGAGAGGAAATGCCTCAGACAGACGAGTTAGCCAGGTTTTTTAAATGGACTGGATAGTTTTTCTAGTAGGGGAAATCAGAACACAGCCTAATGTTGTAAGGCTGGCCAGAGACTCTCTTGCTAGAGAGAACATTTTCAAAAGCAGTAAATGCACCAAACTCCCTGGCACTTGGCTTCTTCCAGCCCCTGTAACTTGCTCCCCAAATGTGGATGTGGGGAGCCTGGGAGCCTGGCTCACTGCTATGGCCAGGAGACTAATTTTTAGGTGGCATACCTATACCAGAGAACCCCAGTATATATATCTAGATCCCACACTAATGCACAGATCTGCAAAGACATTTGGGTCTAGTAGCTGCGGAGGTTTTCTAAAACTCACAGAAGTTCCTCCAAGAAACTCATAAAGCACAGTGCTTGGCTGGATTCTCCATCATCTTGCAATGGAGAAGAAACAATCTCTCCCTTCATTTCTGTATGAGCCTATTCAATCCACAGGCTACTAAACTGTGAAGGTCCTGGTGGGTTAGGTCTTGCAGGGAAAAACAGGGGAAGTACAAAGAACAGGAGAAATCTGGTGAAAAGAAAATGATTTATTTATCTATCTAACTTTTGGAGGATTGCCAGTATGCTTGGAACTCTACAGAAAGAGAACTCATAAGGCTTTTGTCATATCTAATTACAGCTCTTTCAGGTTTAGTATACACTGAATAATTGGAGGGTGGAATGAACAATCTCTCAGTAACTCAGTTCTTTTCAACATTCCTTAATTAATCTTAAATAGAGAAGGAAAGAATAAATTTAGTCCAGACAAGGTGTCCTAGAGCAGTCACCTTCGCTCCCTCAGCACTTCTGTGCTCTTTTCTGTGAAAAGAAAAGCCATAAAAAAAATAAAATAAACAAGCAAACAAACAAACAAAAAAAAAACAAAACACCACCACCACCACCACCAACAAAAAACTTTTGAATCTGAAATGAGATTAATTCCTCTCACAGAGGACGGTGGAGGATATATATGTGAAAACAGTGAGCTCAACATGAGCTCTGTGCACTAATGGAAGTTTCTGACACCATGAACCAAATCTCACACTATCCTTATTAAAAATGCAGACCTCCAATGATCCAGATCTTGGATCTCTTTGTAGAATCCAGTGAGATTTTTTTTTTTTATTATTATTATTATATTTTTTTTTTTTTTTGCCTGGATATATTTTGGAAGGAAGTACAGAAGAAATTTTAACTGGGGAACTTCAGAAGAATAGCACTGAGGATGCTACTCAGTTGCCTTGATGGTGCCTAAAAGGTTGGTCTACACCACATCTAGTAGGCCTGTTCCCAGTTTTGTCATGTACTTTGAACTGGAGGTCAGTGCATAGAGATTAATAATGGAGTTCTTTCATTTAAAAAAAAAAAATGACACATGCACAAATTCCACTTTCATTACATGGTTGTTCTAAAGGGTAGAAAACTCTTGGACAAGGATGGATGGAGGAGCCAGTGTCACAAATCCTGTATGTATACTTAGGCAAGTGATGCCCAGAGATACACCTCACCACCTCAGTGCAGCTGAGAATTTGGTTGCAGTGATGACAGGAATAGAAGGCATCCAGGTCTAGAC
The DNA here is from genome assembly GCF_047663525.1 of Anas platyrhynchos. NCBI lineage: Eukaryota > Metazoa > Chordata > Aves > Anseriformes > Anatidae > Anas > Anas platyrhynchos. Next base: position 61,767,110 of record NC_092589.1, on the reverse strand, counting down.
TGGTGTCAGGGCAGCTGGAGGGTCTTTTCTGCTCCACTACACAGAGATATATTCTGCAAAATCTCTCTTGCTCTCTCAATCTGTGTGTGTAACCTGGTTGTTTCATTTGAAGCAGAGCCAGGAAGAATGAACCAAAACTGGAATAATGAACTTGACAGAGAAGTGACTGTGGAAATATAAAAATGTAATCTATGGATGGATCAAAAGCCCTGTTTTCAGAGAGTCAATGGAAATATTGGAACTGGTTGATTCTCTGAAAATGTTATGAAGTTATCAAGGCTTTATAGAAGTACAGTGCTGGCCTAACCACACATCCACTGTGCCTTACTCAACATGTAAGAGAGTCCAGTTAATTCATGTGAGCTTGGTGACCAATGAATACCCCTGACTGCAAGCTGAATCTTTAGACTGCAAATCCACAGAGTTGTTGAGCATTGAACAGCATTTATGTTAATCTATTTTCTGAGAGGCCATACTCAGCTTTGAACAGTAATATTAAATAAAAAGATTTGGTTATTAATTAACATTGCATTTCTAGTTTGCTAAACAAGTTAGAAATAAGGCTAACATCAGTGACATAACAGTAGAAAGAAAGGGACAAGGTGTCCATGGAGCAAGAGAGATGACAACATAGAGCGAGGATGCAAAACCGGGGGCATGGTGTACATGTTCCTCATCACACCTTCAGTTTGTTGGCTTAAAAAAACAAAGGCCACGCTAATGAGCTAAAGATTGCTTTGGTTTTGGGCACTGGAGTTGAACATGAGCTGAAATATTTGAACGGATCTCTGAAGGTACTTCTCACATAGGGAATATTGCTTCCCACTGCTCCACATGTGCTCTGGATTAGTTAGTATTTTGGAATAATTATTTCTGTATCACAGTTGCGTTTTCTCACTGAAGTCTGTTCAGACCAAGATAATTGTAGGTGTGCATTTTAGGCACGTAAATACATATGTCTTGCTTCTTTCTAAGGAGCAATACAATAGGGTGAGATCCTGGCTACATAGACAGGCAGCAAGTATGTTACAACATATAAAAAAATGTCTGTGAGTTAAAAAATAATTTTGAAAAACATTTCAGTATTTTGCTTTTATCACAGTATGAGGGTGATAATCCCAAGCATCTGATCAGAAGATAAAGATTATGAGAATCTGATACATGTTTGTTGATTTCATGGACTTTCCTCCAATAAGAGATTAGGCCTCATTTGAGTGACTGTATATTCTTGTAGACAACGGATACATCACTTTATTTGAGGAACAGAAATGATATCTTGAGGCTGTGCTCTGAATTATTATAACCAAAATTTCTTATATTATTAAAATAGTCTGCATAACCTTTACTTTCAAGGATTCTTACAGAGAATCAATAGAAGTCAACTTGACAAGAGTTCAAACAAGAACTGAATCACAGTTCATAATCATTAGCTGCAGGTTATAAGTTCCTAATACTGGACATTTTCCCAGCTGCATAACTTCAGCAGCAGCATAGCCGTTGCTAACTTTATTATAGGCTTTCATATCACAGGCTGTCCTCCACCAACATTACTTTCCATTATCTTCTCTTTAGATGCCTTTTCCAATAGCTCTTCTTTGCGTCACAGCATAGCAGTTAGTCAGAAAGACTTTACACAGAGGATTCCTGCAGTGGCTTTGTTCCCATAGCATAGAGGTTTAGTTCAACGCTACAACCAGAAAAGATGAGGTTACAATGTCTCCTCTGATAGCAAGGAAAGGTGCTATGCTGGACCTCTCTCTCACCAACAAGAAGGGTCTGGTGAAGAATGTGAGGCTCAAGGGCAGTCACCATGAAATGGTGGAGTTCATGATCCTTAGGGCAACAAACTCAGTACCCTGGACTTCAGGAGAGCAGATTCTGGCCTATTCAGGGATCTGCTTTGTAGAGTACTATGGGGTAAACCCTGGAGGGAAGATGGGCCCAAGAACGCTGGTTAATATTCAAGCATCACCTCCTCCAAACTCAGGAGCAATGCATCCGAGCAAAGAGGAAGTCAGGCAAAAATGCCAGGAGGCCTGCATGGATGAACAAGGAACTTCCGGCCAAACTCAAGCAGAAAAGGAGGCTTACAGAAAGTAGAAGCAAGGATAGATATCCTGGGAGGAATACAGAAACATTGTCTGAGCAGCCAGTGATCATGTTAGGAAAACCAAAGCCCTGACAGAATCACATTTGGCCAGCAACATCAAGGGCAGCAAGAAAGCCTTCTGTAGGTACATTGGTGACAAAAGGAAGACTAGGAAAATTGTGAGCCATCTCTGGAATGAAATGGGAGACATGTTTACCTGGGATATGGAGAAAGCTGAGATACTCAATGACTTGTTGGCCTCAGCCTTCATCAGCAAGTTCTCTAGACACATAGTTCAAGCCCCAGAAGGCAAAGGTAGGGACTGGGGTAATGATGAACTGCCCACTGTAGGAGAAGATCAGGTTCAAGATCATCTAAGGAACCTGAAAGTACACAAGTCCATGGGACCCAACGAAATGCATCCATGGGTCCTGAGGGAACTTGCAGGTGTAGTTGCTGAGCCACTATACACTGTACTTGAGAAATCGTGGCAGTCTTGTGAAGATCCTGTTGACTGGAAGAGGGGAAACATAATCCCCATTTAAAAAAAAAGTGACAAAAGGAAGGACTACAGTCCAGACAGTCTCACCTTTGTGCCTGGCAATACCATGGAGAAGATCCTCCTGGAAGCTATGCTGAGGAAAACAAGGTGACTGGTGAAAGCCAACATGGCTTCACTAAGGGAAGATCATGCATGACATGTTTGGTGGCCCTCTGCAGTGGATTGGATGGGGCTTTGGACAACCTGATCTAATGGGAGGTGTCCCTTCCCATGGCAGGGAGGTTGGAAGTATGTGAGCTCTAAGGTCCCTTCCAACCCAAACCATTCTGTGATTCTGTGATTTTAAGAACCCCTGTAAGCCAGTCTTTTAGGAATGAGGGGTCCAAAATTCTGCATGAATCAATGTGTGTCAGATGATGACAATGTTTTTCAAAATGTCATTTATTTTAAAGAAATAAATAAATTACCATTAATCAAATTGCAACCTACTTACAGTTAAGCATGTTAAAGTTTATCAGTCTTTCATTAGACAAATGGAAGAATCCTTTAGTAAAACAAGATTCTGAAAGAACTATGTGTTTTTTCACTAATCTGTAATTACTTGAAATGGAAAGCAGAATTTCAAGCCAGTTTTGTGGCATGTTCTGAGGAAAGTTATTTTTGCAACACATCTACAAGTTTTATTGCTGGCCTGCAGTTCAAGCATTTGGATTAATAATCTTTTTTACTTCTTTCTGCTACACTCCTCAAGCCCTTTCACTGCCCTGGTAAAAAACATACATTGTAGGAACTGACTGAAACAAGATAAACTAGCAAACATCTAATAAAAACAGACTAGGAAGTAAAATAAAAGATATCTTTCCCATCTGTAGTTGCCAAAAACCAACAGTCTCCCAATCAGACATCTAAAAAATCATTTTTATAGCAACAATAGTCTGTGTATTATCTGTGTTCATGAAGCCTCAAGTGAGACTTGAACCTGACCGCTTTAGGCTACATAGAAACTCAGTTTGTTTTTCTCTGCCCCAAAAAGCTTGCAGTCTAGGCAGGTGACCTAAAGATGCCTGCTAGGATAACTGAGGTGACCTCTCAGCATCAAACAATAGACCAGATTCAAAGTTTCAGTAAGAAGTCTGTTGTCTTGAGTACTCCTTTAGTACCTGATATTGGTACAAGGTAGTCCCTTAAAAATGCAACTTGAAGAAATCCCAGTCTACAGCAAAAAAGAGGCAGCTCCTATCTCTGTGCACAGCTCACTACGCTTCTGTGCTTCATGGGGGGTTGCCCATGGGAAACAGGAGCAGGGAAATAACCAGCAGTGAAAAAAAACAGGTTACAGAGCACATCATGTTCCTGTCTTAGGCTGTCACCTCTTCATCCACTTCCTGATACATCACAGTGCAGGAACAGGCTTTGGCCATCCTGAAAGCATAATACATAATACAAATGTGCCCCTCAGCACTCTTGACTTTGTTGGGCAGGCAGGTTCTCTGTTTGTCTTTTTTTTTTCTTCATCCATTTCTTAGTGAGCTGAATGGACTGGAAATGATAGTTTTCCAAATTTAACATAGTATATAACATCTTTGTTGCCACTGCAGCATGAGGAATGCCACATGTGCCTTAGAATTTGAAGTAAATATATGATTTTGGTGCTTGTGTTATTAAGCTGCTTAGAGCTCCTGAATATCTTCCAGCCAAAACATATACTAGCAGATGTTTGCTGCTGCTGTTTCAGGAAAATGTGTCTTTTTTTTTTTTTTTTTTTTTTTTTTCTAGTGAGGGAAAGATACTAGAAGGGTCAGGAAATATAATAACTTGTCTAATTGATGTGGATACCTATTTCCTGTTGTTCACTTATCTGTGAAATGGGAATGATTTTGCTGCCTCATCAGGATATTTTGAGACTTGGTTAATTGCTTGTAAGCTGATTTGGAAACCTGTCGGTGCTGTGTCTTCAATAAACATTAAAATTTATTGATCTTGGACTTATTCATTGTTTTCTTATTCTCCATAGTTGTCTTCTTGTAAAAACAACTGTTGTAAATAAAATCCACTGACAATTATTTCCTGATAGCATGCTATTTAAAACAAAACAAAACAAAAAACTGTCATTGATTTGATTTTGCAAGCTTCTGTCATGCATTTAGGTCTTTCTTGCTTTTCTGTTGCTTTAGTATATCCATTTACATGTTCTTCTGCAGAGGCTGTTCTTCCATTTTCCCCTCCCCTGCATTAGCCAATTTGTTAAAAGGATATGAGCTTTCCCCTTGCTTTCAATACTGATTTCTTTCTCCGTGGGCGCAACTGTTGACCTCTCCCAGGCTTGTAACCTTCATCAAAACCATGTCTTTAATTAGTAGGTAGGGAAACACATACACCAAGGTGCTCCAAATTCTTTTTCCTTCCCAGCTTCTGCAGATCATATTTATCATTCTCCCCATTTGACAGAGAAACACATTGATTTTTCAGCAGACACAGCTGTTGGCTCTCTCAGTAGCTCAGTTTACATCACCTCTTTCCAGACAGCCAAGGGTGTCCAGATTTTTTTGCACTGCCCTTCTTGCTGGCAGTTTCTTGCATCACAATGTTCTTCAGACATTTTGGATGTTCAGACTTAGGTTAAATGATACTGAGGCTGCTGAGCTGAGTTATGATAGCAGTGACATCATTGTGTTTGGAGTAGGATTGCTTTAAGAATTTAACTCCAGCCTTTGTGGCCTTTAAAAACAGTGTTAATATGCACTTGGCAGAAGAGTCAGAGATCTCATGTCTGTCCCATCCCTGAACAGAAGCCATATTCAACGCTGAAGGCACGTAACGACGAGAGACCAAAGAGCTATTCAGGTTCAAGCAATTCTAATCTGAGCTTGAAAGAATAAACCAGAACAGGCTCTGAGCAACCTCACCCCCACTGCTATTTCAATAGTAATGGTGTATAATGAGAGTGAAATGGTATAATAGCAGTGAACGAGTTTGGAAAAATCCATTAAGACTCTGATTTATTTTTTTTTTAAAGAAAAACAAAAAAGAAAAGAGAGAGAGAGAGGCAAAAAGAGGGAAAAGAGGAAAAAAAGAGGTCTGTTTCTCAGAAAGCTTGAGCTGAGATTAAGAGGTAAATCACAAAGTGAATTCTCTGGTCTGTGTTTTCCAGGAGGAGAATGATGTATACAGCATAGGAGAAAAAACCTTATGGGATTATGTGTAGAGAAACAAAACTTACCACATTTGAAGTGAAAGAAATCTTTAAGAGTTTAATATGTTGAGATAACACTCAACATACATTTACCAGTATGCCAGACTTGCCTGATGTTTTCCTTTGATGAGGGAAATGTGGATAATCTACTCCATATGGTCTTTGGTAACTCAGTAAGACAGTGATAACACATGGGAGTTAATTAGTTAAAATGGAAAATAAGGGTACTCTTACTAAAATAAGTATGAGAGAAAGAAACTAAGAAAGTGTATTAAAAAGAGGAAGGTTAGTACCGGAGTTGGGTTTGATACAGAACCTAGGCTTGTGCCTATAAAATTTGCCAAAGACAAAAAAAGGAGGCCTGCTCAGCAGAAGAGGACCAGAACAGGTGGACAGGAATGAGATGGATGTTAGAAATGTGAAGAGAACTTTGTGAGAAATAACAGTGAAAGAGGACTATATGGATACTTTGATATACTGAAAGAAATATACATGCAGCAAATGTGTCAGCTTCCTTTGTCTACTGGGGAGCAGAAAGTCCACCCTAAAAGAAGAGTCAAAGAGAAGCCTAGCCAAATACAGCTGAATGAAGAAATGTCTGCTCTCTATAAATACACCAGTGGTTGTACATATGAGGGAAGAGGAAGAGTTATTTGTTACTTTAAGTTGGTACAAGAGAAAGTTGGGATAAATTGGTTGTATGTAAAATTAGACCAAAAATGAGAGGAGGATTTCTAACTTTTCAAACAGGGACTTTTAAACCTCAGGTTACGGACTGGCAATGGCACTTGTAAGTGCCTGCAGCTTTAGCTGATGCCAAACAAAGCCATGGATGCTCAGCACCTCTGCACACAGAAGAGCTGGGATGGGAAGGAAGCCTGTACTACATGCAGCACAACTGTGTCTTGCATGCAGTCAGCCAGGAACCCTGTCTTTGGAAATCAACTTTAAAGCATGCATACTTTTATGACGTTGACCCAAGCAGCTAATAAAAGCAACAGTCATCCCATATAAAGCTGGCATTTTCCTAAGGTACAGTCAGCTTCAGATCTCATTTATTTTCTTCTAGGTAAGCTCCCAATTACTCTAAAGAAATATAACTCTAGCCCTGGAATGGACTTCTAGACCCATAAAAGTGGCAGAGTAGAGAGCAGCCCCTCCAGCACAATCTACCAGGAGGAACATAATCTGTAGGAGGTCAACTGAAAATACTGATTTCAAGGGTTTTCTTTATCACTAAGTTACTGTAATCCTAAAAATGGTTTTCAGGTAATTTTGCAGTCCCTTTGGCAGCTCATTGCCTTGAGCTTTAATGCAGGCTTAGCTGTCATCTTCATGCAGGATGATGTTTATAAGTTAGCCTCTTCAGCTTGTATATGGAGAAAGCTGCTGGTGTGCAGTGACATAAAATATCCAGAAGGGCATGGCTTACCCAAACTATATATTTGGAAAAAACTGCATAGAAACAAAGATAGGGATTTTCTCTTCCTTCTTTGTGAGCTCACTTTAGCTTGACCTAAATTGCTAATTAATGCAAATTTTCTCAGTGAAAAAGGATTATGGATATTCTTTCCCTTATCAGGTTTCAGACTAGCAAATCCTTAATCCATGCAATAAAATTCTTCTCTAAGACATGCCCTAGTATTTTTTTTTCTGCCTTTTTTTTTTTTTTTCCTTTTATGGAAGACAGCTATTTCATTTCCCATTTATCAGTCATTTATCTTCGTCACATTCTGAATAAATTTGTATTTGCTCTTGGTCCAGGCCTAAGAGGATAATGAATTTCCAGGCTCACTGAGGTTACCATATCATCAGCCAGTATTTAAGTGGCACAGGCAGTTCATCATTCATCCTGGTTTAACCATTTTGTTGTGTTATATGAAATGGTACGTTATTTCAGGATGAGGGAGGTTATATATTGAATAATGTTATCCAAAAGTCTTTATAAGGGAGGCAAACGCAGCAGAAGAAGGCATTGCAAATACCACAAACCCCGGCTTCCCAAAACCATCTAGCAATGATAGCAGTAGGTGCCACTGAAAGGTTCCTCTGCCGTGGAATATCCTGTTAGCTGAATAGCAGTAGTGTAACTGCAAGTTTACCCCATTCTTTGATCTTAAAATCAGTACAGTCCAATTCTATTTTTAAATCTGCATGGTTCTGAAGGGTGAGACCTCTTAGCCCCTCACAATTTAGGGACATGATTTCTGCTAACTAACAAAACCTTTTAATTGAACTTTGGGAAAGTCAAAATGATGATATCATATGAAAAGGAAAGATTCCCCAGTCATTTATTACTAAACCAAGTAGGTGGACAATTTATATTGGTATCCAATATGCAACATCAGCAGATGGGGCAAGGGATGACAGCAAAGCAGGAGTCTTGACAATAAAAGTAATTACGTGTTACAAGATGATAATGTCTTTTAATCTCCCGGCCTTGTCAGATGGAGATCCCTTTATGCCATGACCCATGATCATGTGAACAATGGCTTTTAGAAATTATTATCATTGGAGTAACTTCAGATTCTCTCCTTGTGCCCATAATTGCCCTATCTTCTTCTCTCCCCTTCTCTTTTTAGACTTCCATGTCATCATTAATTAAAAAAACTATTTTTAATTATTAAAATGTCATCTTGATCTTAGTCACATTAAGTTGTTACACCTCTTGGAACCCAGCATTGCAAATCACTTGATTTTCTTCCAAATGGGATAGATTTTAAATGGATGGGGTTCCTACTTGCTCCAACCCTTCCACCATTGAGTGCTACAAGGTATTCTGCAAAAGCAATAGTTTCTATTTTTCCTTTTATTTTATCTGTGTGCTGCCTGCTAATTTCAGCCTTTCCTTCCTGTTCTCCAACCTCCGGACATGATTAGCCTGTACTCTGAATCATCTGACACAGTAGGCAGCATCCCAGAGGGTCAGTGGTTTGTCATTAGAAGAAAATAAGCCATGCTTAAAAAAAATCTGGTCCTCAACTTTAAGCCAACGTTTGAATGCACTTTTAGCCTAGCCTAAATCCACAGAACTCTGCCAGTCTTTTCTGCACTCTTGGCCAGAGCAACACAGAGGTTTACAGTTTAATGACAACAATAGACTCAATGGAAAATGAAAACAATGGAGATACATCTAGTGTTTCCTTCCACAAAAATTCTAATCAACTTGAAAAAATAGGAAGATTTCCTGCAGTTTGTATGTTCTAATGTAGATTGATACAGGTTTTTTAGAATTAGACTTGAAAGCATCTGTGCTAGTAATGTGTGCTTTTCCAGGAGAAAAATGTGGTGACTTTAAACTGGAGGTGTCAGGGTCCCACCCCTTATTTCATTAAAGACCCTGCTGGTGATCCAGGGGAAGCCTATCTAGCATCCACACAACAAAGCTGCTTCTCTGGCTTTCCATCATCAGTAAGTACAGTGTGGACAGGAATACCTCACCCCTTCAGTGAGGTCTTCTGAGCTCTGTGGGGAAGACCTGTCTCTCACTGTGAATATAGGATGCACCTTATTTGCTGGTGTTGGTTATGGCCTACTGTTGCTGTGGTGATGCGCCTGTCAAACAGATAACCTCACACACTAGATCCAAATCAAGAAACCTAACAGTTGTGCTTCTGCAGGCACAGGATTTTGGTGGTTCTTCAAACAGAGTGTCTATATCATTGGTAGTGAACAAAGTCAACTGTCTTTAACCATCTTGCCCCATCCTCCCAGTAATTAAAACCAGCATGTTACTTGGCCAACAAACACAGTATACATTACTGGAAGTCAGTAACACATTATGAACATGTAGCTCTTCTTGCTTGTATACATTTCAAGCACAGTAAGAACAACGTAATTAAGGTGTGAATGCAGAGGTTTTTCTGGAAGGAAGACAGGGATACCTATTGGGATAAGAGAAATATTAATGAACATGCATATTGATTGACAGAAATGTATAGGGAGGGAATTTCCTTCGGTTGTGTCTGTAAATTGGTTTTACTGATTGCATCCATCTTCATCACAATAGCAAGAAGGTAACATCTGATAAAACATAAGCATTGAGAAAAGAAAAATGGCTATTTTCTCCTGACCCACTGTCTGGGACTGTTCCACTATGCTAGCTTCTTCAGATATGACTACAGCCAACAATCTTTTCCAATGAGAAATTCACTGATCAGCAGTATAGCTTTGAAAAACAAAAACAACCAGCAACCCACAAACATCCAAAAACTATTTTCCCTGCTTCTAGAACAAAATGATGTAGAGGTTTCCAGTGATAACTTGTTTTAGCTCTAAACAGAGGCAGAAGACAACTACCAATAATTAACCTCTCTCAGGAACTGAAAGCTATTTTATTTGCTCTTTAATACATTTATCTTTAAGCCTCTCAGCAATTCTGAAAACAAGATAGTCCTTTCTGGTGACCTGAGTATCAAACATACATGTACCAAAAGTAATATACTTAAATGAAAAGTTGCCTGGGACGAGAACCATTTTTATGGGCTGAGTGTGCATGGTGTCTGGATTATCTCTATGAGGCTTAATCAGACAACCTTGGAAACAACAAAAAAGTCAGCAACAACTACTCTTCTTTTCTCCAAGTGACCCTGCTAGCATTTTCTAGTCTGCCCTTAAATCTGGCATCTTGGTGCCCAGAAGGGTTTGACCCTGGCTTTTAAATCAGTAACTGGTGCAGGCGTTGCTTTCGTTGCCTGAAGGGTTAAATGGACTGACCATAATCTTGGCATAACGAAGAGAGAGAATGAATGGGAATGAATGAATGAATGAATGAATGAGTGAGTGAGTGAGTGAGTGAATGGAGCAGCTTATCTTCTCCTACACCAGTCTGTTTAAAGAGAGGTTTGTCATTTTAATCATTCAGGAAATCCTTTCCATAGAAGAGTCCCCAGATCTGATGCTTTGCTTCTCCTTTCTGGGTCTACCCAGGCATATTCAGAATACCTGTCCTGCTGCCACATGGAAAGGACTTTGTTGTTCAAGTTAAATGGAGAGTGTGCAGCACCGTCGCTATAGAAGAGTCAAAGAAATAGAAAAGACTTAACTAAGGTGATGAAGTAGAGCATTACAGGTACATGTCTTTAAGGAACCAGCAGCCAAATAGAATATGTAACAGAGCTTTTTGAAATCCTGACATACCTCCTTTAGCTAAAGAATATAAAAGAAAACCAAATCCAGGTGTACCTCCCTCTCATTCTTTTCTCCCATGTTAATTGTGATTACAGTCAAATTACAGACTGTGAAATATTTTGCTGAGCTCACAAACACCTCTTTGTTCTCTCTTTTTTGTCCGTGTTCCGAGAGATGATGAATGGAGGTCGGTAATGCAGCACTTCGGGCAAATGAATGAAAGGTGTGGAGGGAGTCATACCCCTAGGTGCATGTGGAGGAGGGAGTTAGAGAGCAAGACAAGCTGCAACAAACCCGCACTCTGATTTGGACTGTATTATGCCAGTCTGAATAGCTGCTTGTATGGCGTCAAGCCCTGTGGTCAGCCCTGATTGAGATATACATTCCTCAGCAAAGAGTGCTTACGTAATGCCTTTTGGTCCCCCCGTCCCTCTCTCCAGCTCCTGTTTGCCCATGGTTATTGCCCTTGGTGTTCGGTCGGGCTGCCGGCACAACGGGCTCCGTGCACTACGAGACTGGTACTAAAACACCTTCCCTTGTCAATGACTTTCACATTAACAGAAATAACAACAACAAAAGAAAGTGTAAAGAAATAAATAATTAAAGGAAAATCTTACCCTCTTTTTAAAAAACTGAAAGGCTGAGCACTTCTTGACTGGAAATCCATTCATGTCTTTGTTGACCATTTTCCACAGTGAAGGGTGCACAGTAATAGATCCAGTGTGGCACTTGCTTAGTGCATCTGCTTTCTTCTGTATCCTTTCAGTTAATGACAGAGCAGGACGGGAGCCTCACCGACACGGCTTGGACAGCTGTCCTTTACACATTCATCCTGCTGCACCAGCTACTGCAGCAGCAGCAGCGAGCAGCAGCCTTTCCCAGCTCTCAGCTGCAGCAGGCTATCAGCTTCTTAAAAACGTCCACTAAATGCACAGACTCCTATAAAAGCCTGTGACAGCATTCAAATCACAGGCAGAAGATCTCAGGCTAAGTAGGTCTCACACAAACCCTGATCCTTCTGTCTGTCGGGTGCTACTGGTACCTCACGCTTCATAGGCAGTGAGGCTACTGGGCTCCGTTCGCTATTCCTCTGCTCCAGGTGATGTGATTCACTGCCGTTTGAGATGAGAGCTGGGTTTGATTGTGCAAATTCCAGTGGGAGCTGCAGTTCGGCAACAGCAGGGAGGGAGAGAGAGAGAGGGAGGGAGAGATGCACAGGCAGAGCAGCTGAGCACAAATAACCATACAAAGGATAGGAGGAAGGCTCAGGGAAAGAAGTGCTGAAAGGCAATATGCTTCCCTTGGGAGAGTGACAGCAGTAGGCTCTCGTTTTATATGTGGTATATGTGGACAGTCAGTGTGAAAAGAAAAGAGGCATGAGTTAATTTTATATCTGTATAAAACATTGCTTTCCTTGCAATGGTTTAGAGTGTGGTACTTTGGAAAAAAAGCCCATCCAGTGATCAGTGCAATGCTGGGTTATGTGGCAGGACATGTTGTAGACAGGGAAGCTCTGGAGCTTCATTGTGAAGTTCAATGAGCTTAAAGGAAACTGGTGGTTCCCATAAAGTACAATTACCACATCTGATGTAGATGAATGTAAAGAAAGCAGTCACAGACAAATTTGTTCAGATATTTCTCCTTTTATTTTTTTTCTGCCCTAGAAACAGAGATATTTAGATTTTAAACCTAGAAAGACTATTTCATTACACAAAAATAGGGCTGAAAAGGATCTTGAAAGGACACCTTGTCAAACCTCCTGTTTATTAAATTTGATTGAGGTACATTACATCAAGCCCAGTGATTCCAATCACATGTGTTTAACTAAACTGTAAAATATCATTTAATTATGCTATATTTTCCAACAAGGTCTGGAAAATAAAATAGAGACTTCACCACTTTCTTTTGTTTTCTGCCCAGGTTAATGAACCTCTGTTTCAAGAAAGGACCTTATTTCTAATATTAATCTGGCTTTCTAGTTCTAGCCATAGCTTCCTCTTCAGCCTTTCTCTCTGAGATCTGTCAGCCCTGTAGTACAGAGAATTTCCCCTCATTTGAAGATACTGGTCTACTGTAAATTGGTTACTTCTCAAGCACCTCTACAGTAAGGTAAATAGACTGAGCATTTCACATTTTTCAGCAGAATCTGTTTTCACTTGCTCTTGAATACATTCTGTCATTTTTCCCTGCCCTTTTCATCCTTTTTTTTTGGGAAGATACTTGAAAAACAAGAGCATGTAAGCTCTCTATCTTAACCCCAGTAGGTTTCTCCTTATTGCATTTACAGATGAAACTATGAACTTGCACCTACTGCTCTGGCTATCCCATAGAATATCTCACTATTTTTCTGGCCTGGGTACCTAACTGAGACCACCTGTCACAGTGCTTTCAGGCTATGCTATCTATTCATAAGTCCCTTCCCTTCCCTTCCCTTCCCTTCCCTTCCCTTCCCTTCCCTTCCCTTCCCTTCCCTTCCCTTCCCTTCCCTTCCCTTCCCTTCCCTTCCCTTCCCTTCCCTTCCCTTCCCTTCCCTTCCCTTCCCTTCCCTTCCCTTCCCTTCCCTTCCCTTCCCTTCCCTTCCCTTCCCTTCCCTTCCCTTCCCTTCCCTTCCCTTCCCTTCCCTTCCCTTCCCTTCCCTTCCCTCTGTTACAGTGGCATTTTAATACAGAAATACTCCTTGGGACCAGGATGAAAATTCTGTTCAAAACTGCAGGGAGGATGTACAACCCCACCACAAATCACAATTCAGAGTACTCCCTTGGGAGCTGTGAGTTCGAGGTCCAAGTCACACAAAAGACGTAATTTTGCATTTTGGTGTCCTTAAAGGACTGTCCGAAGCAGTGGTCTGAAGAACCAATATCTCATCAGAATTGTTCCACTTTGGATAAATAATAAAATAGTCACTGGAGCAAGGAGAGAGGGAATTTTCCACTCTGCCCCTCTGTCTGCAGCTAATGGATTTCACCAAGCAGCAATTCAGCCCAGCCTCTGAAAACTGCCCAGCAATTCAGACTGCCCAGCCAGAGGCGTGTTGGAGGTTTTTTTTTTAGAAAATCTGGAATTCTCAGCACGTCTCAGTGAGAGCTCCCTGCACCGAGCATCCCCTACATCCAGTCACTAGCAATTTGGGAAAAAATCTCTCATTAATCCTTTCCTGCACTTTAGAGCTGTCAGGCCTATATTCTCTATCTTATAGATAGAGAAGTAGATAATGGTGCGTTTTTACCAGTGGCATCTCCCAGTACTCTATTCTGAGCACCATGTGCTTTGTCGGCTCATCTGATATGCAAGAAAACTATTGTTCAGAAATGGCTTTCACTTGGGCTAACCGGCCAGCTTGCTGTGCACATACATTTATTTTTGAGATCTTTGATCTATTCAACCACAGCTTTGATCTGACTCTCAGCATCAGATATTTCTCCCAAGGGCTCAGCACGATATTCTCTTTCACAAAAGCATTTGTGATGCCTCTACCTTTTCTATAAGATTTCCAGACTACAGGCTGAAATCTTCTTCTCCTTCCTCTTTCTAGTGCTGATGGTGGTGGTGACTGCCTGCATGAATGTATCTCATGGCTCCTGGTGTCAGAGACTTAGCCTCCAGATACTTTTCGCTATTTATTTCATTTGGGTGTTGGCCTATTTTCAGCTGGATGAGCTAAGCTAAGCACTTAATTTAAGCATATTTCCATTAGACTTAAAAAAAAAAAAAAAGGGCCACAACAAACAAACAAACAAAACCCCATCTGCTTTCAAGCTAGCCTGATAGTTTTAAAGTACTGCAGGATATGTTTTTTGAGGCAGGTACACTGATGTCTGGGGAATGTACTAGGACACTACCATTGTATCGTGCAAAGCCCTCCTGGCCTCTCCAGAATATCCATATTTTTATAGGATTTCTTCTTAGCTGAAATCCTTTAGGCTCCATGACCTCAAGGGATTTAATTTACTTTTTTTTTTTTTTTTTTAATCATAGAAAACAGAAGTGTGACTTGATAGCTGCAGAGCAGTTATTTAGCACACATGGGCAAAAGTCTTAAAAAGCAGCAAAAGAGGTACCCCACACATTTGTTTTTCCATCAGTAGACAAAGATTTGAAGCCAGAGAGATTTTCCTAAGGAAAAGTGTTACACTGCATTATGGTGCCAAAAGCATGGCTTCATAATTAAACCCGATATAAGCATAAAACTCCATGTTCACTGCATTTAACTGCAATCAAAAGGCATAAAAATTGAGTAGGAAAATCAGAACTTGAGCCAAGCCAACCCCCTCAGCAGTGCTTTATTGTGACTGTCATGAAAGACCAAAGGCTTTCATCAACTTGGTGGCCTGCCAGATGTACCAGGCACTTTAAAGAAGTCCTACAGGTACTTCATGCTTTAACAGCCTTTAGCAGTTTCCATTAAACTGTCATATATTCACCCAATGATAAAATAAGTTTTTTATTAGGGCAGTCAGGAAAGTAATGCAGAATTTTCCTAGTGGCAAAATTTTGGAGAGTTGAAAAGCACACAGTAATACGTAAATCCCAATGAGGCACCCCCATAGGAGATCAGGTAAATTTTTTCATTGCAGATCTTCCTGAAGGAAGTGTAATCAGCTACAGGCATAACAGCCTTGCCTAAGAAAAAGTTGAATGTGAAGTCTCAGGCTTTTAGTATCACAACCCTTGGTAAGGTTCTCTTTGCTGTACTTTCAATGTTGCCTGCATCTCTGGCATGGCCCAAAAACCTGTGTTGCAGATCATTTATGATCTATGATTTATCATGCATCTCCTGTCAGCTACTGGTTCTTAGACCTCAGAGTTAGTGAGTGCTTCTTTCCTACCCTCTTGTCCTTTTCAGGCAGGGAGAAGTGGGTAGCTTCCAGCAACTGCAGACCTGATATTTGATGCGGGT
Source organism: Anas platyrhynchos (assembly GCF_047663525.1). NCBI lineage: Eukaryota > Metazoa > Chordata > Aves > Anseriformes > Anatidae > Anas > Anas platyrhynchos. The sequence goes on along the minus strand of NC_092589.1, from coordinate 61,751,299 downwards.
ATCCAACAGGGAATGACACAGCTTATTTCCTGGTGTACCATTGGAACGGCTCAGGGTGTATGAAAACTGAACGGAGAAAATGAACATTTGACCCTTCCAGTCCCTTAACCTACCTCCAGACATGAGACCAGTTGAGTCTGCATATGGCTTTCATCTCAGCTCTGCCTTAGGGCTTAGTTGCTCCTTTAGCTACCAGCCTAGTCCACATCTACCTTGAAACCTCATGGTGAGGGCACCCCTCTTACACCACATCTAATTTGTTCTTTATTTTATCTCACCAACACACAGCACTCATCCCCAAAATCCTATTTGTGTTCACCCCTGTGCTCCACGAATAGGGAAGTGAGAGATGCACTAACAGCCCCAACATACAATCACCACATTCACATACCAGAAACTAGAGCTGGAGGTATAATATCTAGCAATAAAAGATTAATGTAAATAAAACTGTTGTGAAGAAATAAAAGCATGTTTGGAAGCTTTCTCAAAACTAGCAGTGTGTCCACTCTGGGTGTTTCAGCCTTGTCCTCTCCTTTTGAGGTATTTCTGGGACACTTCTCAGCGCTGACAAAGATTTGTGATATTCAAACTTGGTTTTATTTAGGGAAAAACTAAACCATGGTGGGACCCTAACAAAGTCGCCTGATGCAAAATAACATTCATTGTAGGAAGAGGGAAGGAATAGGGGAATTTCCTCAGCTGCGAGAGTTGAACAAACAAGAATGAAGAGTGCTGCCCAGAAATATGGCATGGCTGGAGCAGTGGGCTAGCCACCATCAGAGAGCTCCAGCCCTTCGTCTCTGTCTGAACTGATTGACTACACCGGTCCTTTGCAATCTGTGTCTGGCAGAATAGAAAAGAAAATCTAACAGCTCTCCAGCTGTTCAAACTTCTTAAAAATGGCTTACAACAGTTTTTGTTCATACACAATATCAGAAGCAATCTGAAGGTCTGATAGTTTGAAAGCATTCCAGGCCTGGAAGCAATTGTTCCATATTTCATAGGTGAGCTGAAATCCCCATCTATGCGGCCACATGTAGTTCCCATTTCTAGCCTACAGAGAGTTGGAGATATAAAACCTATTCCACGGGAAGAATACATCTATCTATATCCTATAGGCCACAAAACAATCACCAGAAAATAATGAGTTTTGCTTGCTGCTGACCTGAGCAGAATTCAAACTGTGAAAATTTCTGTGACCATGATCAGTCAGTTTAGCTAAATAGCCTAAGTGGGTAGCTGGTTTTTAATTTTTGCATACTTGACTTTTGCTGTTTGATTATTTCAGGCATCTCATTTCCTCGAGTATTACTTAGAAGAGGGATGAAAACAAAATGATACATGAAATAAAATAAAACTAGTATTCACAAAGCAGAGAGGAAGAGGAGATCTCGTTCTAAAGTAAGCAAAATTTCACTGGAATAGACAGAGATGCTTTGTTTATGCCAGGACTCTATTTTTTTACCCAGAAAAGTCCAATCTAAAAAAAAAAAAAAAAAAGCCAGCAAAGAGGAAAGTCATCGTTATTACCACAGGCACTTAATTAGATTCCCTGATTGCATCTTAATTGATCTGTAAGGTTTCTCAAGATAGGGGAACAAAAAACATTAGGGGAAAAAATTGAATTTCATGGAAACCTTATCAAGTCAATAATTTTAACTGGCTTCTTTCGCATTCCTTGAATCCATTCACAAAGCAAAGCCTCCCTGCAGCCACAGCAGCTCCTTCAGAGCACAGTCTGCTGGAGTCAGTGCTGGGGCTGAATGAGCTCTCGGTGCCGCTCCCCCTGCAGCTCCCTCCCATTCATCCACAGCTCGCAGTCTGGTGCACGCGTGTGGCTCTGCACAGCATCTGTGTGACACCAGCCAGGGTCGCTGGGATTTTCCTGGCTCCTAAGGAAACGCTGCTGGGTGTGCAGCCACGGATGAGCAGGCAGAGTTCACCAGGTAGGAAGAGGCATGCAGGAATATAAAGCCCCTTTAAAATGAGAAAAAAATAATAATATTATAATCAAAATAAAGGTCTTATCATGAGTGTATTTCACTGTTTCAATCACACTTATTTCCCCTGCTATACTCTGGAATAAGGCCATGTCCTGACATTTCCAGGGGTGGGGATTTATGGATGGTCTGTCTATGTGAACCATTCAGTTCCCAAGCAGACAGTAATTAAGTCCAAGCTGTGAGAGATTTAAATGAGATCTGTGATGTTTTGGGTGGGGAGGGGAGGTGGGTGTAGGTTTAGCAGCTGCCCACTTTATTTGAGAAGATAGGACTGAAATCGTTAATAATACCTAGCTACTGAAAGAGGACTTGGACTCCATTCCCACCAATGACACCTTGAGCATGGAAGCATTAATGTTTTTTAGATGATGTTTAAAATAAGCAAGCTCTGTGGAGGCTGCTGACGTTTTGCATGGATTTGGTAGTCTAAGCTTTCTACTATGGATTTATTTAAATGTGTGTTTTTTGTCCAAAATCAAACAAAAAATCACAGCTAGGACATGCACTTATCTAGGACATTTGCCAGTGCTGTCAAGGACAGTTTTATGGGAATGTACAAACAAGTCCAACCTGGAGATGCTGTTCATTTTCCTCAGCGGGCTCAGCATGCATGCTTGAGTACTCATGCTGTGGAAATCTGCTCTCTCTGTCTAGCAGGTTGAGAAACGAATTATTGCAACCATCCCCCCAGGCCAAAAAAATCCACTGATTGTTACAGTAGCTAGGTCTGTGCTCTCATTGCCCTTCACTTTTCGGGGGACATTTTTGTCTGCAGATCACCTAGTGTTCTCATCTGCTCGCTTCCCAGGGTGATGTTTCTGCCCTAGTCACCTTTTTCACTCACACCACGGAGCCATTCGGCATGAACAGCATTTATCACCCTAATAAAAATCAGCAACTAGCGCACTCAGCTTCTGCTGTCCTTTCTCCCTACTCAGCTGGCCACTGGGGAGTACCTTTTGACATCCCCCTCTTGATTCCTCTTCACTGTGAATTCTAGGTCAGTGCCTCCACATTCCCTGTAGTGTAGCAAAATTTCCTCTGTTTATTTAAACAAACAAACAAACAAAAAACAATTAAACTAGAAGAGAGGTTTTCCTGTTATATTCTCCAGCTACTACAGTCAAGCGAATAACTGCATTTCATTTGGGGCCCCAAAATTCCTTTGTTTCACTCTGCCTCGCTGTACAAAGCCAAGACAAATTTCCAAAAAGTACAAAGTCGATATCATGTAGTCCACCTAAAATGGGCTTGCTTAAGACTGTTTGGCACAGAGGTGAGGAAAAGACTCCGATGGGACCAGCACCAACTTAGAAATATTCCCAAGAAACCTGATCCCTCAGAGGGATCAGATGAATCACAATTACTCATTTGCTCCTTCAGATGGTTGGAGAGGGGGACATGGGGTAATAGCCTATTAACATTAGCTCATAACATTTAAAAATTGCAACAGCCCACATGAGGGTCAGTTACAGTGGCTGCTGTGTAGGGGAGACAGAGCCAAGACCTACCCAGTTGCTCCTCTCCCAAACTTGTATCTTTGCTGACTCCTGTTGCAGTCAGACCCAAGGTATGAGCTGTCTGTGTAGGAGTGTTTCCAAGTGGTATTTCTACAAGGCACAGTGTAAGTAACACTGACACACACTCTACTAGTCTAAATCATCAGTTAGCCCTGCAAAAGGGCAAAATGAGTGGCAATGCTGGCTGGTTTTTGCCCTGTATCTCAAGGTCTGTCAGCCAGTCTTTATCTGCTTGGAAGACCTTGGGCTGAGTAGCAGTGGGGTCCACATGACCATTTCTCAGGGAGATAAATTGGCTGTCTAGATGACAATGCTTTTGGTGGCTTAAAGACAAAAGAAGCTTGCATCAGAAAATATTTATGTACTGGCAATTTGAAAAAAAAATCAGGTACCATTATGACTGAATTACCTGACTCTATCTTCACAGGAAACTCAGCTATTGCAAACCTCCATTTATAGCAAAGCAAATTAAAGTCACTAATTGTTTCATATGTGCAATGTGGGAATTGCAGTTCCATTTATAATGAAATTTTGATTACACCATAATTGTTCTGGCAGAAAAATGTCTCCATTTTCAGAGGCTTCTGCTGCTTTTTCAGACTGTGTCCATGTCTGCAGTAGTTTTTCTTTTTACATTCCTTGACTAGCATTGTGCAATCAAATTTCTTTAGGCCTTCCCAGAATTGTGATTCATATTGTCTGATTCTCAAAATCCAGACAAATCCAACAGAAACACTCTCCTTTAGGTGGAAGAGCAAACAGAAATGCAGCATTATGGAGAGCCTGGTAAATCCTGATTGTTCTGTGCAGAGTCCCAGGGGAAATATCAGCTCATGCTTTTTACTTTGTGCTGCAGACCTCTGCATTTGATGTGTCCTCAAATACTTTTGCTTTTACAGAAAGCCACAGTTCCCTTGCAGAAGGTGCTTCTGCTGCTTCCTTCTAGAGCTTGTCTAGTAATTGCCTACAAAGTGTGAACATGTCTGCACTGAACACCTGGAATGGAAAGACATCATTGGAAAGACCTTTATTAACTGGTTCCTAAGGTAATTAAATGCATAAATCATGTTCCTCGTGACTTTCTCCCTCCTGTAATGTATTTTGCTTCACACTCATCCATGAAGATCAACTGACAATGTGGTTATCGATGTAACTTTGCATGTTACAGTTGTTGAGATTTCTCCTGTCTGTTTTCATGGGTGAGACAGTGATTTAGAATTCTGAACCCTTTGTAGCTGGAATCTCATTTTCTTGTATTTCTATGTCCAGTATCTACACATCTGAGAGTTTTATAGAACCATATATCATAGCAATAGCTGGAAGTTTACCAGCTGTGCTTCCTTTTCTAACTTTCTCAGTGTCCCCTCCTGTTACAAAGGAATCCTTTAGTTATCAGGTGGTGCAAGAGGGGAGCAGCTCTACACCCCTAGTTCCATAGAAACCCCAAGGTAGCTGCACATAGCATGGTGAAAGAAGTAACACCTGCAATTAACGTCAACAGATTCGGGCATGAAGGTACTGACAACACTGTGTAATTGTGGCCCAAATCTGGGAAACTTGCTGCTGAGACTGAAGGTGTTGCTTCCATGTCATTGATACCAGGATTGAACTGTGAGGTGAATATTCACATCACTGAAGTGAGAAACATTTAATTTCCTCAAGATCAACCCTCTGTAGTCTGGAAGTGTGAGGAAGATGTGTCAGGCCACTTTCTGTTCGTACTTTTGTGAAATGAAACAGATTTCCAATATATGAGATAATTAACACCCCCAAACAAAGCTGTTTTTCCAGATGACTTCAGCCTTTCCATATTAACCACTCCACAACACGACTTGCATTTTTCTGAGTAACAGTTGTAGGCAGTGGTAGTAATACTCTTTAGCATCTAGCTAGCATTACTAATGAATTTTTATGTGACACACATTTGCATATAAAAACTACTGCATTGACGTGAAAATATGGAACCATTTTAACCTGGATAATTTAGAAGCTTTTCTTCTGCTTACATTCCATAAACATTAATGGCTAGGTAGCCTGTGGAAGATATGTTTCACTGCTCATGTTACGAGTCTCCCATGTGACACAGGCATTCGCTTCTGTATATTTGAGCACAGTACTGAAAAAGATGTGTCACTATTTTAGATCTCAGTGTTGTCAGCTGGAGAAACCAGTACTTCTAAAAGTCTGTTTATTCCTATATAAGATATGCCATCTTCTGAAAATCTCAATGCTGGGAATCTGGTGCAACCAACAATCTGTCTTTGAACTTCTTTCTTATGTTTTGCATTTTTTTACTTTTACTATGCAGGTTTTTCAGGAACCTTATAATTTTCCTCCATGCAATTCCAAAAATTATGTATTCATAAAATCTGAATTCATAGTAGAAACATCTACATGAATGTCTCAGTATTTCATACAGTTTGAGGTAGTCTAAAAAAACTCCTTTGATCAGTTATAACAAATGTCTTGGTTCAGATAATGTCAAAAATACCCATTAACAATTAACATTAGTGCTGAGGCACATCCCATAATTGATTATGTCAAATTGTATTCTTGATCAAAAATACAGAGATGTCTGAAGATACTGGAAAAAAATATGATTAACAAATTTATTGTAACCTATCATAAACCAAATTAACATGGAAAATTATTCAGATAATTCTTTAGGAATCTAAAGAGAATTCTTATTATGTTAGAATGTTATAAGTCAGACACTGCCATGAAAACCATTGAAAGAAAGAAAGGTAAAAGTAATTAAAGCATTTTCAGTAAAAGCACTTTTCATTACAGAATTCCATATGTCAGAACTGAAACTATTCACAGAAAAGAGTTGATTTTAGTAAGTCTTGGGATAAATTAATTCCAAATTGTCAAAATAACTCTTTCTGATTCTTTAAAGAAAAAGTTTTCTGTGACATAAAATTATTATTTTTTTTTTCTTGAGCAATTTTTATTAATGCACCATGAAAAAGGTTTAAATAAATCATCAGGAAAAAAAATATTTGGATTGCAGCAACCATTTTTTAATTATTATTGTGACATCACGCAGAATTTCAATTTTTTCTCTTTGTCCATTCAGCTTTGAAATCTCAAAAATTCCTGTATATCAGAAAACTGCTTTGCATTCAGCTCTTATACAAATGGCAGCATTTGAATATCTCAGCATACCGTACTGCTGGATTTAGTTAGGAGTCATAAGACAATGTCAGCATTGTGAAATATTTGCAAAATTGCAAATTGCTTATTTTGTGACATATTTTTCACCATGTCTTTTCAGACAGATATAAGTTTCTAATGTTTAATGTTTTTTTTTTTTTTTTTTTTTTTTCTTATTGACCTTATCACATTTTATAAATAGCTGTTGTATGATTTGGGGGCTTTCATTATCACCCAGTGACAGACAGCTGACCCATCAGTGTTCATTTCATGTGCAAATCCTCTAATTTTCTGTTATATATTTCCATTGTTGCTTTCATGATCTTTTTTTTAAATGCAGTTCTTTTGATGATAAATAAATTAATTCAAAACCACAAATAATTGACTGAGTTCCCTACATAAAAATGCTTAATACATTACTTTTTTGACCTGCATCCTCTCAAATGCCAAGAGGAATGTTAAAATTCATACTGTATTTAGGAGGGCAGCAAATCTGGGCTTGGGCATGTTCAAACAGATTTTTTTTTAAATAATATCGATGGAGGTAGCTTCTCAACTACTCCCTGCTAAGTTGTACATCTTTAGTTAATACTATGTTGTCATCATGGCCAAAGAGAATGTTTTTTCCAGTAACAGCTCTGAAATCAGTGCAAGGACTACATGATAAAAGCAAATCCTTAACCTTTACCCTTTATCATCTTTATCATCAAACAAACCTAAGCGTCAAAGCACCTCTACCAAGACTTCTGAGTCAAAGGCAGCTATCTGCTGTATCAGCTTCAATTTCCCAGGGGATTAGGTGGCAGGTTTTTGTTGTGAGCATGATAACAGCCTGTTCCCAAAGTGACTAAGGCTTTTGGTAGATGAGGCAATACCTGCACTGTGTGTTGAGGCAAAACACAAGTGCATTCACAGTTACAGGCCGGTAGATGCTGAGATGTAACAGCTTTGAGCTTGAGGTCCTGGCTTCTCAGGTTTTGGTTCATTCAAACTGCAGACAAAGCAATTACCCTGGATCCCATGCAGATGTATCCAATGTGACTGCAAGAAGGTGTTGTACCCTTTTCACCAGCAGCAGACAGAAAGGTCCTCCTTGTATGTTCAGGCACTGCAAGACCAGACACTAAATGCAAAAGGCTGGTGCCTCCAGACCAGTAGCACAGGGGAACTGTTGCCAGTTCTCCCATCAACAATGGAACTTTTCTCTCTTATTGTAGCTAGAGGGGGGCTTAGCCAGTTACTGCTCATGGGGCAGGCACCAAATCTGTGCAGACACCATGTCGTTTATGTCATTGTGTGGCAAGGGTCAGAGGAGATGGACATGCAGAGCCAGGAATCATTAGCATACTGATACATATCTGCCATTTATTAATTAAGTAAGACTCACATGCAAGCTTAGCAGGATGACTGAGATGACACAATACTGCACGAGAGTACTCTTAGGGCAGACTCTGACCCCCTCAGACATCTAACAAACAAAGGAACAAAGACTTCAAATCATCAGCTGTTCACCCTACCAAGAACAAAGAGTTGCCAGTGCTGCTTTGTCTCTCACTGAAAGAGCCTACCATTGCTTACAATTAACTGCATCAACCTAGCTCTTTGGCCAAGGTTTCAATTTTTTTTCATCCATAGTGGATTAAGCCTCAGACTTAATCAGAAAATGGTCAAATCTGATTGAGTTTTCTGCAGGATGTGGGCAGACTTGAATTAGAGGTATGTAGCATTTAAGCTAGAATACTTATACTCACTAAATAACCTTTCAGATCTCCCCACAGGTCATTCCCGAGCAATAGAAATGCTCTCTCTCTTCAGACAAATCATTGCCCAATCTGTCCTTAGAAGAACAACCATCTGGGATATTTTTTTGATGGACTGTAAAGGGTTTCAGGACTATCTTGAATACTCTGTGGATTTCAAACACACTGTATTCTTAACTGAATGTCTAAGAAATGGAACAGCCCCATGTAAAATGGCTGATGTTTTCAATATACTGTTTCCTAGAAAGAGGCACCACAGCAGCTTCTTCAGTTTACAAGCATCCAGTTTGTTCCCCAAAAATGTTCTGTCTTCCACATCTCCACGATTGCTGGTTTTAATACTCCCTGTCCCACTAGGTAGGAATTCAGGAAAAGACAACAAAAATACGTTGACACTTATCTTATTGGGATGAAACTGAGTGCAAGGTAAATATGCAGCTACACTGACATCTCCATGGCAGAGTTTTAAAAGGTAATAATTTAGCAGCCCAGTCAGCAGTAACACATTAATAACTGATTCCAAAGGTATGGTATCTTCACCTTTGTGGCCTTACAGTGAGCAGTAAGTACCAAGGTCCACCTCTAGCCAGCCAGCTTGCTGTAGTGGGAGAGGAGATTTTGTACCCGTACACTTAAGCTGTCTCAGATGTCTCTTTCAGATGTCTCAGGACAGATGTCTCTTTCACACAACCTTTTGTCATGGCCTTGATGTTACGTTAGACATAAGAAAATGATTTCATACTTGTAGATGCATGGGAGCTGTTAGAAGCTTAGCATACACATCTGTACACCAGTATGCAAGGCTGTCTATCCAAGATATGTGCAAACAAAGGGTTTTGACTGGAAGTTGCCATCTAACTTCTACCCCTGAATTTTGGAATTTGTATTTCTGGCCTTTGCTCAGTACTGTCTCCTCTGAGCCACAACATCAAGGGTTAAAAAGGCTTGGTATATCTCAGCTTAATGCTAAATTATTATCTAGAATACAAGGTGTCCTTAATTAAAGATTAAACCTAACTCACCAAACTTAGGAGCATGCATCCAAAACTGGAGTCAAAGAGGGTCAGGTCAATCTCATAATCCAAAGGCACTTTGCTACCCAATATAGATCCAGACATAAGGGTGAGCAGGAGCCATATGGATCACAAAAACAATAGTAAAAAATATCATCAACTGCTCAGGCTTCATCCAGAACAGTTATTTTATGTTATGCTTCATGGAATCAAAATTCTATACGTGCTTGAAATATTCTAATGTTTGGCTACTTCCTGTCATTATGCATGAAATACCATTTTGTGATGATAAATATTGAGCCATAAAGCACTGCTGAAAAATTTCTTGTTTTCAGTCTGTTCTTCTGATGTTACAACAGGGTGACTTGGGACTTATTATGCACTGCTGTTTCTTTTAATCTAGTGTACTTAGCTTCAATGTCAATTTTACACACTCTCCCTGGAGCTACATGAAAAATGAAGTCTTGATCATTGCCCAGCTTTATGGAAATCCAATGCGAGCAACTATGAGCCAAACCCTGAGAAGGTCACGTTTATAAGTAAGAGCAAATAAGGGAGCTTGGTGCGAGTGACTACCCTGTGAGCAGCAAAGACAAAACAAGATGCAGACAGACTCCACTGCTTGCTGTCTCCACGTTGCTTGCTGAACAGATGCCAACTATCACCTGCACTCCAGCACGGCCTCCCCATGCCATTGCCCAGCAAGCAATGCTCCAGGTGACAGCGGTTCTGTGACAGAAGGAGGAGTCAGGCATGTCAAGGAGCAGGGACAGTGAGTACCCTGTAACCTGGGTGCCATTCCAGCTGGAAAAAGATTCTCACCCTCTCCCACGGGTCTCTCTGTCTTTGGTCTGCTTGGGCTTTTGACAGCTGTGGGATATGGTTACCTTTTCTGAGGGGTTTTTGGTTTTTGGTTGCAAGCAAAAAAATCCACATCATTTCAGTGCTTGTGTCGTATTGAATTATTCGGGCAGGAAAGGACTTAACAGCTCTCCTTTCCTTATTTTATCTTATATCACCTGTATCACATTTCTGCTCTGTTATTGCATTTTCTTTTTTGTCTCTCTGCATCATACCTTTAAAATTCTCCCATTTTTGGAAAAGTTGCCAAAAGGTAAAAAGTGAAGTAAGGCATAGCAATTCTGCAGAAATTGATTCATTCCAAATGAAAATGCCTTTGATGTGGTATGATTTTAAAAATATATATATTTTTTAGCTATTATTATTATTCTTCCAGATCCACTATTCAGTTTCACAGGCTTGAAATACACTGATTCTTCTGTGTCCTGATTAACTTCAGAAAAGGTTTGATTTACATTTATATTTTGTTAATTTAATTTAATTTAATTTATTAGTCTTTCAGGAATATTTTGGTAACTGTCAAGTGTCCATAATTTACCACAATAAAGGACTGGTGAATGGAGAGAGGTAACATTTCCCTCTTTTAGACTAAATAACAATTGCTCATTAATATACACAATTGTGCTGAGGCAACTACTTCTGAGCCCTAGATTTAAGTGGTAGAGACCTCAGCAGTTCTCCTGTGGACAAGCTGACTTCTAGCATGACTCATATTGAGGCATTCTTATGTGCCACACTGAACTGGAAGAAAATGTTTTTTGCTAATGGATTTAAAACATAAAGCTTGTTTGCTTATATTCATAGAAACCAAAAAAGCATATTCAGTAAAAGCCTTCTTAAATAACACTTAATGTGTCCATTTCACATTGTTTTTGTGCCTTTTCTAGCCTTCTAGCCTTGCATTTGGACTAAAACAGATGTTTCTTCTGTTCTCATCTGGTAGCTTTTCTGATACTAACTGGGAAAGTGATAAAAATTGTAAGTATATAGTTTATATTTGTGAGGTGACTGACAAAAATGCTGTAAAAGATGGGGTAGTATAGGTTAGGGTTGACAGCATGTTTATAAGACGTGGCATTGTAAAAATTCTGTCATATATATATAGTTCTTTTTTTCATAAATGTTCATTCCATACATCTGCTATGTTACTACAGGCAGTAAATCTGTTTCTCCTTCCTCGTTCTTTTCTTCTGCTGTGTAAAATTTCTACAGTTCATATATAGTTTGGCAACCACAAGGATGATATTGAAAAACAGGGAGAAGTATCTGTCCATATTCAGGTATTTCTGTATGCCAGGAGACTTGGCATTTAACAGTAGACAGCTGATTTCATATTTGATGCAGATTAGTAGTGCTTCAGACCTAGCATCTCTTAACCCGTATTTGTCCATTAAGTAACACTGACTCTTTTGTAATGCAAACTAGCCGAATGATAGTTTCCCAGGCTTACAGAATTGCTCATTATGTCACCGTCATTGTCCTATTTGTGCTCTTGGCTCTGGAAGTAAAAGGACCTGCAATTCCCCTTTGTGCTAGCTGAGTCTTCTTTTAAGGGAGAGAAAAAAATAGAGGACTTTTTTTTTTTTTTGGCTTCCTTTAGTCTTTATTTTTGTTGTTGTCATTAAATAGTAGCTTCTACTTTGATGTAATAACATGGAAATGCAGCTAATTAAATCCAAAGATTGTAAAATATTCAGTACTGAAAAGGAAGCTGCCACAAAATCCATTTGCAGAGCATATCAAAAGGAAAAGAGCAAGTGTAACTTTGAGAAATTAATAAAAATTGACCAGTGGCATCTCTGAGATAAGATTCGAAAGGCTGTGGACATTCTCCAGGCCCTGATGTATTAAATAAAGTGAACCTTTTAGGTTATGACTTGGCCCTAAATGAATGGGATAATTAAAACCATACTAATATTTATTCAACATGGATTCATTTAATTTGGAATAGGACTCATTCATTCATAAGCATGCAGAAGTGAGATCTGCTGGACATGACTGTATAAACTGGGTTGGGGAGCTAAGCATTTTTGTCATTTCTTTTCAGCCACTCATATGTGCATCTTACAAACTGAGGGTGCAGGATGGATTCAGCCCAGACTCTATGGAGAAGCACTGGGCAGCTGTGAGATTTGCCTAGGCGCACACCTGCAGTTGTAGGTGGTGTGTCAAAGTGCAGGTGTCTGGAAGCACCTGGGGCATGAACCATCATCAACATCTAGATGCAGGCAGGTAGCAGTTATTTTCCCTCTCATATACACAGTGTATCTGGGGAATTAAAATGTAGATTTAAAGAAAAAAAAAACGTGGAGAAAACAGAGACACTGATGCCAGAAATGAAACTGCCACAGGAGTCTTATAATAGAGGTATAAGACTAAGCAGCCAGAAGTACCTGAGTTGCATTGGTATTTGTATGTCTATGTTTACAGTCCTCTAAAGTGTTGCTGCTTCTTTTTCTTCTTTCACTTCAGTCACATGCCTTTAAAATGTTTTGCCTGACTTGGTAGAGAAATACACTCCTCTTCTTTTCTATGCTAGATTATCAATTATGTTAAAGGCTTCTCTGCCTACTAATGAGAGAAGGAGAGGATGAGCCTTCACTGAGAACTTTTCTTTGAAGTGAAAATCTTTAGGAGAGCACTCTCTTTTCTAAGGACACTATAATCATCTTGATGGGAGGAAAAAAAAAAAAAAAAAGAGGGGGGATTCTGTCTCTCTACCTATCTTCCTCCCACTCTCTCCCTCATTTTCCCTCTCCCTCTCCTTTATGCATGTGCACACACACACATACACACACATACACAATGAGCTTTGGAAATAGCAGCCTACATTGCATGCATTTTCTGAACTGCATGCTTACATTCACCCAGGTATAGCTATTTCTTCCAAATGGCCCATACCTGTAATACATGCACAACAATCACATACCGTACTTCAAGGACTTTAGTTTTATTCTTTTTAGTTCACTTTTATGGTTTTGACCTTTATTTTCTGCACACATCCTGTCCCATCCTTTGTAAATTAATTTTATAGACACAAATATTTGCTCTAAAGGAATTTGGAATTATAAACACTTACACTCAAGGAGACTTTCTTTTAAACATGAATGCTTTGCTACGGAAATACTTGTATTCTCCTACACTTAGGGAATAAAATCTGCATCTTGTCTGACCGCATCCAGTGAGGCAGCACAGCTTGAGTTATAATTATGCGCCATAATTCCCTGTGATAGAAGTATACTGACAATAATCAATTCAAATGCATTCAGAAAAATACATTTAAAGTAAATGCATATTGCTGGAGGATGCTCAGCAAGAAGGAGAAAAGACAAACAAACAAACAACAACAACAACAAAAACACCAAACCCCAGTAGCCTAGTTATTTTTTGGGAATAGCTCTCTCTGCCCTTATGCTGATATATTCTTTGGGAACAATTTAACACAGTTCCTAGAATTAGCAAACATTTCGTAATCACCTTCTTGGGAAAGAAATCTCTCCGTAACACTCAGGTTGATTTTGCAGGCATCAGAGTGTAAACAGCTCATGTTCAGCACAAGGCAGGTTGTTGGGGGGGGGGGGGGCTCTAAAGCATAACCTGGAGACGTCAGCCTCAATTCCCTGCAGTGGACTACATTATTCTTCTTCCAGAAGGACAAATGAAATCCTGATCTCACTGAAGCCTGGGGGTGTTTTGACAGTGCCTTGCCCAGCATTCAGTTAGGGGGGATGGGGCTTCATTTCCATTGCAGGGGGGAGTGGTGAGGTGTGTGGCGACAGTCAGGTGCTTCAGCCCTTCCCTGGGCCACCCGTCTTGTGCCTGCTGTAGCAAAGCCCCTCTGGCCACTCTTGTTCTGCTCAGTCACACCCCCAGGCAGTGATGTCTACAGGCGAAATGTGTTCTTTTAAAGTAAGATTAACTGCCTGTGATAGTCAGGAGAGATTTCAGTATGGTTTTTAACCCTTTCAGTGTCCAAACTGAAACAAACTCCATGGAAGCCTGTCCTGCGTGCAGGGTGCTGCCACTGCTGCTTGCCAGCATCTTTGCTATTGAGCTGGCGTGCAGAGAGGTGTGCACAGTGATGACTGAGTGTCCATCTGATCTATTGTAATAGTTGATCATTATTCTGTCAAGTGTCTTGTGAGAGGAGAGAGCAGCAGAAAGAGCCCTGGAAAACTTGTTCTTGTAAAAATATCTTTGAGCTCAATGTTCAGTAATCCCATAGCTGCAAGAAGGACCAAAGTTTATAAGTTTTATTTTATTTGATTATAGAATGGTCTGAGTGAAAGAAATACCTAGAAAATAAATTGAGTGAAAACTTTACTTCTGATACTATTTGCCCAGTGTCTGAGACCTTAAAAAGAAGTGGTGACTAAAAAACCCACCACTTTTAATTTAAAGGTAATTGATTCCATTTCTTTTCCTTCTGTGCAAACCTGAATTTGATGAGAAAGGGTTTGCACAGTTACAAAACAAACAAAACAAACCAAAACAAACAAACAAAAAAGCTGATTATAGTTCATTTCCTGGACCCCATGGATCCCTGCACCTCATCCTGTTAGTAAGCACCCCCAATAAATTCATTAGTTTTCAACTTGAACCAAAGAAGGCTTTTATGATATTTTATGCTAAAACATGTTTACCTGAAATAATTGCTCAGAAGGGATCTATGGGATTTAGACCATGATATCTGAAGGATTTAGACTATGATAGTGCTCCATGTCTCTAAAAACAGAACAAGGAACTTATGACCAAATGGCACTGTGGTAATCTGATTGGACCAAGCTCTCATGTCATGTATAATGTCATGCATAATCATATAGCTTATTGACTTCCTGTAGACTTTCTTGTACACTCGTTATGGTACTGTTCCACAATCACTGAAATTCTTGGAATGAAAACATGAAGAGAATTATACAAAATTAAGTAATGCTTTTGAGCCTATGTCTTTCATACACCTAAAGCTAGCTAGTTAATAGGGTGATTTGTTTGTTGCTGGAAAGGTGAGGGGAAAAGCATTTGTAAGACTAACTGCTCATGCAAGGATAAACTAGATTAATGGTTTACAAAATGTTCTGAGGAAAGTAACTCTTTTACTTGCAGGGTTTTATGTAGGCATGTGAGAGGTCTGTTTGCAGTACTGCAGGGTTGGCATTCAGTGCTTATGTAGATTTATACCTGCAAACCAACCCAGTAGTGATTTGGTGTCATCAGATTAAATTTGGAACAGGTTTCTTTGCTCTTTCCAAGAGAGATAATTTTTGAGAAGCCCTCCCGGGAAAGGCTAGACTTGTTCCTTCTTTAACCTCCACACCTTTTAAATCATACGCTTTCTATAAAGATATTTAAAGGGTATTGGTCAAAGTATGAGATTCTTAAATTCTAGGTTATTTGTCTCTATCTAGTACAGAGATCTTGTGTGGCCTAGAGCTCATTATCTAACTTGTTATGTTCCTCAGATTCATTTACTCTGAAATTCTAAATTTGTCTGTCTCCCAAGTGGGTAGCTAAGTATTAAAACTTTTCACTCTATGACAGGATATGTTGTATGGACAAGAGTGGGCTGAGAGCTTCAGTTCATCAGTCCTCAGAGATGCCAAGCAGCCACATCTTCCAGTGACT
Organism: Anas platyrhynchos; assembly: GCF_047663525.1. NCBI lineage: Eukaryota > Metazoa > Chordata > Aves > Anseriformes > Anatidae > Anas > Anas platyrhynchos. Next base: position 61,735,364 of record NC_092589.1, on the reverse strand, counting down.
GAGGAGGTATTGGAGAGAACTGAACATCTCCTGGGATAGCCTGGAGAATCAAATCAAAGCAAAAATGCAGCAGAGTCAGCATAGATACACATCCATACCTACATATATATGTACGTCTACACACCCATATCAGCCAAGTAGTCTGATAAACTAGCTAACATTCTGTAAGAATTGTTTTTGTTATGAGTATAAAATAGCTTCATAAATCAGACATTTCCCTTCATTGCAATCCCAGTCATTGCCAGCAAACATATTCCCTTAAGCGCAGTAGAAGCTAAGAGCAGCCGGCACTTTCCCTGACCCCTGTTTCCAGGATTGCTTTCCTGTGAGTTCTTGCTATAAGAAGCTCTGTTCTTCCATCCCAGATGAAGGTGACTGGGCTTATCTTACCATTTGTTTTCTTCTAGTCTCTGGTGCAACAGCTTTCAATAGGTACAAGGAAGCCTCTGAGACCACGTTCCTTGGCTTTGGCCATGGTTTGCCATGTGGCCAACTGCCTTGGGCAACAGCTTCTAGAAATTCCCATTCTCTCTTGCTACAAAGGGTTTTAATTGTCTCCTGCTCAGTCATAAGTGTGTCTTGCACATGTGGCAGTTTGACTATAGTCTCCAGTTGTATGCCAATTAAATTCTCTTTAGGTGGGAACAGCCTGTGCACAAGCCATAGACATATTCAAGCTGGTTTGATAAAGATATTTAGACCCTATACAGAGAATTTTATGTAATTATCTTAGAAATGTTTCTGTTCAGTTACATTTAAATATACCATGATGGGATGCCTTCTAAAGTAATTGTTTCCTGCATGCTGTTTGCAAGCTAAGCATCAAGGGATAAGTTATAAGTAGCAATAAATAAATAAATAAACAAAGAAAGAAAGAAAAGTTTGGGATAGGAAGCCCAGCAGTCTCTCAGACTGTGCTACCTGTGCAGAAAGACAGTGGCCACAGCTTAATTGTTGCTTGAGCACCCAATGAAGATGAGCACCAAAAAGATATTCACAGCTTTTTCTCAGTAATCCTTTTGAAAAGAGGAGTAAAAGAGGAGCAATGGTTGTTAAAGGGAAACCAGACAACACTGTAGGATCAGCCCTTGAATAAATATGGTCTGGAGTTCATTAAACTCCACACACCTCTGCAAAGGCTTCCCCTAGTAACTAAAGGAAGAACATGTTCCCCATTACTTTTCCTACTAGAATAATTACAGTATGTTAAGGCACAGCAAGGCAGGTCACAGCAAAGCCCGTTTGGAGTTTGCATTTCAACTGCATATTATGCACTTGCATTGTAATATATTCATACTGACAGCATCATTAGGGTGAATTAATCTAAATTATGTCTAGACTCATATTTACAACAACAAGCCTGGTGGCTGACTGCTCAGAGGAATTAACCATGAAAATCCCAGACATAAACCTTACAAATAAATGACTAAACCGGTAAACAGAAGAATAAATGAGTTTAGGCCATGATTCAGGAACAATACCAAAACCTTCTCCACAGAATTTTATTAGTTTATGTGTTCTTTTACCAGTTTACCGACTTTAATTGCCATCACCTCTGCTAGAGAGACATAACCCTTCTGTAATGTTGTCACAGGCTCAGTAGCCAGCATGAGAGTGCAGGGAAGTCACAGCAAGTTATAGGAAACATTGCATGATTGCTACTTATGTGCAGTTAAAGTGCCCAGATATACCCACACTTTGAAAGATTTTCATGAATCTCCTATGGCTATTTTAAGTCAGGTGTGTCAGGAAACTCAGTTATCATTTCAATATTAGTAAAGGTAAAGTCATATATTAACATTGTTCCACCACTATTGGTAATGTGGGGAGAAGGAAGCTTGCAGTTCCTGCTGTTATTATTTATTGTTTGTAAGAGCAAAGGGTTTAGGAGCAACACTGATTACTTTTAGCAATCCCCACCAAAGATAATCATTTATTACCCAGATGCAATGAATCCACAACACTGCCAGTGCAGCATGTAATTTATTGTAATTTTATAGACTGAGTATACACACTACTTCACCCTAAACTCACTGCGGGGTAGAAGCTTGCATAGACAACATATGAGAGATTTGCTATTTTGCCATTACTGGAGCTGTGGCTCTCAGGAGAGCCCTTGGGGCAGCCAGGCATGCAGGGGACACCCAATCCAAAGATGTGTGGCCGAGGAATCCCCGTGTCACCAGAAAGGATCATGATGCTGTGTCACAATGGCATTCCTGAGCAGCGGCATGAGGACAGCATGTTCCCAGCTCCTGGGAAAATGAAACACTTACTTCCCTAGCATGGGGTTCGTTACAGCCTGTTTGGTTTTAAGATCTTGATCTGTCTGCAGTAATGCAACCCTCGTGCGTGCTGTTCAGGAGGATGGGGGAGGGAGAGAGGAAAGTAGGCTGAGTGCATGCAGGGCACGCTTAGATGCTGGACAAGAGAAATGTGAGACCTGAGACTGCTTTGGCACCGGAGCTCTCCATGCTGGAGAGCGCTGGTGATTTTTATGCTTGACGAGACCCACAACAGTAAATTCAATAACTCAACATGCCTAATTTCTCTGTGGGGAAGCAGGAAGCATTAGCATGGGCACAGCCTTCAGTAACACGTCCAAACAGCTTCTAGCCTGGAGAAGGCTTTCACTCGTCTGAGTCAGAGCGCAGGCAGAGCTACCATCTGTGCAGATGTGCCTGTAGATAAAGCAGGTGGGACCAGTGCAGCACAAGTATTGTACATGTCTTACAGAAACAGGGCTGAGGTAAGAATGATGGCAGCACAGAAAGGTCAAATTCGCTTCTTAAGGTTGCTCAAGAGGCCTGAGCCAAACCTTCCTGAATCCTGGGTGAGTAAATACAAGTGCCTTCCTGAGGAATGGCCTGGACTTGCTCCCTGAAGGCAGAGTTTACCTGCAGGAGCACTATTGCTTTTACCTTTAATAAATGCTTAGTGAAATGCTCTGTCAAAAGTTGTTTAGAAAGCAGAAATGGAGATGTGAGCTTACCTCTGTGTATGGCATTAGTTAACCACTGCCAGAAGCTGGCATGCGTTTCTGGTCCTCACTCCTAAAGAGAGGCTGAGGAAATACTACAGACATTTCAAAGGGGAGCCAGAAAGCTCTCCTGTGGGCTGCCAAGGAAAGCATAGTGGTGGAAGCAAAAGGACCGTAATTTATTCACTTTAAAAAAAAAAAAAAAAAAAAGCCCAAGGTGATTCACATGTTTTGTACAAGTGATAGCATACAGGATGGACATCTGGGAGTAGAGAGCTTTTAAACTTCTACTGATAAAGGCATGACAAGATCCAATTGCTGATAAATGTCCTTCAGTGGGAGACTCCAAATCACAGGCTGAAATCAGTCCTGAGGAGCTCACATGTTCGCCTTTGGGCTATGAAAGAATTCCTTCTTTCTCCCTTCTAGATATATTTTGGTTACTTCCCCTACTCACCTAGTACTTTCTGAAGTATCAGATATTGGCAACCACCTGGAAACAAGACAGTGGTGGCATCAGACCACTGATGGAAGGCAGTACATAGTACTGGTGTTCTGCTTTGTATATCTTCCCCTCAAGATCAGGGTGATGCTAACAGACAGATTTGAGGTTGGAAAAGCATTTTATTCTAGGATAGATTGCTAAGAAACTTGAGGGGTATTGCCTTTAGCTTCAGCAAAAGGTGAAGGTTGCAGGCTCAAATTCCTTTGTCCCAGGGCCTTCAGGGTGCAAATACTTCTCTTTACACCCAGTGCATGGCTTTTTCTCCCAAGAACAGAGACATTTAGTATAACTGTAGTCTTTGGGACATGCAGGAATTCAAACAATTCTCTTGGGCCAATAAAAGGACATCACTACCTGAGTTAAACATTTTTAAAAAAGCCCCAGAAAGTTCATCCCAGCCACTGCTCTGTCCTAGTAGTGCCTGAACTGCTCATGGAAGTCCCCCAGACTGGCAGCGACAAGTAGCTTGAGGCTTGCCTCATTTCTCTTCCCCATCAGGATCAGTAAAATGTATTTTTTTCTGTTTGTCTCCCCTTAACAACCTAATGTAGCAGGTTTTCTTGGAAGCTCCAAACTGAGCATACTAGATTCAAAATGCAATGGCAGCTTTCAAAACATAGCTGGTGAAAAAGAAGGCCTTTATGTATCTGGCAAAGGGAGAAAATGCCTAACTGAGTTATGGTCTGTTTACACAGGTATATTCACCTTTTTTTTTTTTTTTTTTTTTCCTTCACGGAATTTAAACCCCACATTTCCAGGGAAAAATCCTTGCTTTTGACATTCCCTTGAGCACTCTAGATACCAACACTTTTTACAAGCATGTAAACACAAACAGCAGTCATGGTTTTGAAGAAAACTGTAATGCCCACTCAATGTATTGGAAGGAAGGGTATACAGATATGTTCTTTCTCATGTAAATTAAGGCCTGGGAATACTGAGTGAAAGTACTGAGATACCTGCCTTCAAGGAGAAGTAAAATAATGGAGTTTTAACCCCTTTCTTAGCAGTGTCCCAACAGCTTGTCTACCCTCCTCTTTTATCCCCTGTGGCATACAATGCTCCTCTGCACTGTATGAGGAGTCCACCCAGGACCAACAATTCTGCATCAGGAGACTTGAAACAAACAAACAAACAAACAAACAAAAACAAACACAAACAAACAAACAAAAAAACTAGCTTCTGCATGTTAGTCCTTTGGTGAACCTGAAATTTCTAGCCAGATAAAAGAGAAACAAGCCAAAGAAGAAAACTACAACTATTTTCAGTATATAGTTACTTTTGTAAACTGCCCATGAGAAACACACGGGCTTTTATAAAACTTTTTGTCATAAATTAAGTTATTCTATGAGCAGCAGCAAAAAATAAAAAATAATAATAAAAAAAATATTTGCTGTGAAACAAGATTTATTGCCATAGTTCTTTCATCTACTTTTTAAGCATTTTATTTACACACCTTGGTGAGGAGTCTGTATATGTAGCTCTTTTTCCTCTTAGCTTTTCGAACTACTTGTTGATTTGAATCAAATTCGATATAAGAATAAAACACTGCTGGAACATTATTCTGAAGGGGAGTTGTAAGGGGAAAAAGTGTAGGGGAATCGTCAGAGGGAGCAAAACATCCTAATACTGGTCTGTTAAATCAACCAATAGACAGAACCCTGTAAGAAACCTGATTTCATGCTTTGTACTCATTGCTTGTATCTGTCTCTTTCTTTCTGCAGATTATATCCACAGATTCTCAAGGTCTAAGCTTCACTTATAAATCCATCCAATAGCTGTCTGTTCTTGTGACCCTTGCAGGAACTTTGAAGGAACAATATATTTGAGAGTTGTCAAAGTTGTTTCAAATCAGTCAGCAAGTTCTGTGCCTGCTGAAGAGGAAAATATACGCAGGGTGCAGTCCCAACAGAAATGGGAAAGCTTGTCAGCCCTGTAGCTGCAAATACACACCAGCCGATACCAGCCAGAGCTAAGGAAATGAGAAGGGCTCAAGCTACTTTACCCACTACAACATATCCCCCTTAAAACAGCAGGTTGAATCGCAGGCTAGTAGAAACTAGTTTATTGTTTTTAAATGCTTCAATTGCTGCTGTGATTCATCAATAGAAGAGCGGGCTACAGCATGCAGGGAGGTTTGTTTGGCCAGCTGTGAGCCTGAGCAAGTCCAGACTCATGTAACCAGTCATCACTTTCTCACTGTTAATATACCCATGCAGAGCTCTCTGTTGTTGTTCTTGGGAAGAGTGGATGAGGACGGAGAGAACATGTGGATGAAATATAGTTCCAGGACAGCAAGCGTCATTTGATCAGCATGCGAAGAGGCATGGGAGAGGAACATTTGCTATATGCTATCTTATACAGAGATCACTGTATCCTGATTGTTTGGATATTACAGACATATTTAAGAGGTTGCAAAGTGATAATTAACTTTCATGTCCAACACTCCAGGGCTAAAATCTTGTTTCTGAGCTTATTCATTAATGATGGTCAATAAGCAACCATTAAAAAGGCACATTTATTCTTTTTATCCAGTTTTTCTGTCTTTATGTATTTCAGAAACTTTTACAAATATAAATCACATTTTTGTAGGCAAAGTAATAAATCATATTAATTTTACTTTTACAAAATCATGTTTGTTATCTGTTTCTGTGGTGTAAATATAACCCATCCTAGAATGTAGTAGAAATGCATTTTAAACAGTTACACAGCTGATGTAAGGGTCTCTGATTCTGTTTTCCATTATTGGAAAGCTGCTACTGTACAAGCTATCGCTTCAGTGATAACCATTTGGTGGGTAATTGCACAACTTGTATTAGCTCAGTGCCACATGTCAGCTAAGGCATGAAGCATTTGCTCAGGAGTAGCTGTATGTCTGATTGCAATGTGCGATTAGACTTCTACTGAGGAAATTTCTGCAGGCCCTATTAGTATTTCCAAAGTCCTTTCTACACAGCTAAGGCATGGAAAAAGAGCCTTTAACCGAGTATAATTTTCTCATATCCTCTCATCCAGGTCCCTTCACACTTTCTGAGCTATGTAATGATAATCTAGATATCTGAATGTTGGTCAGGAACATCTGCATGTTTTCATCATCCAGATTATATATCACTGCAAGTGCACACATGAAGCACAGATAATCTCTGCATGCACAGTAGTTGCATATATGCTGGCATGCTGGATTTACTGCTTAGGTCTGACTCATAGTAGAGCAAGTACACAGAGTAAGTGCGCAAACACAGCAGATGGATGTGACCCTGTGCAGATGCTCTGTGATGCTTGCATTTCTGTCTGGGAAATCCCTGACCTCAGTGCAGATCCTCAGTGCGCAGCAACAGATGAGGATTGGGACCAAGGACAAAGCCGGGTGAGTGCATGTGGCAGTTCTACAGTGATTAACTCAATGTAAATTAACTCAATTTAACATTTAAATCTCTTTTCACTGCCGGGGTATTACTTTTGGAACAATGCATCCACGTTTTTGCAGCCACCCCACAGCTCCCCATGATGCTGAATTACCGGCATGTTTGACAGCCATGACACCTTCTCTGACATCTAAACGAATAGCCATTTTCTTCACTTCCTGACCAGCAGCTTGACAAGCAGTGTAGCCAGAAGATGAAAAAGCAGTGTTTTTTATGAGGAAAGGACAGACAACTATAATAAAACCTGCCCCTTTTTTCAGATCATGAGTCTCTCCGGTAGACTCAGCTAATATTGTTGCAACACTGAAAAGCTGGAGCTTGCTAAAAGTGAAGAACAGTGCTGGCTGTGGGCAATGTGGGAAGTTCTGGGGCTGGCAGGTGGGGTGCCCAAGCTGTTACACCTGGTGGTGAGGCACAGCTGTGGGATGGAGATGGAGAAGTGGCAGGGGGAAGCAAAGAGAGACCCCTATGGAAATATCAGCCCGAAGCCATGACCCCGGGTCAGGGTCTGTTTTGGGAGAGTGTGGCATGTGGCATGGTAGGGCTAATGCCACTGCCACCAGCAGAAAACACTCTTTGTTGGGCCCTGATGGTTTATCCTAGGTGGCTGCAGCCCCACTTTAGTCTCCAGGATTTAATCACTTGATAGCTTGTTGTTTTATCCCTGTCTTTGGTCATGATTTTAGCTAGCATTCAACCATTTCAGCTATCGAAACCAAGCATTTGCATTGAAACCAAACATTTGTTTAGCAACAGCTAAAGGCCTGTCAGCATTCCTGCCTTGCTGCAGGGCTGTGGAGGGTCATCAGGCACTGCCGGTGGGCAGCATCATGCACCCAGGACACTGAAGTGAAACCCAGCATGTGTCTGGCTTTTTCAGGCCCCCTCCTGGAGGCTGGTCAGGGGACAGGGCAGTTGTGGGGACAGGAGGCACTATGGGGACAGGTGGTGTGCAGGGGCAGTGGTAAGGGAGAGCAGAGGTGTCTAGAGATGGCTCCTTGCAGTCATTTTGGGAACTGGGTGTCACCTCCACAGCCTGGCCAATCTCATCAGGTAAATTCACTACTGCTGGGATCTGGGGGAAGACAGCAGCAAGTGACAGTTGAGGGGCTGAGCTCCTGCACCCCAGCTGCTCTGTCTGGGCCATGGCAGACCTGGCCCTGGCTTCTCTACTGGCACGTTGTGGACACGGCATGTCCAAAGGACTACCTTGTGTGCAGAGGCACGTGGTCCCATCTACAAAGATGGAGCACAGCCCTAATCTTCTTTCTTATCAGGTCAGCTGAACCAGACCAGCAAAATTATTTATGGAACAGGCAGCTGTATCTTACGAATGTCTTTAAGCAGAGTTCCTTCTTCAACAAGGACATTTACATTCAAATTTGGTCTCCACAACAAAAGCGGACATATTTATATTAGTAATGAGCACTCCCAGATTCTGGTGAACTCATCAAAACTTGACCAAAGGCACCATTGCTGGGGAGAGGCAGCTAGTAAAAAAAAGGCCTAGCATCAGCATCAGGCCGGTGTTCAGGTTGCCTGTGCAGGCACGGCTGCTGTGGGCAGGCACATTGGCCTGCAGCCCTCAGCAAGGCTTAATGCTGTGTAGCACCACATCCCTCAGTATGGTGGAAGCTGCCATCAGGGATGCTGGGCATGGCAAAAACAGGGTTCCAGTGTGTGTAGCAAGCTGTTTTTCTGTCCTGCTGAATGCTTTTTCCCTGACCTCCCTGCCCCTAGATGCACAAGCTGTCCTGGTTCTGCACACCCCCTGCATACCAGGTGTGGAGGAAGTCACACTGTTTTTCTACTTTAAACCCACTCGCAGCTGTTTGTTTTCCCCACTGAGTATATCATCACCAAAAGCAGCCTCGTGCCTCTTGCCTCCACCACCTCACGAGTGTACCTGCTACTGCCACTCACATTTCAGCTGAAGTAGTCTCTTCTTTCTCACATGGGTCTAGATACCCATTTAAGAAAACAAACTTTTAAACATATTTCCTCTTCTTTTTAATCTTTAAAAAAGAAAATGTAGTTTTAGCTTTTCCCATAGGGTCTCAAGGCAGTTGTGTCAAAATCTTTTGCTGCTATGGAATCTCACTGGACTTACAATGTAGGTTGCTAAATTCCAAGACACACAGAAGGTTAATTTATTTCTATATAATTATTTCTGTTTAGGACCAAATACAAACAGGATAAATGTATAGGACACAAGAGAAGACAATAGGTTTTTACTGCAGCTTGCTTCTGTGGTTTTTATGCTCTGCTGGGCACTGGTGTGAAAGGTGAGTCAAGCCAATATCATCATACGAAGGAGCCCAGGACTGCTTCACTTTGCAGAACCCTGCAGGGGAAAGAAAGCAGCTGCTCCCTGGGCCACCTCAGCGCGGTGATGCCGTGTCACATCATGCACACGTGGCAGCTGGCAAGTGCCACTTCCTGCAAGGTCCTGGGGACACATGGTCTCTCAGATGGAAAATCCCCAGCTGCCAAGGCTTCTCCCACACACCGCAGCTCCCCATGCTATAGGCAGATGGTCAACCTGATCTGTGATCTGCTGACCAGCGGGTGGGATCAGAGCAGCAGGGTGCTGCTCTGCAGTTGTTGAGATACAGGACGTTTGGGAGAAGGGAAGGGAGGGGAGGGGAAAGGGAAGAAATGGCAAAACAACCAACATCTACTTTCCAAGTCTCACATGCAGCATGTAAAACCTGATAGCTCTTAGCAGTATGATTATGTAGGGACTGAATGTGATGATACAGGTGCTGCAGGAAAGACCAAGAGAGTCATACAATTCCCCCTAATCCTGTGCAAGTCACTTGCTTCATCGGGAGCTGCTCTGGCTTTGAATAAAATCAGGTGGTGAAAGCAGGCTAGGAGGATTTGAGAACAGCTAGTTAAATTGAGCAATTTCTCCATCTTAGGCTAAAAATAGTTTTGCTACGTTGATCTAAAAGCTAGATTTTGTTCATCAAATCTTTTATTTAAATCTATAGTCCACAGAAAATTAACATTTAAGTTAATTAAACCAGCAATGATCTAAGCACAAGTCTATAAAGAAGGCAGTGAAACAGATACCTTATATCTTCTCTTAGAAGTCATGACTTCTATCACATATAATTACATTCCCCCTGTGGAGTGCATTGGGAAAGACCTGTTTCTAAATGAAGGCAGTTTCTTATTAAAAACAGCAGGAGAAAGGTTCAGACATGAAGGTCTTCATCTGAAAGGCTGATTTTTGAATGAAATCAACCTGAGTCTGTCAAAGCACTGGGGCAAATGATTATTTATGAGTGTGTGAACAGTTGTTTTGCTTTTAATGCCATCATTTCTGCTCTTAAAGTTAGCTTTGCCTTTAAATGCTTTTTTTGACCTGTCCCAGAGCACTTGCTGGAGGCTTGTAGAATTGGCAATACTCAAACCAAGCATCTAGAAGTCATGGGCTTCAAAAAAGCACCAGAAATATGTAGGTCCCAAGACCAGCACCTAGCTATTGCTCTGGCAATGGTATAACTGGCAAGTAGATAGTGAAGGAGGTAGCACTTAGGGAGACAGAGTGCAGATTTTTGCAAAGATTTGTGCATGTACTGATGGGTATACATGCTGAGGGTGGTGGAATATAAATACATAAATATTCAAAAGGTGGGAGAGGTGAATTGTAGGGTGGTTCAGGGGTTTAGACAAAGTTGATTGTAGGGCTGTGAGAGAAGGTGGCAGACTCATCAGAGGTGCACTGTGAACCACACCTGGGGTTGGGAGAGAGGTGCTGTAAGGTTTGGTAGGAGTCTCTGGGGCTGTGATATCCAAGATGCAAAGCTGGCTGGGTGGAAATAAATTGAGGACTATATGAAAAACTTGCTGGCTTGCAGGGTCAGCTCTAAAGCAGCATCTGGGGATCATTTCTCTGACCATAAATACTGTCTGTTTTTTCTATCTGTTCCTTGTAAGACAAGGTTCTGTAAGGATCATAAGCTGTTTTAGACTTATGTCATCTTAGCGTCATGGATTAATCATGCACTATCCAAATGTACATTTGAGCAGTTTCTACAGCCTCTTGAGTTCTGGAAATGTAGCTGGCATGATGATCAGAGAATGAGATTGCTGTGCAAACTACTTCAGGAAGCTCTTGCACTACTGCTGAGGCAATGAACTAACTCTTTTTGAGGAAACAGGGAGTGGCTTGTGTTGTAAGCAAGTCCATCAGTGAGGCTGCACTTGAAAACAGAACTGAAGAAACAATCCAAATGATTTCTTCTGTTGTCATTGTTTGATTTCTTCAAATGAATAGATTGCGCTTCCTCTTTCTCACAGTCTTCATCTTTAACACCAGTGCAACCAGCAACAAGGATTGAGAGGCACTATTTGGCTAATTCCTCATGTCTCAAAGCGGAGGGTATTTTCCCTGAGTTGGGACTGGAGAAAGAAAATGAATAGGTGGTTCAATAGAAAGATGTTTTCAGTTCAGCATCAGTCACTACTGCTCCCTGCCCTCCCCATTGAAGAAGTGACACCTTACCCTCTGGAGTCCTGGTAATTTTTCTGGCTCATTCTTACTTGATTCAGAGGATGAACTGGTAGTTTGTCCAAGCAGCTACAAGGAAGTAGCGCAACTCAAGCGTCGAATAGACCTCATTTGTCTAAAACCTGAAGAATCTGGGAAACATACGGCAAAAGCACAGGGAACAGAAGATAAGAATAATACTTATTGAAAAGCACTTAGTACAAAAGATTTCTTTAGCTCTGATTGCTGTAAAATCAAAGTTTAGATGTATATATACATGTGTATGTCTACATCTACTCTTTCAAGCTGCCTGCCTGTTGACATGATCTATCAGCCTAGCCAGAAAGGTAGTAATAAGAATGTTGCATGAATTTTATGTCACTGAATGAACATTTTTTGGCCAAATAATCTCTTACTATTTCTATCTGTCAGAAGGAGTACATTTTAAACCTCTCATTACTTCAAGTAGAGACACAGGCTATTAATATAGGCTTTGTCTATTTTTCTTTGCTGATTTACCATGGCAATAATAAGAGAATAACTTCTTCCAGGACACCCTGCTTGGGATCACTTCATGGAAAGCAATCAGCTAGTATCATTGGGCTTTTCATCCCTGTTGTTTGCATACAGGTATACTTTGTTTTCAAAGGATTAGTGTGTGTAAGGCAGGCCTCCGCAATGACGTTGGTATCTTCCTCTGGAAGGAATCACCTGCCTATGTATTGTGTTTGGAGTTATCAGAAATCAGCTAAACTCCAGGCTTGCATAGAAAAATATGAAAGATAACAAAGAAATGAACCCAAGCAGTCCTTTTAATGACTATTTTTGTGGATTTATGAGATAGAATGTACCGAGTTTTGCAGGGCTCCCATTTATGCTATTTTTTAAATGAGCTGGTCTGGAACATAGCATTGTAACTGTAAATGCATTTTTTTTTCCCAGCTTTTTGAGACGTGGTAGAGATGGAGATTACAGAGCTGACTGAAACCTGAGTGTGGATGTGGGGGAGAAGAAAGGCTGAACAGTCACAAGACTGCTGCATCCTATGGCAGAGAATATATGTGCAAAGCAGGGAGAGGCTGGTGGCAGAGAAGGACAAGAGCCCTCATGTTTGTGTATAGATCAGCATCGTTGTGCCATCTGGTATCATGATGACCCCAGCTTTCCTGCAGAAAGCATCTACTTTCAAAGCAGTTGGCAATGGCCCTCATACCCCAGGAATGACTAGTTAATCTCTCAAATGACCCTGATGAGATACTGGAATTAACTTCTCACCTGTTAGAGGTCATAAATTCATAAATGTTTAGTTTCATATTAAAATACAGGGTCTCCTTTACAGTTAGCTACATGCATTTTTTACTATCACACATAAGCATACGCATACAGTTACACAAAGAAACCAAGGAATATTTTACCTTTATAAGGAAAAGAATTGCAGAGGTCTGATGGAGCAGGAAGAGTCCCCTTTAGTGTGGGGATTATGCCTGGCCCCTCCCTGGCTCCTGTCATATGTAGATATGCAGGCAGATAGCTCAAAGAATCATTATTCCCCGTCTGTCCTCTGCCTTGTGATTCCCCACTATTACCTCTCATTCTGTGCTAGCAAAATCACTGTGTATCTAAGCACAACTAGACCAGGAGGATGGAGTGGGAGGGCAGAGATTCACAACATTTTTATTTTTTTCTTGCCATGTTAGTTGTTGTCCATACCACCTGTACAGTGGTTTATTGCACACTGAATGGGTGCGGGTGCAGGTGCAGTAGAAGAGAGAAAAATTGGTAACAAGAAACTGAATGTGAAGGTGCATCTTGCTAGCACATTTCTGGCTGAAAGTGGCCGTGAAAGCTATGGCCTTTGAGTGAGTAATATATTGTTTCAGGAACATGCATATAATTCCACTTTCCGAACTAAGTTTATGGGAAGAGGGAGGAGGAGAGTGAAAAACAAAGCTTATTATTGGAGCTTTCTGTCTTTACTACTCAGAAATTATTTCCTTACATACAAGAATACATCCCTCTCTATCATTACTGTAGTATCCGAATACATCTGATTTTGTGGACCTTAACATTATTCTTTTTTTTTTTTTTTCTCATGCAAATGGAAAGTAATCAGATTCTCTGTTGAGTTCCAGACAAGTAGGCAGAGAATGGCATGGTTCTATGATTTTTCTATGACTTTTTCTTTTTTTCTCAACTGCTGGTATGTTCTAAATGTAGGAAAACAAAAGTGGTGATAGATGGGGGAGTGAGGGATGCTGAGCCCAGCATTTTAGCAGTGCCCTTGAATTCTTGTTTTACCTGTTCACCTGTAATTGTAGCTTATCAGAAGCACATCAGAAGCCTGAGGTAGAAATATAGACAGATCATTGAGCTTGAAAAAATGAAGCCGTGGACTCCCAAAGGACACAACAAGGCCAGAGCCAAGACTGTGCTTTGCTATGAACATAGTGAAATGTATTAGTCTCTCTATAACAGAAAGATAAATCCTTAAGATGTGCAGACAAATGTCTTAGAAACTTTCAGAGTGCTTTTGTGCTCAGCTCAAATGCTTATTTCTAAAAGTGGAAAAGAAGCTAATTCTCCATCTGCACCCAGTCCTGGCTTACAGCTAGAAATGCCTGCCAAGATAAACACTTAGACCCTAATCCTCAGCCTGGTGGAGTTAGGTACCTCAGTGCACTTGAGCATCTGGGCTCTAGCATCCACTTTGAAGATGGGCTTTTGAATAGAGTGCTTGCTCAGCACAACTTGTTGTTTCACAAGGATATCAAATAGCCTGACTTCAGTGATTTCCAACTAGGGAGGTGTTTTGAGGTGAGCATATAAACCTCTGCCAGTGCTTGAGAAACCTAGTCATACATTCAAAATGAGCACTAGTCATTTAATAACATTTCATTTGGAAAAATCATAAAGGATATGAGTAATAGGAATTTAGGAAAATTCTCACAAATCATTCAATGTCTCCTCTTAGAAGAAAAAAAGCACTAGGTAAGACGGCATATTTGCTACAGATGGCCTTTCGCACTTGCTGCAAGCCTGATGATGTAGAACAGCAGATTTGTGGCTTCTGCGTAGGGAAAATCTGCAGGAAACATGAAAACTTCTGAAACTCTCTCACTCATTTCTTACTTCTTCATCAAGCATTTATTTACAGAAGTATTTCTCCCGGGACAGACCATTCAGGAAAGAAAGAAGAGAGAAAGAGAGAGAGAGAAAGAAAAAGCAAGAACTATTCATATCCTGTGAAGAGAATGTAGCCTTATGACTTCTCACACTTCCTTGATTATCTTACAGAATTTAAAAGTAATTATCAGTATGTGAAAGAACATTCATGTTTTGTGTGCTGTGGATTTCAACTCGCCAAGACAGTGATGTGTTGCAATATAAATCATCAGGATGCTAAGAATGTGTCCCTGTGTTTTAGTACTATGTATTATTCAAAACATGAATGGTATACATGTATGATTTGAGCTGATTGAACTGAAGACAGGATCTCATAAGACTGCTTGTTTTAAACCAGAAATAAGAATGAATGACCCATACAAAACTGTATAAAACACCATACAAAATTCACCCTGTTCGAGTCTGAACTGAACCATATCTTGAAAGCGATTCAGTTAAGGGTGGTATAAACACTTGCTCTTTCCACATGCACTCACTCATTATAAATATCAAAGTATAATACTCAGGTTGGAAGCAGAGACTGAATAACTGGAAGTAAATGTCCTTCTGGAGAGGCCTTTGGCCCCTGAGTAGAACAGTACCCTCAAAAATTTTTAAATTAATACACAAAATGAGAGCTTAATAACAATTGCTACATTCATTAATGTTTAGAAAATATCGCATCACGACTACACTGTAACAACCCTGATTGCAGATTATTAGGCTGTACTTCAGCCCAGAATTTATAGCTCCCTTCTAAGTAGCACTGCCTGAGGTGACCAATGTGGATTTCTTGGGGTCATGGAAAATATCCTGCATGTCTACATCTATCCCCCCACCCCATTCAGATCAGTGTTTGACCCTAATCAAAGCTCTGATAAGCATCAGATTATTTCTAGACCTTTACATGTCAGATATATCACCTGGGTGTGGTACCACAGCAATTCATATTTAATACTGTCATGACCTTGTACTTAATAACTGCATTAAGATACTTGATAAGTATGTACAAAGTCCAACTCAAAGTAATGTATCCTCTGAATCATGACAAATGAATGGGGGTTTGTCATCTACTCAGGTTATCTTTTTTTCTTCTCTTCTGTCATCTGATAATTTTATTTAGTGACCAAATGCAACATGGTGGTTGCCTGGAGACTTCCAGTCGCTTGTAGATATGTTATTAAAAATGATGACCCTGAGGCTGAAGCCTGAGGCTGAAATGCAGGGTGAAAAACCTTACAACTTATTGTACATACGTTGCCGTCATGTTTCTTCTTTCAGTGGATGATATTCTAATAAACTGGATGTCTTGTTGTGAGCACCCTCTAATCCAATTTTCAGGTGATAGAAAATAATTCTTTTGTTTTTCTTGGGGAACAGATTTTGAAATCCAGAGAATTGTCTTTGAGAAGAAGAATAAAGTCTTACCTTTTAATACTATGATGTTGTAGCTGAAAAGGAAAATAGCTACACAATGCCAGGGACAAAATATGTTTGCTTCTGAAACACTGAAGAAAATTGTATTTTCAAGACAGTGTTCCTCTTTCATGTATCTGCAATTTATGCATCTAGTCTCTTAACGGTTTTCTTGTCTCATGTCTATTAGCTGATCTCCCAGGCCTCCCCTGTCCAGTCACTGGCCAGAAAGGAGCCCTTTTCTTTTCTGCCATTTTGAACACAATGCATCTGGATGCTTTTAGAAATCTACATGTGGACGAGAGGAATCAGGTTATGGAAGTGTCTATTCCTCAACACTAAATACGAGGTGAGGTAAAACAACTTAATCAGATGCACGTCATAGAGTCATAGAATCATTAAAGTTGGAAAAGACCTCTGAGATCATCTAATCCAACTGTCCACCTACCACCAATATTGTTCACTAAATGACGGCATCTTGATTAGGTCAGACATTGCCTGCTATGTCTGTAGGACAGACATAATCTAGTTCTAAGGAAAGAGTGAAAACGAAAACAAAAACAAACAGCTAGAAGCAAGGTAGAAGAGAGACTCTGAAAAACCTGAACTCCACCAATGGCAGGTTAACTCACAATGTCTACTTCTGAGGATTGACAGATAAAAAGGCAAAGGATGCTAGTTTGTTTGGAAAAGACTTCTCAGTTGCTTATTCATCATGGTTAACCTCTACACATTTATGAGCTTGTGTAAACCCCACCAAATATTTTTCTGAGTGTAACTTACTTGTGAGTGTAGCTTTTTTTTCCTTTTCTTTTTTTTTTTTTTTTTTTTTTTCGGAAACCACTTCCTTATAATTAGAAACAGTTTTTTTTTTTTTTCCCCCACTCTGCATGATTGAAAAATGACCACAGCTATATCACTGTGCACTACCTGAGGAAGTAATCAATCTCTCTTTTATTTTTTATACTATTTTAATAGAATGCTGCATATTTTATGAAAACCTATCTCAAAATAAATAAATAAATTGATTTCTGCCAGTGAGTAGTAAGTATTTGGTTTATATCTTGGACTTCCCTTAATTTTAATTTTAAATGTAATAAATTACTTCATTCTCAAGTGCCATTTTGAACATTAGTCCATTGTGAAGTAGCTAAACCAATAACATTTTTATCTGAGTTAAATGTGAATCAAAATATAATGAATGAATCTGTACATGATTTTTCGACTTTCTCCAATATTTTTTCACCTTCACTTGCATTTTACACTGATCTGCATACCTTTTATTTTGTAAGTTGGTGGGCAGAAGCGTGTGATTGCATCTGAAAAGTGAGTTATACATACAGGTATATGAATGTAGGCAGCAACTAAGGAAAGCCATCAGAAAACCATGTTTGAAGCCTGGGTAGAATCAGATATCTCTTTTTGTCGCTTCATTGGATTCCTCCCTTCATGCAATGTATAATGACAAAATTTGTCATTATACATTGCATGTATAATGCAATGTATAATGACAGGCTCTCAGCCAGGCTGAGAGAATTTTTATATTTTATATTTTTATATATTTTATATTTTTTCTTCCTTTTCTTCTCTCTCTTTTTTTTTTTCCTTTTTCCCTGTTTATCTTTTTTTCTTTTCTCTTTCTCTTTTTCTTTCCTTTTCTCTTTCTCTTTCTTTTTCTTTTTACTTTTCTTTTTACTTTTCTTTTTACTGTCTTCTGTTTGCTGTCTCTGTGTGGCAAGTATAACAAGAGTCACTAAATTCTTGCCCTAGGTCCAGGTTTGGAAAGTCATGTTTGCCATGGAGCCTCCCTGATTAGATTCTGGTGCAGGAACTCACCAGTGGTTGGGTGATTACTACTGTGGTTTCCTCTATGGTGTTCTTCATTATTCCCCCTTGGTCTGTCTGAAAAAAAAAAAAAAAGAGAAAAGAAAAAAGTGTGTGTACATGTGATTTTCATCCATCTCTCTTTCTCTTTGAATCCTTCATTGGTTTCTTAACAACCATGTATCACATGCAGACTCCTTGTACGGGTTTGAAAGACTTTCTGCAACTCTATAGACTGCAACTTCAAGTGCCTCTTGAAGTTCACAGTTATCTTGACGTCTACATCATTGATCTGAGCATGGGTGACCTCATCTCTAATCTGTTCATAGTAGAAGGGTTCTTGAAGTCTTACAGAAATATTGTCCCACTCTCCTTCCACCACCCATTAAAGCTTGTTTCTGTCATGGTGAGGCCCGATTTTATTGAATGATATCTTTAAAATTAATAGAAGCATCATCAAAACATGACTTGTGCCAGATCCAAGCAGTTTTGAGGGGAAGGCTGTGATTTCTACACTCTCTTAGTCCATAATCAACATATTGGTTGTTCTCATTGTAGCAACACATCTAAATTTAGACAGCAAAGTCTTTGCCTGTTAGATTGCCAATTTAGTCTGTGCCAAGTGCAGAGCAAAGTTCAGGCCCTGCATAGTTTGGCCCCAGGTTAAGATTACTTACAGCTGGAGTGGCATGTCACTGCTGGCTTGCTGACCAGGCATTCTTGCAGGTAGCACTCAGTGCTACACCTGTTTGGATTTCATTGCTGGGTGTAACTTAGGGTATTGTCTTTGACCAGTAAACTTAAACCTAATATGGAAATGGCTCCTTAAAGCCTGCCCCTTTGCTTGTGTGAGACCATGGAAATAAAGAACCGCTCACATGGTGTTTAGGAACCCTCTGTTTTCTGTGCAAAAATATTTCTGGAAAGGTACTGTCCATAGAAAGAGCTCATCTTCAGAGCGCCCTCTCCTCTCACCTTGAATCCGGCAACCTGTGGAATGACAGGCAGCCACTTCGATTTTCTCCAGTATTTGAGGGAAAACGCCCATTTTCTGAAAAGCTGAAAGTACATTGTGTGTGTGTGTTTTGGGGTAAGCAAGCATACTGGGTGATGAATGAGAAGAATTGTCCAGATCAACTGATCAGGTGTACATTTGTCCAAATCACCTTGAAAAAAGGAACAGAAAAGCAACATATTATGTAAAATGCATGTTGAAAGGTAGCACTGAAGATAAATTCTGTCTGCTGTGCTTAGCACAACTGCAAACTTTTCATTGCACTCCTCTGTTTGCTGGCAAATAGTACAAGGCTCGTCTTGCATCCAGGACATTGCATAATGATTTTTAGGCTTAGTCAGTATCTTACAAATTCATATGAGGCCCAGTGAAATGAAGGTAAAGTTTAATCTAATTAATTTTAAAATAAATACAGGTAATTTTTTTGTTTAAAAATGTCAAAGTAAAACATTTGAACTTAAATAAACACATTCCTTTTCCCCTAGCTGAAACAATTTCATGAATTTGCCATGGATTTCTGTGTAATTTTGTCTAAGCTCCAAACCTTATTTTTTGGAGAATAAGATACTCAGAGAAAAATGTTTCCAATTCTTTCCATATTTAGAAATGTGTAAGGGAAAAATCATATCTGTCTGCAGGATTAGGATCTCCTGCTCTTCCAAATGTATGGCCTTTGGAGTTGTAACTGGGCGTTTGTGCCAACAGCCACAAAGTGAGCTGATACTCATCAACATTGATAATATTAGCTATAGTTTTGGCAAGTTGATGCCAAGCAGCTAATTACCGTGATGCTCACCTCATCCACCTCATCCAAGCCTCTTCACTGTTGTTTCCCTGGATATGCCCCTGATGGTTTCAGCCTTCTCCCTCTAGCTTGCCTTCCTTCTCTCACTCCCTCCTTTGCTTCTCTCTCTCTCTTTCTTTTTTTTTTTTTTTTTTTTTTTTTGTGTGTGTGTGTGTGTGTGTGTATGTGCATGTCTATCCCTTTAGTTTATCACATTCCTGCCCCTACCCCAAGTGCAACCAGGGCTTGGGAAGACAGTACAACTGTGAAAATACCATAGTGTTTGCTGCCATAGATTTTTTTTTTTTTTGGTGTATTTTATCTCCTTTCTCTAATTTTTGGCTGTCTTGTCTGTTTTTACTGTAAGCAGTTCAGGGTGTGGACTGCCTCCTTCTCTTCATCCCCACAGTGCCTAGGATTGCAGATCTCTGTTTATGGTTCATTCTTAACAGCAATAACAATAAGCATGTAAATAAAATGGACAAGAGAATTTTATGTATTTACCTAGTTAGGAGATAGTGAAGAAGCACATTTTTTGCCTAAAAAATTCTCCCTATATGAAGAAAATAATTGTCATTCTGTAGTGAGATTCTTGCATGCTTATTTTACTTCAAGCGTGTTTTGTATTTTTATCTTCTACTGGCAGCCTTACGTGACTCCAGATAGCAGTCTCTCTCACACAATAAATCCTCACTCTTATTTTTCTTTCAATTTTCCTGCAGACCAACTTAAAATTTACCAATCTCCACATCCACAGCCTTACATAAATTCTGTTTTCTGTCCTGCTTTGCAAACCTAATTAACAGCAGAGTCCTGCAAGAACTCAGCATGTATAAAAGCTGGGGTAGGCTCCTGGGCTTCAGTTTCTTTTTAAGAAACAAAGTTGATAGAGGTATTCTGTGCATCCTACAGTGGTTCCTTATTTCCTGTGAGGGCAGTCTCTCACACAGCTGTTTGCCAGAATTTCTCAGACTCACCCAGCAAAGCTGGGATTGGAACAAATCAAAATGAACAGTTTCCAAGCTTTAATCCTACACTCAGTTCCCAACCTATGCTAGAAGGGCTTGCATACATTTTCCCCTCTCAATCCATGAAGCCTCTTATATAAAATGCTTTCCTAGGTCACTCAAAAATCATTCTGTGATGATTCAGTCGTCCATAATCTTTAAGGAGCTTTTGGCACTGCTTGGTAACTTCTTGGGAATTTGAGGAGGGCAAATATAAGGTGCACTGTATAAGTGTATGAGGGAAAATATTTTTTCAAGGCTCTTCATTTATAGCTCAGCAAAGATCAAGCATGAAAATAGTACAGTTTCAATTAGCTGCTAGTCTGGATGATACTGGCAAGCTGTAAATAAAAACCATCTGTGTTTTGCTGGACTGTGAATAGGCTCCTTTGAGCAGCCGAGGAATGGCTTGAGTTGGCTGTTGGAGGCTCAGAAAAGCCCCAGTCTGCATGACAGGATTCTGCCCTGCTCAGCTGTTGGCAGTTACCTAACACAGTTGTGTTTTTTTTTTTTTTTTAATTGACTTGCAACAAACTTCAAGTTAACCTCAAACTGAGGTCAGTCTGAGGCTATGTAGACAACGTATATGCATGATGCTGAAAATATCTAAAGGGTTCTGATTACTTCAACTCCTGTCAATCTAGTTACAGACCTTAACATAAGATAGAAACTATTCTGGTCCCACAGATCTCCAGTCCTCCTAGCAATGGGATAAGACCAGATCTCTTAGGCTATTTTTTTCAGATTCTGATTTTTTTTTTTTTATATCAGTGTTCAACACATGGTGTTCATTTCCCTACAAAAGTGGAACCACCAGAACTAAATGTGAACACAGATGAATCATATTTTCTACAAACTAAATGCTCCTGGGCAACAGAAGTCTCTGTCTGTAAAATAAATAAACAAATAAATAAATAAAGTGCAGGATAAAAAAAAAAAAAAAGTCTCACTTTCCTACATGTTTCTAAGGGCCACTTTCAAATTTAGTCTTTCAAAGAAGAAGCTAATCAGCTAATCACACCTGCAAGTTCTTGGCATGATGTAACGTGCTGCAGCGAGGTCTCCAGGTGCTGTAACTGATTTTCTCAGAATTTTGTCAAAATCGTCTTGTATGGGACCAGAGCTGATCTGATTAGAAATCTTTCTACTGAACATTAAAAATAGTTTATATTGAAATTATTCGTGACCATCAGTTGATTTAATTAAATTCCTACTTTTGAGAAACATTATGAAAATGTTCTTAAGCTATTAAATACCCATTTGTGTAAAAATATTTTCATAGCTGAAAAATTAACTTGGTCTACAGCAAAAGAGCTCCAGCTTTTTAAATGGTTAAAAGCAAAGTTAGTTTTAAAATGATCTACATGGAATATTAAGATTTACCAAATAATAACCTTTTTTTTCTAACCTCACAAAAATAGTCAAACACTCCAGTTTTGGCTAAGAAAAATGTTCAAACCTTGAACATTCTTGTAGAAGCACTGAGTGTGAAATGGCTTTTTAGGTGACATCGTTTCATTTTGCTAATCTGCCAAATCTATTCTTCACTCCCTGTGAAGTGGTCAGGTGTTAATCAACATTACCCTATTAGCTATGGTGTTCTCTGTTTTAACTGCCTGAGGATGGTATTGTTTGCACAGGTGCCCTAGCTGGGGAACTGAATTAATATCCATTTTTCTTGGCTGAAAGGCTTGTTTTTCATGTCTTGCCTGTCTTTTTGCAAACATAAATGCAAAATTACTTTTAGACTTGCATTTACAATTAGCTGTTTTCACACAACAGGCTTTCTTTCCTGCTGATGCTGGTTCATTAGTATGGAGATAAATTTTCATGCTTTCACCTACAGACCCGATCCTTTCCCCACTGAAATAATTAAATATGTTGCCATTAAGATCAATGCAACCAGTGCCTGATCCTGCATCACTATTCCTCTTCTCCTGAAGAAGTTGCATACTTTCCTAAAAGTGATGGTTAGACAGTAGGTTGCTGTCCATTAAACACAACTTTAAGGTGTGTGGGTTTTCCAGTTCAGTTCTTCTGTCTTCTCATTCATACTGAGTATGCTCACTTACTTGACAGTACCGTTTGTCATAGTCCCTTGCTCAGTATAATAGTCAGTGCATCTTTCTAATGAGTTAAGAGTTTTCCAAAAAAATTAAGTCCATTTTCTTCCTTAGGAGTCTTTCTTTCTGATTTGTTCCATAACTCTTTAAGGAAGACAAATCAGAGATCAGCATTGTATTTAGCATTGAAGGTGGAAAGGCTGATTTGCACTTTACGTTGCATCCAAACCCTATGACTTGTCCTCTCCCCAGTGTACAGGAGGGATTTCTAAGTCAGTTATTTATTTATTTATTTATTTTTAATTAGAAAACTATACCAACTTGCCCTGACAGAAGCCCAAGCTGTGAAAGGAACCCTGTTTCATAAAGCAAATACTTATTGCCTTTTCCAGGGCATTTGGTCTTGCTTCTAAGCAAAATGAAGCTTACTTTAGCTTACTACCTAGGAACAGACACATACTTTAACCAGTTCTTTGCAGGATAAAATGTGCTAGAATTTTCTGTATTTCGTTTTCCTTCTTCACAGACTTTCAGATTATTTAAAGCACTGAAGTGAAAATAATGTAATGGCTATAAGCGACACAATTCTCTGTTCAAGCATACCTCTCTCAATGCCAGAACAAAAGACTGTTTTCTGCTTTAGTAGACCAAAGACACCATTGAAGAACACCATGCAAGTAAAGGAAGTCTTAGACACATGAGCATTTGGCATACAAATGACTCTCTTCTGCCTGCACCTGCTTAATTTTGCCTACATTCAGTTTTGACTAGGTCCCTACCACAAAAGTGATAATGAAAAAACATCCAAGGATGGATGAAGCTGGTAGTTTCTTGTTTCATAGCATCCAGAATATTACCTTGCAAAGACAAATGTAGATTTTTGTTTATAACTTCTCTAGAAATCCACTTATAATGTTATCTGGAAGACTAATTATTAAATTATTACCTGTGGGAAAACTGGGTAGAGTACATGGAAGGAAGACCTTTCTCTACCCTAACCAGGTTTCAAATCCATGAGTGGTAATGGCTAAGAAGATAAAGGCAGTTTGATGATCTTACATACTTCAGCACTGTGTTGGGGAACATTTCCCAGATTTTGCTGAGGATGCCCAAGTTTTGGCAGCAAGAGAGAAGGGGAGGTGCGGGCAGGGGGGGGGGGGTCAATACGGGAGAGGCTCTCAGTACAGGGCCCAGCCTCTATCTGCCTCCCTTGTCACCAATCACATGGGCACCCTTGAGTAGTTTTGACTCACGTAAGATTTTCCTGCTTTAGCTGTGAAGGAAACAAAATGGCTGCTCCTTCTCTTTGCTATCCCTTGGCCAAAATGAATTTGAAAATATTAGTAGGATAGCTGGCAGACTGGACAAATGTGTGGTGCTTGGAGAAGCTAATTTTTGGAGGCAGAAACAAAGAGAGCCAGCATTTCCTTATCTCTGATTTTTGAAAGATTGTGAGCATCTGCCAACTCTTTTACTAGCTGGTGTTTGTAATTGCTTTAAGGTATTGCGTTCAAGTGCTGTAAGTGTATTTTGAAATTGCTTCTCAGGGGAGAGTTTTCTGAGATGCTACTGGATATAAAGTAAATGACGCACAGCTGAATTCCTTACCTACTTCTTCACCATGCAGTTCCAGTGACACAAGAAGCCACAGGCATGCAAGGCTCGCAGGTCCTGCAGCCGAGCCACCACTCCCTCACCATGCTGTTGCTTCTCCCTCCTTCGTCTGCTCCATCCTCCTGTGGCCCCATCCCTCTTTTCCTCCACAAACTTTTAACTCTCAGTGGTTGGACCAAGTGGTTCTTACCTCTCAGCTAGGACCCGAACCCTGTAATCATAAATCCATTAATTACTAGACTTCTTCTGTATGAATAGAAGTCTGGTAAGGTGCTTATTATTTAGATGACAGAGAGAGTGTTTCCTGTTTGTCTGGTTCTGTTCTTACGAAGTATCCTGCTACAAACAAGTGCTTTGGCTGAAGGCTCAGCTTTCATAGGATCAGTCTGGTTTTACCAAGGTGAGTCCACATCCTGGAGCCTGCAATTGAAGCTTAATGCCCTGGAAACTATTTTCTTGCTCACAGAAACTTTGTTTTGCTATGTTATGGTGTGGGCATGCAGAGCAATCTCTACATACTACTCTGTTGTGATGTCACTGTGCTGCAAAATGATACGCTGGCATTTACAAAGCAAGAAGAATTACAACCCCCAAAAAACAGATTTACAAAGTCTTTGTTTCTTACCAGGTCTGGAAAGGCAAAAACAAATCAACAATTTGAAACATATCACAGTAGTCTTTAGAGAGAATTTCAACTAAATGTTAGTCATTCTTCTATTACTAAGCTGATACATAATTGTTGCTGAGTACATAGGAAGCTTGCAAATTGCTTTAATATTGAAATGTCTAATTAAATATTTGGATTAACTAAATAATAGATTAAAAATGACGTGAAGGGACATCATGTGAGTAGCTGACTTTTCTGGTAATGGCCTTGGGAGAGAAGTATGTGCTATCAAACAAGCCTCTGCAGCAAGTGTGCAAGGAACCAATCTATTTCTGTATAAATTCTAAGAAAAATTCTGCACAGAAATAGTCTTCTGTAATTGATGCGATTTTTATTCAGCCAGTTCTTACATTGTTTGTTTCTTGGGAGTAGCTGAGTTGGATGAAATGCTATCTCCTATTTGCTCTCTGCATAGGGAGCCCAGGTGTCAGCCCTGTCAGCCCAGGTGCAGAATGGAGGGTATGCCTAACAGGTGATCCCCTTTTCCTAGGGATAAGTTGATTTCTCTGCTAACAGTGCAAATGGCTTTATTTTTAAGCACTAGTTACATCAGATCGAGGCTATTTCTAGAGCCTCACAAGCAATAATTAACAATTTCCTCTTAGATAATCCAACTAGGTTACTAAATCTAAGGTTAACGATCTTCTTGCTTTAAGTGGTCTTAGCGTCTACATCTACAAAGCCTTCTATGTTAGAAGAACAATTTAGTGACAGAATTACTTTGGAGGATATGCATCCAAACGATTGTTCTTAACTTATTCAATTACTTTTCTTAATGAAAACACTGAGTAAAGTGTTATGATTTCTTCTTTTTTTTTTTTTTTTTTTTTTTTTTAATGCATAATGAAGATATAGCAGTTCCTTCTAGTTATCCACAATGATTTTAGTTAAAAGGTGAATATATTACCAGAGGAAGTTAATTGTATATGGGCCAGCAGATTAATAGGATTTCCAATTAAAATGTCAGAAACATGTCAGAAGCTGGAGCCAGAGCTTCACAGCTCAGTGACCAAGCTGCTCCAAACAAACAAATTGGATCACCTTATTGATTCAGATATGGGTTCCAAGATAACATGTTTTCAGGTTGCTATTTTCAGCATTTATGTGGATGCTATTAGAGAGCAAAAATGCTGTATTAGCCATTCACCTACTGAATTAATGTTCATAAAATTCCCTTGTAATGACAGTGCTTGGAAGATTTCAGCCAATATGCACAGGCATATGGAAAGAGTGATGTATTGGAAACAGTTTTGAAGATTATGTATCTCCATGCCATTCATGATTTTTGAAAGAAAATTTATGACATAGTCACCTTTTTGTTTGCCATTGTCATCTGTAGTTTTGTGCATATCCATTTACAGAAGCATTCAACAGGATACTTCTGACAGCAGAAAACTAGAGTAGGAGTCTCAAGGCCCAGCACTACAGTGTTGTGATCAGGGTTGGTTTTGCCATTGTATCAAGTGTAGGTAGGATTATTCTTAAGACAGGCACAGACAACAGAAACTTGTGAATTTTTCAGGGAAAATTTATTTTAATTTTATTTTTATTTCTGCCTGTTTGAGAGTTTTTTAAAATGCCAACTTCCCTGCTTGGTAGGGGCATATCGTGACAATGTAAACCAATGTCTTGTAAAACAGTAGATTTTAATCTTTTTCAGGAAAAGTTAGAAGAAGATGATATAATTGTTGGGAGAGTGAGTCAGCCTCATTTCCTGACCAAATTCTATTTTGGCTTAATAACTTCCCTTTGTCTGAATTCCCCCACACTTGCAGAGACACTGTAGTTTACGTCCAACCTCACAGTATTCTGATGTGGTGTGATGTGGATCCTCCTTTCCACTGCGTATGTGTGTCTATGCTGAAGTTGTGGGAAGAGTGATTCTTGCTTGTTAAATCATCGCTCTACAGTCTTGAGTTAGTCTTTATGTAAAAGATGCTGTGTAAGTGTAGATTTCAAAGCAAATGTGTTATTATGATCTTTATTATTATTTATTCCTATTTTGAGTGAATACTTTGAACTATTGTGTAATGTCAAATATTTCTAATTATTCTTCTTTAAGAAAATGAACTAAACTCTATGGTCTCCAATAGGATCTGAGTTGGCATGTTATCTTTGATCTAAGTCTAAGTATTTTAGATCCCTCAGGTGGTGTTGGCATGACATGTGGATTGAGTTTCTGAAGAATCTCAAACTGTATAATCTCATATTGACTTGACAAGACAATAACATTTATCAAGGTGATGTCATATTTAGTGATGGTAAGGTGACTTTTCTAAACACCCTACAACTCTAACCAAAAATCTGACAAACAAGAACATGCTAATCTTATAACAATAAAAATAATTATCTTTAAAAAGGAAAACCTTCACCTCTCTTTACCTGTAAAGCATAAGGAGGTCGCCTTTGTGATCTGATGATGGACTGCCCTTGAATTCTTACATCATATACTAAAAATGTCAACACAGGAACCTCCAAAGGGATGAGCCTCTCTTCTGAGATGCGCTGAATATACACACTAGCTACGTTTGAGTCACTCAGTGAAGTACTTCTGGAATCTCAACACATTGCTATAGTATGTTACAGGTCTGGTGTCGCATGCCCTAATAGCAGGGTAGAGAACTGTAGCTAATCTCACCTTCATGCACTCAAGGCATAGTCACTCTTCACAGAAGTAGTACCACGGTGCTGTTAGACCTTTGTTGAAATTTCTGCTGTGTGGCAGCCTCACTGATGGGCTGGAATGGGCTGAGGGGTGACCCTGAATCAGTGCACCCCCTGGCTGTACCACAGAAGCCCTCCCCTGCCCCAGGGCTGTGCTCCTCCCAGGCAGGTTGCTGCCAGGGAAGCTGGGTGCCCACCACCCTGCTGGGCTCCTCCAGTTGGCCTCTGCTGCCCCGCAGCTTCCCCACTGGCACAAGTCAGCAGGAACCTTAAGTAGATTTGTTTCCTGATGTTTACAGGCTGCAGGTTGCTTTGGTAACATGGTTAAATGCCATCCCGGGCATGTTAGATTTCATCTGTGCTGTTGTCTTTATTAGATGACCAGGAATTCTCTTTTCCCAGCACACTAGTTCTGATGTTTATGTGGGACCATGGTCAGGTCAGCTCAGGCAGAGCAGGGCTCTTTCAGCATTGCTGTTCACAGGGGCTATGTTGTTGATTTGTCTGATTTATTTTCCTCAGTATCACAGTGAAACCAGCAAGCCTAGAACATGTCCCTTCTCCCTCTCCCACTGTGAGAGGATGTTAGGCCTGTGCCCCCTGCATAGGATGGGGAAAAAATGCTGCACTTCCATAGTGCATAACTCAGCTTTGCAGGCTCCCACAGAGACCAGAACCTCTGCAAACATCAGCATCAGATTTTCCATGTGTGGTAGAAACCTGATTTTACTCCAGCTGCCTCAGGTGATCAATGCACTGACACCAGTT
Organism: Anas platyrhynchos; assembly: GCF_047663525.1. Lineage (NCBI taxonomy): Eukaryota > Metazoa > Chordata > Aves > Anseriformes > Anatidae > Anas > Anas platyrhynchos. The sequence goes on along the minus strand of NC_092589.1, from coordinate 61,706,972 downwards.
ATCATATATGTGAGGTTATGTGGGGAGAGGTGGAGTCTCATTAGAGACATCTGAAATAAATTAAGGGATTTCCAACCCTTACTTTGCTTCTCCACAGGCACCATCTTATTCAGAAGTCAAGAACAACAACAACATGGATGGGGGGAGCAGTAAAGACGGACTCATTCCTTGCATTTCGAAGAAGGATCATGTCATTTTCATTTAGACATAAGCCTCACTGTGCACGGAAGTATTAAAGGCTTAGTGAGTCATTTATACCTAGCTGTACTTCCAAACATTGTGGTGGCTTTCATTGTAGCTCGATGTCACTGCCTGCATGTGTGTGCACAGAAGAGGATTGTCCACTGTGACCGACACGTCAAAAGAGGGGTTAGCTTATGCTTTATTCAAATGAATTAACAGACTAAGGGAATCCTGTGCCTGAACAGCTTCCTAAAATAGCGCTGCTTACTTGCTGTGATACTAAATCTGAGATTAGCATGGTGTTCTCCCTTTCACCTTTCCTTCTATTGCTTCCTTTCACAAAAAGAAAAATAAAGCCTCCTCCTAAAATAGGATATTGAGCATAACTGTCAAGGAACCTTGTTTCATCTGAAATCACATGATGTGCAAGAGAAAGATGAAATCCTGAAGCTCATGGAAGCTGACATGAGCACTGCCTGAAAAGGAGCTCTGTAAGACTCCCCAGAATTGCCCTAAAACTAGGCATAATGTATTTGTTTTGCAACGTCAGAAGATGGAGTAACACCAAAAACTCAGTTCTATTTTATACTATGTTTGCAAATGCTGTCTAGTATCAGTATAGAGCTTTTGGAAAGGGAAGGGAAGGGAAGATTTTTGTTTGTTCTTTTCTGGGGGAAAGGTTTCCATAAGTATTTTGATTGCTGAGCATTGAGGCATGGCAGATTTCCATTCCTCTCTACCAGTTTGAAAAGCGTTAGCAATGCAGGCCATCTCAAAGAGGTTGTAAGTTTATAAGGCATTAACTGACTTCAAACATAGAAGGAGTTGGATGGGTATGGGTCCCTGTTAAGATCTGTTGTGGTAAGAGTGCTACTTTTGGTCAAAATCTGCCTTAAATGATCTCATTGCATCTCAAAGTATTTGGCTGTATACCAAAGCCGTACTCTCTTTTGCACATCACTGTTTTGTGCATATGTGAAGTGACAGCGTCATAGCTACATTATGGGAAGCTCTGAGCAGTCCAGGAGATGAGAGAGGACTGCATCACCTCTTCTCCCAAGAGTCCTTGATCACCCAATAAACTTCCCTAAATGAGGGATTCAGGTTGTACAAACAGGTCTGCAAATTCTTTGTTATTACTCAGCAGTCTCTTTTCTTTCAGATATATAATAAAAACAATAAAGATTTATTTAGAGTCTGAAGGCCAGAATGCCTTGGAAACCCAATAAGCCTCCATTTCAGGTATAGCTGGGAAGAATTGTCTCTACTTTACTTCTCTTGCTGAGTTTTCACATTTCTCTAGTTCTAGGTTTTATTCACTGCAGTATCATAAGAAAACACTGTTCCTGGCAGGATTACACAGCAGGAAAGAAGAGAAGAGAAGAGAAGAGAAAAGGAGATTTCCATCCTAGTTTGAAGATTGGATAGAATCACAGAACTGTAGGGGTTGGAAGGGACCTCGAAAGATCATTGGGTCCAACCCCCCTGCCAAAGCAGGTTGCCCAGGTAAGCGTCCAGACAGGCCTTGAATATCTCCAGAGAAGGAGACTCCACAACCTCCCTAGGCAGCCTGCTCCAATGCTCCATCACCCTCACAGTGAAGAAGTTCTTTCGCATGTCAGTGCGGAACTTCCTGTGCTCTAACTTGCAGCTGTTGCCCCTTGTCCTATCCCCACAAACCACTGAGAAGAGGTTGGCTACATCCTTCTGTCCCCCACCCCTCAGATATTTATATACATTGAGGAGATCCCCTCTCAGTCTTCTCTTCTCCAGGCTGAACAGACCCAGGTCTCTCAGCCTTTCTTCATAGGGAAGATGCTCCAGGCCTCATATCATCTTTGTGGCCCTCCTTTCCAGGAGATCCCTGTCTTGTACCAGGGAGCCCAGAACAGTACTCCAGGTGAGGCCTGACTAGGGCAGAATAGAGGGGGAGGATCACCTCCCTTGACCTACTGGCCACGCTCCTTTTAATGCATGCCAGGATCCCATTAACCCTCTTGGCCACAAGGGCACTGTGCTGGCTCATGGTCAACCTGTCGTCTACCAGGACCCCCAGGTCCTTCTCCTCAGAGCTCTTCTCCAGCAGGTCGTCCCCCAGCCTGTACTGATACATGTGGCTGTTCCTTCCCAGGTGCAGGACTCTACACTTGCTCTTATTAAATCTCATTTGGTGTCTTCTTGCCCATCCCTCCAGCTGGTCCAGGTCTCGCTGAATGGCAGCACAGCCTTCTGGCATGTCAGCCACTCCCCCCAGCTTTGTGTCATTGGCATACTTGCTGAGGGCAGGCACTATTCCCTCATCAAGGTCATTGATGAAGATGTTGAACAAGACTGGACTCAGCACCGACCCCTGGGGAACACCGCTAGTCACAGGCCTCCAGCCAGACTCTGCTCTTCTGATCACCACCCTCTGAACTCAGCTAGTCAGCCAGTTCTCAACCAACCTTGACGTCCACTCATCTATCCTACACTTTCTCGGCTTTCCTAGTAGGATGTCATGGGAGACAGTATCGAAAGCCTTGTTTGACATCCACTGCTCCCCCCCCATCTACCCAGCTGGTGATGCCATCATAGAAGGCAACAAGGTTGGTTGAGCATGACTTCCCCTTGCTGAATCCAAGAACAGGGCTAAAATGTAGCTGCCTTTTCATAAGACATCCCTCCTCAGCTACCTAGGCCTTTTTTCCTAACTTTTTTTTTAATTGATGCTTTATTATATGAAAGACTCCCACAGAGTTCAAGGAGGGCTTAATCCTCCTGCATGGAGGTTAGCAGCTGGCTAGATTTGTGCATGGTCAGATGCATTAAATGTGCTCTAAGTAAGCAGGTCAGGATGACTCCTTCAGGTGACAGATGTGGTAGGTAAGACAGCTTAGAGCATGCAGATCTCTCAGATTTCCAGCACAGAAGTCTCAACTGCTGGACACAAGGCAGTAAAGAGCATACAAGTCTACCCAGTCATACGTCAAGTGAATTCTGGGCACAGCAAATCATCTGGCATGGCCAAAGTCTGCCTTTGATGCTAAATTGCAGCAGGAGTCATCCCCTCTCCTGTTCTGTGATGCCAGCTACCAAGTGCATTGGATAGATGATGGCAAAGCCAGCAGATGCACTTTTAGAGGAAGGGTGATTTATCTGCACTGGTGTGTGTAGGCATCTAGCTAGCAATTAAGTCCAAATTGCTTCATTGGTAGCATCACGGCTTGTAGTGTTTATTATTATTATTTTTTTTTCTTTTTCAGAAAATAAATTTGTGATACTTCAAGAACTTCAGTGTTACAGCACCTAAAATGCCTTTGGATTGGATACCTTCAAGATCAAGTCACAGTCATGCAGAGATTGCATCTCTGAAGCTGGAATTAGGAGAGATTCAGGAACCTCCATCCCTTGGTAGCTCTTGCCCTTGGTGCTATTTTATACTATTCTGAAGTTTTCACACCCATGGGAGTAATTAAAGACAATGCAAGAATATTACTTGAATTCCCTGCTTTTGGTGTCCTTATTATCACTGAAACATCAGGGGAAGTCAAAGTAAGCTTTCATGTGGGGAAGTTTAATACTTAAAATTTGTGGCATATGAAGTCACACTGCCATTCATCTGCTTGACCTTGACAAGTCTTTTATTAGTATTTTGTCTATTTATTATTTTATTTATTTTTATTTTTTGTATTATCTGATTTCATTTTTTTTTTTTATTGCTGCTATAGCAAGTTTTGCATTCAGCATATTATTCTCTGGCAAGAGGCTGTCAATGAACTCTGTGATTCAGCAAGTCAGCAGCACTGCAAGAAGGACTTCAGGGTCAAAGCAATCAGCTGCTATAGGCATAAAAGCATTGCAGCATCCAGAGTAGGCATGAAAAGAATCAATTTTTCTTTAGAGAACACAGAAACAATTTTTTTACAGTAGAAGGTAGAATCCAATTTTGTGATGATGTAAGGTCTTTTAAATATTTGGTGATGTCATACTCATGTGTTCTGGATGGAATAAGAACCAGGATCATGGTTCACATCAGTGATGGCTGGATTTGCAGTTTTATTTCAAACAGATGCCAGTCAAGAATTTAGATTTTTAGTGAAATGTCACTTAACCATAAGGAACACATTGACCTGAAAATTTGAAAAAAAAAATACCTCTCATGGGAACTCATTTTCTTGTGCAATGTGCATATTTTTGCTCTCACTTCCTTAAAATGCAACAAAAGAAACCAAAAGCAATTTGTCAATTTGGCTTAGAATCAGAAAATACTGAGGCAGAGGAAACTGCCCAGCATAAGATTTTTTTTTTCTTTTCAAAATACTAAATTTTGAACATGCAAAATATTTCCTGGCGGTTTTGCTTTGGCCATGGGATGAATGCTCAGGTCAGTTCCTCGTACATCTGCCCTCAGATGTTCACCTCTATGTGTTGGGTGATTGCAGCTCATCCCCATGTGGTTCAGCCTCATGGTATGGGACAGAAGTTGTTAGTGGTGCCCTGTAGTTCAGAGCCTGTAGGAGATGCTGGATTTAGTTCTTCCTGGTGACTTCATCTTTGAGAGTAGCAATACAAGGGGCTGAGAAAAGACATCTCTTTGCAGGACAAGTAGGCAGGGATAGGCCCCTGGGCTTAAAATCAGCTCTCCATCCAGCAATGACATCCCACTCCTGACAGCCTGTGTGAAGCAAAGTCAGCACAGGGGCACTGCATGCTTCACAAGCCAAGCCTAGCAAGATGTTCAATTCAGGAGCTGGGCAAGATGTATCTCGTGCCATGTTTACTTATTTGCAGATGAAATAAAACACAGCCAATAGCCAGGGAATAATATGCTCTAATGCACATAATAGCTTCCCTTCCGAGTGTACATCATCAACACCATTCAATCACCTTCTTATTATATGCAGCCAGGTGCATGCTCTTTTTTAAAAATCTATTTAATCATAAGCTACCATTGTAAAGTTTAGGATAAAAAAGACATTTGAACATGCAGAGAATGGAAAAGAACATTTTTTTCTCAAGTTAGTATTTTTAAAGCAATTACTATTCATGCATGAAAATCAATCCAGATAGAGGAGTAATAAAAACTGGAAATGGAAAGGAAACAATTTAAAAAAAAATCAAAGTTTTTTTCCATTTTAAAACTGCCAAAGCACATGTAGATAACAAAAAAAAGGTCTATTTTGAACAAAATAACATTTCTTTTTAGAACTTTAAATCAGAAAATGGTTACTGAGGAAATCCTCAATCACTTCACAAGCTGTGCAATTTCTAAACTATGGATCTTCTTGAAAATAATGGCCAAAATTTATTAAAGTTTTTCTATAAGGTGTATTTATTTTTATGCCATTCTAACCTTTTAATGAATCTCTACAGAAAGTAGCAGGAAAAAGACAATTTCTTTTAGAAACAAACCAACAGTCCATTCTTGTTCATCATCTGGAGATCAAAGGTCAACAGAGATAGCAGTTTAGTCTGTAAACCATGTCTGTGTGGCTTTTAATAATGCAGTGAAATAATATATACATCAATTTTTGTTTTCATTTCATGTGAGCACTTCATTCTGATGCTGCGTATTTTCTTGTGAAAGCAAAATCCCTGCTAGTATAGAATAGATTATTAAACCCCCACTTGAAAATGCATGCAGACACTTTTTGGTTTCCAATCAGAAGATTGTTTCATTTCCTGGTTTACCAGTTTAGCACCTTTTCCCCAATTGGTCAGTTACCACCAAAGATGTTTTTCTGAAGAGGATGGTCCTGCTGGGGAGGTGGCTTCTACCTCATTCTGTCGCTCTGAGGAGGTTGCCACCAGCAGGGCTGGCCTGCACACCCCTACTGGCTGGAGCTGAGCCCTCCAGGTGGGACAGAAAGTCACCTCTGGCATGGGGGTCAATGACAGGAAGACAGGAGAGGTAATGCTTTCAGGCAGCTTCCAGCTGAAGCTAGAAGCTGCTTGTGAAAACAAACAAACAAACAACAACAACAACAACAAATGAAACACAAACAAACTCAGAGCAACAGGAGAAAAGCAGAGTGCGAGGCAGATACATTAAGACCATCGAGGACTCTGGACAGGTCTCCTTCTGGTCCCTTCTATGCATACAGGTCAAATCCTGCATAAGGAAGGTTCTGAACAAGAAATATGTTCACTTCTACAGCTGACGTTGGCATGGATTATTATATTTTTAGATATTTCTCAGGACTCTACAAAAGCACAAAACCCCATTTATGTCTAGTAACTCCTAAAGTCATAGACAACTGCAAACATGGATATTTCTGGTGGTCTTTCCAGCTCAAAGGAACTAGCAGATGCTTTGCATTTTGCAAGTCTGATTGCATATTTTAGGCAAGAATATTTCCTTCTATTGGTTTTGAAATTAGATAGGTACAGGGAAATACAGAAGTTCTTGTTATTAGCGAAATTATAGACACTGCCCTCAAGGGACACTAGATCAAGTCTACTTGAGGGTATATTTATTTTCTTATCCCTGTACCTTAGACAGTTCCCTGCTCAAGTTTTTAAAACTTACCTTTAAAAACATATCCATCATAAAACAAAGATATCTTAGGAAAAAACCTTCCTGTTTCTAATTTGATTTTGCTCTCAGCAGCCTACTTAAGAGAGTAAATGACTTTTAGAGATCTGCCTTTCTCTAGATCTAGTTGTTGTTGAATCAGCAAGGAAAGGACCAACCTGCCTGGTGTCCAGTCCCAAAACACTTTAATGGAAGGCTGCTGCCAGGCTGAATATCATGTGATTGTAACAGAAACACCTGTGGAGAGCAGTAGCCCTGTAGCGGCTAATTTAAAGAATAGCTTGAGCTTCATCTGGAAGTTTGCCAGCTGTTAGTCAGAACTGTGGAGTTTCTGAGATCTTCATGGAAAACACAGCTCAGAGACACAGACTGTGTCCTGCTGCATTGCCTTAGCTATAATCTCAGAGTGGCTTGAAGGTGCAGCTCCACGTAGCTGTAATTTGACCTCAGGGTGACAAACTGAGATCAATAAACACTCTAAGGTCCATAGCAGCAAGCAAGGACAAAACATGCCTGCCAAACACGGAGCACAAAGGGCTTGGCAAGCCTCTGAAGTTCATTATATTTAGTAACTTACTTACTGTATTGGATTTGCTGTACGTGGTGCAAACATGGATTTAGAACTATTGGGAATATCTTTTGTAATGCTCCTCTAGTGCGTTTAAGGACTTGCATTGAAAGATCTAAGTAATATATTCCAGGGTTTCCTGCTGCACACCACAAAGAAACAAATAGACAAAGCCAAATAAAATGTGTTCATTTTCTCCCAGTACGTTGTACAGCTATTGAGAAGTACAAATTTGCCTATTGTTTCTCCACATAGAAAATATTCAGAATGATAACCTCAAGAAAAATAGGTAGCATAAGAGTTATTATTTCAAAGATCATCACAAATGTCTTACCTTTTAGTATAAGAAAAAGTTGTTTTGTACTGTGAAGTACTATGAACAGATACGGAAAAGAATAATCTGTTGACAGATTTTTGGTTCTGCTATTTAAAAATAGCTAAATGGATATATATATATATATAAGTGTATACTTCTAGCCTGAGAATATATACTATTATTCTTTTAACTGGTTTAAGGCCAATATACAAACTACCAGGCAGACCTGCCTACCCAGCATAGCTGTGATTAGTTTGATTTCAGACTTGAGTTTACTCTCCAGCTCAGTTTGCATCTATAACAATTGACAGAGTTGATGTTACATTTACAGTTATGCAGCAACGAATGGGAATGTGGATCAAAAGACATGGCTGCCTTGTTTAGAAGCAATGCAGTGGGTTTGCAACCTCATGCTCTGTAACAGATTTTTGTTTCTGGTAGCTCCTTTTCTGTTTGACAAAAGGGATGCCACTGCAGTAAGGAGCCCAGCAGCCAAAAGAAGAAAAGATCTGGTTCAAACAAGTACCTTTAGTAAGTAGGAACCCCAGCAGGAAGAGGCAAGGGATTACCTGAGGAGGCAAGCTTCAAGGAAATGAAAGAGACAGAAGTTCAAGGTGTGTGCATATCTGTAACTTACGTAAAAGGCTGATATTTTTCTGTCTTGCCACATTTGGACATTGTGTCTTTTCCAAAATCACATCAGATAGAACAAAGTATTTGTGTTAGGCAATTACATAAAAATATTGGCCCCGAATCAATGAAAGTGTGAGTACAGTTCTATCTGAGGCTTGGGGATGTTTGAGAGAGAGAAGGAGAGATTTCTCTTTATTGATAGCTCAGTGTGATTTATTTTCTGCTAGTACAAGGAACTAGCCTGCTCTAATTTAAAAGCAAAAGCTCTAGCAGCCTATTGCATGGGTTATTTTTAAGATGTCCTGCTTTTCATTTACATGTTTTGTATTGTGTTTCCAACTTGCCAAACACTAAAGTGACTCCAGTATAAAGTTTTCTCTAATTTAGAGTACAGAAATGCTAGATAGTAGACTTATGCAGGCCCTTGATAAGTAGGTTGGTTTATTTTGCACCAAAATGCTTACAATATACGTGCTTCATCCCCTGCCTTCATAGGAATTCCATAAGAAATATCTTGCAGGGGGAAGGAGTGCTTATACACAGGGAAGTGGTCAGCACACTCTACTTTCAATATTCCTGCTAGATGTCATGAGTATGGGGCATGAAATGACATCTACCCAAAGGCTTAAGTTATCTTTGGGAATATAAAATGAACATTATCCACAAGTCAGTAGATTCTTTATGAGTAATTTGCCACCTACACATACATTATTAAAGCTCTTGATGCACCCGAGTGCTCATCTCTAAGTTACAGCAGTAATATGAAATCCCACAAAGTTATTATTACACAATTTTTCTTGCAAAGATGATATTTTACGGCTGTAATCACTTCCCTCTTGGAGACTCCACAAAATTTCATCTCCATTACTTATGATTTATAGAGTCAACTTTGTGCACATATCATGAGCTTTCCTGTGGCCTGCTGAAGCACAATTAATGGAAGCTGTAATAAGGAAGGCTGATTTCCCTCGTCCTACTAAAGAGGAACCTTTGCAAATAGAATGTATTTGGAAGTTTCATACAAAGTAAAACACCACTGTGTCCCTCCTCTGTTAGGAGAGGAAACAGGAAGGGGGGAAAACAATTAAAATAAGAGGAAAACAGAGAAGAACAAGAAATATTGAAATCAAAAGTTATAGGGAACCTGACTACAATGGAATACGAAAGTGGAGAGAAAGCCACTAGCATGAAATAATTATGTATTTGCTGCTCAGTTCTGGCAATAATTTTTTTTACACATAGAAACTTTTTGGCTTTGCCTTTAAGATCTCATTGTACTTCAGACCACATGCGCTAACACAAGCGGAGAAAAATCCTTAGTTGTTATTCCTGCATGGGGAACCACATGAGCCAAACACCAGGAACAAAAGCAACACTCTCTGCACAGGAGCAGAGAGCTGTCTGCACAATGGCTTGGAGGATCCAGGGTCTAGGCTGGCACATGTTGAGCAGTTCTTTGTCCTTAGATCCTCCTGATGAAATCAGGTGTGGAAATAGCACCATGTTTTTCAAGGACGAGGAATACAGAGTGCAACTCAATAAAAATTCCACTATGCTCCTTCATTTCCTCTTCCACTCTGCCTCAGCGCAGTAAGGCTCCTCCTGCCTACTGCCTGCAAATGAACCTGTCTGGGGAGAATAAGGCTCAGGCACGATATTGCTTACAATAATGCTGTCTAGGCTAAAGAAGGAAGTATCACATAAAGCCATTCACTTAGTGTAAAGACTTGTCTTTTTTGTTTCAACCCTGTGCACCAAAATGCTTTGTACTGTTTTATATGAGAATGCTATTAAACTCACATGTGGCTTATGATGAGGTCTAAAACCTTTCACGAATTCATCTCTTATTCTCTAGCATTATTACTTTTTAGGTGAGGTCTACAACCACAATTATTCCCAATAAAAAGTATAGCATTGACTGCTGTTAATACCCTTCTGTTGTGGATTACTTCTATGACAGTAAGCTTACCAGATATGGAAGAGGAAAGTCTCCACTATACTTTCCTTTATAACTTTCACAGCATTCTTGTTTTTCTCTTGATTAGCAGAAAAAAATATATATGTAATGAGATTTTCCCAATTTGCTTTGACCTTTTTGTGTAGCAGGTCCCAGGAGCTCAGAATGCAGAGTCTTGCTTTCCTCCTTGAAAATATGTCTGTGTACTCACACCTTCAGATTGAAGTTTAAATATTTTGGCTGCTCTGCTAAAACCCTAACTTGGGCTTCCCACTGGGATTTTACAGCAAGAAAAGATACATTTCTGTTGTCTTTTTACTTTTGAAATATTTTGTGTACTTGAGTTGAACTATCTTTTGTTTAGAATTTAGTTTTGTGTTGTTTTGTCTTAAAACAGTTCAAGGACTGAGTAGGGAGGGTCAGAGTATTAGACTTTAAGAAATGCATGAAACAAGTGATTGCAGAAATAAAGCCAGAAGGCAAGACAGATTGGAGATTTGGAGAAAATGTATGATTGCATTTTGTGATGGTGTCTAATCACAGTTATTAAAACAGAAGGGTAATGACTAAGTAGGTAATAAATCTATGTTCTGGAAAAAGAGTCATCAGTTTGCAGCTGAGATTATTATACTATTTGTAGGTGTGAGTCTGAATATTCTCATTTATATGTGTGCTAATCCTGTGTATGTGTCTGTATGAGGATTTGTGCTCCCACGCAGAAGGCTTTATTTAGATCCGACATACACATGAGATGTGCCATTTGTTTTTGTGTACCACCTTTTGTTTCCTTTTAAAATTTTGATTTTTTTTTTTTTTTATATATATACTCTTAAATTCCAACTGAATGTAAGATTGTAAGCTTGTGGGAGAGGTTACATGCTTTAAGCAGTCATGTGCTATGACTTATAATATGAAATGGCTTCAGCTTCTACAATTTTCCATGAAACACATTGCCTAGCTTTGTATGAACACATGAGTAGATGTAAAGAGAGAGTTTCAAAGCTGACATCTTGTATGGTACTACTCTGTTTGCTAATACATATTCACCTTTGGCATATATATACATACTGATTACTTTGCAACAGTAGGATATGTATACATACATATGTTTTGACATCGGCACTTATAAAAATATTTATATATACAAACACAGATGCGTATGTGTTGCTTGTGTAATTGTTGCAAAATAGGCAGAGAAAAATAACTGAGGCATGAGCATGTACAGTTGTCACACTGAGTATTTTAAATAACAGACTACTGTATGTACATATAATGCACATGTGTATTGTTTCTCAAAAAAAAAAAAAACAAAAAACAAAAAACAACAACACACCGCCACTAACAAAAAACAAAACAAAACAAAAAACTACTTGTTTTCCCATCAGTAGGCAAAACTACAGGTCATATTTGTGTAAAATAACAGCATATAACATTACAGTAGTAACAACAGACAATGTACTGACGGCATAGAACTTCCTGAAAGACTATTTAAATGGAAACCTTTGTCCTTTCCACAGAGAGATAAGCTCTTCTTCAGGTCACAAATTGTATCTCTTTCCCAGAAATATCACCTTCTTTCTGTTATATTATTATAGTTAATCATCCAAACACTAAATAAAAGAGAGAGAGAGAGGAAAGAGAATTTGGGAAGCAAAGACATTTACTAGGGAATAAATTAGTTACCGACTAAACATTTTCAGCATTTTGATAAGATGTTTCTTGCGTGCCAAGAGACATTGCTGAGTAGGTGTCAAAAGTCCAAGCAGATTCAATCTAAAGATAACCTCAAAGAACATTCCCTGCCAGCATTTTGTTGATTTTAGCAGTTCAATATGTTTCACAACCTGAGATGAATTTTCATTACATATTGTTGGTAGCATATGGTGCTGCGGGAAGCTCCAGTGACCTGACTGGAATTTTTCACCCACTCAGGAACAATTTTTGCCATTAGGCAGTCTGCATGGGGGCTGGGGTGCAAAGTTCTTGCTGCGCTGAAGCTGAAGTACATAGCAACCATGTTTTGAAGATGCAAAATCTAAACACAGTTCTAGGAAAAAACAGAGCTTCAGAATTAGAGAAGAGGTAAATAGCTAGGCTCTGGGGAAATCTGACCGCTGGAGACTGCTGCAGATGCATTTTCTCATAGAATGCAAGAAAGGGTAATAGGTCTTGCTCCCTGTGGTGTTGCAACTCCTTTATTTCACACCCATAACATAAATAAAGACACAGGTCCCTGAGTAGAGGGTCTTCTGAAGGTGGGTGGGACATTAATGTCTCTTTAAAATACCCTTTAATGCATTCCCAGAAGTAATTGTGGCTTTGGGGCTTGTTGTAATTCCTGACACTTCAGACTCTGGGAGATCTGCCTTCAAAGGTATGCAGATGTCCAGTGCTGCTGTGAGGTCAGCTCATTTCAGACAGATGGTGTGCCCAGATGCATCTAGAGCAGAAGCAGTGGGGTCTGTATTTCCCCCATGAACACTAGTGGGTGCCAGGTGGGCTTCCAGCCATTCAGGCAGGAGCTTTCTGATGGCCACAGAAACCTTCAAGCCATGCTGGAGCTCAGACTGCTGCTGTGTATACTCAGCTGTGCACAAGGGGCAGCATCCTTGGGTACAGACCTCTTCAAGGAAATGCTCAGGGCAGCTTTGTTTGTTCCTGGGGATCTGTTTTTATCACTTTGCTGTCTCTGCTGAGCAGTGCTTTAAGAAGCTAGATGCTCAAGAGCAGCCACAGTTGTGTACCAAGAGTCTTGACTTTGAAAGCCTGTTTACCCATTTTGTCTACTTTGAAATAGTGAGGTCTGAGTGGGATGAAACTTGACATCCTGTTGATTGGGCAAAAATGCTCCATGCTCCGCATGTTCCAACTCTGTTATACCCTATAAATATGCTCTGGGTATGCCCATGTGGGCACATCTGGAAGGCCCACTCATCTCTTACCAAGGTAACTTCAGAGAGAAGAAACAAATGCCTGTAAGCCAAATGCTGCAGCAAAGCCTCCTGACTGCAAACTCTCAGTGTGTGTATCCTCAAAGTCATCAGTTCCCAGGAACTGGCAAAGTAAAAATGACTTTTCTAAGGACAATGCTATAGCTCACTGTGTAAAGAAGCATGTGGCTGAGGTCATATGTTGCTACTGTGTTTCAGGCATTAAGAGGAAAGTACAAAGGGGAATCAAGCAGTTGACTCAGAATAGTCGTCTTTTTTTTTTTTCTTGTGGCTGAATTGTACCCACAAGTGTTTTATAACTATGGACATCCTTATATATGCTATTACAGTATGTTATATTATATAAAGGCAATAAGATTGGAGAATGCAATGCTTTAGTCTAATCTTCACCTATCTAAGTACTTGTTAAAGCAGGAACACCCATTAGTATCACTGATAATCTTTGCTGGATCTTTGTTAAAATATATTTTGTTTTCCAAATAGGATAAAATTTCTGACACAATCATAGCAAAATAATTCAAACATTGTTTATCTTTTGACTTCATGCCTATCAGTCACTGTTTAGACTCAGACTTACAAACAGAAGCAAATCATATTTACACAAGAGCACACTAACCCCTACCTTTTAGAGTACAAGATGAAAAAGTAAAGGAGAGCTGAACACATGTGCCACTTGAAAAACTTCAAAATGACTTTGGTTGATATTTGTCAACACAAGCAAAATATGATTGAGCAACTTCTTACAGCATGACATCTGAAATGGCCAGAAAACAGGAAAAAGAATCCCAAAAACATCAGTATGCTTTGGATTAGATTATACAGGCTGGAAGAACAAAATACTAAAGAATTGATCTACATACAGGCTACAGATAATCCTTGTTCATAAAAATTAAAGAACTGAACTTCCTTATTAAATATAATTAGATTTAAAGTAACCATCGTACCACACTTGCATGGTGGATGAGAGCATCTCTTTTGCTAAGTTTATTTGCTGTCCAACAGAGCAGAGTCCTCAACATGAAGCAGGGTCTCTGACCACTGCTGGAATAACATGTAAAAGGATACTTTAACATTGCTCTTTGGAGACCTGGAATTAAGTTTTCTGTTTAGCTGTGATCATTACATTGACAACACAGTTTGAGGTTATGAATGTTTTGTGGTTAATGGGGCTCTGGAGATCTGGGTTCAGCTCCTGGCTCAAGCACAAGTTTTCAGCTGCTCAATTAATCTTCGTGTGCCTCAGTCCCTAAGCTGTAAAAGTCAGATAATAACATATTTTCGTCACCATCCTATGTAAGTTTCATCAAGTTGGCATATAAACTCTCCAGGGCAATGATAGCCTTTCTTCAGGTCTCTGTAACACCAAGTACAATTAGGGTCAGGTCTTGCTGTGTTTCTACAAGATATGCTCTATCAGAACAAAGAATAAATGCAAAATCTTTCTCAGTCATGCTAGATTTTAATTTCTTGGTGAAGCTCACAGTCTCACTTTACTCCAGTTCCCCCGCATAGCCCTTGTAAAGATTTCTTTTATTCTGGGCCACCTTCTAGAAATCACTCTGTGCATAAAAATTCTTCTGACTCTGATGTGATGCTGGTATGCTTCTTTCCCCAAAATATGGGATGTCTCAAATTATTAAAGAGGATATCAGACCCTGCCATCTGACAGTGCCATCAGAATGCTCCACAGTCCACCAATCAAGGAAGAAATAACCATTTATTGCTAAGTATTCAATTAAAAAAAAAAAAAAAAAAAAGCATAAAGATTGCTTTCCAGGTTCATCATTATCTCTCTTCCTTTCCCTTTTTAAAAAAAGAATTACTGGTGTAGCGATTATGCTGTTGAGTGAATTGTCTTCCCTTTCTGCACATTTTCTTCAGTGAATATTCAGAGAAATACTATTTTTGAAGGAGTAACACCTTCCTAAGAAAATTGCAGTGCATTGACAGAGTATCAAAAGTAATTCAATTCAGACCCAAAGAGGAGACTTTGCGCTATGCCACCGAGTATGCACAGGGCCATGTTTACTTATCTTCATCTGAAGAAATCTCTTCCCCACAGCAATGCAAATGGCAACCTTCAAATTATAGGTATTAAATCCTAAAAAGTATAAACACACCAAAGTGAAGCGGGACCTGTTATTTTTAAAGAGTCTTTTTAGATTTTTGCTTCATTTAATTTTTACCTGCAGTGGGTAGTGGAGTGGTTCAACACTATGGCAGTAGAGGCAAAACATATTCCTGATACTTATAAAAATGTTCACTCCTTTTTAATTTTCTGTGGGTTCCTGACAACTTTGTTTCTATGGTCCAGTTATGCACGACGAAAAAAAAACAAAAACAAAAACAAACAAAAACAAAAACAAAAACAAAAACAAAAACAAAAACAAAACAAAAACACGTCCTTTGCCACTTTTGAATTTACTACCTTTTCATTCATTGAATAGTCCCTTGCTGCTCTGCAGGCGTGATGCTTCATATCTATCATTTCCAGTTCTTTCATTATCCCACAGACTTGTACATGTCCCTTCTTATTCTTCTCTTTTCTGGGATGATCAATTCTAACCTTTTCAATTTATTTGATGTATGAAAGCTTTTTCTGAACCTTTGCTCTTTCCCATCATCTGTCTACAAACTCCTTCATTTCCACCACATCCTGATAGATATCTGTGACTGGTGCTGCATAAAGGATTCTGGAGAAGTCTTTGGCATGCTGTTAGAGACACACATCCTAAGGGAATTTATATTCTTCTGTCCTATTCTTTGTTTCAGCTGCCTTTAAGATGTTTTTAGACAGTGCAAGTTTTTCTGCAGTGATGCATGTGACTTCCCTAAGTTAGTGCAAGAGGGAGGGCACTCATGCTAAAGAACTGCAGAAGCTGATTTTTGCTTCCCTGGCAGGTGGATTTGTTAGAGGGAGACAGTAGGACTTTAACCTGCAGTGTCCTTATCCACACCAGATACAGTGAGAGTTCCTCCCAGTAGAGAAATGCCCCCAGGTGTTTAAAGCATTTACAAACAGCTCACATCTTCCTGCTTCTCTACCTAAAAATAAAGCATTTTACTAACCCGGATTTGACTGACAAGCTCTTGACATGAGATGCAAAGGTCAAATAAGAAAATAAATGAAAAAATCTGGGCTTCCAGCAGGTGTGTCATTGATTTGTAATCTTCTAGGTAAAGGCCTCTCCTAAGATACTGCTCTCTGCAGACAGGACTCTCTGGTTATTATTCTGTCTGCAGAAGGTTTTTTTCCAGATAACTTATCAGCCTGTTTTCAAAGTGAACTTAGTGCTACTGAAAGATGCCAATTCAACAGCTGATGGACTGTAGTCCCTCCTTCAGAGGGACATGGGAACACATGTACACCCACAAGCTGTTCCAGCTCCAACGTGCTGGAAATGTGACTCAGTCCAAAGGGAGCTTTCTCAGATGGAGAGAATTCATCTTCTGTACTGATATTTGTATGACCCTAATTACTGTGTTATCTAAATTATTCATAATCTAGAGCTGTACCATTGTAGGAAAATGGGGCATTTGAAAGGTATGTGTGCAGTCACACATGCCACACTCCAGAGCCACAGAGCAGCAGCCTGTTCCTCAGCCAAGGCTGCTGCTACGGTGTCTTACCGAGGTGGGCATGTGGGAATGTGTGTTTTGCTGTGGGAGATGTGCAGCAGCTGCTGAGTGTATGCCTGGCAAGAATTTGCCCACACTCCTTCTCTTCCTGCCCAGCTGCAGCGCTTCATCCAGGCTGCCATTTGGATGGCTGCACACTGGATATCCGTCTGGTTTATCTGCTGCATTAGCCAAGTAATGTACATTAGTTTGGTTTTGCTATTTATCAGTATGTGAATGTGCTTTCTCAAAACAGGGTCAAACCAAATTCTCATTTCATACAACCCAGCAGGTTCTTAGGCATTAAACTCTAGTTTAAGGATACACTGCCTCACTCACTGACTGAGACACCTTATCCTTTAGTTCATTTAACTCTGGAGACATTTTCTAATTCCCCATTAAACTTCTAAATATTGATTTCCTTTCTCATTTGGCTGGGAAATAAGGCCAGGATTACCCTGCTGAGAGCAAACACCCAATTTCCAGAAAAGCAGGCTGCCAGTCCCTGAACTGCTGTTTGGTGCCATCCCTGTCACTCCTCCCAAGCAACTCAGGTGACGAAGCTCAGAGCAGCTGACTGAGAGGTGCCCCTGCACCACTTGCAGCCCCGCAACCCCCACCAGGGCACTTTGGGCAGTTCACTCAGCTGCAGCCAGGTCCTGCTTACGCTGCTTGGGGCTGCTGGAGATTGCAGGCCTTGCCCGGCACTGTTCGCAAGCAAGGCTGCCAGAAGAGCCAGCAGAGCTGCCAAACAGCAAGCAAGATATGGGGCATGCCAATGAGGGGAAAGGATGACAACAGGCCCTCCCAGTCGGATGTAGATATGCTGGTCTGAGCAGGGAGCTGGCAGAGAAACTGCAGCCCCAGCATTTCAGGCAACAGAAAGGGATGAAGTCTGCACAGGGCAGAGGTTCACATGACTCTGGATGGTGGAGGCCTAAAGCACAAGTGAGTCAAGGTGCAATGCTCTCACCCTAGCCACAGGTGACACAGCTGGGTTAATGGTGTCCACAGGCGCTCTGGTGGCACCGGGGCAGGCTACATCAGCCATGATGTGATACCTCCTGCTCTCTGAGCAGCTCCTCCGGGTCACAGCAGGGATCGCAGCAGGTGATGTACCCTGCAGCTGCTACAGTTCATAGCACTGATGACGGAGTATTTGTGCTTACATGACTGGCCATGCATGGAGATTGCTTGAGGCACAGGCACACTTTGTTTTCCCTGCCTTACATCATGCCACCTTTTGCTACCTTGCTGTGGGACACTGGCAGAGAGATGGGGCAAACTGAGGGGTCAGGGGTAGAATCTGGTGACTTGGTTCACTGCACATGAAATGTTCAATCCAGCCCAACCCAGATGTGCAGAACACAGGAACAAACCATGATGGAGATGTTTCCTGTTGACCATAGGAGTCAAACTGCCCAGGTTTATCCTCAGGTATCTCTTTGTAATGGAGTTCTGAAAGTCTCCAACTGCTATGCTGCAAAAACATCTCTCAAGAAATCTTGCCAGACACCATATTCACATCCACAGCTTCGTTCATTGCCAGCTCTTACATCACCTGTTGTTGGCAGACTCCATCAATAAGAACGGCTTTCTGGCAATTATATCAGCCAGCTTTCTTCTTTATATAGCTGTGTTGTTCTGCATTTTGCATCAGCTGCTGTGGTTTCTGAACTCTTCTTGAGAGCTTTCAATTGACATATTTGCCTGTAGTTTCCAGTTTTAATACCCTTTATTGCAGGTACAATTCTCTGACACATACACTGTTTTTTCTTTGGGAACAGACCGTTAGGCCACTAAAGAGCCTTCTTGGGGGATAACAGATGAATCCCCCTGAAATGTTCAGAAATGTAAGATGGATCCTGCAAACCTATCAGTCTGCTTCCAAAATCCCCAGTGAGGGCTTGGAGTTTGGGGATGGTTGGCTGGGGATTAGGTGGAAGCTGTTATCACAGGCTGGCTAGGTTGTGTATTTCCTTCAATTCAATCCCTGCTGTGCACAGAGCAGCAATGTACCTAACAGCTGCGCATTCTTTGCTTCCCTTTTGAGCCCTGCTCTGGCCAAAAAAGCCTTTATCAGAGGATGCATTACGGTACCTTTGTTCATTAATGATAACCGAGGTAGAAAACAATTTCTGCTTCATCTCCATTCCTTGTGCCATAAATCTCCATGTAAAAAAAAATCTCCTGGGACTCCACAGCACTAGAAGTCAATTGCTAAAGGGAATTTATATAAACAGTGCCAACATTTGGCAGCAGGATTCGGTATATTTCTTTGATGCCCACAGTCTGCAATTGCAGAAAGTCTTACTAGCCCAGCTTGAGGGAAAAGGGGTGATACCTCTCTGCACTTTCGTGTTCTTTTTTTGGAGTATCTGCATGCTTGTCTTTGCCTGAGTCATTATAAAGACCAGAGGATCACAGTCAGCCATTGGTATGGGAGGGCGCCTGGATGCTGCTCTTGTGGGAATTCCACATTCCCTGCAAGTCTTGCGTAATGCTGACTTTCCCTCGGAGTCTGTCCAGGATTACTTCCTGCCAGACACTTTTCCTCTAGCAACGGCACCATATGAGGAAAAAAGAAACCTTATTCCCTCTTAGGGAAACACCTCATTCTTCCTTTTTCCCCTCAACCCCAAGATACATTAAAACTGCCATTATATAAACATAAAACAACACTCTAATGAAACTGTCAGTGTGTTTTCAGGATATCCCAATAATCTGTGTATAAAATACACATGTTCCTTGTCAGTCTTCCTATAGTGTAACACCCTCCTTCTGCCACTAACTAATGGCACTGCTTAAGTAATCTCTGTTATGACACTGACAGTCATGGGTTTAAATCCTGATGATCAGTCAAAGCAAATGTCATCACAAAAGCAGTGACTTCTTTCCTTACTCTTTTTTCATTTTACTATTTTATTTTATTTTACTTATCTAAGAACTGCTGCTCATGAGATATGTATACCTAACTGGCTCAGATGCCTCAGCAGGTAAGAGCTGCCACACCATTTGTGTTTCAGCAATGGAAAAAACAACCGCTTATGTAATTCTCATACTGCCAAAAATCCACACCACAGATGAACCATCACAATAAAAGCTGAATTTACTGCATGGCCAAATGAGCAGTCAGAAAACACATACCTACCTAGAAGAGCTGCAAAAACAACTTAGAGGTTATGTACAGCAGAGCTGTGTATAACTAGCAAAATTACATCTTAAACACAGTTCTAATGACCAGGCTGCATCGTAAGCATTTAATTATCTTTTGGACCATAAACTCTGAGGATGTACAGGCAACAGAGAAAAAAGCTAATCGTATGGAATGAGATACCAATCCTCTTGTTTGCAACTGTATGCTCTTAATTTGCCTTGTTTCTGCTTGTGAATGACCATGAATCAGACTTTGTGTTTACTGGCAATGGCAGCCTTTATGTCAGCTGAAAGCTAAAGCATACTTCCTATCATTTAATTTTACCAAAAAATTCACAAGATGCATTTATGAACATTATGAACAGGGAACTCTCTTACTCAGGAAAACATGCAGCTAAATTTAAATGGCGTAATGCCAATGAAGGAATAGAATTACAGCTGTCTGTGGTGGCTAGATGTCCTCAATGTGAACAGGTGTTTTGGTAGCATAAACCTTCCATGTTTCCCCCCCTTTTTTTCCCTTTACCTCCGCTCAGCCCCTGCCATGCTGTCTTGGCCCCACCGGATGCCAGAAGGGTAAGTAACCTCTGCAGTGTTGCAACTTTTGCATTCACCACGGGACAATTCAATTTTTCCAAGTCAAAAGGAGGGCATTATCTTTACTCATGCTCCTTGAGCAATAAAAGCTAGGAAACATAGTGGACAAAAAACATAAAAGAGAGGTAGGGGACTCAATAATATACTCATCAGGTGATATCTCGTCAGGAGAGAAGGGAGCTGCTGTGTATAAAGAAGTTGCCTGTAATAAGTGAGGGTGCTGACACATACAAACAAACAAAACCAACAAACTGGATGGGCACTCCTGTTCTGGGGAACAGTACAACTCATTCTCTCTCTCCCTTTCCTGAAAAAGGAGGAGAATTTCTGGACTGGGTAGGAAACATTTCTTCACTTTCCTGTGAAGAAGTGAGACAGCTGAACTCTGTCTCCCCTCCATGTGTTTTTTGAACTTAATTCCTAGTCATGGCTGAGGTTAGTACAGGTGAGCCCCGGAGGCAGCATAACATGAAACAATAAAACAAGTCCAACCACTGAACACATTTGTGCCATGACCCAGATTTCATCAATGAATGGAAAATCCCCAAGTTGAACTAGGAAAATATTCCTCAGATTCATTAGAAAATTAGAAGCAAACAGAGGCTTGAACTCAGCATTGCAAATACACTTACACCTTATTTGTTCCAAGAACTATGGAGCACAGTGTGTTGCAGATTATTGTAAGTTTGCCTGATGGATGCATTATTACTTTTATGTGGCAGACCACAGCAGGAAATATTTACTGTGATTTTGACCAAAATTCCTGTTACAGAACTGATGTTCCCATGACTGGAAGACTTTCAAGTAATAGGGACATGCTTTTTTTCAATGTCAAATAAAAATGTAGAAAAACAAACAGATTTTAGAAACTGCAGCTTCCCTTCCCTTCCCTTCCCTTCCCTTCCCTTCCCTTCCCTTCCCTTCCCTTCCCTTCCCTTCCCTTCCCTTCCCTTCCCTTCCCTTCCCTTCCCTTCCCTTCCCTTCCCTTCCCTTCCCTTCCCTTCCCTTCCCTTCCCTTCCCTTCCCTTCCCTTCCCTTCCCTTCCCTTCCCTTCCCTTCCATTTCCTTGTATAATCACAGAATCACAGAATCACAGAATTTCTAGGTTGGAAGAGACCTCAAGATCATCGAGTCCAACCTCTAACCTAACACTAACAGTCCCCACTAAACCATATCCCTAAGCTCTACATCTAAACGTCTTTTGAAGACTTCCAGGGATGGTGACTCCACCACCTCCCTGGGCAGCCCGTTCCAGTGCCTAACAACCCTTTCAGTAAAGAAATTCTTCCTAACATCTAACCTAAAACTCCCCTGGCGTAACTTTAGCCCATTCCCCCTCGTCCTGTCACCAGGCACATGGGAGAACAGGCCAACCCCCACCTCGCTACAGCCTCCTTTAATGTACTTATACAGAGCAATAAGGTCACCCCTGAGCCTCCTCTTCTCTAGGCTGAACAAGCCCAGCTCCTTCAGCCGCTCCTCATAGGACTTGCTCTCCAGGCCCCTCACCAGCTTCGTCGCCCTTCTTTGGACCCGCTCAAGCACCTCGATGTCCTTCTTGTAGCGAGGGGCCCAAAACTGAACACAGTACTCGAGGTGCGGCCTCACCAGAGCCCAGTACAGGGGGAGGATCACCTCCCTAGCCCTGCTGGTCACAGTGTTTCTGATACAAGCCAGGATGCCGTTGGCCTTCTTGGCCACCTGAGCACACTGCTGGCTCATATTCAGCCGACTGTCCACCATCACTCCCAGGTCCTTCTCTGCCTGGCAGCTCTCCAACCACTCATCTCCCAGCCTGTAGCTCTGCTTGGGGTTATTGCGCCCCAGGTGCAGGACCCGGCACTTGGCCTTGTTGAACTTCATACAGTTGACCTCAGCCCATCGGTGCAGCCTATCCAGATCCTCCTGCAGAGCCTTCCTACCCTCGAGCAGATCGACACATGCACCTAGCTTGGTGTCATCTGCACACTTACTGAGGGTGCACTCAATGCCGTCATCCAGATCATTGATGAAGATGTTAAAGAGGACCGGCCCCAGCACCGAGCCCTGGGGGACGCCACTAGTGACTGGCCTCCAACTGGACTTGGCTCCATTTACCACAACTCTTTGGGCCCGGCTATCCAGCCAGTTTCTAACCCAACAAAGCATGCGCCAGTCCAAGCCAAGAGCAGCCAGTTTCTTGAGGAGAATGAAATGTTATGACTGTAAGTGGTAGCCACAGGATAAAAGTAGCATTGTAGGAAGTATCAAAGAAGAGAAATTACAGTATTGGAACAATGGCAGTGACAGGCTAACCCAAAGTTTATCTGATCTGTGGGATGTGCTAAAAAAACTCCCAAGCAATGTCTTTGGCCTTGGCTGCTCTTTTTGATAACCACATTCTGGGCCTGCATACCAATAACAGAAACTGATTAAAAATAGCATAGTATAAAGGAGTGAGAGCAATGAAGAACTTGTAGAGGTGGGCAGGGATAAGCTGTTGGAAAGACAAAATGGAGAACAAGAGCTAATTAGTCCGACTAGCCCTGCAGCTGCCAGCCTTGACCAACCCCAAAGAGCCTGCAGAGCCTTGTCAAGGTGCCAGCAGGATCAATGAGGATCAATGACCTTGTGTGCACTCCTTGGTGGCCAGGCCTGCACTCTGATGGACTTTTTCTTTAACCATTCAGAGGCTGGATTGTTGTACTTGTTCTTTTTTTTTTTTTTTTTTTTACAGCGAGGTGCTTTATGACAGTTTTGCACTTTGGTTCACTGCTGATAGGAAAGCTTTGAGTCCACAGGTTTGCATAACAAGGCAAACTGGACAAAGGTCAGGGCTGGCAACATAGGAGCAATGCCAGCTGTTGGCAGTCCAAGTATTATCCGTAGTCACGTCCTGATGTAAAAAATATTAAACTTCTGTAAATGTGAACCTTGCCAACTGTACTAGTGGCCACTTTCTGAGTGGTCACCTTTCTGAGAGGTGATTTTTCCTGTGAGGGGAGACCTGGGGAGGGAGACAACCACTGAGCTCTCTGTGAGCCAAAGGGAACTCAGCCACGTCCCCATGATAACAGCTGTGTAACTGTCATTATTTAAGGTGTTGTCAACAGTATGTTCTGCATTGCGAGGGCAAAAAGGGAAACAGAAAGATATATTAAGCCTGTCTGATATGGTGACTGTACTGAAAAGAACAAAGAGCATCTCATGTTGTTTAGAGTTAGATGCCTAGGGTAGGATTTGTCTTGCCTAGCTTTATATGTCTGTCAAGTCAGTCATCTGTATCTGAGCTAGACAACTTTGGCTGTCTGCGTAGTCAGTTGAGAAGAACAAAAGCTTCAAGAAAGCAAATCACTCAGTCTTATTTTAGACACCCATAACAGTCAAACTACAGCATCTACACCGTAAACATTCAAGATTTTCACTATATATTGCTTCCAGTCTGATCCCAGGGAGAGGACATCCACCAGCCATCAAAGCACATCCTCAGGAGTCTTGGGATTCATGCAACCCAAGATGGTTTGCAGTATGATAGCATGCAGTCTGGGGAGGTGACTGGGAGATCCATTACAAAGCATACTCCTGATCTAGGCAGAGGTGCAAATGTACACACACACAATCTCTTTATAGAAGAGAGAGCTTTGGATAGGCATCGAGTAAAGTTCATTGCCAGGGAGGATATTCTGATCTGGTCCTTATCTACCATGGTCAAGTGAAGGTGATCTGCTTGCTTTATATTTGCATTGAAGAAATATTTCTGATAGTAGCAAATATTAATTAAGAAGCAATGTTTCAAAGACAAGAATGGTCTTTGAGGAAAGTAGATTTCTAACTTTACATTCAGAAGTTTCCTTTTCTACGGACAAAGAGGCAACCTGATTTGGCACCCATGACATCCATTTTTTAGTCAGTGTTATTACTGATAAAAATTAATTCTAGTACTATTTACATTTTGCTTATGGCAGGTGTGGCCCAAACAGGAGGATAGGAAGTGGGGACTGGAGTACGCTGGTTAATCCTTGATTTATTTTCATTTATCTACTACCATGACCAAATATTTTGACAGTATTCCAGATGCACTAAATGTTCCACAATTGCAAAGATTGCTGACCATATAGCTGCACAGAGAGACTGATACAACAGGGCAGAAGAAAGAACAACATCAAACATGGTGGTAGAAAGGTGAATAAATGCATCTTTGAAAGCTGGTTTTACACACACACTTTTTATGTGTTGTTTTATACTCCCTACAAATACTTAAATAGCTATTGCTCTGTGTCTGTGTTTAGGGGAACTCTTGCTCTTGTTACCACACATCGTTGATCAGGCTTCAGCTGACAAAATCCTCAGTATTGCAAGGAAAGGTAATTTTTTACCCTTTCACAGAAGTTAATGCCATACTGTTTTTGCATAGTCCAGGATTATTCCCTCACTTAGCCCCAAGCTTCCCTTGTGAGAATGTAGGAAGATGACCTCTGTAAAGGGGGTACAGTCCAAGTCAGCAACTGGGGCTCCTACACAAAGAACAGCACAAGAACCGAATGTACCAAGATTCACAACAGTTTTCTAGAATTAACACTTAAAAATGATATTTCATCTCAGTTAAACCGAAAGAGAGACTTCAAGCATGTGGATTTGAAGCTATGTGTTGATACCTCACTCTGACAAATGCCAGCAGGACATGTACATGGTGCACAGGCTCCAAGCTGTGAATGCAGAATCACTTAGTGTCACGTGCTCTGTGCCAGAACAGTTGGGAATCTCTTGGGAATTCTTTTGTTCTAACATTATTTAAGATATGGGCTCAATAATATTCTTAATGACAATACCTAAAATGTACAAAGGGTCAATCACCCTGTAAAGGAACAGGAAATAGTTGTAAAATATGTAGGGAGGGGCTACTGTTAAAGAAGTCCAAGGAAATGTGTTGCCCCAAGTTACCTCTGATGTCTTCTGTGACTAATGCATCCTTGTTCATAGAACAGCACAGATTATATACCTACCCATGCTACCTAATGAGGTACTGAACCAAACACTTCTATATCTTAAAGAAAACTGTTATTTTTCTCCTGAAGCTTATACCTGATTGAAGGGAAAAGTTCTGATCCCTGAACTCACAGAATCTCTGGGAAAACAGTAAGATATGAAATGGTGAGTCACAGAGAAAAAGTCTTGCATTTCAGTAACAAACACTTGTTGTCAGTGCAGAAGAATAAAGCTGGGACTGTATACCTTCAAATTTGCAAATGTACTCTTGCACTTAAAGTTGCCTGAATGCATTTGCAATAAAAGTCAGACAGGCAGGCAGACAGAGTAGGAGTTCCTTTGAAAAGTGCAAGTGTTGCACGGGGAAAAGAAAGATGTTTTAAAGAGCTATCTAAACAATAAAAGGAAAAAAAGCTTAGTGTATGAGAAAGTGGATGTAGCACCCACTACAAGGAAATTGCATGGTAAAACACCAAGGTTAGGACACTCCTGCCTGAAGCTGCAAGAAGAGAAGCAAAGCGGCAAGAAATGTAATTGGAAAAACATCTAGATCTTCTATGGAGGAAAAATGAATGGATTTGTTTGTTTGTTTGTTGTTTTTGGGTATTGGAGAATTGTAGCAACATGTTGGAATGACAATCAGAAATATGAGACTGGGTAGTAGGCAAAAGGTCAGAAGTGAAGAGAGAGGTTTGTGAGTCACCATTCAGGTAGCACCTGGAGCACATGAGGCCATGAAGAACTGTACACATAGGGATATATACTAAATCTTCCTCCTCCTTCACCTTTCGGTTAGTTGGATTTATTCCATCTCAAAGCCACGGTTTCTTTAAGGTCCAACTTGTCTTCTGCCTACCTTCAGCATGCCCTTCTTAGACCCTGTGCCTTTGCATTTACACTAGGGACATAGCCAGCCTTCATATTCTGGAGTGTCTCAAACTACCTAATGTTTACACAGAGAAATATCAGCTATAACATCTGAAGCATCTCTTTCTCCACACAAAAAGTAAGATTTTGAGGTCAAAACTGGCATGAATACTGCAGTGTGAACATAACAGGTACCCGTGGCTGGCATTGTAAACAGGAACATCTCCCAGCCATAATTCACAACCATGGAAGGAGGAGAGGTAAGTAGCACCCACCTTTCTGCTTCTCACATGCAGGAAACTTAACTATATTATCAATAGCACACTTTCACAGCAAATAAATAAAGGTTTTGAAGCAATGTTCAAACTAACTTGTTATGGCTTGTCACATGGTGGAATAATCTGACTGGAAAATCCCTTTTCTAAACTTCTCAGGATTTATGAATGTGTTTTAAAGAGTTACATATGAAAAATGCCCTTAATTTTTGTGTGCCTTTGATGTAAACTCCTCTTCTGCTTGTTCTTTTTCTATGTTCATGTTTCTATGTTCATCTATGGAGACTGCAAAACTGGAACCATTATTTTCTCTGAACTTATTAGTGCTAAGAAAGTTGATGCTGCAATTCAGATTTCAGGCTACAGGGCCTAGAAACCTATGTGAATTCCAACCCACATTGGTATATAGAGACTTATTAGATGGCCATTTCTTGAAAAGGAGAAAGTAAGCCCTCCTGATCCGTCTCTTTCTTGGAACAGCTTTCATATGCATACACAGTCTGAAAGAAAACAAATCCTACATGTGCAAGTTTATGGAAGAAGGTCATGACATTTCCACCAAAAGGACATGATCCTGTTCCTGTTGAGATTACTAGTTAAATTCCCATCAGCTTCAGACAGAGTTAAGGTGGAATGTGAACAAAATCCAGAATAGCTCCCTTGGCTGCCTAATACATTTTATGCAGTTAACATTAATGTTTTTAGAAATTTGGATTTTAGACAAATGATAGAGATAACTGGGAAGTGGAGGAGCTAGAAGAGAAACAGAGAGAAATGTTTTGTCTAGACCAAAGGAATGTTGTTACAATGTGTTCTTTAAATAATAAATTAACATTGAAATTTGAAATCAAATAAAAATGTTTTTGTTTCTCAATGTCCATTTGCAAAGACCATTTTGTTTGCATCTTTCTTCCCATAAAATGGATAAGTTTCATCAGAATAATCAGAATACAAATATTCTTGTGCAAAACTGCTGCCCTCCTGTACTGCATTTTAAGCAAGCAAACTTTTCACGTAATTGATAAGCTTTGTTTATTTATCATTTTGGTACTCCAAGCATAGGTAAGATATATCATCAAGAAAGAGAAACAGCAGTTCCTCTTCTGCTGAGTGTAAAAATTAAACATAAAAAAGATACTGTAAATCCCACACTGGTCATGAGGGTTTTGTGGGATGAGGATAACCTCTGAAGGCAATGAAAATGACAGGGTACAAGGATCAGGGTTTTGATCGTTGGGTTGGACTAGGCTTATTTATGAAAGAGTCCAGATACAGGACAAAGGTCAATGAGAAGGATGATTTTACCCACAAGGAACTATCATGACAAAACTAGAGCAATCCAGGTGCTCAGAGGAGGGTATCAAGGACATAAACACCTACAAGTCCAACAACAGACCCCTTTGGAGCAGCAGCAGCAGGAGGTCAAATGACATGGCCAAAAGTCACCTCAGATGCCTGTGAAGAGGCAGTTGAACTGCTCCTGGGGCATTTTGGCTTCCCCACTTCCTGCCTTCTGACTGCTCCCTTGACTGCTCAGCCCTTGGCAGCAGCACAGAAGGGTGAAACCCAGTCCTAAAGAAAAGCAGCTTTTGGGTCACAATGGGCTGGAGAGGCACAGAAGTACAGGTGGAGATTGTGACTGACTGTTGCCAGAGAAGTAATTAGGACAAAGCCAAGCAAGCAGCAGCTCTTTTAACTCACAGTTTATTCTTCATCTTTTAATTGTGTCTGTAAATTGGTGTGTTTTTATGGCTGTGGTCTCATCAAACCCAACCTCAGATTTCCTGCTGGCTCTGATATGAATTTTTCAGTGTCCAATGGAAACTTTAATGCTAAATGGAAAAATCTCTTCTAAGAGGGCACAGGACTAACTAGAGAGAATATATGACAAACACTCCTAATTTCTCAATTTGAATATGCATTTAGACATTGTATTTTTAGATATTTTTTATTCCTGACCTGTCTGACTTGAAGCTGAGTTTCTCCAGCTGGATATCCTCAGCTTCCCACCATGGAAATCTGAAAAAAAAACCCTACAGTAAGGCTCTAATACAATTACTGTGAGTACAGCAAGATCCACAAGGCTATCTAGCTTGACCATTAAATTGTATTACATGCAGACTACAAAGGGAGAAAGCAGGGGACAGGAAATGAGACTGTATGTATCAGCTTCCATAGTATTGGATTGTGCAGTTCTAACCCAGACAAATTAGGCAATCCAGTTGTCAAATTCAGCATCATCTTGTTAAGAACTTGTTTTCAATGCAGTTCCTAGAGTGCGTTAGGACCCAGACAAATAGAGGCTCTTCAGTTGTTAACCACTCAGTGGGCTGTACACTGTGATGACTTCACTAGCTGCTTCAATGTGTTCTAACTCAGCCCCAGGGAGAAAAAATGGCAGCATAACGAACTTCAGGAAGCTAGCTATTTGGATGAAAACAGACAGTAACATGAAGTCACAGTGGGTCTATTTTAAACAGAGAGTCAAAAATACTTAATGGTCTGAATCTCTTCCATCAACGCGCCTTTACTATTATTTCTCAGTGTTGTGTGGCATAAATAACCTCTGGGACTGTCAAATTGTAAGGTGATTTTGTGTTGGTAGTATCATCATTTCCTGTATCTTTGACTACTTCCTTCTGATCGATGGTGGGAATGCTTGAGGAAGTTTGGGGTCAAACACATGGGATGACTTCAATTGGCTGATTAAGCAAGTTATCATTGAGGATGACATTCCAGCCTGAGGTGGTTCCTCATATATAAATGAATGTGTAATGTCAAGAGACTTGCTAGAGGTTATAAGCACAAAATGACCCAATCAGGAAGCTGTGTCATGCCTTCATTTTGCATAATTTGCTCCTAGAGTTTCAGTGGTTTGTGACACCAACACAGATGAAGGTGTTAGAATGCAAACTTCCTTTAATTAGGCAAAACAAAAACAACACTGTACTCCAGGACTTCCAGAGGCATTTAATATCTAGCAATTGTGGGTAATTCAAAAGGTCCAGGGATTCGTGCTATCTATGTTTATACTGGGAGATAAGTATTTGGGCTTTCCACACATTTCTTCTTTCTGTTCCTCTCCCCATCCTCCAGTTCCCTCCCTCCCGTGTCTTAGCAATTACATATCACTTGGACGATCCTTAAAGCACTGAAAGTCATTTCTTGGAGCTGTTACAACAGGGAAAGTAGGTCCAGGATACATGATCCAAGGTCAAAACCAGTGGCTATTGGCAGGGGCTGCTTTTCACTCATCCCCACTTTGACTACTTTTATTGTCTTTTGATGCTTTAATCAAAGTATTTCTGCTGGCTGGCATGCATTTCCAAGCTGGCTACTAGGGACATTTAGTTTAGGCAACGTGCCTTATCTGTTTTTTTTTTTTTTTTTTTTTTCCTACGTCAGCAAGTGGGGAAAATCCCACCCATACCAAATATTTAGAATACCCTATCTTTTTATTTGCATTGAGCATCCTTTGTTTGGGACTCAGAAGAGCTGTGTGAATCAGGAAGAGGAAGAGCCGAGACAGACAGACTGGGACTGTACAGGGAACTGAGGAAACTCAAAAGAAGAACGTGTCCTGCGTTGTGTCCTGATTTGGCTTTGGGGCAGTAAGTGCTGATTTATTCTCTGAAACTTGGACAGGAACTGCACGTATGTCAGCCAGAAGAGTTTGGAATATCTGGGCAACACCTATGGATTGATTTGCTTTTTTATATGTGTT
Source organism: Anas platyrhynchos (assembly GCF_047663525.1). Taxonomy (NCBI): domain Eukaryota; kingdom Metazoa; phylum Chordata; class Aves; order Anseriformes; family Anatidae; genus Anas; species Anas platyrhynchos. The sequence goes on along the minus strand of NC_092589.1, from coordinate 61,676,648 downwards.
GGTTTCAAGTCATCCAGCTCTACAAGAATTGCAGAACCTGTTACTGTCGTTGAAGTCATGGGGGGACTTTAGGTGTAGTGGGACTAAAGCCCCCATTTCAATTAGAAGAGTAATTCTCATTGTGTTAAATGCTCATTGGTATTTTTAAAGGAATGCTTTTTTTTTTTTTTTTTTTTTTTTTTTTTTTTCCCAAATGCTTAGAGTATGGTTTTCATTTCCACAGAATCAACTTTGTGTTGGTCCACTGGTGTAAAAGGCTCTTCACATGATTCTAAAGTAAGTTATACATTACAAATTTGTCATCTCAAATGTTTGAGAGGAGATCACAGTAATGGAGGATCTGACTCTAAACACTTACTTTTAAAATGGAAGGATTTTTTCTTAACCAAATAAAAAATGTACATTGCAAGAAATGTTCTGAACTTTTGAGGAGAATTTTTAAAATAGTTGTTATAGATACCTGGTAATTACTTCAAATTCACTTTCAGTGGTACAGAACACACACTCCACAGGGCTAAGCCAGTAGAAGCAGGCAGATACAGGTTAATAAATCAATCCATTAAGACTGGACACTTGGTGTTTAGGTGATGCTTACTATGATAATAGACATTCAAGTCCATGTGAATAACTGTGACTATGGCACTATGGAATTCCAACCTTAGTTCCATATCAAATCACTTTTGGTGACAGATGAAAGGATGAGGCTCCTTCTTAACAGGCACATAAATTTACAGTGGGCAACTGAGGCTATAATGATGCTTTGTCACCTGTGATCAAGATAGTGTAAGCCAGATTCTGCCTTCAGATACTAGTATACAAATTTGTCATTTTAAAACGTTGTCACTGTTCCTTGGAATGCGGCATCACTGTTCTCAGATCATATCTTCAAGCACAACTTAGGCAATCTTCACAACAGTTTGCACAAGATAAAATCTAATTAGGAGTACTTTCTGAAAGTTTTGCATTGGATGAAGTGAGGGACATCTATGTCTCTAGCTATTCGGCTATAGTATTATAGTCCTTTTGCATATTTTTCATTATTCCCTTTAGTAGCATCACAATCAACACTAAATACCATTTGGGCTATTTTGATAAGAAGAAGAAAAAAAAAAGTGCTTTTTTAATGCAGTCATTTTCCTGGCTGCAGCAACCTCTGAGCAATGTATGCACAAAATATAGGTGTTGAGAATGACTGAGTGATGGTGAAATCACAGCCTTTGGAAATAGGCACAGAGGATTTCCTTAGGCAGATGGAAATAACATTTATGAATGGAGAATCTGTATAAATGATTAATACAAGGCTTGGCTGAGACCACTTCTATCATTAAATATCACCTCCTGTTAGCACAAGATACCCATGTAAATGCACCTGTGAGCTCTTAAGAGGGAAACTGTCTAATGAACAGTCTGGTGGATCTAAACTTGCTGTTTGTGGAGGGGTCTGGAGATGTGCTTGAGCACACTAAATCCACATTGTATAAGACCTGTCTATAGTCTGCCTTTTAAGAATCAGTCAAAGGTTTGACCAGGAACACAAAACACCAGGGCAGGCTATTTAGTTTGGACAACTCTTATGAGAACATTGGGTTTAGAAGAAGGTCAAATTTAGGATGAGAACATTTTTACCAAACCCCAGGCTTACAAACCTAGCATGTAGCTAGGCATTAGGCAGTTTCCTGTATTGTGCAGGTACCTGTTTTCATTAGTATCCTCCCTAGCCTGATATATCCCTTGGAATGGGAGGGGGGGTGGGGTGGGGCGAAGGGGACTTCAGGCTCTTACACATGCTTTGAGCCTTTATCTGGGACACAGCTTGTAAACTGTGTCCAAGCTCTCCCTGCCTTCCAAAATTAGCCATGATATGTGCTTTGTCCACATTTTCTTGCCAAGGAAATGCAAGGCTTTGGGCTCTGGTTGAAACTTCCTCTCCTACAACCCAAGGATGTGCCCTAGTCACAAGATTTCATGTAGTTCAGAAGATTATCTTCCCACCTTCCTCTTGTAACTAGGCCATGGCAAAGGCATCACTGCAGTACCTCAGGGCTTCATGGAGAACCTGTGTCCCCACCCAGTGGTTATATCCACCTGGCAGACAGGGCACCACTGGATTACAGACCTAGCTCCCTCAGTTCATCATATGTTGGATCTTTGATAGCTAAAGAAAAAACACCAACACCAGAAAACCCATGATAACTCTATAAAGCTATGAGAGCAAACTCCACTCACTAAAGATCTGGCCTGCAGTCTCCTTTCTTTGCTTCCTTTTGTTGTGAATTTTGAGCTAATCCAGTATTCACTAAATAATTGGGAACCTTTCCATCAGCTTGCATGGACATTAGATCAGGCACCATCTGACTGGAAAAAGTGACCTTACGCTTCTAATAACACAGATATTATGAATAGCTTGGCTTTAAGTGGTGCTTTTTGGCAGAAAACATTGTGTAGTTTTAACCTCTGTGTGCAGGAATTGCTTTTACCAACCACTGAAAAGCAACCACATGTGGGGAGAAATGTGACTGCAATTAAGCAGTACAAAGCAAAATTATATTATGATAGCATGTCCTTCCAGTTCATGAAGCTCCAGGCAGTAGATGACAGCAAAGACGTGCTGCAAAGCAAGGTGAAAAGCATGACCTCTATTATTTTTGAAATCTGAATTAGTTGCCTATGTTGGCATTTTGTCTAGAAAAGGTCATTAAGTATTTTTTTTTCTTTCTTTCTTGTGTCTCCAGTATAAAATTTAATTTCTGAGCAAGTTCAGTTTCAACTGTCCTGTTAATCTTGCTATGGTATTTCTCATTTCACCCCTGTCTGCCTTTGTAACGGAATATTAAGTGAAATGAATGATCAGTCTGTGTGCAAGTCTACTGCACAGTGACACGTTTTTCAATAGGCTGTATTTGAAACATTCTTTATATGTTGCAGTCAAAGGATGAAGAAATCTTTATAGATTTCAAATTTTGAAACACATTCCAAATCATGTGCAGGTGCGCTCAAAATCTGAAGGAAATACATCTGCTCTAAAGCAAATTTGTCCCTTGGGAAATTCTAGGACTGAAACAACTTGAAGAAAAAATATCTGCTCTTTCCTCCCTTATTCAGGAAGCTATGTTCCAGCACGGTAACATTAAACTGTTGGATTATGTGCACCTGTCAACATATGCTTGCTCACTTTCTTCATTCCCTTAATTTTAACAATTGTTAGTGTGTTTCCTAAAGGTACTATACTGTGATGAAGAGCTGCTGATTTGAGGTTACACTGATACAAACATGGAGAAAATGAAGAGTTGTTTCCAAAAAGCTAAAGCAGGACAGACAAAAGCATTGAATGATTGATTGTAACTGTCCAGGTCATCCACGTGTTTGGACAGCTGAGTGCAAATGCATGAGGTTTCTGTTATGAAGGGGTAGCAGCCACAGGGTACCTATAAAGAGCACTGAGAGGCTGGAAAGAATTTCTGGAAGGGATTTTCAGTTGCAGAATGAAAGCAGTGGGATTTAATTTCAGAGAAAATATTCCAACAGAAGCTAATCCTGCCCTAAATACATGCAATGCAAATGATGTGCGCAAGTACTGGATAAAAAAAAAAACAAAAGCATTGGCAAAGTTAAAGCATTTAGAGGGTGGAAGGGGTTGTGTCAGTGGTAGATTAGTTTGCTGCAGGCTACTTGCCATATGCCTCCCCGGGTTACTTGTACTGGATTAAAATTTACTTCTGTAGAACAATCAATTAATGTTATTAATAATGTTATTATGAATCTGACATTAAGAATCAAAACTAAGCAGCTAGGATGTGAATCATCTGCAGGAAAGGGTTGTGAAAAATGTCTCTACTTAGGCAATAACAAAAACCAGAAGAATGACATTTTCCATCAGCTCTGAGCTGAAAGCTTTGTGCAAAATCAGGCAGGACACCAATTCCATTGCTCTCTGTCTTTTTCAGAATATGGACTTCTTATATCTTCCTCATTGGACCTCACACTCGGACTGACTTTTGTTTTGGTTAAACTGCTTTTCAATAGTAAATATGAACCTGTCATCCAGGTTTTCAGTTTCAAGTGAACATGGCTTTGTCTTGTTTAAAACTAAAGTGCATCTGCCAGAGAAAGTCTGTGTCAGTTTCCTCGAACTCAATAGCAGTACAATCAAGCTTTTCACAAACCTAACCAAAACATGTTACAGCACTGACTTCAGCAGTCTGCTCTTTTTCCCCCTACCTCAGTTTCCCCTCTGTTAATCACTAGTGTTTCTAAGACAGACTAAATCTTAGATTTATGGCTGCCGCAGGAGCCCATGCCACCAATTAGTTTTATCTGAACCCAGACAAACTCATTTCTTCTCCACCCACAGAATCTTCATACTTGAGGTGATGCCTTCTGCTTTTTCTGAGGGATCTATATCAACACACTCAGCTAAGCCCACCATTCCCTTCTTCACTGCAGACCTGAGGTCATCTCTCATCCTTATATTTTCTAACAAGCCTGGCATTAAACAGGTGTTTCCTGACAGTTGACTTCACATGTACATTGCCTTTCCAGGACTGCTAGGCTAGACCCAGCCAAGTGCTCTAGGTTTTCTTCAAAGCCCTGGTCACTTGTTTACACAGGGGACTAAACTATGCTAAAACTATCATCATTAGTGTTTTTTAATTCTAAGGTGAGAAATTCACATTTGTAGAATGCCACATCACCTTCCTCAGTTTTCACATAAAGTTCATGATATTATATGCTAATATTAATATTTGAAGGAGGTATGCATAATTTACGGGCAATTAGCCTATAAGTGATTCCTGCTATAATGATGAAAAATTGACTGTATTTTTGTAAAAAGTTAAAACTTTTCTTGTTCTCTTTCCATTAAGACAATTAAGTATGAGTTGCCACAGGAACCTAAAGTGCTCCATCATTAACATGAACAGTATTTGGCTATTTTCTGTACTTTTAGGAACTACTCTGAGGAAAGAAATGAGAAAATAATATTTCACCCACTGAACTTTCTGTGTTTCACATTTACTCTGCTGGAAAGCTGACAAGAAACAATTGTTTCTTCTGAGGGCTCTTCAAGGAGGTTCCTGAACAGTGAAGGGCACAAGGTTGCTCCTTGATGTGTAGCCTTCCACCTCAGCTTCTAACCTGTTATCTAAGGGTCCCGTTTTGGGGTGGCTTCACCTTCAAAAGTGGAGTCCTATCCTTTGGTGCTGGGAAAGTGAGTCTTTCATCTCACGTTGCTTCATACTCTGCCACCACTAAACTCCAACTGTTTTGGACAGCATTGTCACTGTCTATGCCAAAGCATGTTATCTTTTCACTTGCAGTCAGAGACCTGGACTGGTCTTTATATTAATGAGCCTTTCAAATCCAGTGCTCCAAATCTCCTGGCAACAGCATCAGTCTCTAAACCATTTCCTTTCCTATGGGTGTTCAGGACACATTCCACATTTTTTTTGTCCCTTCCCTTTAAGTCAATATTTTAAAAATAAATGCTTAGGGAAATTGGACCTTTGGGATTAGGCACAGAGCAAAGGTCACCGGCTGTGAACTCTGCAAGTGAAAGCAGGAGCTGACATTGCCATGGCTACCTGTTGGCCTTTTCTGCTGATACTTGGACAGTTTTCAGTCAGCCAATGTCTGTCTAACTGTAACCAGAGCTGAGCTAACAGACATATAAATGTTACTGCGGGACACAGAGGTAATATTTTAATGCCTTTAAGAATATAGATACAGGCTAAGATTCTTGAACTATACATTTTTCTCTTCATTCATATTTGGTGACACTGACCTTTGGTCTGCTGGGAAGCACTAAATGCACATAGCTCGTCTAGCAGCAATGCTGAAGGTTTAAATGGTGTCTCAGAAGGTCCATGATCTATATCAATTGAGAGGAGACAGAGTTTCTGGGGTGCCTTGAGAATCATGATTTACACTTGAAAAGTGAACTGTAGGTTGGATAACAACAATACATTGCTGTAGCCTGTTAAACTGTAAGTAGAAGCCCACAACAAAATGGGCCATAAAGTGAGGTTGTTTATAGTCAGACTGGACAACACATTGCACAAAACACTGTGTAGAGAACATTCTTGCACTGATAGAGGAAGGGACTAAATGACCAAACAATCTCCAGCATCAGAGTCCATGTCTTGACAAGTTTTTAGCTTGTACAGTTAGGATGATTCGTCCATTATGAAAGTCACTAGAAACTCCCTTTTGCTGGAGAGGTTTTTCTTGGCTAACATTTCCTGGCAAGATCCATAGTTGGAGTGACAGAAGTACTCCAGAGATTAATGGTGTGAGTGCGTTCACTTGTGCAATATATCTGTGTAATAATAACCTGTGCTTAGTAAATCAAGCTACCCTGCTCAATATGATAGAGGATCTTTGCTTTAAAAAATCAGCAAGAAAGGAAAACAAAAGTAGAAGCTGGACAAATAAATATCACAGGTTCTTGTGTTATTCTTACATTTAGATAGTTGTACAGCATAATACAATGTACAGCTTCTTATGCGTAGTAAAATCCATAATTTTTAACTCTATACACATCACTTTTGCTGCTGTAGTTAAGGCTTTTTGTGACATCCTGGTTGATATCACGGTGATCTATTCCTGTCTGAACGAAAGAGGGCAACTTAGGGAAAAAAAAAAAAAAAAAAAAAAAAAAAAGTATAACTGATTCTTAGCTTATTTAAAGGTATTTGCTGATGTTTACAAGTTTCTAATTTTTGAGCTTTAAACGAAGAATTTCATTTCAATTTATTATGTGCTAATCAAAATGAAAGTAACACAGAGGTTTTCCAGCTCTTTACTATGTAATTTACCCCCCTGCATTTTCATGAAAAAGCAAGAGAGCAAAGCAGGAAAATGATACAAGGAACACCAAAAATTCCCTCCCTGACCCAATAAAAATGTTCAAATTGAACAAAATTTGTCTCATTTGAATGAAAAACTGTGTCCAGTCAGTTTTATTTTTTTCATTTTTTAAAGTATAAAATTGTTTAAAACAATAATTTTATCTAATGATCATACACCATCATATATCTTCCATCTGATATAGAAGGTATCACTAACTTTTTTTTTTTTTTTTTTTTTTTTTTTTTTTTTTCTGTCTGAGGCAAAATTGAGTAGTTTGCAGCATACCATTCTTGGAGGCTAGCCTCTCACTGCCTTCTACAACCTTTCTACTGACATGTGGGGTATTAGTATACAAGAAATACCATTTACTATATATTCTGTGAATTGCTTCTCTTTAGTGTTGAGAAAGATAAGCTTGTCTTTGGTAGTTTCAACTATAATATTATGATATCACCAAAAAACATTAGGCGGGATTGAATTCTACAGGGCCATATTCAGATTTTTTCATCTTCTGCTGGGAACTTGAAAAGTGTCTTGTGTTCAAGGCCAGCCTTAAGAGAGTGGGACCATCAATATGGTCAAAAAAGAGAAGGACAGGAATGTACACTATTAGTCTGAAAAGAGATTTCCTATAGCAGGTAATATAAAATAGGGAAAAGGTTTGATGATACAAGAGTGTAAAGCAGTTTTTGTATCTGATCAGCTGTGAGAAAACAGAATTTTTAATGAGAGAACCAAACTTCAGCTCTAATTCTGACTACTTTCAACAGCTGAGGTAGTTTTTTTATTATTATTATTATTTAATTATTTAATCTTTTACTGTAGAAATCAAATATTTTCAAAAATAAATGCCTTTTTTTTTTTTTTTTTCCCTCATGAAGACTCTTCAGTGCAGTGCGGCAGAGAATTGAAATTCTCACCTATCTATTTTTTAACAAATTGTAGGTGTAAGGCCATGACAACAACTGAACTGAAAAGCACTAATGACTAGTTGAAAGAACTGAATTCAGTCAGCCAGTAGCACTGTGGAAATGTCCTTTGACAAGGTCCTTAATGTTATCACAGGATTTCCTTTTTTAGAGTTAACACAGTATTTTCACTTTTTCCATAGCTATCTATCCTGGATGTTCCTAAGAAATGTGTGTCTAGTACCTCAATCAATAGCAACTTTACCACTTGTTTTGCAATCAAATGGAGCAGGTCTTTTTGATTTTTTTTTTTAAGAAAAAAAAAAAAAGAAAGATTACAACTCTGCTTGGACTCTATAATGCTAGTGTCATATCTCCCACTCATATTGTTGGAGTCAGAGTGTCATATAGGTGTCCTGAATATTTCTTATTTATGTTCTGCATAAGATAATCCAATCCACCAGTTGTTTGTTGGTGGCTTTAAAATGAATTTGAGTAATTCATTCTGCTAAGGGGGTTGGTCCTTCCTTCTTCCTGTGCTGGACTTGCCCTACTCACTACAGGCATACAATAAGAAGACTTCTCTGCAACAGATGTTTACAATACATGTGGTAAATAATGGATTTCAATTGTTTATTCAAAGTAAAAAAGACTTTGCAGACCTACCCGCTTTGCATGGCTGGCGTCAGCCTCCCCACACACAGAGTCTCCTAGTTTCCAGGAAGAAGCCCAGGGCATCCTCCTCTCTTGTAAAATGTTTCTGCCAGAAGCACTTTAAAAATGCCTAGCAAAGAGAAACATGCAAAATGAAGCATTTCAAAGGAGGAGGGAAATAGAGAAGAGGGGAAAAATAAAGCCCTGCAGGAAAAGACTTCAATTTGTCTATTGATGCCAGTTGATAAGGCATTTAGTGTCCAGTAAATGGCCACTCCCACATAGAATTTATCTTGAGAATTAATAAACATTTATATGAAAGTTAAAGCTGTACCTTTTAAAGTTCTGCTCTAGGGATTCAACTCTGTTCACTTTGTACTAAAGTATCAAAGAGATAGTCCATGTCATAAAAAGCTTAACATCTGAAAGATGTAAAGAGACAAAGGGTGGGTTCATTCCTTTGAATTTCTCTTTTTTAATTCTGGGAGAGAAACCACTGCACAGGAGTAGCTAGTCTGGAGACATGCTCATGACTGTTTCTTGGGTTTTGGTGTGTTTAAAGCATCTTCCCATTATCACTGTGCCCAAATATTTGTGGTATTTTTGACTTAATTGAATTGACAGCTAGAGATATGCTGGTCAGCAGCGAAAAAATAAGTTACCTCTCCCACACCTGTTTTATGATAACATTTGTATCTGGAAGCTATTTTTCCACTTCTAAGTTAGAACTACAAGGACATGGCCATAATGATACCAAGCACTGTTACCTTCTAATTTTGAAGGTCCTGGCTATGGGAGCGGAATTCCTAACCTTTCCTGAGACATACATTCCCAGTGCAGCAAACAGGGAGTTTAGAGATGGAAAGACTGGACACGCAACACCATAGCCTGGATGAAGAGATGTCATTACTCCTACTTCAGCAAAATACTAACAGTTAAAGCAGTCATCCAGGAGACAGAGTCAAGTCCCCTCTTGAGGAAGAGGGGAGCAGGGTCCTCTCTGTGAGAACATCCCCTGATGTGAGAACATCCTCAGAGGATGGTCTATGGCAAGAAAAGTGGTAAGGTGAAGGGTCTCTTATTCAAGACTAGGCACTAAGAGCAAGCTCACAAGAAGAGAGCAATCTGAAGGAACCTAACTACCTCACCAATGAGGCAGATGCAAAGATGCTCATTTTATTCACAAGGCCTCAATATCTTCTTGGAGTTGGATTTAGCCTGTATTTATTCATATCCTATCATTAATGCAAAACTTGGGATGCTCCCTTTCATACTTGGATAAGTTTCTCTCTGAGCTCTGGCACAATCTTAAACTGGTCTTAGCTTTTCCTTCTTTTGCATATTGTTGACTGTTGACATCAATGTGGTGATCTCATATTCTTCCAATAGTATCCTAATTGTGAACACCATAAAGAAGTATTATGTCCATGGGAAAAACAAACAAACAAACAAACAAACAAGCAAGCATCTTAGTTCTGTCTTTTAAACAATTTAGCAAGCAAGAAGCCACAAACAGTAAGAGACCCATCATGAGAGACCATACATGAAACCTTTCATAAATCTGGAACCCCACTGGGTGCTTTCACAAGGTTTAGCATTCACACAGCAATGCTAATGCCCTACAATCACTTTGAAAAATCACCTTTTTATCCATGTCTCAGATATTCCTTCCCCAAAGTTCGAGAGGATGGATGAACCTTGCAGGATTTCCAGAAAGACAGCCAGTCTAGGTACCATCAGAAAGTGACTCACATGACATTTGAATTTTCTTTTCTTGCCACTAAGACACAACTTTCTTTTACCCATAAAAAGCTTGCCTGAGCCATTTCACTGTAGCTAACTGCAGTGTCTCAAGGAAAGCAAAGCAGTCTCTGGGCCCACAGTATTCAATGCTGTAGTGTTAGAAGATAGCCTTTTAAGCCCAAAACAGAAACTAATTAGAAATCAGCGCAGGTTAGTGCTGAATGTTGGCCTAATATTCTCTTATCCCGAACCAAGGGTCTGAAATCAGACATATTCTGCACTAATTAGAGTGCCTGAATGGTCCCAACATGTATCTTGCCACAGGAGCTCCCAAAAGTTTCCTTAAAATACCAACATCACCAACAGCAGGAAAATGAAAAGCAGCAAAACTGCTCCTAGGCGAGCCCAGGGGAGCAATATGAGTTGCTCAGCTGTGGAGCAGTACTTGTACATCCCTGTGAAATAGCTGACACAACAGGCCATTTGGGAGCCCTTCCTTAATGGATATGACAGCGCGTTGCAATAGGGAGCTGCAAAGGTCTAGGGGTCTTGCAGAAGACTAGTGAACAGTGTCCCTCATCCAGATACAGTCTTGGAAAGCCATGGGCACAAGAACAAGTAGCTGAAGGGAAGCTAAAGCTGTTTCACTGAAGAGTTGTGTTGCATACTCAATTTAGCTGAATCAGGCCATCATATGATTATTGGAAGCAGCCACAGTCTGGGAACAGAAGACAGAAAAATGTATTTTGTCAAATAGGTACCACTGGAAGAAAAAATAATTCAACTACATTTCAAAAATCAGGTTAAAATAGGCTGTCTTTATTTTCACAATTATATTTGATGTGCTCACAATATTTTGAATACCTTATTTGAGTATGTTTTTATGTTCCATTATGAAGTCAATATATCTGAATGAATCACTAAATTTAACATGTTAATATTTCATAAACTTTATCTGACACTGTACAGCAACCTTCCAGCATTACTGACAGAAATTATTGTTACCTTGGCAAACACATTAGCATTTCAGAAAACAACCGCAACAACAACAAAAACAGTTTCTCCTCAATGAAATGCTAAGAATTTCAATGACATGGAAAGTTTCAGTGTGGTGGGGTTTCATCCCAGTTCAGAATGAAAGCAAATGTCAGATCAGTGAGTTTTCTCATGGAACAGGAGTGCCGTTCTGGACTGGCTCTCTTGATTGTAATCTGGAATGGCCCTTATGCTGAGAAAGTGTTGGAAGGTCAGTGAGTGCATCTGTGGTAGAGCACAACCAGTGACGCCTTTCTTTTTGAAAACAGCAATGCGGCCAGCTAACCAGCTGACAAGCAGAAGTAAACAGCTGCTTCCTGAAAAGGGGGGAGAGAGGATCAGAGAAAAGGGACATGAGATCGACATGTTGAAGCATCCTGAGTCAGCAGGTGAGGTGACAAAGTTTGCTCCTGTCCCCAGAGCCACATGAGACTCCAGAAGTGCTGACCTGGGCTTACCACTGGCTGAGCACCCATGCAGCTGGGGGACAGAGGCTGGATGCACTTTGCAGCCACAGAGAACCCACGGTGTCCCTGCTGACGCAGGGCCCTTTTAGACAAGAATCATAGGAAACAGGCAGCCGGGAAGCAACAAGTACAGCTTGCAGCAGTGTCAGCCCCAGCTGAACTGCTGCTTATGCTGCCAGCAGCCAGCAGACCCCATTGGAGTCTCGCAGGTGCCCCTGTGGGCGCGAGGGTGGCAGGCGATGACAGCCCCATTAGCCAGCCTCCGGGGTGCTGCTGCTGGCAGCGGACTGTGCAGTGCTACACCATGCTGGGGGCAGCCTGCAGGGAGCTGGGTGCCTCTCTGCACTCCTGTGAAAGCTCACAGATGTGAGCAAAGACTTCCTTCCAGCACAGGTATTCCCAGAAATGGTCTGTATTCCAGCTCACATGCACTTTGACTCCTTAATCATAAAACCAACACTTCTTGTTTAATGTTTTCTATCAAAAAAAGAGTGGCTCACCTATGCAGATGCTAGTGTTGCTTTCCCCTATTTTCTGAAACATTTCAAGCTTTTGATTTTGAAGGAAGAGGAAAATGTTTTTTGGCTCAGAGAAACTACGTTGTTTGCTCTACAGGCAAACTTAAATAGCTCCTGAGTAGGAGCACAGGACAGATGCCCTATGTCTATCAAAATATGCTATTCATTCTCCTTCCCATCCAGCTTGTGTCTGTGGTGCAGGTTTACTCAAGTCATCTTAATTCTGTCACTCACAAGCTACAATTACACTGTGCCTCACAGAGCCTCCTGTCTGAAATGGGACTCTAAAGCATGAAGAAAAGCCTCCTCTCCTCTCCTCTCCTCTCCTCTCCTCTCCTCTCCTCTCCTCTCCTCTCCTCTCCTCTCCTCTCCTCTCCTCTCCTCTCCTCTCCTCTCCTCTCCTCTCCTCTCCTCTCCTCTCCTCTCCTCTCCTCTCCTCTCCTCTCCTCTCCTCTCCTCTCCTCTCCTCTCCTCTCCTCTCCTCTCCTCTCCTCTCCTCTCCTCTCCTCTCCTCTCCTCTCCTCTCCTCTCCTCTCCTCTCCTCTCCTCTCCTCTCCTCTCCTCTCCTCTCCTCTCCTCTCCTCTCCTCTCCTCTCCTCTCCTCTCCTCTCCTCTCCTCTCCTCTCCTCTCCTCTCCTCTCCTCTCCTCTCCTCTCCTCTCCTCTCCTCTCCTCTCCTCTCCTCTCCTCTCCTCTCCTCTCCTCTCCTCTCCTCTCCTCTCCTCTCCTCTCCTCTCCTCTCCTCTCCTCTCCTCTCCTCTCCTCTCCTCTCCTCTCCTCTCCTCTCCTCTCCTCTCCTCTCCTCTCCTCTCCTCTCCTCTCCTCTCCTCTCCTCTCCTCTCCTCTCCTCTCCTCTCCTCTCCTCTCCTCTCCTCTCCTCTCCTCATTTATATCTCCTTGTTTTCTTAGTTACAAACCAATAACTTTTGGCCTGGATGCTTAACATGACCTTAATTACAAATTGTTATACTCTTCTTCCTGTGGCACAGAAAAACTTTCTCAAGAAGTCCTGGCTGTTGTGGTAACAGAAGTTTCCTAGGAAATCCCAGACAATGCTGAATCACACGCAAAATCACAGAATGGTTTGCATTGGCAGGAACCTCTGGAGGCCATCTGGTCCAACCCCCAGCGCAAGTATGGACATCAAGAGCCCAGGACCACGTTCAGGTGGCTTTTGGAGATCTCCAAGGAGGGAGGTTCCAAAACCTCTCTGGGTAACCTGTGCCAGTGCTCACTCACCCATACAGAGGGGTGTTCTTCCCCTTTCTTCTCAATGAAGCTGTTATTAAGTCACTGAGGAGGTTTTTCTTTTTTCTCTTTTCACAGAATATGTTCAAGGGAAGAACATTTTCCAACCTCACACCCACAGCATTTCTCATCTTCTGGGCCTGATGTGGAGTAGGGATCTTACAGTCCATAAATAAAACTATAAAAAGCCAACTTGCTTTGAGATAACACTTTACTGACTCTGTGTGACAAGATTTAGAGGACATACCACACTGCCAAGTGTGTCCATGGGGCTCAGGAGAATGTGATAAGACTGTTGCTACCTGGGATTCTCACAACATCTTGAAATTAATAGAAAGCTCCAATGTTTGTCTGTGTGAAAGGGACGTGAAGCAAACCAACAGCTGTGGTAAGGGGAAGGATGAGAGATAGTTGAAGAAGGGCTTCAGATAATCATCTGTGTCTTGATTTTGTTCTCTGGGTTGCAGTAGTGGCACACGCAGACACCTTACTGCTGGCCTGTGCTGCTCTGAATGTTGTCACGTTGAGTTGGTACTCAGAATATGCCAAAGACAGCCTTGCTCTGTGGTTCCCTAAGGAGTTTTCCAAAGAAGCCACAAGATGAATATGTCCCTCAAGGTCTATGGAAACCCTCACAGGGAACTGAGAGGCACAGATGTGTCAGTAATATCAGGTATCTGCCACTGCAGATGTCCTCCTGGACTCCCTGCCATATGTTTTTACCATTATATGATTTCCTCCTCTCATTCCTGTAGCCGTAACTCATTTTTCTGTATGATGCCTAAAACCTGTTTGTTTTTTTGTTTGTTTGTTTGTTTTTTTTTAATGCAGAAACACCCGATGCTGTGCTGCAAACAGCTCAGAAGCAGGTACAGGTCACATTGAAGTAAGAAGCAAACCTCTCCGAGAGCAGCCAAAGCTGCCTTGGCATATCAGTGCCAAGATGCTCTCTCACCCCCACCTGATTCCTGCATGGTGCCCACGTGTGATGACACCTGCTCACACGACACCATTTCCTCCCATTTCCTCAACATGCAGCTTGCCTGGCATGTGCCGGCTGGCTTTGGTGCGCAGCAGGGTGCTGCAGGCCTGTTTCTCCAGGGCTGCCAAGAGGCTTGCAGAAAGGCCCTGGCTCAGTGCTCTCGCCGGCTGTGCTCCCTGGTTACATGGGCCAGCCTGCTGGTCTCAGAAAAACCACCAATCCCCAAGCACTGTCGTGCTTCAAACCTGGATGAGGACGTGGGCCAGGGCATGGGGAAATATCACTGGACCCCAGCCAGTGCCTGAGGATTTTCACTTGACTTGCAGGAATGCAAAATAACACCGGCAAAGACTAGCTATGGTGCCAGGTCAGGCCTCTTCTATCTCCTTTGTATTTATAACTGTAATGTGAACTGTCATGGGGCTCACTTATATATGACTTTTAGAAGGCAGCTTACAGATCAGCTCTGCCTTAGAAGTCCATGTTTTTATAAGACCTTATTCTAAAGATCTTTCTCCTCTCCCTGAATACGAGGCAAACCACTATAAGACAGGTAATTTCTGTGCAGAGCAGTGTGCTTTGAGCCAGTGCTATAAAGCAATTGGGTCTGTTTTATCTGTTGTTACCTTAATAGGAATCATTTCATTTCTCATTTTTGAGGAGAGGAAGGGAGAGGAAGGAAGGAAGAAAATGAGTTGCCTCTGTAATTCACCTCCCCTGACAAAGCTGGTAGTGCCTTGCTATTCCTCAGAAAATGAAAAAAAAAAAAATATCCAAAGGAATGATGTAAAGACTTTATCATTTTGGCTGGCTGGTATGTCCAATTGCAGCTTTCAGTAAATAAAAATGGAAAAACAAGCTCAGCTCCAGGCTGAACAGTAAACACAGAGGCAGTCTGGTTTATGCAGACTGTTTGAAGTACGCATTTGAAGAAGACCTGGGAAGAGGCTGAAGCCAGCAACCTCTCTGCAAGGGATGAGTACCCAGCCCTGCCCTCACCCTAGAGCAGCAGCACAGTTGGGAGGGACTAAAAGCCAGATATTCCACTTCCATTGCTATAATCATCCTGGCTACAGAGGTATATAAATACAGGATCACGTGCAAAGGAAGCAGCTCTGCAGACAGAGATTAAGAGATAACTATAAGGGAAAAAAATATCAGGGAGCTGTGAGGCAGCCTGTAGAAGGCGAACGGACTCCATCAGTCCTCCAACCACATACCTACCAGCACTCAAGTTCCTTGTTCGTGGAGTGCTGGCACAGTATTCGCTGACTCCGCATGTCCCGTCCAATACATGTTTTCAGCACTGACAACTGGCAGCCTGCAGTCCTTGGGGTTTCTAAATAATCACTTATAGCTCCACTTATTCTTTAATGAACATTCATCTTCCATGCCTGGGCATTTCTTTTGTTACTCAACCACAACCTCATTTAGGTGTTTTTTTTTTTCTTTCTTTTTCTTTTTTTTTTTTTTTTTTCCCCTATTCTATCTGTGCTGTTCTGGAGAGGTGTCATGGTTAACAAACAACAGTGTGTCTACTGTGACTCAGTTATATTATTAGGTTATAGTGGGAAGTGATGATTTTCATGTAGAAAGAGAGAACATATAACTCACATTATAAAAATATGTCCAATTATAACTCTATTGACAGCAATAGAATCAAAAGTAAGCCTATATATTGAACGTATTTTGGGTTAACTTTATAGATAGCATTATGTGACTAAGCATAATAGGTACCAGATTTTTTCTTTGCTTACTGAGTCCTTGGCAAAGAAGCCAGACACGGCATCTACTCATAAGTATTGGAAAGGTTGGCTCCCACCAGCTTTGGTTTTCCCTAAGAGGATAAAGAGGGGTATGGAGCCATGGCCTGCAGCTCCTGCTGATCCAGCCAACAGAAGTGAAGGACAGCAAGGAGAGACTGTTAGCTGAATTTGGCTTAGCTGCATGAAATGTGAGCCAGACATTTAAGGTATGGGAGATGCAGGCACATCCAAGCTCATACCCTTTGCAACAGGTCCAGAACCAGAAGTGCCAGGTCTTTCACTATGTAGAAAACAAGCTTCAGCCAAGTGCTGGCACATGGCATACTACAGCTAATGAATCCTGTTAGACTGGGCTGCATAACACGTGGAATTTACTGGCTTCGGTCTCTTCAGTATACTGAATTTCAGTATACTGAACAAGCCTTGAGCAGACTGATGTACCAACAAGTACTGTCTCAAGGCTACATTTGAGCTTATGATATTTGTCTAGACAGGATCATTGGTTAATATCTCAATCAATTTTTAAATGGATAATTGTATTTTCTTCTTCTTCTTTTACAAAACAGAATTATTTATTATAAAATGTCTATATATGCTTTTAAAATTAGCAACACAGTCAAAAACATACAAATACATCTGGATCATGTCATCTCTGTATATATATGCTTGCAGTTTATGTGGATTAAATCTACATGCCTGCTACTCCACACTTACACCACCATGGCTTGGAGCAGAACTTGTCTCTAAACTGGACTGGAGCTCTTTAGGATATGGTTGTATTGTAATTATTTCTTCTGGCTTTAGAGTCAACCTTACAATATATTGTTCTTAAAGGCTTCCTCAGAAGTCTAATGATTACTGAGAAATCTCAGCTTTCATTTAAGGCAAAGCCAGGAGGTTTTAGACACCACTGTCCAAAATATGTGAATCCTCAATTATTATTATTATTACTTTTTAAACTTGCAAACAACAACAACAAAACCCACAACCCCTCAACATGGCTATTTTTTAAAATCATGTGATTTAAAATCACATAACTTGGTGGGTGCAGTGGGTGAGGTTTCAGTTCTTGTTTTGGCACTGGTGTGCTCTGTGTTCCTCTTTGCCCATCATTAACCATGTGTTCAGATATAATAATAAGCCACAAAAGCACCACAGCAGCATTTACAAACACAACATAGCAACCCCTCTCCTTAAAGATGGTGTTCTATCCCAGCGCACCTAAAAGGCAGGTGTTATTAACAGGAAGTTTATATAATGATATATCACATCTTGCAATGGAACAAAATGGTGAAAGGTCAGCCCAATGATATATGTAGAGGGTAGGCTTGTAACTAATGGCTTCCTAAAGCAGATGAATGAGAGCCTGGTCTGAGAGCAGGTTTTATCTCAGAAAAACTGTCATTCCCCTTCTTAGTCTTAGATATGACATGCCAGGCTAAAAAAGCAGTAGTGAAAGACTCATTTGTCCACTGCTCCTCAAAGTGGACAAAGTGAACTCTACTGAAGTTTGTGACATTCTGATTAACAGCTGCAGTGAAGTCTTGTCATGCTATCATACCTCTTTTTCTGGATTCATGTAGCACATCAGTTTTGAGTGTGTTTGAACTGACAGTGCTCTTGATGGCTAAATTATTTTTTTGAAAGAAAAAGTGTACAGTGTCTTCAGATGTCTTCCTAGAATTTTGTTTTTCTTCTTCACAATGTCATTTTTGGCCAAGGATTAGGATTCTAGGTTCTGCTTATTAATGGTGTTGAGTTGCGTTTAGGTTTTGTGGCTTCACATTTGCCTATAATGAGCCAAAACCAAAACCTTTGGCAAAGCGTGGATCTAAATCTGCACATTCCAGTTTTTCTCCACTCTAGTTTGGTTCTTCTAACCTCAGAAGTGTTTGTTTGTTTTAAAATGCAGAAGCCATATATAAACTTACTGTTTCCAGATACCCCTTAAAGAATTCCAAATGGCACAAATTTATATAATAGCAAATGCCCCATAAATACAATTAGAAGGCAAGAATCTCCAGTGTAATGATAGCATAAGTCTGCTGATTCCAATAGGTCCTATATGGTGGAACGCTGAAGCAGTATAGTAGTGAATAAAAGCCAGTAGTTTTATTCATTTGCAAATATGAAATACTTAGGAGTTATTGTGCAAGTTCCTACTGTGTTTATGAGGGAAAATATTTTCCATACAACATTCAATATGACATCCCTGTACCAAACAAAAGGCTATTTCTTCCAATAGACCCAACCTCTGAAATACCAAATATCTAGACAAATAGCATGGGCTGAATACAATTAATGCCATTTCCTTCTTAGAACTATTTTTTCTTAGTCACTTACATCTTATTTGCACACAGAAAATAAATTCCAATATTTTACCAGAGAACACTGGTGATGGAGAGCACTGCAGTTTTACATGGGTCATTCAAATAAGGTAGCTAGAAAGAAGAAAACCCAAGAAACTGCTGATGTCAGAGAATACACCCTCTATCAACTTTCTCAGATGTGTCTGCTGTAAGAGTTCTTGCCTGTCTGCCATTTGCACCAGTTGTCAGCATTCCTTTCTTCTCCAATTCTCATTTCTCTAATTTCTCTTCCTTCTTTCACCTTTGGGTTCATAACTTTGTGGCTCTAATTCTATTTTGCACTTTCCATTGCAATATATCCTTCTCTCTCTTAAAGCCAAATGCAGATCCCATGCCCCTGTCTGCCTGCTCTCTCATGGCAAGACCTCTCTTCTCCTTATCACCAGCCCTGCCTTCTCCCCAGCCATCCACGTTTCACCCCTTAATACCTTCATCATATCTTGTCTATTGCACTCTTGCTTTGTTTCTTGAGAGTCAGTTTCATTTCTTCCATGATCTCCATGAAACCTTTGAACTTGTCCTGATACCCTTCAGCTGCTGGCTATGCTAAACACCTGGACTCACCTGACAGTCTTTCTGCTTCTTGTTTCTTCTCTCACACTCCCCAGTCGGTAATAAGCAGCTTCTCGCCTTATATTCTACCCTCTCCAATTTCCCCCCCTCCCTCTCCTATGTGACTCCTTATCTTCCCTTCTTGTTATTCTTGTCACCCATCGCCTACCCAGGTCCTTCCTCTTTGATTTGTTTTTCCTTGGAAACAAGAACTTTTATTATCTTCTTCATGTTAACCTTTGCCTTAGGTAGTCAGTACAAGGATGCTCTCTATGAACAATCACAAGAATTGTTCTTAAGATTCCTATTTTGTTGTTGCTGTTTTTTGTTTGTTTGTTTGTTTGTTTGTTTTTTAATAAAAGTGGCAATGGCTAAGCTGTTGGTGTGCTGAGACAATTGTCCCCAACATACTAGTCAGTACTTTTGCCAGTATATCCACCCATCTTTTGCCTCAATTTTCAGTTTCATTATAGATTTTTGCCAATTCTCCCTCCCACCTTTATTTTGTTCTGCATTATTGTAATAGCTGACACTGAGGAGGTTCAGGGAAAAAAAAAAAAAAAAAAAAAAAAAGACACCATAACAGTTACTTAGCTGTTCCTGCAGTATTTATGCAGGGGAAAAATAAAAAAAAATAAAGGAAACAAAATAAGTTTTAAAAGGCTCTAGGTGGTAGCCAGCAATCCAGGAGAATTCCTGCAGCACAGCCAGTCTGCTCTTTTTCTGCTAAAGGACTTCCACAGGCAGAGAGTGCAGAGTAGATTAGGCAGATGGTTTTAAGTGAAACAGGTAGGATACTGGGAGGTATTTAATTGTCATAGCATGCAGCTCTCCCTGGTTTAATTTAACAGGAGGACAAGCAACCTGCAGTGTTGATATAACCTTAGCAGCACTCTGAGAATGAAAAGGGACTCATCTTTGATGTAATCTTACCTCAGAATCTTCATTTTCTATTACCAAAATAGCTCTGATGAACATGTGAATGCAACATCAGCTGCCCCAGATTTAGATAGATAATGGTTCTGTGAGTGTTACAGAGCCTCAGGCAGACTTCCACAACATTTGGTGACCAGCAGGAGAGACAGAGGAATAGAAAGTGAGTTTCTTCTAAGATATTTACATCTTTTCTCTGTGTTTTGGACTGAAAACTATCTAATGCTAACAAATGTCCTTTATACATAGCTCTGATAGCCCAAACTGCAATTGCTTCCTGTGTTTTACTTCTACTGTTCCTTTTTTTAGCCAAATGCAGATATAGAGGTGGAACTGAAAGGACTTCAGTGTCCCCCACCTGTTTTAGGAGGGGCTGGAGGCATAAAAGCTCCTGTACCCTTTGAGAGTGTAACGTGCTTAGTGGCTGTTCTCCATGGTTTGTCACAGGCCCACCTCTGGTTCACAAATTCTGCAAACAGACGTCCTTAGCTTTTATCAGTTTGAAAAGAAAATAACTCTTGCTGTAGAGATTATGTTCAGTAAAAGTATCTCTAAATGAAAATTCCTGAGAGGGACGCAAAAGAGTAAGTTTAAGATTTAATGTACAAAAGGCCATGGATTACAACAGAAATGGAGCTGGACTTTTAATGTCCACTTCTGAGACACAGTGGAGGCAAGGGGTGTCATCCAGAGGGACCAGGACCTGGACAGGCTTGAGAGGTGGGACCATGTAAACTGCATGAAGTTCAACAAGGCCAAGTGCAAGGTCCTGCTGCATCTGGGCTGGGGCAATCCCAAGCACAAATACAGGCTGGGGAGAGAATGGATCATAGGGCCTGAGAAAAATGACCTGCGGATGTTGGTTGATGAAAAACTCAACATGTGCAAGCAAAGTAACAGTGGCAGCCCAGAAAGTCAGATGGATCCTGGGCTTCATCAAAGCAGTGTGGCCAGTGGGCCGAGAGAGGTGAATCTCCCCCTTTCTTTCACTCGCATGAGACATAGCCTGGAGTGTTGTGTTCAGCTCTGGTGTCCCCAGCACAAGAAAGACATGGATGTATTAGAATGAGTCCAGAGGAAGGCCATGAGGATGGAGAACATCTCCTATGAAGACAGGCTGAGGGAGTTGGGGTGGTTTCAGCCTGCAGAAGAGAAGGCTCCAGGAACACCTAATAGCAGCTTCCTTCCTGTGCCTAACAGGGGTCTACTGGAAAGCTGGGGAGGGACTTCTATTCAGGGAGTAATGGCTTTAAACTAAAAGCAAGTAGATTTAGTTTAGATATTTAGATATTATAGAAGCAGAACTTCTTTGAGAATGGTGATGCCCTGGAACAGGTTGCCCAGAGAATCTGTGGATGCCCCATCCCTGCAGGTGTTCAAGGCCAGGCTGGACGGGGCTTGGAATGGGTTGGAATTAGATGGTCTTTAAGGTCCCTTTCAGCCCAAACCATTTTGTGACTTTTGTGACTTTATGATTCATCCGCTGCTAGGTTGTGATAAGAGGGTCTTTTTTGCATCTTGGGTTGTGGTAAGATGCTACTTTATCTTCTGTGACTATACACTGTAAACTATTTCCCATACTGAGACAGAAGAAATATCAATATGAATTATTATAGTAGGAAAAAAAAATAAAATAAAAAAAAAAGTCCCTCTGCTCCATTTTGCAGTTCTGACTGGAAAGTCAGAAAGTACTGCAGTAAGTTACAAAGACTACAGTAAGTTCAGTAATTTGGGTATTGTTGATGGGGGATACTGGTAGGTAGAAATGCATTTTTTCTTTTGAGCCTCAGCAAAAGAACAGCTCCCAGCCAAAAACATTTCAAACTTTAAATAAAACAAACAAGCAAAAAAAACTGCTGAGACTTTGTTCAAGAAGGCTGGGAACTAAAGCAGATCACACAGACTGATCTTACACAACTCTCTTTTTATTTATTTATTATTTCCTTGGAGATGTCCAACTAACTAACCAAACTACCTAGCAGTTTTGGAGAAGGCGATACCTCAGCATAGGAAATCTGTATGCTGGCCTCTCCTGTACTTTTTCTGTGATTAAATAAAGGACTAACCTTCTCAAGCAGCCACCAATGACTTCCTGAAATTGCATTTACTCCATATGTGAGGCAAAATGGAGCTCCATAACTCAGATGCATTTGTGTTTACAAACAAATCCTGAGCACCACACGACATTCAGTCTAGCTGTTCATCTGTTACAAAGATTCAATGTAATTATTTGATACAGATCTGTCTGAAGTGAATTGTGATTCACTGCCGTCTTGTGATCAGTTTGTGGTACAAAACACATGCATGCATGCATACAGAATATGTGCTAACAGCATCCTCAGGGCTGCGAACTTAAGTGTTCAAAACCAAAAACCAACAGGAAATTCTGGAATTGTTGTTTTCTGTCTTTTCGTATTTCAGCTTTCCTAGGTGTAAACCTAATGGTGAAGACTTTTAATTAAAACTACAAATTACACTAGCCTTGGCCTCACTTCGGGACTGAAATATGTGATGCTTACTTGATGGGCAGCTTCTGAACACTACATTCAATCCATCTAGTGGCTTTTGTTCTGCACATGCCATATCCTCTTCTGAGCGCAATATTATTTATTAACTTGTGAGCTTTTATCTGCAACGCATCACCGGGAGATCTGAGAGCCTCTACAGGCACTAGTGAGCTTATTCTCATTGCAGAAGAATAAGAGCTAGGTAATTCAGAGGGAAACAACTTGGACTTTCATGTTTCAGTGCCCAGTAACATATATCTAGGCGACATATTCAAAGCATGTTCCTTAGGAAATCTTTAGGAAAAGTGATTTACCCAGCATCAGTGAGCCTACTGGCAAAAGAATTAGAATTACCAAAGTCATTTTATGTGATGAAAGTACATATTTACAGTGTTTTCTTCACTCAGAGTTTGTTACTCTTTAGGTGAGAAGTCTAACCAGAGCTAGTAGTATGTTGAAGGACATTTTTGGATAGAAATGTGGCAAGAAAAGAAAACATAAGTTTTTAGAAGACAAAATAACAAGGAACTGACTTTACATGTAGTACCTTTGCTTTTCATAATTATGCATCCCAAGACCCCACCATTCCCCATATTTATTTCTCCCTATAACTATATATCAATGTCTCAGTATTTTCACTTGAAGTTTCAGTTGCTTCTGAAAACTCAGACTGCCTTGCTCTCTCTGTCAGTTTTGCTGATGCTGGGGAACACAGACATGTGATGTCGTGCCACCCCAGCTATGAATAGTTAGTGCTGTTATAGTTCAAGCCTTCAGCCAGGAATGCCACCTGTGAGGGTAGGGTGACTTGGGACAGAAAGTCCTTGGCAGGAGCTAAACCTTAATGAGCTTAAAATGTATTGAGGAGTTTGGCAAATACAAAGCCAGGCCATGGAATAAGTAGTTGCAGAAATTTTCCAATACGAAATGTTTGTAAGACAATTATTTACATTATCTAGATGGTTTTAATTACAGGACAGTTCAGACCAGTTGCTTAAGTTTTCCCAAGGGGTAATTAGTCACCCTTTGAATTTGCATATTTTCCATTGCTGTATTGAGGCAAATCAGCAGTACTTATCAGAAGCTTGACCTGGCAACCTTTGTTTTTAGCAGATTATAGTTTGAATTTCATCATGACAATATCTAACATATCAGCAAATGTTCTGCTCTGCAGTGCTACAGCAAATAAATTTTGGGGAGATCACAAGGTTCCTCATTTTAAATGCAAGAAGTTTTGAGCTCAGACAGTAGAAATGGGCCATTTGTTACAGCCCCTACTCATGACAGCTGCAGTACTTTTCAACATCTTGCAAATATATTATAGTCTAAACTGTCAGTGTGGTGAAAGTACTTGTTCATTTTATTCATAGTAAAAGTACTATAATCACATATACTTCATATTTCCATATGATATACAGACTGCCACACGATACACAGACTGTTCTTTTAGTTATGCTCAGATTTACTAAAGTGAATGGAAGTAGATTAATTCCCAAAACAATTCCTCAAAAGTAAGTGGATTTCACAAATAAATACGTTGTGATATATTTCATTTTCTGGTATTTTATCAGCTTTGTTCTTTTGCTTGGTCATAGGAGGCATGGAAATATGCACAGCTGAGAATATTAGTTATATTTATTTAAAAATCAATGACATTGAATAAGTAGAAAAATAACAAATACAGTCACTATGTAAGAAAGTACATGTCTATTTTTACAGTTTTCTCAGTAGAAAAGTTTTTTTTTTTTTTAAATGTTTGTAAATAGAAACATTTTATAAGAGTTATGTGTTGTTTCACTTACATTTTGGACTGTTTTTAGTTCTAAATTCAATTACCAGAGTAATGATTGCTTCTACTGAGAAAAGGCGATAATGGACATAAATCACAGTAAATTTAAATTGTGGTAGATATTTAAATAAGTAAATTGCCATCTTTCAAAAGGACCTAGATTTGATATTTAACTAAGTGAAACATTGTACAATGACTACTGACACTCTTCTATCTAGCCTGATTGGAAAGGCTATCCATGAGCCTATATCTATTTGTACCATGAAGTGAAATACAAACTAGACAAAGTATAACAGTAGATTTTTTAAGTTACCTTTGTTAACATTAAAGTTGAAATTTCTGAGTACTCAGAATAAGCAAACCCTAAATTCCTAAATAGAAAAAAAGCAGTAAATGAATGATAGACATGCTTTCAGATATCCAAATCTTATAAAGCAGGTCAGAATCTGCTGTTACACAATATACATAGGAATATATGTATAGACACACATATACATTCATGAACATAAAATATCTTCAATAAAAATTGCATTGCAAGTTTCAGCAGATTAATTTCCATTGCTTTAGATGTGAAAACAAGGTAGTAAGTCCTCCTTGTATTGGCACCTGTGCCTTTGGTTTACCATGAAATAAAACTAATAATTTTGGTTGATTATTTTTTTCCCTGGCCATTTTTAAGTCCCTGTTATTTAGAAGGTAAGATGTCATCATCATAATAGTCTCTTCAGTCTAACAGGAGACTGAAACTCTTAAGTGCTCTAGGCACTCTTGATATTTTCAGTAAAAAGTTGTATTTCACTAAGCACCTTGAAATAAAACAGGCATAAACTTGTTTTATTTTAAAGAGGAGACAATATTTTTGCCACAAGCTGTAAAATATCCCTGTTAAGTAACAA
The DNA here is from genome assembly GCF_047663525.1 of Anas platyrhynchos. Taxonomy (NCBI): domain Eukaryota; kingdom Metazoa; phylum Chordata; class Aves; order Anseriformes; family Anatidae; genus Anas; species Anas platyrhynchos. Next base: position 61,651,436 of record NC_092589.1, on the reverse strand, counting down.
GAATAGGTGTGACATGCAAAGCACTTGAATGTGTAGGTCTCTATTACTGAATTTATTATTTAGTGATTGCTATGAGAGTATATTTTCACTGAGTCTTCATGATTCATAAAAGAATACCTACAGCATACAATTGTTCTCCTGTTTTGTATGTAATAAGAATGTAAAGAAATGGACTTTAACAATTAGAGTGTTGATCTAAACATCTAACCATTGTTGTCAGGCTAATATTATTCACCTATAGTGTTACATTTACATGAATCAGATGAAGTTCTACTACTGAATTGCCTCCCTCCCACCAAAAAACATCCTTTCAAGGGTCATTGATTTCCATTTTAACCCCAGAGATCTGCAAGCTATTTCTTCTTGTGTATTATGGCTTGGACTTAAACATGGATAATATTTTGGAAAACAAGAAATGACTATACATATAAGTGAATTTACATGTATGTATGTGTACTAATTCAGAACTTACTAAATTTTGTTTTTTGCTTTGGTAGTCCAGCAGTCTGTGAGTATCCAGATGGTTCTATCCCAAGTGAGAAAAATGGATGAGCCCACCATGGCTTTCTTGCTGTTCTTCATTAGGTTTTTGCAGCTATCCTGCTTTACATCAACTGCTGTGAACTTTCTAATGGGTTGCAGGGCAAAAGACAAGAGGTGAGACATTCTGCTGCGTGCTTTGTAAGCACTCTGGGAGGCAATGTGGCAGACAGGCAAGGAGCCAAGGTCTTGGCAGTGCTCAGATGGTCCGAAGTAGCCAAAACTTGGCTCAGCAAGGAATTCCTGCAGGACCTGCAGGATCCTGCAGAACTGGTAGGGAGAAGCAGCTCTTGCTCCAGGCTGAAGAGTCCAGGTTGCTGATTTCTTTCCTCTACTGAATGAGTGCAATGAGACATCTCCCCATTGCTCTGTATAGAAGTGCACAGGCATTGCACTTTACCCAAAAACTTGTCTTCCCCAGAATATTCAATACTATTTAATATAGACATAATCTCATTTAACAGACACAGCTGAGCTGCAAATTCTTAAGGAAGATGCTTTTATGTTGGTTAAGCCAAATCTACCTATTGTTAGGGTAGGGAAGAATTTTATGGATGAAGTTCTGTTGGCTAATCCATGACAACAAACACTCTGAAGTTCAGTAAAAACTCAAAGCTAAAGAACACAGTATATTTGTAAAGGCAGTTCCACTGAACATAATGTAAAGATTTATCTTTCCTGTTTAAAGATAGGTTATTAATTAAAAGAGAAATATTTTTTCCCTTTATTTAAACCTCGAACAAAAATGGAATGATAATAAAACTGGGAATAACTGAACAGCTGTAAAAGACTATTTCAGTAAAAATACTAGTGGATCCTGCTTGTCCCCCTTCTCCTGCCCCTTTCACTTGCCTCAGAACTACATCTGGAAAGTGAGAACCAATACATGCTCCTGAAAGAGCTTGTTTTGCTGAAGTTGGCATGAGAGCACTGGGCCAGGCTTCAAACCCAGGCATCAGCTGAGGATTGCGTAAAGTTGATTCTCTTCATTGTTTCTGCTGATCTTTAAGCTGTTAGTATAGAGTCAATGTGACTTAATTCCTTTGAATGGAAAACAACACAATGGTTTCATGATGAATATGCTTATGTTGATTAGGAAAACAGTTTTCTGTCATGAAAGCAAATATGTGGCTTCGCTTCCATACAGGTACAGAATGCAATGTGCTTACTTTTTTTTTTTTTTTTCCCCTGGTAAAAATAATACCCTCAACTGTTGCTTGCTGTGGAGAATTTTTTTTTATTATTATTATTATTTTTATATATATATATACAGTGAGTGTTCAAGGGCTATTTGAAAACTGTCATCAAAAGCTGCCTGTTTTCCTCTGGATTTGTGTCTGCAGGTGACTGATATTTTAATAGAATTTTTCATTTCTGTCTTCTCACTAATATCCATTAGGAAATTTTACTTTTCTCCTGATAACTGAACCAGATTGTCTTGAATTAACAAAATCTGACCACGAAAGCACATAAGTAGGTATGGGATTGTCACTACAGGGGAAACACATTCATCACAGTTTCTGTTCTTTCTGGCATGTTTTCTATCACCTATAAATCACAATAATATATAGAGTGATGTTTTCATGCCGTGCTGGAGGAAGTAAGAGCATAATTTGGTACCTTTTACCAAAAACAGATGAGGAAACTGCAACAGTTAATGGTGTGGACATTGCATGGAAAGCTGTACTGTGGCAGGAGCAACACAGATCATGATGGGTGAATGCTTTTACAGCTCTCATCTTCACTGCCTTATTAAATCTGCACTACTGCCTTAGGCTGGTTTTCAGTCATGAATATCATGATGCTTCTTTTTTTATGGCCTGTCTTCAGCCGTGATGAGTCTAGATCTTTTTCTTATCTCCAACTGTTTACAAAATTTGCAGGAAGCTACATACTTTTGAGGCCTAACTGCACCACCTCTAAGACAGCTTCAAATCAGGGAGTGATCACAAGAAATGTTGGTGGGGTTTAGGCAAGATGCATACAGTTATACAGAGCAGTTGCGTAAGCCTGTGTTTCTCTGAAAAAACAAGCTAAGACCAAAAAATGCCAGGTGTTTCAGGCAGCTGACAACAGATTTTGTTCCCGTGTTTGTTTGTTTGTTTTGGTTTGCTTTGGTTGGTTTTCTTTGTTTTAATTAATTATATGACTAACTTCATTTTCTGATAAATTGAAACATTGAAATCAGTTGAAAATTAAATATTTAATTTTTCTTTTGAGAGATACTGTACCCAGTAAAATCAGATCTGTTTCAAAAATTATTGGAAAGTGTAACCATGAACACATTTTTATTTATTTATGTATTTATTTTGTAACCTAACCCTTCAACTTCAGATGATTGATTCAAATGCAAACTGCCTGTTTGCTTGAAAATTTTTACTGGTTTAGATCCAAGTTCACAAATAGTTTCCATTGTCCCTGAGTGCACTTTTTGGCAAAGTAATTCCATGTAGCTCTGTTGGCCCCATTCTTTCCAATGTCTTTGCTCTCAAAATCAGTGTAGGTGAGGCTACAGCATAAGTGGTAGCTACAGGTGAACAAGGAACAAAGGTGCACAAAGCTGTAGAGGAGACAGGGGTTATTGAACTGATTTTCTTTTAAATTCACTAAAACTGAAAAACTTTGAAAGAATGCTTCTTACATGCCTTAATGAGTGAGGCAGTGACAGGCCTTTCTTCCCAGATTTTGCTACTTTTTTTCTGCCCAGAAGTGACTGGCACTGAGAAACCCCAGTATGTTTCCTTGCTGACAGAGACTGCAGAGTGCAGCAGGACACAGGGAAGGCTTGGCACTGCAAGTGCTGGGGATGTGCAGGGGAGGAGACGCTGTCTTTTCCCACAGCCTCTCCAGTTCTTCCCAGTGCTTACATGGCCTCAGTTGCTTCAGTACATGGTGCTGCTTATGAGGACAAATGGCCACTTCAGAGCTGAAAGCTTCTTCAATTTCTCTTCTTTCAAATTTTTGATTTGAAAGGAGAAAAATGCTCATAAGGGAAGCAACAGGTGCACAGTATGCCTCACCTTTCAATGCAACAGCATAGGTTTTAGTTCTTTTAGTAACTGTTGTGCAGAAGACCACATTTGCATAGGCAGTTCAAAATCTCTAGCAATCTCCTGAACACAAAAGTCAGCTGAAACATTCAAAACATCTACTTGTGACCATTGTTTGGCAAACTATCCTTCAATTCATTATAAATTACAGTGCAGGACAAGGAAAAAAATGGGAAAAAAAAAAAAAAAGAAAAAAAAAAAAGAAAGGAATAACAAACCACAACCTATTTAGAAAGGAGCCAAGTCTGGTTTTTACCTAACAACCATGTCTTGGTTTTCGAAAATACTTGAAAGCAAAGGCTGGACAAATCAAAGACCACAGAAGAGCAGGATTAGTTTTTCTTCTGCCTGTTTGAGTTAACTATTCAACCTAACTTTCTGAAAAATATTGCTAGAACTGACCTTTTTCATGAGTGCTGGTCAATGAGTATGTGCAGTTATGCGATGAATTTTTAATCATTCAAAAAAGGAACACTATTTCCTTGCTTCCAGATGAAATCCACAGGTACAAACTGGTTTGAAGAACGTTTTCCACAATATTTGAGTTGATAAGCCATGTAAGCTAGAAGAATATCCTAAAGCATAACCAAGCAACAGACTGAGAAAAATAATGGGATTTCCAAAGGAATATAGGAGAAAAATATCCAATAAATACTGATTAAGAGTGTTTGGGAACAAAGAGTAAAAGTTGTGGAAAATTTTCTGTCAGAAAGCTATTCTGTTACAGTGTGGTGATTCAGCAAAATCAAAACATTTCACAGGAATGTAAATAACTATTTGACACTTTTTATAAAAATCCATAAATATACATGCAAAACACCTGATGAACTTCTGTAGAAAGAAGTCAAAGTGAAACCTTCTGGCATAGCGGTTTTATGAGGTCTTTTTGATATCTTGTGGCCACTCTGAAATGTTATTTTGTCCAAGTGGAACCAAAAAGAAAATTTGAAATGTTCACATTTTTTCAAAGAAAAGGATCCTTCACAAACCTCTCTAACAACAAGATGGATGAGTAGGCTTGTTAGCAGTCTATGCTACCCCAAGAACTCATTAGACACTCTGGAGAAAGTGTTCCCAGAGATGGAATGGCACTGAAGATAGATTCTCAGAACACACCAGGAGTTGTATCTCCTACTCAACTGCAAAAAGAACACCCAAGATTATAGAGCCATGAAACCAACTAAAACCATGAAACCAAATACCATGATTTTTAGGACAGACAGATCACCAGAATGTACAGCCATTAGGTAAGGTAAGCTACATAAAGTTGTTACTGTGGTTCCAGGGCAATTTAGCAGTGTTATTGAAACTAGCCTGTGCTCGATCTGTGGTGTGACTATCACTAATTTTACATGTCTTCCCTTGTTTGTACTGTTCCAGGTAGTAAGAATGGCTGGATCAAATGACAATAAGACAGATGTGCCCAAATTTCTATGTAGTATATACAGATGAGAAATCTGATCTTGAAGGCGTAGAGAGCTATTTATCACTGATGCACAAAAGGCTTTTGGGAAACTGGTATGTGACACTGGATGTAGAGCTACGTAATACACAAACCTTTTTTTTTCTTTCTTTCTTTTTTTTTTTTTCTCTCTTTTTTTCTTTCCTGTGGTAAATATTCTACCATTTAATTGCACACAGATAATGAAATCTTCAACTGCTGCTGCTGCAACATCATGTCTGCTGTTATTTTTTAGTTGTTCCCTCAGAGGATCAGTTCTGCTCCATTTAGGACCAAAACCTGAGAGCACTCCCTGAACTCTGCTGACAGCAGAGGCACTGGGGCAGTCACAAGACTTTGGAATGAGCTTTGCATTAAGGTTCTTTAACCTACAAAACAACCAAAAAGCACTAATGGTAGCACAGAGTTCAGGCAGTCTGGTTTATCAGGCTTCTAAGCAGACTAGCCATGCATCTACAACCTGTTTGTATGGCTCTCTCCAACAGTGTAGACATAGCTTACTAGGTCACAAAGAATTGAGAAGTACAGGAACAGCAAATGAGCATGAAAATTATAAGTATAAAGTTATGCATGACAGGTTGCAGTTCCTTTCAAACAACACTTATCTCAGAGTTACCCACACCCTTTGCAAATAAGCTCTTTTTTTTTTTTTTTTTTTTTTTTTAAGCAAAGCTTCATCCTTTTCCAGTGTATCTGAGGTGGGTATTTTCTTAAATAGGTCAACACAATGTCAGGGTGTGCAGGAGGAACTTTCCAGGGCCTTATAGGTTATATTTATATTAGCTAGTAATTCTGTGCAATAAGAAGGGTTCAATAAATCAAAGCCTCCTCTTTTGTTCCTGGTCCACCACACTACAAAACCAGTCCAATTGCAGTAAGGGAGCAACCAGGAGATTTGGGCAGCAATATGTTACTACTCCAAGCCACAATGTTCATGTCAGCATGACCACATTTACCCTTCCAGAAAACCTCTGAAAATTAGATCTTCAGGGCTTTTGCCCTAAAGGAGATGATATGGAAAAGTCATTCTGGCCACTTGACAAACCTAAGTGTAAACCTTTGCCTTTTCATATACCTCTCCCTTGCAGGTAGTTTCAGTTCTTTGTTAGAGCACAGAGCCTGTCAGACTTGGGGCTACAATATATATATATGTTTGGTAATCATACCCTACAATCAGCTTTGTGGCAGGTGAGTGAATGTATTTACAGGCATCTTTCTAATCCCCTGACAAAATTTGACCCTATGTTTCTGCATCAAATCATTCTCTGCTCTAGAGCTCACTCAGAGCAACAGCATGACTCCAGGATATCACTCAGCTCTTTGTGTTGCAACAGTTATAATCACGCTATTGTTCTTCATGCTTTAATGGAGTTCCTAGAAAAGGAGATTTGAAAAAGAAGGTTAAGACTAGGTTTATAAAACTTATGTACGTACCTAATCTGTCTGGGAAAATTCATAATGCACTTTGCGCATTTTTGAAGTTGCCTCTGATATTAATGTCACAACAGCATGCAGAGTCTGGAATTATGTGATTACTAGCTTCATCTATTAAAACAGAAACAAAAACAAAAAAGCCAACACTGAAGTTTATATTTAAAGGTATGCATATGCTAAATACATATACAAATACATAGTGTACTTTGCATGTATGTATATGTTTATAAGAAACACACATACATAAATAGCACTATAAATATAATAATACAACAACATGGTTTAATAATATAGTTCCCACCCTTCCAGAATACCATTGTAAAGATTCAAACCCAGGCTTCAAGAGCCCTAACTGACCTTCCTACCAAGAATATGAAGAAAAATGGCCATCATGAGAAGGCAGACAGAGAGTGAAACCTTCCAGACTTGTTTCATTAGAAAACTAGACTAACGAGACTGTCAAGAAGCTTAGGTACTTTCAGGATTTGACAGGACATAAGCAGGAGTTCTCAGTTTTACTTCAATATTTACTAAGTACTTCCTGTAGTAATACTTTGTAAGTCCCTTCTTTAATCATATTCTTAGTATTTATTGGCTTTTTCTTATCCGTTGCAATAACAAGCAAGCTCATGACACAATGCAATCTGTCTGACCCATGGCAAACAGCAGACAAGCTTCTGTGTGTTGTGAAATGGTGTAGCCACACAAATTACTATCATTGGATAAATTTTTTATCTCACCTGATTGCTGAGCCAGGAGGGTTGGAGACAAAAGTGTAGTAAAGGGGCTGGGGACGAACTTGCAGAAATTTTAGGAAGCAGGACAGAGGGAACACAACCCCTTCTTGTGCATTCTCACTGAGGTGAAGGCCAGATGATTGTGGGTTTTTCTTCATCACAAGATGCAGAGAAAAGTAGATTTGGGATTTTTGTAATTTTGCATTTTTTTATGTGACAAGGCAGAATGTCACATATCAGAGACACCCTCATTCCCCACTCTCTGCATTTTTTTGGCTCTTCCCAACCTTCTCAGTCTTGACAGTACATTAGAGTGAATTTCAGGACACTTCCGCCACAGATCACTACGAAGTAGTAGACCTACTATAAGAAGACAAATCCTTCAAAGTGTGAAGTCAAACTTAGAGGTATGTTAAGCTGAGAAAGAAGACACTGTTGTGCTCTCTGTGTTTTTGTTACTTTCAGCTATTATTTCAGCCTAATTCATTATTTAGTTTGAGATGCTACATCAATGAGTCATGTTTCATGCAGCTTACCTTTGCAGAAGTGGTCTCAGTGCAATTTCCTATACTTGGCTTATCTGGATGTGTTGCATACAAAATCAGTAGTTTTGAAAAATGAATACAATTTTCATTAATTTTGCAGTCATTTTTTCAGTCATTCAGTAAGTGGAAAGAGTAAAAGTAAAAGGTTTTCAGGGGACTGGCTGGTCTTCCAGCTTGTTTTTTATCCAGTCATTTTATGAAATCTCCAAACGCTTCAAGCAGCTCGTGAGACACCTGGGTTACCATTTCCCATGCACTGTGAAACATGGGGTTGTTAAGTCTTTGTTGTTGTTGTGAAAGGAGACTCTTCTGGGCTGAGAGACCCAGGCTTCAGCCTGGCCCCTCTTGGCCAGACAGGACTTGAGCTCTGTGCGAGGCTCTTCTCTAAGTTTCCCTGGTGGAGATCAGAGCTGTATAAAATGCCACTATAGACTTGGCACGCAAAAAGGGAAAACAAATAGAGGCAAACACTGGAAAGGCAAATCAGAGTGCAACGGATGATGTCGCAGTCATCTTAAAGGGGAAAATAAGCTTTGGCACCTCTTCAGTTGCCTGTCATCATGCCCATTCACATTCCCAGCTCTTGGCCAGGGGAGTGTTTTTTTCTTTTGCAGTACCTGTGCTCCATGCGCATGCCCCATCCCACATGCACTGTGCACACTTCTCCTGTAGCTTAGGAAAACCCTCCCTTGTCACATCTCCTGATTTCCTCCCACTGATCCTTTTCTTTTTATCTTCCTTTCTCTACCTTTATAGTTATTTCTTCCATTTTTTTTGCATGAATTAAAAATAAAAACTGGTTCTTTCTGGAAGAAGACCTTCTATCTTCTGGTACAGTTTCCATACTACCCAGTGTTTATGCAGGTAAAGGTCAATTCTGACCTTTATTAAGCTGTTTTACATGGTCCAGCTCCCTCCACGTCACCAGGTTTCCACCCTCCTTGTGTTGTGATATCCACAGGCTAGTGATAGATCTAACATTCATGTCAAATGCTTTGGTTGTCTCAGGGAAGTGTTGCAGCCCCAGGCATCTGACCTGCCTACCCTGACACTTAAAGCCTTCTCAAATACCATTTTCACAGCGTGACTGCTGGGGGCAGAAGCAGCTCCATGGGAGAAGGGGTTGCTTTTTACTCATAGACTGATGATTTCTCTGTGCCAGACCCTGCAGATCAGGGTGTGCACCAGGGCTCATGTCCTGGGACCACTCCAGCTGACCTGAGACGGGGAGAAGGCACCAGCTTTGCCCAGGGGCTGGATGCAGTACTCTGCTGTAGCAGAGTGAACAGAGAGTATTTTACTGCTTACCCCAAATACACTCCTCAGGGAAATCCAAATGTAAGTGCAGCTTCTCTGCTCCTACACTTTCAGACTTCACAGATACATGCACCCAAGTCCTGAGAGCTAATTGTATATGGTTATCTATATTCATTAGCTAGGTTGCTCTCCAAATTTCAAAGGTATCTATTCAAGTCAGCAGTTGTATGTGTAACAATCAAGACTTCTCCAAGTGCCAACAGTTTCCTAGAAGGTTTCATATAGCTCCAAAAATAAACAAAAAATAAAGCCTTCTGAGCAGCATGTTTCCTGTCTCCCTTTCTTACCCTTTTCACATTACCTATTTCCTTTTTAACTATTTGTGGTTAAATAAAAAAACTTTTAAACCATTTATTAGCATTGATCTATTTGCTATGGATTCTTTAGCTGTAGTTTATTTTTATAATTGAAAGAAATCTATTTAAGTTCTATCCCAAGAAATGTACTACACATCTATTTAGAGTTGAGCTTGCAGGTGTTTTTTTTTTTTTTTTTTTTAATGCTGTAATAGATTTTTACATTTCTTTTATTGTCTAGTGCATCAGACAATACTCTATCCAGACAGACAAGCACCCTGGAGAAGACTTATATTTTTAAAACTGCTAACTGGTTCTGAAAGCAAGAAAAATAAAATGTTGCTAAGAAGAAGGATAAGACTATGTCTCTAATCAGACTTCAGAAGCTGCAGAGGTGCCCTGCTCTGCCCAGGTAGAGTGACCTGTACCAGGAGGCCAAGAGGGGAGCTGGTACTGAGAGCAACATCCATCTAGCTGGGAATGAACCAGCCAGCTCTTCTGGCTGAGACTGGAACTTGGTTCAGCAGTTGTTTGGCCCTTAACAATTGTCAGAGGACAAAAATAGCTGAAGGAACCTGTGTCATTGTGTACAGCCAGGAAAAGCCTCAGTAGATTCTAAACCTTGGATTTCTGACCCTTTTTTTTTTTTTCTTTTCCCAGTATTTCTTCTTCTAATGTCCATCTCCAAATGCTTCTTGTCCTGAAAATGTGGAAACCTTTGTTATTTCAGGCATAAAGTTTCTTCCACCAAAAGGGGATTTATACAGCTTTTTGTTTTGCACTTTATTTGCTCATTTTTCAAGAGAGCAGAGAATGATTCATGACATTACTAAGCTAGTTTAGGAAAGATAGCAGCTATTTCAAAACAAGCAGAAAATTATCATGGTTGTAAGCGCTGGATGGAAATATTTCTTTCATATTTCCTTAATCTCCACAGGACTGAATCAGCTGAGTCAACTCGAGTGGCTCTTCCCAGAAAAGATAAGTGGCCACTTATTTCCCATTGCTACATAAAGTGTTTCTCAAATGTACCTGAAAATTATAAATAAAGACAAAGGACAAAGAATTTTATTTTTATTTTCTTCAGATGAGACGAAGTTGCAATTGTTAGTGCTGTGGAACACACTCTAGGTGAAAGTCCATAAAATGTCTTTCAAGGAAAATTAAAACTGTGCAAACTTCTGAAACATGTTTCTAGTGCCCAGTCAATCTGTAAAATAGAAGATATCATGCAGGCTTTGCTCATGGTCTTTCTCGAGAATGTTTCCCTCTTAGAGACCTTCCAATTTTTTCCCGTAGTTTCTATAATTCTAGGTTTCTTTTATGCCTATTGCCAAAGGCACCTTTCCAATCACATTCCATTAACAGACAAACTCAAAAACCTTTGTTCTCACTTGGCAGGACTGTGATCTCCTGCCCCTTCAAAAACTATCTCCCATACAGCTGGTCCTACTCACTTTACCGGGGCTCATTTCTCATCCCTGGGATGGGGGTGTGGATATGCACAATGTAGTATTTTGCCTTGTCAGTAGCCTTGTTGTGTCCAATATGTAAATAGTGCTCACAATAAGTGAGAGGATCTGCCTCTTATGGACTGGGTACAGGAGCTTGAATCTAGTTATTATCATTTCTACTCATTTTGTGTATATGGCTACAAAGCATCCAGCATAAAGATCAGGCCCTTGTTTATCTGAAGGTTATTCTAAATAATAGTGTTATTTAATTAATGATGTCAAAATTCTGCTGTCCTTGACTCCTGCTATTACAGCATTTAACAATGAAAAACAACTTCTCTGCAGACATAAGGTAGAGTCTAGAAAGTCACGTTATACCTTCAAGGTTAATTTGGCAAGGGAATAAAGCAGCAAGCTCAGTAGAGGAGAATAAGGAAAGCTGTTTGATAATAGGCTCTGTAGATTAGATCACTGCTCCACTTCCACTTGTGACGCTAATGGAAATGAATTGATCCACCTACAAGGACGTGTGTCTGTTACTAACACAGGCACTTGTACATTTCTTCTCTCTTCTCTTTCAGAGGCAAAAGATGAGAGGTCAGGAAAGGTTATAGTAGCTCCTTTTTTTTTTTTTTTTTTTTTTTTTCCTTTTTCCCCCATTTCTCCTGAGGAGAATAACAAGCAATTTTAACAGGCCCCGAAGCTTCACAATGTCTTAGATTGCCCGACATCTTAATTGCTTTCAGTGATACAAATGGGAACGTGAGGCTAAAATTCAATCTGACATCTCATTGAGTGTCAACAGATGTGAGAATCTGAGCAGGACTCAGGGTGCAGCTGCACCCTTTCCGCTGGGCTCTGCCAGGACCCTATGCCAAACACCCTGAGTTTTGGAGAGTTCATAATCAGTCAAGATCTGCATCAAAAATGTGCAGCTCAGATCCACTTTTGGTCTGAAATATGCCAGGCCACGTGCCAGAGGACACATACCTAATTACCAGGCTCTGCTGATTATTCCTTCTTCTGTACTTTTCTCAGTAAATTTAGAATAAATTATATCTTTGGCAAATTACACAAAGAGATGATTATACATTTAATTGGATGTTTACCTCTCATTTTCTTCATGTAATAGTAACTAGTGCAGATTACAGGAACTCAGAATAATTTTTCTGTATGGCCACATTTTCCCAGGGTTAGATTCAATGAAAAAAAAAAAAAAAAGACAACACAAAAAATCCCACCAAGAGTAAGGCTTTTAGTTCGGGGGATGTTTATAACATTCAGCTTTTTTTCTTCCCTTAATATGAAAATGAATAGTATCAAGGGGATAGTGTCTTGGTTCTTTGCAATCCATTGGAAAATGCATATTAGAGGGGAAAAATACATAATTTATTAAATGTATTGCTTAAGGTGAGAAACCTGAAATTGAGTTTTGTAAGTCTGGGGATTTGGGTTTATACTTGGCTTAGGCTACTCAAACTCTCAAACTGCTGAATTATTCAGTGCTAAGACTGCCAGTGGGAATAACAAGAAAACAGACATAGAGTTTGAAATGTGTTTTCATTTGATTGGGGGGGGAAAAAAAAAAAAAAGGTTTAAAAATTAAATAGCTACACTCAGAAAAGCTTTATTCCCTCCTCATTAAACAACTGTTGATAGATGACTGCAGCTCTGCCTGTGAAAGGAGTACCCATGTGTATTCATTCTTAGTGGCACTTAAACAAGAATGTTATTAGAGACTGTACTGTTCATTAAACTGCCACAAATGTTATATATAATAAGCAATTGCTTCCTATTGCTGCCATTTTATTTCCAAGTAACCAAAAGAAACATATATGGGGACTTATAGATAGGACTGAAGGTAGTTAAAATGCTGATGTCTCTTACTCTTGTCTTGTCTGAGGAAATCAGCTTAAAAGGGAAGTTTTTTTGTTTTTTTTTTTTAATGCTCTTTCACAACTAAATCAATTTGTTATGTTAGAAAACTGTTTTCCTTCATATTTTTCAAGATTTGTGAAAATAGTAGTAATTTTTCACTCAAATTTTAATGTAGATGAAAATCTGATATAATGGAAGCTAAACCTGTCTTTTTGTTATCCAAGCATCATGATTTCTTATGCATATAAAGGAAAACATTTTCTGGCAACACATATCTTCAGCCGCCACAAAGAAATAATTGTTTCAGGAACTGAAATAAAAGCCCTTATTTTGTCAAGATCTACTTTTTTTTTTTTTTTTTTTTTTTCATCAATAATAGGTAGGAACTGCCCTTAATAACAAAAGGCTTTTTTCTCCTTATAGAAAGGATGGATAAGACCTCTTCAGATAAGAGGGATCAAAGTAACTAGGAGCACACCCTATTTTACCTATGCCCAGTTTCTCTGTTTCTCTGTTGGAAACAGACTCTTAGCCTGGGGTAAAAAAGAAGTGTCTGCATGAGAAAGCTTCTCTGCCTTGTCCACCCCCTGCCCTACAATATTCTACTTACAGCTCTCCTGTGCCCAACCACAAATAATGTCAATGAGAAGGGATGGAGAGGCTACACATGGTTTCAGTCTTAAACCTCTATTACTGCACTTGTTCAGCAAAAAATATAATCCCCCCAAACTGGGAAAGTGACAGTAGCAAAATGATCTCTCAGCAAAACACCAAGAAGGCTAAAGAATAAAAGATTTATAGCAAAATTCCCAGGTCCTTCAAAGTATGAGCATAGCACTCCATGGTCAGAGTCCTCAAAGCAAAACCACAGGCAGAATGGTGCACCAAGACAACATAGCATTCAAGTATAGGACAGAGTGAGTCAATGCTTCACTGGAACAAACCAAACCCTAAAACATTGCAAAAGAGCCACCATGGTGGACCTTCATATGGACCCTGGTCAGTGACTGCAACAAATGTTCCCATGTGGAGGAGTTGCTATATGACCATTTGGTAGCACAGCACCTTACACAGTGACAGGGACAGGCAAGAAAAAGGATATATCAGCTGTTGAATTTTACATCTGCCCTTTTCATCATTTAACACCTTTTCTTATCTTTGGATGACGCTGAATAGATTCACAGACATAATGGTAAGATAGAGTCAATGTGCTCATTCAGAGGGTGCTAAGTGATACAGCAAAGCAAAAGCTGATTTCTGGATGGCCACTTCCTTAAGCCACAGGAAATAAATGACTTTCACAATCAGATAGATTTTTTGAGTTTTATATCCGTGTGCTTTCTCTGAATTGCTGTTTCTGACATTTTGTTTAATAATTCATAAATTCTTTCTATAATTGACTGGTATACAGCATGATATCATCAATCTTTTAATAATATGCTGTTGTGTTTATTCTTCATCATGTTTTGGTGAAAAGGAGGATGCTTTTGTTTTTTCTTTGAATATTTTTTACAACAAAAGGAGCAGCTGTCAGGCATGGAAACAGCATTTTTGCAGACTAAAAAGGCTGTGGAAAATTTCTAGATTTGCCCAAGAAGAGAGATTCTAGACAGTGAAAAGGAGTAAGAAAGGCACAAGTGAAACAATTTTAAGACAAACACAGAAATATCAATTTAATCAACATGCATAACTTCTTTTGAGATAAAAAGTTCTGCTCTTTTAATACAAGCAAATAGAAGATAACATTTGTCATTTTCAGAGAGTTCAACAAACAGTGACTAACAAATATACTTTTGCAAAGCTTCTGAAGTCTCTTGTTGTTTAGCAATATAAAGGCAAATATTTTAGGTTGATGACAATAGATCAGAAGTATGGGAAAAACAAATACAAATTAGACTTTTTTTTCTCCCTAGTACTTGAGAAATATCCCAAAGCTGACTAACAACTTTGGTCTCTTCCTCTCTGTCTGACTCTTGCCCAGTCTGTGAAGGACTCTAAAATATTTATTAAATTCAAACAAAAAAAAAAATAAGAAATAGGAAAGGTGTGGCTATATACAGAAAAATGGATATCTAATGTTATTGAGAAAATAAAAGGCGAGGCAGGAGCAGAGAAGTAAAAATTGCACTCATTAGCCTGCTCCAAAACTATTGAATTCAGCTGGAGCCTTTCCATCCACCTCACTGACCTTTGGACCAGATCCATCACTGTTGTGATGAAATGCAGAGGTCTCATCTCTTGCAGAAACTGTCTGTTCAACTACAGCCCTTTCCCTCAAACTGGGGCTGAATTCAGAACACACTTCAGCCGGGACACCTGAGCTGAAATTCAACCTATTCAGCAAACACAGCACATTGCTTATTGAAGCAGATACCCCACTTAAAATTCAAGCATCATGTGGATGGACTCTGTCCAGCTTTCCTTTGAATCCAACTGACTGGAATCAAATTAATCCGTCTACTCCTAGTGCTCTGTGACAGTCTGGCAACCCAAAGCAGTTATGAACTTAGGAGACAACTTTAAAAGTTCTTGGCTCATGGTTACAAAAGTGACTCGGCAGAGTAGCATGATCTACCTAGCATTATCATTTTTATGTAGGGTTGTTACTTTTTAAGCTTTATTTTCCCATAGGTGACCCCTTGCTCTGTGAAGCAGTAAGAGGAGGGACTGGGCAGTGAACAGCAGCTTGCATTTGTCACAGGAATTTTTTCAATGTTTCCTGTTCTGGAGAAGGTAAAATATTTCACTTGGAATTCCCTAGATACTTTGCTACACTACAAAAGGCAAAGCTGATATGGAACCAGAGAGCTTGTGTTCAAAATGAAATAAGAGTGGTGCACTTCTACAGCCTTTTCCAAATACAAGAAGTTAATGTTGTTCTTTTTGCTCTATTTTTTTTTTCCTGTTTTTAATAAAGTAGCAAAGATCTTGAAAAATTCTGATAATTCAAAAATTACAAGAATCCTTTATTATTTGAAATCTTTTTAGCAACTTATAAAGTGAAACCTTTTTAGAAAGAACTTTTTCTAAACAATTCCTAAAACATTACTGAGAGTTTTATTTTATTTTATTTTATTTTATTTTATTTTATTTTATTTTATTTTATTTTATTTTATTTTATTTTATATTTTATTTTATTTTATTTTAGTGAAACAATTCAATCTTGAAACAAGCTTAGACAGATTTAAACAACATTCTGAATAACCTTTATGCCTTTATGTACTTTTGCTGTGTAATCTAGTACCACTTGGGCTTATCCAGAACTGGATGAACTTACATGAAACATAATATGAGAAAAGCTGTTACAGTACTCTCAGCTTAAATGAAATAAATATGAGATTTTTAAAAATAAATTCATTCATTTGGAAGTGCACAGTTCAGTAAATAAATGAATACATGCATCCTCGTATAAAATAACCTTCCACAGCTCCTGGAGTTAACCAATTTCCAGTATTTTCCATATATAAGTCTTTATGCTGTTTTCACCTCCTTCCCATAGTCTTGAAAACAGTGTCTGTCCCATTTGGTAGCTGGTTCCTAATGGTGTATAAGTAACTCAGCACTTCACTAAGTCACATTTCCTCTTCCTGACAGTCATACACTTTCCAGCACAAACCACAAATGCAAAGCAGACTTCTATCTTCACTACCACAACTTAACTTTCAGAACAGTTTGAAAATGTAGAGGCCTTCAGATCTTCACTGGCCTCTCCTGTTTTTCATATTCCACTCAGCTTTTTCAGAAAGATAAAAGATGTCATGGTCCTTCCATAGTTTGGTCTCTGGGTTCCTATATCATCTTGCATGTTTTATCTTCACACTTTTCATTATTCAAAATTTTAGCTTATTTTGTCTTGGAAAGATCATTTAAAAACCTAAACTTGGAAGAACTGTGCCAGATCTGGTTCCTGACCTCAAGACAGCCTAATATTACTGGTACATAATATTAACTCCAGATTTCAAAATATTAATGGTATTAATGTCTGTGTATTGACAGCATTAATCATGATAGTGCAGTTGATATCATCACTTGAATTATAATGAGTTGTGTTATATGAAGCCAAATTACTATCTTGCATTTTCATGAGGATAAAAAAGCACACTAATTCAGAGTCACAACTGGCCCTCTTGTGCTTCCCCTTCAATTCAACCAGTACAAACTGAATATATACCTAAAAGCATATGGGTATAAGTTTGTGTTTGTGAACATTTCCCGCCAGGAGCCCAGGATTTCCTCTCCAATCTATTAATGTGTTCTCACTCACACAGTCTTTAGACCATAATTCATTAATACTTGGAGGAGCCTTAAGTTGGACATGGCCTACTGTTACAGATCATGCCTGGAGCTTTCACACATTTGTGAAATAGAAACAGCAACTATGATAAGAGTAATAAATATAGTCTATATCCTACAAACTAATTCTGGGAAGTGAAGTTGTAAATACTTTTACAATTGGTTTCATTCAAATAAAAAAAAGAAAAGAAAGAGCTGCACTCTCTTCTAATACCCCTTAACAAATCACATTTATAATCCTTACTAAACCTTTAAGATATGGAATGAAACAGGAAACATGAAGAGATATTTTAGGTAGTTTGGCTGATTGACAGCTATTTTTTTTCCTTGAAAAGTTTCTGCAGGACCATCATTCACACTGATTTAGCCATGTGTCTCTGGCATCCTATAACTGCATGCCTTATACCTCAGTCCTCCAGCTGGCATCATCAGCCTCTTCATAATCTAGCCAGGGATTTCTCTGCCTGGTGGCAGCACCCAACAATAAGTGTCCAGCCACTTGACCAGCCTCTTCCACAACATGTTGCCTTGTCAGTTGCAGCAGCCCCTGGCACAGCCATGCACAGAGGATGGCAACCCAAGCACAAAGCAGGGAACGGAGGCCTGCAGCCAGATGGGGCTCCATATAAAGGTCGGTATGGCTTCCTGTCTCATAGGAAGTGCCCTCTTCACGACCTGTCATCTCTGGTGTCTGGACTGCTGTCTCTTCACTTCCTGCAGCACAACAAAGCAGCGCCAAAAGAGAGCATATCTCTTCCTTTTGTTTCACTACTTCTCTTTCAGAAGGGCTCTCTGAACTCATGCGCCCAGCTGGAATTAATACTTCCAGCATCTCTGTTGAGATGGCTAGGGAAGTGGGGGAGGTCCAAGGGGGCAGTGTGAATACTTGCTGTTGATATACTCGTAAATCAGAAAGAATGTATGGCTCTTGGATCTCTGAGGCAGGATCAAGGACGAAGGAACTTTAGTGTGCAACACTCTGCTCCTAACTATTACACGTCTGGTCCCCAGACTAGTATGAACAACTCTTGGCATAACTAACAGAAAACACTAAGGAGAGAACAGCACATCTTTCTTCAGCTCTGCATTAGCTACGATAAATGCTTTATAGTCAGGCTGCATGCTTCTATGTACAGCTACCCACATGAGCTTCAGAGGTGATACTCTCCCTGCTGGTGTTGAAAGAGGCTGAGGCAAAGGCTGGATAAGGAGGCAGAAAGGGAAGGTAACTGCAGAATTAGTAAACACTACTCTTAAGTAAATTTTTGGATGCTGTTCTGTTGTAGGAGCAGATTGGGACTGGCTAGTATGTGACCCACCAGACACAAAGGTATACCTCAAAGGGGAGCAGATATTACAGAGCTTTCTCTCTGCCTGTTTGCTGCAATTGTAAACCTTGTAATTGTAAGCCACACAATCAAGTGTCTACATTGCTTAAGTGTTACTGTGGTTTGGATCACTGCAACTGGCCTTCCTGAAGATAATTTCCTAGCACAGTTTGAGTGACAGATCACTCAACGGACCACTCTCAAAGCTTTTATGGATCCTCTATGGATTCTCTAGAGTTGGGTCCCTCTGCATTACATAGTCCTCTAATATGCTTCCGTCCCTTTCTATGACTCCACATGACCTCTAGCCTCAAAACACAGCATGCAATGTACATCCTCAGTTTGAGGACACAAGAAGACCAGCTAGGTGGGCTGTAAAGCAATCCTGTCATTATTTCAATAATTTTAAAATTAAAAATAAGCAAACAAACAACAACACAGACAGGATAATCATTATATCATAAAGGCTAAGAGATCCCCATGGGACCCAGAGAGACCCAGGGACAACAGCTACAAAGTATGAATGTAGCCAGCATGCTCTAGAAGCACTAGAACAGGACTGCATGGATGAAGGACATTCTGCCAGCTTTTGTATTTTTGGTTAAGAACCACTTCTTTTAGTCTGCAATAGAGTGGTAGACAAATAGACCCCAGTCTTGACATCACACTGTAGTATGCAGTTCTCATTGTGCTCTGATCATTACTAAATTTGAAAACTGTTGACAAGAAGGGCCAGTATCACAAATGAAAGAAATTAGATAGAAAATGGGTGATGGACTTGCTCAGAATCAAGAACAGAACTTCTGGATTTAATGCTTAGCTAAGTTGTTCTGTTTATGTTGCCTAAGACACTGACAGTAGATATGGACTTCAGGAAGGGAATTTACAGGGAAGAGAGAGACCTGCTTAAAGAGGGAGTTCATGTGTTAGACTGTGCAAGAAATAACAGATTTGTGCAATGTAAATAGAAGGTGGTGAAGTCAAAGGTCAAAGTGTTGACGGTGATGAGACAAAGAAGGTAGGAGCTTTAAGTTAATTTCATCACAGAAATAAAAAAGTTGAGAAGGTTTCCTGAGGTAAAGACAAGAAGCCTGAATTTGATTCAGTAGGTCTCTGTACTGATTTGTATTCCTAAAAATAACCATCATTTCAGAACATAGATTTGGCCTGCTGGGTGAAGCTATTAGTCAATCCTGTCTGGTATTCAGCCTGGGTAGTAACAAGTAGCACGTGGTGATCAAATGGAATTACAGACAAAACGTGCTGTCCTTACCCAATTAGGCATTGCTACACATGGAGTGAAGCATTTTTTTTCCAGCTCTCACTGCTGACAACTTTATGCCTTCAAGTATGAGGCTGAATTAGCCTTATCTCCTGCAAAACTATATACAGTATTTTGTTGTAAAATCTGAAATTAAAGTTTGTGGGTTTTGTTTGGTTGGTTGGTCGGTTGGTTGGCCTTTTTTTTGTTTTGTACTTGTTAATCTTAGTTTGCTTGCAGTGGTTAGGACTACTGGACTTTATAATACTGTGATATTCTAAAAATATCATGGAAAGCCTTGACTGTCCACGTGGAAAGCAGCAATCTCTCAGAAACTCTTGGAACAAGGTGTGGAGTTTACTTCCAGGTAACTTATGGTGTCATGATTGCAGCGAGTCAACTGGGAAAAAAGCTGAGCAAATAGAGCTTGTGGGAGATTTATTGATCAGATGAGATGAATGAAAATGTGCCAGACATCCTGCACATCTCTACAGACAGATACTGACATCTCCACTGTGTGTGGTCAAGAGAGTTGTTGCCCTGTGTCATGGGTCAGAGCAAACTGAGAGGCATCAGTGCCAAATATAGACAACAGTTCCCCTTTGTTGTGCCAAATAGATTTCTACCAGAACAGAAAAGCTGGACTCCTGCACTGCTAAATCTGTATTTGTCCTAAGTGAACATCAATAACATACAGTTCTTCCATGTTTTTCCTTGACAACACAAACTGTCCAGAAACAAAGTGAAGTGCCTTGAAGGCAGGAATGGATAGCATTTACTGTGAGGAAACAACACCTTAGTTTATTCCCTGGAACATAGTCATCTCTTTAAGATTTCAAATGTTTTTAATGCCCGAGCAGTATAAATAACCTTAGCAGTGGCTGCCAATTGACCATGTTCCCAAATGGCAACTAGGGAAGGACAATCCATGCAACATCACAGCTGCTGTGTGTCCAGAATGTGCATCTTAGAAGCAAATGGAAGAGACAGAAAAGAGGCAATAATTCAGACAAAAGAACTTTTTTGCAGTTTATCAACAGAAATGCTGAATAAGGAAGCTACAAGAAATATTGATGTCATCAGAATGCCATTGGGTGGGGAAGAAAGGGAATACACAGCCAAGAAATTGGTAGCTATCAAGGTCATTTGGTCAGTGATTTTCAGCCTTTTTTTTTTTCTTTTTTCTTTTTTTCTCTTTCCTATTTTAACTAAGGATTTCTATCATTTCCATCTTCTCCTATCATCAGCTCTGTGAATCTTCTTAGACTGAAATTACCTTGAAGTTACTTTCAACTTGCAGGCTAGGAACAGCAACAAAAGTACATAAATTTTCTCAGCAAGTCACTTTCCCTGGCAGCCTGGTATGAAGCTACCCATATTTATCACCATCTGACTGAAGAGTTGTACTGCTCCCAAAGGAGCTCTTTGTGTTTTTGTCTGTGTTTTTGTTTGTGTTTTTTTTTGCAACACAGCTGTCATTCCTTCATTATCCAAAGTGAGCAGCTAATGTCACCTGACGGTGGTTCCAGGAGGCCTACATTAATGCCTTTTTCCAGAATTAGGAGAAGGTCTTGCTACTGTAGTTAGCCAAAGAATTCCTTTCCTGGAGTTGCTTCCAAGTTGTTTATTATTATTATTATTACTAATATTTTAATTATTTAGCTTCTTTTTGCCTTTAGTATCACCTTTGGCACCAGGGCTAAAACAGACCACTGTCAGCTACATAGGTCAATGTAGTCTGATACCTAACTGTGAATGTAGACAGACACGGATGGGGGAGTCATCAAAGCACATCATGGTGCAGCTCACAAATCAGTGGGAGTAAAGCACTGCTAGGGGTGCAAAGTTTAGATATTTAACTTCTTCTTAACCCCTATTTTGGTGTTCTTAAATACAATCCCATAAGTCTCAAAAGCTCCAGCCTGCTACCACCTCTAGGAGTGAGCAGCAGATTTCCCCAGGCTATCAGAGAGAGGATCAGAAGCAGCTCCCTTGTGACACAGCTGACAGAACGAAGACATTTTTTCTCGCTGGTACCCTTCCCTTGGCCTTCACACAGCTCAGTTCAGGGATGTAGCATGACCAGACCACTATAAATAAGTAGCCATCATACTAATTATGGTGACATCTTGTACTGGGTCTGGCCACACATCTTAAGCTTTTCATGGTTTTTGTGCATTGCCATTTTTTTCTATCCACGCTATTATTTCTGTGCTTCCAAAGACACCTAAATGCAACTAAAAATCTTGTCCCACTAGCAAGTGAGAGATTTCTTTTTCATTTGTACTTGCTTAAAAGCTCAAAAACCAATTCCAACTACAGTTTTGTAATGGATTATAGGATAAAATATGAATTTTATGCAACAATATGTGCAAATTGTAGTCATGGGCTGTCCTAACTACTCTGAAAAAGGACAGCTCTTCCAGCCACAGAATTTTTCACTGTTGTATGTTGTTACAGTATTATAGTTATCTCAAGGTGTACCCAAGAACTAGTGGGTACATCCAAGGTTGTTTGTCAAATCCCTAACTATTAAACTGACCCATCATAGCCAATGAAATGATAATCATTGGCGCTCTTCAGGCTGCTCTGACATAAGTTAAGAAGTACCCATCACAAATTGGATTGTAACAAGGGAACACAGTTATGGATTTATTCTTTTCTCTCTTGTTAAACTGTGCAAACATTTATAGATCAGACCTATAAGTGAACTGAGGATTTCATTTACGGATACCTAGAGTTTCTCTGTGCCATGCATTTTTTGAGGATATCCCATTTCCTTCATGTCAGCTGTTAATAGTATATCATTCTTTCTGCATGACCATATGGCATACTCCAGGAGCCACAGACGATATATCTGCACTGATTACTGTGCCCATGTGTCACAAGCTATCATCTCCCCTGCCTCCAAAGAAACAGCACAACATCCTTGTGAAAGTGGGTTAATCATAGCCATGGGCCAAATGTGTTCTTGAGGTAGCCACTAAATTAGTGACTTAGTCTAGGCATAGATTTGGCCTTATTTGTCACCAGGTCTTTCAAAAACTCTCTCTCCCTCTGACTGGTGGAGGCTGGTGGAAACATGCCATCAGCAGCTGACTAGCAAGACACTTTGTCCAGAAACAGGGTGAATGAGGTTATCAGGAGATAACTCAGCATCATTGTCACCATCCACTCATCATCTTCCCTGGCTGAGTTGCCATAGAGTTATGGCATATGCTACACAAAATAACAATGTTATTTTAGGAGAACTATGTGATGAACTTCTGTCCTTAGTCCACCAGGTTCCCTACATACTGATTGCCAGGATGCCGACTGGAGCTTGCAGGGTTGCCATTGATGGAAAAGTTGCAATTTTATGTTTTACTAAATGATATGATACACCTCTACAGCACTGGCACAGGACATAGTTACGTATGACAGATATTAGCTGAATGCTCTTAGGCTATATTTGTGGAAAATAAGCATTTCCCTCTGATGTGCTTGACTGACTTCACGTCATTCCTCTGGCAAGGGGGACAGAATTACAAAAGCTTTTTTTTTTTTTTTCTCTCTCTCTCTCTCTCTCTCTTTTTTTTTTTTTTTTTCCATGTGCCATAGCCAACAATGTTGTACAGTATTAGCCTGTAGCACAATTTCTAAAATTGGAATTTCCATTGCTTGGAAGACAGTCCAAATGCTTGCTTTTTTTGAAAGCCTCTATCTGTTTCTCTCACTGCTGCCTTTCTCTTGTACCCCTTCAAAACATATGTTTTCAATCTTTTTCATTTATATGTAAGAAATCACTGCTGGCAGACATTTTTTTCTTTGCAGTTTATCTCCTACTGACCTCCTGAAGGAAAAAAAAAAAAAAAAAGAGAGAGAGAGAGAAACAGAGAGAGAGAGAAAAGAAGAGAAGCCAGGCATGGATTTACTGGTATAACGGAAGAGAAAGAGAGGGAAAAAAAAAAATAAAGAAGAAATAAATACCTCAGTTCAAATGTGAGCCTGCCAGAGTGAAAATCAAGGCATTACTGAAATCCGGAAATGTTCAGATCATTTTTCCTTTTCCTTTTTTGTGCTTCAAGGTTCCATCTGGGAGCCGTGGTGCCAACCCATTGTGAGAAAGATGGCTGTTCCCAGTATCTTCAGTTGGCACCGGAAGGACCAGTTCTAGGAAGTCTCCCAGGGAAGCTGCTTTTTATACCTCTGCTCTAATTTTAGAGACAAGAGGTTTAGATAATGTGAACATGCATCCACCTTACAAGAGGTTTCTATAAACTGAACTTGACTGGAGCATTTCAAGGGTCGTGTTTGTCTCACTGAAGGTCTGGATTTCAAATGAAGGGCTTTATAAATATCAGTCATTCCTGATTTCCCCCATTTAAAGTGGCTGTGACAGAATCAGGGTCGAAATTGCCAGTTATGGGGAAGTTTTTACAAATTAGGAAAGCCTGTGAATATGAACAGAAAAGAAGGACAAGAGTATCTCTGTTTTTCTTTCCACCAAAGCTAGGAGCTGAGTCCCACGTGATTAAGTGACTTGATTGCTCCAAACAGTACTTATTAACTACAACCAACAAAAAATGGCTGCATTTTGTGAATCAGTCTCCACATCTGTAATTACCAAGGACTTTGTTAGCTGGGTCTCCCAGTGTAGCTCCCCTGTGACCAGAAATCTTTGTCATGAGCCTGGCTGGCCTCCCAGCACCACCTACTTCCATCTGAGCTGGATGCCACGAGATCCCACCCAAAGGAGTCCAGCCTCCCTTGGAACAATGAGCAATTCTTGGGAGACGCCACTGGAACGCGGCTGCTGTGGCACAGGAAGGTTGATAACATCTCCCGAGCCACAGCGGCCCTTTGTGTCGGCAGACACAAGTGGGATGTTCCTTCTTAAGCTTTCCAGAGCCAGGAGGAAGTGGGCCTTGAAACACAATACTCATTGAAATTGGCTTTCATCTGGGGGCTTTCGCGGCGTAAGCGCTGCATGGTGATGTGCTTTCCATCTGCGGCTGAGGTCTCCTGATGCATTTCCTCTGTTTGTTCCAGAGGGATGGATGGCAGCACCTTGAAGCAGACACACATTGTACTAACTGGTGGGCATTATTCTGGACATCGGAAATCAGTAGTCCTGAGCAACAGCAGTATCCTCAGGAGCCTCTGATAAGTGGATGACATTTGGAGGTACCTCCTCCTTCTCCTTCCCTCTCCACATGAATAGTGTGCTTGTTATAGAAGGGTTTAAAAGCATTTCACATCTAACAGTGAACACGGTATGCGCTTTGTTTGTCAGAGTTTCTCTCAATGAGGAAAGGCAATGTATACTTAAAACGCTAGAGTTTAAACTCTGGAAAGCTGTATAGTAAATGGGAATTGTTACACACCAATGCTTCACCATATTTGTTGGAGATTGGGTTAAACAAGAAATAGAGTTGAAGACATTGTCACTAAGAGATTGTCACTTCAGCCATGCACTACGATGCTGTGAAAGCAAGCCACAGAGCCCAACAGTGTCATATGGCTATGAATTGGACTTCTACTTCAGGATGTCTTTTTGCAGGACTCTTTGTGGTTTGAAAAGTCTTGCAATTAACCTGAAGAGAAGCTCTTCAGCAGAGATGTAGGCCAAGGCTGGTTGCAAGTACAAGTATCATATGAGACTGCCGTGTTGGCAAGGAGAAAATTAAGCATGGTATTATGCGGATGAAATGTAGCCTTTTCTGAAGAGTAAATGTTCTCACCAATCCCATAGAATAACTTAACTTTTTTGCTATAAGGTACTTTGGAAAGAGATAGACATGTGGTTTACTTATTTGGCATCTCCATACCAGAAATATTTCAGGAAGGCTCAAATGAGATGAGATTGGTAGGAAGAAACTGGAAATAACCAGTCTTTCACAAACTAATTACTGAGCATTAGGCCTGATCCCAGCTCATAGATCACAAGCATGTTTTGGTACACTACTTAATCTCCCTGAGAGGCTTATAGGGGGAAGAAAAATGCCAGACCAAAAATTCATTGTGTTTATGTGGGGATGGGTGATGTGTTGCATGGGAGGAGGAAATTATTACAAAAAATAACATCATCACCTCAAAGTCCACTTTGGAAACAAAACCTATCTTTAAATTTTCATATCTACAAGTATTACCACTGGATCCCCTGTGCACCACCTTTAAAAACACTCTAAAAAAAGATCCTTACTCCCATCTGCCTCTAATGAGTAAGTGCCATCCAGTCTGAAAGAAAGAAGAATGCTTTTTTTTTTTTTTTCCTCTTGATTGCTTCTCTGTCCAGACTGAAACATCATGAGGCTGAGCTGGGGAGGGGGACATGGCAGACAGGGCAGGCAAAGCAGGCATGCAAGAGGGCAGACTGCCTGCCCCATGATAATATTGAAGAACCACTGGAATCAGAAGTTCAGGCAAAGGCAGACTGAAAGAGAAATCACTTTGAAGAATATAACATGCAAAACTATTGAAAAAGGGTGGAAATTATTTTTTATAATGATCCATATTTTTGTTGTTGTTGTCCTTACTGAAACAGTTCAGGTGAGCTAAACAAAAGGCAGCAGGATATGCACTAGAGCAATGAGAAAAATGACAATTTATTTCAACATTAATTTACTGTAGCAACTCATCCCCATGACCATGAAATCTTTGATAAAATGCTAGGAAAAAATATGGCCTGTGAGAACATTGGTAATAATGCTGAGGATTACAGTGGTGCCTAAAGACTTCAGTCAAGTTAGGCCTATGCTGTGTTTAATGTTGTACAAGTACATAGTGCCTGTTCAAGAATATAGGCTGTAGAGAAATCTACCATAGAGCACCTTTAAAGCTTCAGCATAACAGTCATCTCAAACAACCGTTTGTTGAACAACTAAACATGATAGCCACTACTAGGTAGACTTACATATGGTGTCACCTTTACTGTGACATCTATTCAACACATTTTCCTTGTCTGACACTTGGGTACATTGAAGAGCAATGACTCACACAGCGAGTTTCAGAATGAACTGATGGACCTGAAAATGGACAGGGTGAATTTGCCTCTTGATCTGTGTTGACTGAAGAGGGATCCTGGCTGAGGCTGAAGCCATTCACCTAACTTCAGTTAATTAAAGCTAGGTGAAATAAATTCTAGCCCTAGTGTCTTTCACCTGAACAACAGTCAAATTGGAAATGACATTACAGTTGTGATGAATTGAATATAAGAGAAAACAAACCTTTATCTTGATAAACTTTTTAGATTAAGACGTCCCTTTGCAAGTTATATGCTGCTGAAATGTACTGCTCCCACACTAGAGAAATCAAGGGAGATAATCAGAAAAAAAGTGCACAGTAAAGAGTATGTTAGTATGACTATCTTTTCAAAGTAGTACATCTCTTTAACTTAAGTACTAGTTAGAAAGCAGTCTTGTCACTTCCAGAGATATCTAATTTTTTTTTTTCTGTTTCTCAGATTCTCTGTGTTGAAAGAAAGCTCTTTGTATTACAAAGATGAAGAACTCAGAGATATTTAATTTAATAATACTTTGATTCCTGACTCTATACAGGGACTTTTCATTACTTTCAATGCATCTCTGAAGAGACATTTGCTTAAATTCAAATTCCATTCCTCTGGAAGTGAGTGATTGACAGATTTACACTAGCACTTAAGAGTGTACCTGAAACAGAGGGAGAGTCAGCAGAGTAAGGGGAGATGTCCTGGGAATGATTTAAAGGGAGAACATGGAGGTGCATAATCTCTTATGTCAGTTGTCATATTTATTTATGCAGTTCCAGCTTTAGCCACCCTCCCACAAGCTTGCTGGGACTCAACAGCTGTTTCTACTTGCTTTCACTTAACATGATACTTTAAAGTACGGTGGAAATTAAATCAAGCAACCATCACAAATGAGAGCTGCTTACTAACCAAAAGCCTAAACTGACAAATACAGTAGCAAAAGAATAAACGTGATATCATGACTTCTGGTACTATTTGTATTCTTTCTCTTTTTCCACAGAGAACTGCCTACAGCTTTAGTCAGACAGTATGTTGAGAAAAGTCTCATCAGCCAGGCACTATTATCCCGTGGTCTCTCTTTTCCTTTAGCTGATATCAGTCTGAGTCACTTCATGTAAAATTCAGTGATTAAGGACCACATTTCATCGATATGTATCTCAACCGCTTGCCACACTGTGGTATCTTTAGAAACTGGTGACAGCATCAGAGACCATCAGGTAGCAGAAGGTCTGTAAAGCACTGTGGTGGGGCAGCAGGGTCACAGCATCTCTCACTCACCCTGGGCTGGGCAGGCAGTGTGGAAACAGTATAATACCAAATGGGGGTGGCACTAGATGAAGTGTGTCAGCACAATTGTAGATTAAATATTATACATTTAAAACAGATCAAGTCCCTAGCTGCCTCCACAGGCATGCAAATCCAATATTAAAATCTGAAAAACATTAGCTTTGCTGTTGTTTAAGACTGGAGGTGCCCAAATTTGGCATGATCATTCCTCGTTGGGGCACGAGCCAAAACTGCTGGGCGGTGTGGCTGAGCACAGCAGCACACAGCTGAGCTCCCAGGAGGAGGCAGACACCACACAGCTAGTCTCACTCTCCTCTGCAGCATTTCCAAACAGGTAACTTGACTGTGCAGCTTTGCTGTCCCCCCCGGTTGCCACACTGGAAGAAAGTAGTGGAGGAAACTTCAACCAACATTTCAGTGTCCTCTCCCTTTCTGTCCTTCCCCTTTTACCTCTGCTCTGTGCTCCCACATATCTTTGGAAAGGGACAGTTTTCCTGTCTGATTCAACAAGATTTACAGACACTTCCCACTGGGCTGTTGTGTTTGCGTTTGTCTTTTTATCTCCGTGCATTCTGAATATATTGGTTTAACAAAATTGATGGTGTGCAACTAAGCCTACAATTTCTGTTACACTCCATGAGGCTGTTTTTATGCTTCATTATGTTCCCTGCATACCTACCCCTGAGTCAGTAAAGGCAGAAGCTTTTCATCACAGTATGCTTTTGTTAAGGAGCTCATCCTCAGATTGACAGCATGTTCCATCTAACATTAATTTAGCATCTAACTCATCAATAAGACCTGACTGCTACAACAAAAGGCTGGAAGGAAAATCAACATTAAAAGCACCTAGAATAAAAACTCTATGTTAAACTGGGATACCTGGGAATAAGCCCACAGAATCAACGAGAAATAAAAAGTCAGACTCTGGGTGCTCCGAAGCTGTTTAGCAGTGAACCTCACCCCAAAAGTGCCTTCTGGGCTGGCCCTGTGGCCTTGAGTCCTGTGTCCCTTGGGAGCTGCAGCGCAGGAACAGAATGGCCCCTCTGGGTCCCTGCCTGCTCGCTCCTGTGACGCACACAGCCGGCAGCAGCAGGCAAAGGGGTGAAGTTGATAGAGTCCAAAGAAGCCTCGGGAGCTTTGCTTTTTGTACAAAAAAAGGACAGAAAAAAATAGAGGCAGGGGTTTGAAGTCCCTAATCAGTAGTGATTGCTTCCTGTGCAGAAGTCAGCTGTTTCCATACAATAGCCAAGCTGTTCAGTCTCTAGGCGCCATCCCAAGGTCATCACTTTTCTATTGTTGTTCCCCACCCCCATGGAAAATTCCTGTGCTCTTTTATGTATATAATGCTTTTTTTTTTTTTTTTTTTTTTTTTTTTAACCTTGGAAAACTCACGCCTGCCTCTCGTGGTTGTGGAAGTGTTCAGCACTAGGCAATGACCTGAACTTGGCTAACTTGGCTTTTCAGGGCTTTTCCTTCTCTCCACATCATCAGTGCCTGTGCTTGATGTGCATCTTATCTTCACATTTTCTTAAGGCTTTTAAGCCTAATACTGATCTGCACTGTGTTATGTGGAGGATGAAAGCCAAATACAAATATGACATATTTTTTTCCTACTTGCTTTTCTAGGAATTCACATGTCATTGCCCTCTGAGACAGTGAGAAACAAGGCCACGTCAGTTCCTAGATATTGTTCCTTTATGAAATATTTATTTACTGACACACAAACTTTACTCTTTTACAGCTATCTAATGGAAAGGCTATGTAAAGAAGTATTTTGTTTTAAAAAAATTTTTAAGCCATCATTGCATTGGTTTATTTTGAGACCTGCTGAGCAAAATTCCTGAATCTTCGCAATTCGGATATCCTAAATGGGTAAATATTCATTCTGGGCATCTTCTCTGTTTTTCCTAAATTCTTCAAAATCCCTTTTATGGGGCTAGACCTGATCATGGGCAACACTAAATAAATTATAAAACAAAACAAAACAGCTTTTTTCTATTGCAGCTGACATCATTTAGGCAAGGAGGTTTAATGCTTTGTAGGTTTGATGCCACCTATAGCCCAGACTGTAGTTTTCAGCAGCTTCGATGAATTTCATGTGAATCTTTCTGGGATGATGTGGTTTACTGAGTGGAACTGGAAAAAAAGAATGTGGATTTCAGGAAGAGCTTATCCACTATCATGGTGTTCAGGAATGGAAGATGGGAGCACTATAGTAACATACCAACATCAGGATTCCAGCACATGATGGTGGCCTCTCAATTCACTGGTGACTGTGGTCTCACAACTTTATCTCTGGTGTCACTTACTGTTAATGAAACAGTTGTGATTCTGAAGCAAGCAAGGTTTAGCCAAGCAGTGCCCTCCTCTGTTTTCAGCTTTGGGACTGGGGGGTGGGGGGGGTGTGAAGGCAGGGGGGCACTTGCCTGGGTATGCAGACTATTTGAATCTTAATTTCTCTCTTGGTGATTTTTGGGTAGCATTTGCTTCTTAAGTTCCCAGGGGCACAGAAATCTGCTGCTCAGCTGCCAGCCAAATTCATGAATATCTGTGCCTCTCAGAATCCTCCTGAAAAACGTATGACCAAACAAGATCCACAGTTCTGTTGGGAATAATCTCTATTAAACCACTTACATGTGAAGGTTTCTTCAAAGTTCTATGGGCTCTGATTCTTTCTTTTCCAGTACATTATTCCTCTGTGATAGTTACTTTGGGGCTATTTCTAGCTACTGAGTAGATTGTCATTCTACCATTAGGCAAGATACCACAAAAACCCTCTCAGATGACTGTGTCATTTGAAAATCCTGTGTGAGTAACTGCTTAACGTGAAACCAGTGTACTATATATAAGACATAAAGTAAATTATGTTTTGTAGCCTCTGTGAATAGATTTTTATAAGTTTTTAAAAATATATATGTTGTTTTGATTATAAACCCATGATTTGTCATGTTAGCAGAGATTCCAAGTGACGGGTAGAAACTTAAGCACAAAAGGCTTTTACATATGGCATTTGTACACTTTTCTTTTACTCTTTTCCCGGTGGCTGTTGCTACAGCATTATGTGAAGTGCCAATGGGATTGTATCATTATGTTGCTATATTGGCATCTATTTCTACTACACAGAGCATTTAATTAAAGTCCCTTTTTCAGATTTATCCTAAAACTTTAACTACAGAAACCTTTTCCTTTTCAAGGATGATTTTTCATGTCTAATATTTACTGCCACAGCAAGATATCCACACATTTTCTTCGAAATGTGGTATTCTTTTATGTGACCACAGAATATCTGCATGGGTATAGTTTACTTGTTACTGTTTTCCAGAAACTGTTAAGTTCTTGGTTGCCCACAATAAGGTTTAATACAGTTTTCTCTACAGCCCCTGTAGTAATGGCACAGAGCATAATAGTTCTTAATAATGCAGTCCTAGCTTTCAAATAACAATATCACAGCACTACTTTGACATTAATTCTTAATGAGGAGGCAGGGAAAAAAAAAAAAAAAAAAAAAAAGTGAATGTACATACTTAAACACTTCAGTGCAAAAGGATTAAAAAACAAACAAACAAAAAAACTAGAAAATTAGCAATACTATAAGAATTGCTACTGTAACTTATTTGTTCTCTTTTACAAATGAGTAAAATTTTAAGAATAAAATGAAAATGCTACTCCTAATTTGTGCAGTCCTATTCTAATTAGGTTTTTAACCCAGACACTTTGCTATACCACTCAGCACTGCCCTGCAGACTGAGCTGCACCTCTCTAAATGTCCTTTTCATCCCTCTGTCCCTCCCTCCCTTTCTTCTCCATGGCAGAAAATGTTATGATATTTATTGTTTAAAACCAAAACAGACCAAAGCAATTAGAGCAGAACAACCTTAGGACAGCTGTAAATTAATTCCTAAGAAACAGAGTCAATATCACCTCTATCCTTTACTGAGAAGGTTTTAAAAATAGTTTCTTTTAATATTATTTCTGTAAGTTCATTTGTTCCAGGAAAATGTGGCATTTCAAGCTAATAATATAGCTAATAATATATAATACTGCAGCCCCAAAACTTTATGATCATGCAGGAGATTTGTGCTGTTCACTGAAACATATATAAAGTACCCAAGGAAAGAGGATGAAATGGCAATAATATGAGGTGAAGTAGAAGATTAACTTGGGGGTTTATTTTCCTTAAATATGAAGTTTTCCCTCATACATTATTATATGCTATAATACTGTTTCTGAAAAAGATGGCTTTTATCTTAGATTGACTTCGTCACCTTCACTGTAAGATATTTCCCAGATGGGTTAATAGCTATATTCTAACCACTTATTGTGTTTGTCTTCTCTTCCTACATCTCATTTGTATCTTTGAAGATGATTCCTTCCTGCTAGGATTCAATACTTAGTTTATTAAAATTTTGCCTGTTACTTAGATCATGTTTACCCCTAAAATTGCTGCTGTGGAGGTGAAGCCCCTTGGAACATTGAATATAGTATGACATTTAAAAATCCCTTAAGTAGTTAATTATATTCCTGGAGAGTTGGGGTAATGACAAGAATACTTAAGAGTTATCATAAAAATGTAAGAAGATTTTTAGAAGAGTATAAATCAGTCTTTAGATACAGTCTGTTTTGAATTATCAAAGGCAACAGGGAGGAGGAGAAGGGGGGCGGAGAAATGAGATAACTCACGTGAAGCAATAACACAGGAAATACAAAACATATGCAAGTTAAACTATCAAAATACACCAACATATTTGCCTTCAAAAAAAACTTGTAAACACATCTCTATGGAGAGCAGAAATAACCATAAGCAATGAATGGCCACCTGGGACCTAGAGCATGTGGCTCATGGCTAAGCCAAGGCAGGGTGTTGCCCACACAACACTGGTGGAAACAGTTCACAGGTGATGGAGGTGGCTGTACCAGCAAATCAGCAGGGGGACTTCCAGGCAGGTTTCCCGTACCACAGTGTTTTTCCATGCCTGTGCTATAAGGAAGAAATTCTTTACTCTGAGGGTGGTGAGGCCCTGGCACAGGCTGCCCAGAGAAGCTGTGGATGCCCCATCCCTGGAGGTGTTCAAGACCAGGCTGGAGGGAGCTTTGAGCAACCTGGTCTGATGAGAGGTGTCCCTGCCTGTGGCAGGGGCAGTGGAAGTAGACCAGCTTTAAGGTCCCTTCCAACCCAAACCATTCTGTGATTCTATTGAGCCGATGCTCTGCGGTGGGCAGGGTGTTCTCATGCAACATTTGCCAGCACACAGGAGGTGTGGCCCAGTTCTCCCCACTGCAACTGGAATCAGCTTTTGTGACATGGAGCTGCAAATGTAGCTCTGTGCAAACACACAGTTGCTGCAGAGCAGCTGGCCCCTGCATATAAAAGGTAATTGAGTATAAGAACTTTATATGCATTTTAGCATTTAGCATGTGGAGGTACTGAACAGTGACTGGGGTTCTTGTTGCTGTTACCTAAAGGCCATTATTTTTAAGCTTGCAGTAGCTGGGTACCATTTAAGTGAGAACTAGGCTTACTGCTGTCATGAGCTTGTGCAGCAGGTTCTGTGTTCCTTCTCTATTTGTCTTGACATTCAAAAATACTTATAACATAAAGGAATATTCTGGGTGCCACTTCCTACCCCCTACCTTCTAGGAACCCCAGAGCATGGGTGAGTTCCTTTGAACAGTTTATGCACATTGAGTTTTTTCTTTCTTGGCCTGTGACTACCTTTGATACAAAATAAGTTTTGTTTATCACTACTTAAATAAAGAACACTAACAAAATGCACTCATCAAAGTGATTCATTCATCTGCAGAATGATTTTGGCATGTTGCTACTTTGTATGTGGGAACTATTGCAGAAGGAGAGAGACTGTGAATAGACTTAGTGTTTACGTAGTACCAAAGTATAAGGTTGCTCCTTGTCACCAAAACAGCACTGAACCCTCATGATACACTAACATGTGCGTGGTAGCCAATGACACATCATTGCTGCCTACATTAGCACAGCAAAGATGCTTTGTTCTCTGATGTCATGAGTTTCAAATCCCAGCTGGGGATTTACTGACTAAGCCTCAGTGAGCTGCTGTGAGTTCCCTCCCCAAAGGAGATGAGAAATAAAATAGACAGCCTTTCTCTTTTCCGCTTCACTTCAGAAGCACTGTAAAGCACCATGTGTGATTTCCCTGTTGGTACCGAAATACTACCACAGTTCTTGCTGACAATATCTACACACACCCATCAGTGGAGAACAGGTTCATTAGCCACCCCAGGACAAGGCATAATAGTGATTCCTCTGAATTTGGATATATAGATCACAAATGAAACCTCATTCACATAAAATTTGAAACTGCAACTCCATCCTACCATACATGTAGCTTGGAGCTGGTAATTGCTCAGCATTTCTGTATAGCAGACCACTTGATCCTCTGTGCAAATGCAGACAGAGGACTTCCAATTTTGCTGTCAGGTAGCCACTTCTTAAATTCCTCTTTTGTGTTCCTGCAGGTTTTTTTCTTTTAGTAACTGCACAACATACATTGCCTATGGAAGACACTATAATACAGAAGTTTTGTGTAGACACTCATACAGAAAACTATTTTTTCTGCCTTCTTCACTGAGACATGGGCAGTACAAGTATATCACCAGAGCCCAGGCCAGTGGACTTCTACGTGAGGTTCATCTTGCTGAGTACTGAAACAGAAGGGGACAGTTCGATGTTGACTGTGACCTTACTGGGTGATGATCTCAAAGCACCGCACAATGACTGAAGAATTACTCTCACTGTATTCCGTGAAATTAGGTATTGTTACTTCATTGCTAAAGATGTGTAAACTCAGTCACAGAAAATTTGTAATTTGTTCATGGTCACACAGGAAAGAACCAGAAAGAAGAAAAATGCCTGTTCAGTGACATAAATTCTTCATGTTTTCTTCATTCAGTGCATCATCTCGGGCATTTCCTATGCACCTACTCAGCCCAGAGAAGTGTTTTGATGCTTCATGGGCAGCACGTGAAGATACTTGGGTGAAGCAGATAACTGACAGTTTATCGTTGTTGTTGAGAAATGTGTGCTGAAGTCAGTTGGTATCTAAGTCAAAAACCTGGTGTCCCAGAGGGCTGTCAAGAGACTAAGCGCCAGCTTGGCTTTCCCTCCATCAGCAGCAATGTGCTCCAGAACTGCTTAACCAAAACTGCAAAGAAAGGAATAGTTGTTCCTGGGGAAAGAAAAGAGACTTCAAGTAATGCTTCAGCATGAGAGCATTCAAAATTGCATGAGGTGGGAATCAAAAGAAAAAATCTCCAACCTGGTCTGCAGGAATGGACGGGTCTGAAAAAAATTCTAAAACCAAAGGAAGGTACGAAACAAGAACAAGTGCTGAAATGGGGAGGAATTAGCAGAACAGAGCAGAGTGAATATAGGGACCCCATGACAGTGTGAGAGAGATAAGAAAAGTAATAAGCCAGAATCAAAGAAGGAATAAAATCAGTCCAATGAATTAAAGGTGTCCACAAAAGTCAGTTAGAAAAAGTGACAAGTAATAGTGAAAACCATTTTCTCATCCATAGCTCTAGAAAAAGCAAAGAAAACCCATTTCTTCAGTGTGTGGAGAGAGAGAAGTCCTTTGTAGTTGCACAGAGATTGCAGCACATCAGATGAGGGGGTTATGAAAGTTCAAACACATACAAAATCTGACAGTTTCCCACCTAACACTTCTGGAGCTATGTGCATATCAGGCTAGATGTATAAGCAGGGGTGTTGAAGGAAAAGTAGCTAATAGCTGTATTTAAAATAGCCTTTACCATTCCTATTTTACTGGCATTGGCTTCAGGGACAGGCACACCCACTGAGGCCTGCTCTGTACTTCAAACACTTTACTGGTCCAACTCTTTTGATTAGAGATGAGATTTATTTTTAATTGGAATAACTGTGGCAGTAAAAACATCCAGGTAGAGACCACTGTACAAGAGTATAAATATGACCATGTTCGTGGCTAACCAGCATCCCTTTCAGTTTCCATATGGAATTAGCCAAAATACAATAATGTTATGTTATGCTTCTAACCTGTACCAGTGCACAAGGTACTGTATAATTTTAAGTACACCAAGTGGCAATTAGATTTTTGTGAATTATCAGCTTACATAGGTAGAAATTGCTGCCTCACCTTCACTGAAGATAGGAGGTATGAAATGTGTCTGGACAGACAGTTCAATCAGCAACCAAGCAGGGGTAACCTTGTTTGTTAAAACAGTCCAAACTGAACATTTCTGCTGACTGCCCTCTCCCTCTGGTGACTGTGGGTCAACTGTAGATTCACTCTTTGACAAAATAAGTCAAGGTTAATGACACAATTATAGTGATTCTAATTACACTGTAGACTAAAAAGGCTGACCAGCCTTTATTAACATCATCACAGCCTTGTCAAAACAGGCCTCCACAAGGCTCATGGAGCACTACACAAAACTTGTGGGGCTCCTTGAAGGCTGGCTCAACACTGACATGATCTGGGTCGGGAGAGGGCAGTGGCACCAGGCAATGCCCGATCCAGGGATTTTCATGTCAGGAGCACAAAGGTGGCACCTCAAGGACAGAGATGAGGCACAGACTGTGTGGCTTCTGCCAGAGAAATGGAAGGAGACAAGAGGTGGCAGAAGCAGCACTGCAGCAGAGAGCTGTGGGGAGAGACCTTCTGCCACCAGTGCTGGTGCCTGGGATGGGAAGTGGTGGTGGCTGCTCTGTCAGGAGGCCCTGGCCCTTCTGCTCTTGCTTTCCCTCAGTGCACACCCTCAACCTCACTTTTCATGTCTCCTGTGTTGAGAAGGGCAGCAGGGCTGAGGTCACTTGCTGAGGAACAGCTTTGGTGGAAGGTGGCCAGCAAGGCAAGCACCATGGCACACAGCAACAGCAGTAAAGTGTGTGAAATGAGTCTTAGAAAGGTATGGGAGGAGGTTGGTACTTGATAAAGAGTCTAACATAAAGTGAAGATCTCATCCTTCCCACCCTGACCTATGTGGAGCACAAAAGAGCATAAGCATGCTTGATGTGCAGTGGGAGTGGGCATCAGGGGGTTTCTTCGGGTTTATTATTTTATAAGCTTCTGTGTGTCAGCCGTGGATCTGGCCTTAGCCTAACTCACAGCAGTTCAGGGGATGATGTGAGTTACGCTTTCCTGTGTTTAATCCACCTGTGGTTTCAAAGACATTGAGGAAGGTTGTTATAGTTCTCTCTGCTTTCAGCGGTTTCAAACACATCTCCAGCTGAAGGGGATATCTGAATGAGCTTGGTTACTAAACTGAGAGTTAAGCTCATGCTTTAACACTGAAATCAGCTATGTCATCCAGAAATAAAAATAGAAAGGGGAGAAGAGCAGTTCCAGCTTGCACTGGATCCTGGAAAATGTATTTATGGACTTCTCTGATCCATGAATTATTCTGCAAGCTCAGCAGAACCAATTATTCATTGCATTTATTCTTGCCAGTACAGACATATTATTATTGTTGTTGTTATTATTATTATTATTATTCCTCATCAGGTCTTCCACTTGCAATGGAAGCACCACTCTGGTAGCAGGGATTAAGTGACAACCAACATTTGATCCTGTTCATAGTGTAGTCCTGCTCTGAGCAAGTTAAGATAAGGCTTACATCAAAAAGCTAAAAACCAAGCTGCACATGCACCCTGCAGAAGTCATGTGAGAAAGACATTTAGAGGGGAGGGAAGAGGACTGATACAGAGCTGGTCTCTGCCCAACTCTGAAGATGGATGCTGAGAGGGTTCTTTTTCCATGTGTCCCTCCTACTTCATCCTAATGGTTTGGCAGGGAGAAATAACCAGTGCCAGAATGAAAAATATGTTCACATCTCTTTAATCCATTCCCAGCTAAATCCCCATCATTATCTGCAGCCAGCACTACATATAATTAAAGGGTTTATTTCTGTGTTACAAAATCTCTCCATAATTATGGAGTGTTTGCGAAGTGCAGCATTTCTGTGTGCATGTTTGAAGAAGTAAGGACCTACCATTTTCTCTATTTCCCACTATATCACTTACATTTTCATTTCCACCCACAAACCATTAATTTCACCCCTTCTGGCATGCAACTAGCTTTGTTAAGGTAAAATAAAAAATAAAATAACAATAATAAAAAAAATCCAAGATGAAACTGTTTGTGAAAGTACCCTCAAAGACAAGACACCATTTTTGTTCTGTGACAACTTTCTCATCTGGAAGGTTGGGATACTTTGAAATAAAAAGTATTGACATGAAACTGAGTTCAGAGTGATGAGAAAGCTTTCAAGTGATTTTCTCTTTTGCTGGCAAACTGTTACACAACTGTCAATTAAAATTCCTTTACATCATTATCACAGAGAAACACTGAACTTCAGAGTGACAGAGGAGTCCTGCAGGTTCTCTTTGCTACTCATTCAGGTCCCCCATCTCTAAAGCATGTTGCCAGGAGGATGAATTCATACTACCAAATAAAGAGACTGGAGCAGTTGGGAAAACAAACAAACAAACAAACAAACACAAACAAAACCAACCAAACAAAAAGCAATCAACCAACAAAAAAATCAATCGGAAAAAAAAAAAAAAAAAAAAAAACAACAAAAAACAAACAAACAAAAAAAAAAAAAAAACACCTACAAAATTTAGAAATGAAAGGACTATCACACGTAAATATCAATAGCTAGCTTGGTACTTACAGCATTCTTAAGAAAATGATACTTGCATTAAAACAATTTGCAAGATAGATACTACTGATATTTGGTTTATATTTGCCCAATATGCTTCACAAGCTGTCCATTAAGAT
Source organism: Anas platyrhynchos (assembly GCF_047663525.1). Lineage (NCBI taxonomy): Eukaryota > Metazoa > Chordata > Aves > Anseriformes > Anatidae > Anas > Anas platyrhynchos. The sequence goes on along the minus strand of NC_092589.1, from coordinate 61,612,770 downwards.
TCCTCAGAAGTGATAATTTTATTCCGTCTATTTGTGGAATGTTTAAAATGGGATTTGGATTTAACTATAGTGTTAGCAAAATACAAAAATAAAAGGAGTAACAGTAAAAAAGAGATTGCAATGTTTGAATTGATAATAATGACCTAACTTCTTAACATCTTAAATCTTAAAGAGTAACAAAGTAGAAAAATAAAGATATGCACATACATATACTCTGATCTTTACAGATATCTGTCTATTTTATTCCTCTGTTTTATATGAGCTTACTTTCATTGTAGACTTAACAATGAACTATGAAGTTATAATGAAAACTGTGCACATCACCACTTTGTTTGCTCCTGTCAGTTCTGACAGGAGCTAATGGTACATGAATCACTTGTAATTTTTTATTGAAATGTCGTTACTCCTTTAGCCTGTGTGATTCTCACATCTTGATTCACAGAACATTCATTTTCCTAGTGAGAAGCATTCAAAATTGTCATACCTGTAAACTGGATTGCTTTGTCTACAAAACCTTTTCAAAAAGAATAATTTAAATTTGACCTAGTAAAATATCAAGTGTTTTTTATCTGCCAACAATGGTATTCTTCTTATCAAGTTATGCAGTCATTAGGACAACTCAGAAATAACATGCCTCTGTGTTATCTAGTACAATGATAATAATTGTTATTTATTAGTATTGTGGCTATAATGTGGTCTCTGAAGGCTTCCTATAATTGATGTTACCACTTTCAACAGTTTAATCACTTGAAGTTCTTTTGACAAGAAACAATATAATTACCTAATTAACTGGAAAGGGATATAAGTATTTCATATTCCTCTTTGACAAAGACAATAGAAAGTGTCCCTCATTTTAGATATTTTTCTTTGGCAAGAGTAAGACAGTGGTAAAGGAGCTCCTCTAAAATTAATTATTTCTCCAAACAGACTCTTCATAGAAAGCCAGAATCAGGCACAGAAAACTCATTGCTGGCCTAAAGAGCACTGTTTTTCAGAACATTCCTCTGCTGTTCCTGATGCACATACTTAAGCTGCAGCAAACGTCACTGAAGTAAACTGGGACCCCAGCAAACAGTTATAAGGCAACTATTTCCTGTGCTCATCATTTCTGTGACACAGCTGTAATTTCAAAGCAGGAGAGTTTTCCCAAGCCCTCTTCATTGCCTGAAAAGAAAAACAAGATTAACTATGGAAATGTTGGCTGTTTTCTTGCCAGAACTCTCCCTAATTTTCTGACTTTTTGAAAATGTCTGTTCATAGGCTTTAAGAAGTTTAAGTAAATGGATTAGTTATCGGCAAAATAAATTTCTACAGATGCACTTCTGGTGGCATAATTTTAATGGAAGAGTATGCTTGCCCTACACACAGTGCCCATTTTATGCAATATTCTTACATCATGAGTTAAAAGATGTGTGGAGAGCAGTGACATTTACCTAGCCATGGTTTATAAATACTGTACATTGACTGGGGTCACTAAATAACATGATTATGAAACACAATCTTTCAGCTGTGAGTGGAATTAATTATGTGAGTGAGTACATTTTGTCCCTTTATCCTACCTTTTCAGTCATATTATTTTCTCTTATGAATGCTCTTTTAGGATGACTTTTTCTTGGCTCCTTGAATCAGTGTTTTCCTAAATGCAAAGCGGATGGAAAAAATTACCAACTTAGAAAAAAGATCACAGAATCTCTCTAGGTTGGAAGAGACCTCAAGATCATCGAGTCCAACCTCTGACCTAACACTAACAGTCCCCACTAAACCATATCCCTAAGTTCTACATCTAAACGTCTTTTGAAGACTTCCAGGGATGGTGACTCAACCACCTCCCTGGGCAGCCTGTTCCAATGTCTAACAACCCTTTCAGTAAAGAAATTCTTCCTAACATCTAACCTAAAACTCCCCTGGCGCAACTTTAGCCCATTCCCCCTCGTCCTGTCACCAGGCACATGGGAGAACAGGCCAACCCCCATCTCGCTAGAGCCTCCTTTAATATACTTATACAGAGTGATAAGGTCACCCCTGAGCCTCCTTTTCTCTAGGCTGAACAAGCCCAGCTCCTTCAGCCGCTCCTCATAGGACTTGCTCTCCAGGCCCCTCACCAGCTTCGTCGCCCTTCTCTGGACCCGCTCAAGCACCTCGATGTCCTTCTTGTAGCGAGGGGCCCAGAACTGAACACAGTACTCGAGGTGCGGCCTCACCAGAGCCGAGTACAGGGGGACGATCACCTCCCTAGCCCTGCTGGTCACAGTGTTTCTGATACAAGCCAGGATGCCGTTGGCCTTCTTGGCCACCTGAGCACACTGCTGGCTCATATTCAGCCGACTGTCCACCATCACTCCCAGGTCCTTCTCTGCCTGGCAGCTCTCCAGCCATTCCTCTCCCAGCCTGTAGCTCTTCTTGGGGTTATTGCGCCCCAGGTGCAGGACCCGGCACTTGGCCTTGTTAAACTTCATACAGTTGACCTCAGCCCATCGGTGCAGCCTATCCAGATCCTCCTGCAGAGCCTTCCTACCCTCAAGCAGATCGACACACGCACCTAGCTTGGTGTCATCTGCAAACTTACTGAGGGTGCACTCAATGCCCTCATCCAGATCATTGATGAAGATGTTAAAGAGGACCGGCCCCAGCACCGAGCCCTGGGGGACGCCACTAGTGACTGGCCTCCAACTGGACTTGGCTCCATTTACCACAACTCTTTGGGCCCGGCTATCCAGCCAGTTTCTAACCCAACGAAGCGTGCGCCAGTCCAAGCCAAGAGCAGCCAGTTTCTTGAGGAGAATGCTGTGGGAAACGGTGTCAAAAGCCTTGCTGAAGTCAAGGTAGACCACATCCACAGCCTTTCCCTCGTCCACCCAGCGCGTCACTTTGTCGTAGAAGGAGATCAGGTTCGTCAAGCAGGATCTGCCTTCCATAAACCCATGCTGACTGGGCCTGATCGCCTGCTTGCCCTTCAAGTGCCGCATGATGACTCCCAAGAGGATCTGCTCCATGAGCTTCCCTGGTACTGAGGTCAAACTGACCGGCCTGTAGTTCCCCGGGTCTGCCCTCCGGCCCTTCTTGTAGATGGGCGTCACATTTGCTAGCCGCCAGTCAGCTGGGACCTCCCCCGATAGCCAGGACTGCTGATAAATGATGGATAGGGGCTTGGCCAGCTCCTCTGCCAGTTCTCTCAGTACTCTTGGATGGATCCCATCCGGCCCCATCGACTTGTGCACATCCAAGTGCCGTAGCAGGTCACCAACCAGTTCTTCGTGGATGGTGAGGGCCACATCCTGCTCCCCGTCCCCTTCCACCAGTTCTGGGTACTGGGTATCCAGAGAGCAACCGGTTTTACCACTAAAGACTGAGGCAAAGAAGGCATTGAGCACCTCCGCCTTTTCCTCATCTCTTGTAACTAAGTTTCCCCCCGCATCCAGTAAAGGATGGAGATTCTCCTTAGTCCTCCTTTTTGTGTTGATGTATTTATAAAAGCGTTTTTTGTTATCTTTAACGGCAGTAGCCAGCTTGAGCTCCAGATGAGCTTTGGCCTTCCTAATTTTGTCCCTGCACAGCCTCGCTACATCCTTATAGTCCTCCCTAGTGGCCTGCCCAATTTTCCAAAGATTATAAACCCTCTTTTTCCTCCTAAGCTCAAGCCACAATTCTCTGTTGAGCCAGGCTGGTCGTCTTCCCCGGTGGCTCATCTTTGGGCACATGGGGATAGACCGCTCCTGTGCCATTAGGATTTGCCTCTTGAATAGCACCCAGCCTTCCTGAACCCCTCTGCCCTTCAGAACCGCCTCCCATGGGACTCCACCATTTACTTTAGTGTTAGCAGTATCACAAGATACAAGATATCAGAGAATCAAGCTTTTCAAACCTTCTTGCTAGATAAAAAGAGCTTACTTTTTAGAGAAAAGCCTGTTTTACCAGCCTAATTACACCTTTTCTCCCTTCTTTCTGCATTATGTCTATTTAAACAAATTGGCTATTGAACAGCACGTTGCTGAGCAAAACAAAAAAATCCAACAGGTCAGCAGAGACCCTTGAATATTTCTTGCATCTGAAATTAATTTGCTCTGGCCAAATAAGTATATTTATCCAGTTAGGGAGCAGTAAAAGAACCATGTGCCTTACCTAGGCAAGCAAGTCCAAGGAACACAGTTAACATGCAAAAGATATCAATGAATCTATTCACTGGGATTTTAAAAGCATCCAGAGGCATCAGTCAGGTCTGGGACCCTAATGTACTATCCAAACACTGAGCAAAAAGCACCTTCTACTTGAAAGAGCTCACAGCCTAATTAGACAATAGAGGCATACCAATGTAGAAGACTACACACAAACACAATACTGTGAGTTCAAGTCTCTTGTAATTCATTCCCAGTCTCTGCAGAACAGGATGAGGAAATGTTCTGAGTGTAGACCTTTCTCCCATTATCCTACAGCTAAACATAAAGCTGCAATGAGCTCTGTTACTGAAATAACACAACAACATCAACACTGGTTGAAAATTTGCTTTCAGGACCCTCAGGGTCAAGCTCACATTGTCAATGTACAGTCAATTGCCCAAGCCGCATAAACTACAAGCACTTGTAGAAAATTGGGTCAATATTTTATCACAGGTCCACATTAGCTGATGTGGAGAAACTACCTTTTCTACTCAGCAAAAAGGGATTGAGCCACAACAGACAAACAGATTCCTGAACATACCTAGAGCAAGCTCAAAATCAGTGCCAACCTTACTGAGTGTATTCTTCAGCAACCTACTAAGCATCCTCTCCAGTCAGTTCATATACAACAGTAATAGCTGTGTGGCTTTCCAGTTGTTGACAGGTGTCAAGACAGGTGTTAATTTTACCTGGGGATACTGTAGTACATCCCCAAATGAATTTCATGAGCATTGCTAAAACTTGTCATCTTTCTACATTAATAGTGATATGCATAGGTGAAATGAGGCAACAAACTTCATACAGACTTGTTACAACATGTAACTACCTATTGCAAAGTTCAACAGATTTTCATAGATAGTTTTAATTAGTACTAATATAGTTTCAGAGCTTTCATGTATCTGCACAGAACTCTTCCAGAGATTTTGCTCAGGCTGGGTACGAAGAACTATGAAGAAGTATGAAGAAGAATACATAAGAGAAAGTTATATCATCCTTTAAATTGCAGTGGCCATTCTAGCTTTTTATAACATACAACAAGTAAATAATCTGTCTTGTTAGTATTATGTTCATGGTTCATAGTCTATACTGTTGTTTCAGACAATATTATTCTCTCAAAACTTTGTTGTATTAAAAAACCTACATGAACGTATCAACATGTAAACACAGAGTTCTACTACAAATGTTTCTGTTAGGACAGCTACCAGCTAGAAAGTACTGCATCTGCCAATGCAGCTCAGCATATATGTATCATGGATTCCAAATTATGGAAAGAGGTCATAGCTCTGAACTTGACTGCCACAGGTGACTGCTACTAAAAAAAGAGGAAGACTGTAAGCGTGTCCTTTGAAGACTTGGTCAATGAGTTTCTGCTTACCGTGAGCTTACAACCCTCTTGAGCTTTATATATTTTTAAAATCAACAGCCACCACACTGAAGTGCCACCTTAAATCTTACATGAGCATAGACATTCTATCACCAAAGCAGAGGAAACTGTCTCTTGGCAATACAGTTCTTGCAGAGCTTAGGCCTTGTTTTTCCAGTGCTTAGGGCAAACATTATACTCTGTTTTAGATCCTTTACACATTACATGGAAGATGCCATGAAATATCAATGTGAGTGTTCACAGGCACAGTGAAGGAAAAAAAATAATGCTTCAGGTGGATCAGACCCCACCACCAGTCTGATTACATGGTACAACAAACACCATTCTGGTTGCTTGTCCCTCCAGCACCTTACCACTGAAGGCAAAGCAAAAATCCCACCTTGTTAATTATATCAAAAATTCTTCTAGCATAGGAAGTTGAAGAAAGTTTGCACCATGTCCAAAACTTTCATAATGTCCTTGACTGAATAGCCTGGCAGCGGACCTCCTGGCTGCAGACGGGTCAGTAAGTTCAGATGTGGTCTGATCCAAAAACCAAAAACCAGCAAACCAGCCAAAAACCAACATACTCTGGAGAGTCCCCTTGTCCTCAAAATGGTTCCAAAGAGCACTGATGTGCAGGATACAAAACAGGGCAGTTTTGACAGAAGAGATTGAGAAAGCTCTGCCACAAAATTACATTTAGCTTGGGAATTGTAATACTCTCTAAAAAAAAGAGACTATGAGGATATAGGGCTAAATCTCTAAATGTTTAGACATGTTCTGTCAAATAATTCAAAAAGTTTTCTGCCTTATCAGTCATGTTCAGAGAATGCAGTCTTTTATAATCCCCTTTACATCATCATGAGGTAAACTGGTTAAAATCAAGAAGCAGCACACTTGATATTGATGGGAATGTAGATTTGTAAAATGATTCGTGGAATACCCACTGTTCTTTATTTCAGATTATAATTTCCTTTTAAGAATGGAACAAGTATTTTGGCTTTCTCTAAAGTTTCAGACATTTATACCTTTCAGACATTTATACCTTTAATTCTTTTGTACTAAAATGATATTTAAAAATGAATTGCAATGCAGTATAATGTTAAATTATAAAAACTGAAGTTGCCAGATAGCAAAAGGTAATATTCTTGTCAAACTGCAAAAAGCACTAGGGCATGTATCAACAAGGGAAATGGCAAACTTGTGACTATGCCTTCATTACAAAGGAACTGTGGAAAATAATTTCAGAAGTTTTTAACCCACAGTAGGAGCTAAGTTAACTGGAAAATCTAGATGTAGCTGTCTGTGGGAGGAAGCTTACATCTGAACTGAGGAAAAAAAAAAAAGATGAAAAATCTTAGATTTATTCAAGTTCAGGATGGTTTTATTATTTGCTTGAGTAGGCTTTTAACTGCTGACCTTCATTTTGGCACCTGGAAAGTCTGGCTTCAGGACTGGGATTGGTAAGATCCCAAAAACCTATCCTTGAACTCTTCAGAAAAAGTGGTTATGCAAGACAGGATCTTCATGTCACCTAGGGCTAAAAGACTGTGAAGATCAGCCAAAAATAGATGTTGTAATAGTCTTCAGCACAGTATCATGAAGATTTAGACACCGTTCAAAAAAGTAGTTAACGTGAGAAACTAAAGAAAGAAAACTAACCTTTTCTTTATTAGTGTTCCTCAGCATTAGGAGATCACAGCAAAAGTCACTATTTAATTCAGTACCTTACAGCTTTGCGTCTATTTGTGTGGATCAAATTATAATTTGCTGAGCCCACCATGTGAAATCTAGGAGCAAATAACTGTCCCCTTGAAGTTACGGCTCTGACAGCTTGCGTTACAAACAGTTAGGAGTTTGTGCCTTTTGTATCTAAATCTTGAATTTAGCTTTTCAAACAGTGGCTGTGAAAGAATTCATTCCTTACTTCAATATTTTTAAAACTTTCCTCAGATTTACTTGCTCCAAAAAAAAAAAGAAAACAACAATAAGAGAACTGTAACAATAACAGCATTTTTAGTATCCAAAAATATTTTAAGTGAAATTAACAGCTAGGGTGATGCATACTCCAGATAATTGTATTCAATGCTCTGCCGTAAAATCTACTCGGTGAATGAAGGAAAATGATGAGAACCTCTATTTGGACTGTTTGGTTCAGTTGCCTTATGTAGGCATTTAACAAACAAACAACAAAAAAAGTAGTCACTGTCCTGAAATAAATACAATAAATTGCCCTTTGCATCAACCATCAAAGTATTCTTCTGTCACCTATCAGTCAGCTGTACACCTGAGGAACAACACTGAGGGTATGCCTACGGCACTCACCTTGCAAAACTGCAATTGCACAACAAATGATGGTCACCAAAGGAGGACGTGGGAAAGGGCAACAGGTTCATTTGGCTACTTATCAAGGCCTTAGTGTAATTATACAGTGGGATCTTGCTGTGTTAATATGCCTTAATTAAACTAAGTTTGTTTTGTGCTGTTGGACCTACCACAAATTGACAGGCATAACTGCAGAATTAAACTATAAAATTAAATTATGTGAAAACAAATATATTTTGTTATTATCATTGTTACTACTGCTGAACTCAGGACCTTGCTGTTTGTTGCCTGAATTCCTTGCTGCTTAAACTGTATAGAACTTTCTCAAAGTCTTCTTATACAGTGTTTATACTGTACTCTTAAGGAGAAAGAGATACAAACTCACCGCCTCTGTGAATAGGGTGTAAACTCTCAAAATACAACTTCTGTCTTTCTGAAGGGCATGACAAATTATTATAGACTAAGATGCTGAAATGGCACTAATTGTGTGGCTGAGGCTTGCTGGGTTTTGATGACAGTGTCACATGCTGCCAAGATGTTTCAAAACAGTCATTTACACAGTAGCAGCAGTTATGATGTGAATCCCAGATTAGATGACTTGCTGTTTTGAGGGATTTTTCTTCAGGGAATGACATCCGAATGCCTGATATGAAAAAATAAATAAATAAATAAATAAAAATAAACAAACAAACAACCAAAAATAAAACACGTTGTGGAGAAAAGTGTGGGAAGCGTGTTTCAAGTCTTCAGTATTGCAGATGAAGTACATAAAGATCAGAACAGAAATTAAGATCAGAATATCCAGATCTGATCCTGGTTAGAAAAGTTACAAAGAAAAACTTGTGTTATGTAGGCATTATAAAGGTTATTTTAGTACATAAAGTGTCTAATAAATATTGTATTTGTGTATACAATGTTTAGTTTTGCTTCCGGCTATAAAGGAAAAGCTGTTTTACCTATAATGATAAAATATTGTACTTTACAAGTAAACTAGGTACATGGTACCTACTAGAAAGTTTGGAATTATACCAGTTCTACTATCAGACCTTAAGACTGAGTTGTGCTAACTATACTTTCCAAACATTTTTCTAAAAATATGTTTCTTCTCCATGTTATAGTATTGGGTGCTTACTTTCATGCCGATTATGAATACTATGGCTATATTTTTCTTTTACAGTTATAAATGTACAATATTAATGCTTGCCACTGTTAACACTTAAATTTTCCTGTTTTCAAAGATATGCTGGTATCTTGCACTGTATATGCACTCTACTAGTGCATATATTTGCCTTGATTCAGTATAAAAGTATTCAAACATTTTTATACATTTAAGGTCTAAGCAAAATTTTCTACTTAATAACTAAGCTGCACTTAGGAAATTTATTAATCTTAAGTAAATGAAGCTTTGATTATTTGACTAGCTATTAAAAAAAAAAAAAAAAAGAAAAGAAAAACCTTCGTATTTATATACGTATGGAACTAAGGGAGAGAAAATATATGGTGCAGCTCCTTCAGGACACTTAGTTACCTAAAATCATTGATCTGGATCAAGCTAGTTCAAGGAAGATAGCTCCTTTAATGAAGGAGAGATCTTCTGAAACAAGCTCTGAAAAATGTCTTTGCTCCCTTACCGCTACATAAAAGAGGGCGAAAGCTTAATCCATCTATGATGCATCTTGAAAGGGGAGCCAAGATGTTGAGCTGGCCAGAACATGCAAATCTTTTTTGGAGCATATATACTGGGGTAACATGAAGACACTCTCTGCCCTATGGTCTCTGCTTAGCTTGTAAGTATTGTCAGATTCACAAAGTCATGCTAACTGAGAGAACAAACAAATGTGGCTGACATTGCTGTTTAAAAAGGGCCACAAAATAACTGCTCAACTCTAGGATTTTCCAAGTAGACATGTCAAGATGAAGCCTAGACTTGCTGTAGGACAGATTGAGACAACAAAAATATTCACAACTATTTACCAAGATTTGGTCTTCAAGGACAGGTTATTATTTTAGTTGGGAGGTGAAATTAAAAGCAGCTGACACAGTAGCAGAAAAACAAAAATGAACAACTGAAGGATTTGGGTGAAAATATAGTGATGGGTATAACTAAACAGCTCAAATAGAAGGCTGGGAAACCTAGTTTCCTCAAGAAACAAACAAAAAAACAAACAAACAAACAAACAAAAACAAAAAACACATCCAACCAACCAACCAACCATAAACACCAATCCCCATGGTGTCTTGTTCAGCACTGAAAAAATTGTAGAAAATGTTATATATATTACAAAAAAAAAAAAAAAAAAAAAAAAAAAAAAAAGAATAACAAAGCATGGCACACATACTTTGTAGAGATTTCTCTTTTTCTCCAGGCACCATGTTAATGAGGGAAAATGAGAAGGCTAACTCTCACTAGCTCATGTTGTCTCTGCTTCAGAGGGCTACAGCCTTCATAATTCACCTCTTCTTGCAGGCATCCTAAGAAAGCTCTACAAGAAAAACCTTATCAAGTACCAAGAGGAATAAAATTATTTGACAGTGAGTTCTCTTATGTAGTAGTCAAAGTGAGTGGCATAGGAAATATGACTCCCATGTTCCTCTACACACTTCTGTGCTAGTGGGACACGTCAGTGTCTGTGGACCCTGGTGTCCCTCATATCTTGTGACATGCCCACCCAATGCCACATGATACCCACTAGGTGCACCTTCATGCCATATTAGAGCAGAGCGAACATGTGTTCATGTGCACCTCTTTCAAAAAGAACCAACTTGCAGCTGGATTGTCCCCATCATAGTTTGCAAGAGCTTTTAAAGGGAAAATTGGCAGCTTGTCTTTCTCAACTTACTGTCATGACACATTTCCCCGGGATCTTTCAAGGCAGGGACACAATGAGGACCAGAGCTTGTGTTTGCAGTGATGCAGTCATACCTGGTGGATTCACTAGACTATGGATGGCTGTAAACACTGTGATAGTTGTATACTTTTTTACAAAACAGGGCCCTGGTTTTAAATAGGGTTTTAAATGAGAGCAATTAATAACAGGTAGCAAAACTAATCAAGTGGCAGACTGTGAGACCAGTGAAAAGATGATATAATAATTAAAAAATGTTAATTTTATGTGGTGATAGACACCCAAGATAGGTGCACATTTTGAAGTATGTTTAGATTCCTTATAATCTCAGGTTTCTGAGTCCAAAATTTTATAATCTCAGGTTTCTGAGTTAAAATCTGCCTGTGTCACTAAATTGAAGGGAGAAAAGATGGATGATACACCAGAGTAAGGGAAAAATTAAGCAATGAACCACGTAATTTGGGACATCACAGGGGAGAGTGACAGGAGAAAACAGAAGGAGAAAACATAAAATTATGAGTGATATAATAGGAAAGGGAGGGACCATCAGGACACATGACCACAGAAGGATGCTGAGAGCAATACTTTTCACACTTGCAGAAACATGAAATGACAAAGCCACCATCATTGATGTAGGATCACTGTAAGACTTGGAGCAAAAGGGTTCCTTATGGAGCTGTGTAGGCCACCGCTGACCTGCTGAAGAGACATGTTCCTGTCTTTCCTCTCAAACACTGCTGCCTGGGAAGCACAGCACGGTAGTACTGTGCTGAGGGAGGCTAGGCTTAGAGATGATCCTACTGATAACAAACAGCATGAGGGAATGTGGCAGGCCAAGCTAACCCTGAAGCTCTGGTCTGGGACTGCCAGTGTTACTGCAGGTTCATGTAGGGTGAACAGAGGGCTAGGGAAAAGATGAAGAGATTGCATCTACAGAATTATTTATTATACTCCAGAGTTATAACCAAACATGTGAGAGCAAGTACATTCCAAACTGAATCATTCATCATTACTGTTAGCAATAATAATTAAAATAATTCTTGGTGTTTCCAATAGGAATGCAAAACTCAGAGGAAAAAAAAAAAAAGAATCCTGAAAACTTGAGAATATTATAATGGATTTATCTTCACAAAAATCCTGTGAAGTAGGTACCCTTATCTGCACATTACAGAGAAGGAAACTTTGGCATGGAGAGATTGTGATTTGCCCAGGGTCAGGCAGGAAGTCCAGGGAACAGCTGAATAGAGAACCAACCTCATGAATTCCAGCCCTGTGTTTCAGTCACAAGATCAGTTTTCCTTTCCTTCATTTGAGAATTTCTCATATAATTAAGTTAGGCAAATCCATAATTATGGATTTGAAAGTACCCTTTATACCATCTCCCAATCCAAGGTATTCAAAATTACATGGGAACGGAAGTCTGATAAAGGAGCTTTTCTGTGCTTTCTGTATATACCAGGAGGAATCTTAAACATTAAACCAAATAGTCTTTAGTGGCACATCCACTATCAAGACTTAGAAAGAGTTTCTGGCACAGAGATTAAATCCAAAACATTTTGAGATGCATTTTCAGCTCCAAGCATGTACATTTTCATTCTCTCCCTGGATAGATGCATGTTTAATTACACCTGAGAAGCTGCACAGCTTTTCACAGGGGAGCTGGGGAGCCCTGCCCCAGAACACATTGCCACTTTGTACTTGAGGCAATTGTCTGGAGGCTGGATAAAGTCCAGGATCCTTTCCACCAAGACAAGACTTGAAGATTGCTCATTCTAATGAGTGGAGGCTTTCAGCATTAAGGAATTTCTCAACAGGTGGAAATAGTCACTGTCTTCCTTGTTTTGCCTGCAGCCTAATCTGGTAATAATTTTCAGGAAATTTTTACTAGTTAAGATCTCATGGACAAGCAAAGGCAAGAAAGATTCATTTTGCTTGTGAAAGCCCTTCTTCATGGGGTTGAGATGGGCACCCAGCTGCACAGAACTGCAAAGGCTCTTGTAAGCTCTGCTCAGCGCCCACAGCAGACACATAGGTTGCATATGTTTAAACTATCTGGCACAATTTTCTGGACCATCTGCAGGTTACTAACCTTGATGGTGCAGCAGCATGCCCTGGCAATTTTGTCTGCCTGCAATATCATGTCAGCAAGCCCTTTGCAGCTTCTAGGATCTGGGCTGGTAGTTCTGCACAGCACCATGATGTGGTATGTGTGTGTGTCAATCATCTGAAGCCAGGCTGGAGATCTTTTACCTATGACTGCATTGCACATACAGTAAGCTTGGACAGCCAAGTGGTGTTACAGATGGAAGCGTAAGGGCCAAAGGACTTCCTCTTTACAAGGCTAAGAACAGCAACATGTTTTGAGGATGTAATTTTAGATTTAATGGCCAACAGTACCAGTCAGGGATCTGAGTCTTCTTGCAGCTGTGACTTGAAGCCTTTCATAGACCACCATCAGAGCTGTACCAAAAGTAGAAGAAAGACTGTTGTGGAGTATTTATTTTTCTTTTACACTTTTTACCTAAATACATAATTTCATATATGTTTTTCTTCCTTTAAAGCTCTTTACTCTTTTGAGTAAAGCTCTTTACTCTTTTTGTATGCCTCTGCACTTGATGTGTCTTGTAGCAGCTTCACATTGAGCCATGGCTGAATGACGCTGCTATCACAACTTGCTAATAACTAGGCAGAATAATCTTCTTCATGATAGTGCATATTCATCTCAGGAGAGCCTTGCTTGTTGCAAGTCCTGTTCTCATATAACACCACTGCTAACTGCATGCTGTATCACACACATCATCTAGTTTATCATTCATCTTTTTTATCTTGTTTGACAAATAATGCTCCTCCAGTGTCTCTTTAAGCTACCAATGTGCTTCTGTAACCATAGGATCTCTCAAATACAGATAAAGAGCGTATGCTTCCTTTCCCATATCCTCCACATCTTTCACTGAAACAAACTGTCAAGCTGGTCTGGCAGAGACTCAAATCCAAGATCTAGACCCCTTGATCTCTAAGATCAGGAGCCAAACTCTACTCTTGTGAAATACCACTGAGGCTAGCAACATCCCTACAAGAGGAATTTGGCACAAGATTTTTCTTTTTTACACCTGAAATTAAAATTTGACTTAGCACAAGACAACATACAACATTCACAGAAAGTTGAGAACAATAAAAAGAGGCAAAAGAAAGATGCTTCTCTGAAGAGTCACTCTACCATATATTAGTCTCCTTACCAGCTCCGGGCAGCACCATGGAGTGAACCACGTATCACACCAGTTCTGGGGAGCAGGCAGCCACTTTAGCCCAGGGACAAGTGACACACCAAAGGGACAACTTGCAGCATGCAGGGGGATGTGCTGGTATCACAAAGATAACATGCAGAGCAGCACGCAGTGCTACTGCCTCACATGACCTACTGTAGCCTTAGATCAGCTGATGACATCTTTGGTCAACAGAGAGGCTATCTTTAATCTTTCCTCCTCTGGGATCATATATTAACCATGTGAGCATGGCCCTCAGCATCCCAAGCAGGAAAGCACGTCTACAGCTTTCACTTAGCTAAATTCTTGTTTTCCCAGTAGTGGCAAGGATTCCTCATGTGACATCAGGAAAATCGGTTCATCTCTCTAGTTGTCAGTTATCCCATCTGAAGCAAGAATATTAGTAATTCTTGATCTCACATCAGTGTGTAGGATTTACTTACATCTGCACTCCTCAGATGATTGGCAGTTTCTAATCTAATTGTTGTCTCTAGATATTTTACATTCTCCATGAAGACAGACAAGTAGAGATCAGAAAATCAGCAAATCCATGAAGAGAGGAAAAACAATCCTTTAACCTCAGAGAAAAAGGACCTACCACAACAGCCTGTTCCAGGAACAGCCAAGGCCTGAAACTCTTACAAAGAGTAATGGTTTATTCTTTGAACAGTTCATAGTAGCTACAGGGACTACTCAATGAATTAAATGCCAGCCCATGTAAACGTATTTAGCTTGGTCCTAGGAGAACAGCCCTGGATCATTTGATCTGCTTCATGAAAGGCCTGTGCTGGGTGTCTTTTGCAGGGAAGGCAATGGTGATGAATGCTGATGAAGCTGCTGTGACTGCTGCTGTGGGGAACATCATTTTTCATCTCCTCAGCCCCACCCTGGGCTGCACAGGGAAGATGGGCTGGAGCTGTCTCCCTCTGGTCATGATGGATGCGAGGGCCATGGCACTGTCTGCCGTGGCAAACAAAGCAGAGCAAGAAAAACTATCCTAAGGATAAAACCAGCCAGCCTGCAGAAGTGGCGGCCCTGCTGAGCCGAAGGAAAACCAGGACAAGGCATCTTGTCTGCTTAGCTCTTGTCTTGTTGCCATCCCCCATAGCCTTTAGGCTTCCTTTGCTCTAGAAGGTTCATGTTGTTGGAGAACCACACTGCAGCACTTGAGCAAAGCTGGCTGTGGTTCCCCATGCCCAAGCTGCAGGGAGAGCTTCTACCCCCACCAAGGACAGTGCCAGCGCTGCTGGCAGGCCCTCCCGCACAGGTGAGTCATGTCTGAGTCACTTGTCCCTGCGCCAGGAACAGCCAGCCTTTTCTCAGGAAGCAGAGCACACTTTCTCACTGACACAAGGCTAAGCAAAAAGGACAGGTGAGGCGTCAGCATGCATGTGTTCCCAGCCAGGTATCCCAGGTGTTAAAACATCAGTGCTTAGCAACGTTTTGGAGACCAGTGTAAATTAGCTGCTTCCCCACCCTCATTGACTTCATTTTCCTTTCTCCACAGCCAAAGCCTGGAGAAGCCCTGACGGAAGATTAGAGGCATCTGTTGTCAGTTCCGAGGCCTTCTTCTGCTGGATCAAAGTGCTCAAGTCATGCAACATTAATAATGCCCTCCAGGAAGTCACGAGGGAGCACCTATCTCCAGAATAACAAACAGGTCAGCTCACGCTCTTTGTTGGTCTTCTTCAACTAGGTTTGTAAAACCCCAGACCATTCTCCATGAAATTTCTTGCTGAAATACCCACTTACACAGGCCACTGACTTCTCAAAAGAAAACCTGTTCACTTTCTCTATTTGACAGATATCTACCAGGATGGGCTGAGTGTGACTTAATGTTTGAAGAAATTCTGAGCAATTCTGGATGATTGGCCCAGTAAGGCACTATTTCGAGGTGACTAGTAGAGATGAGGTCGTAAGTTCTCGTATTCTACTCTTGATAAATAACCCCCAAATGACCCTTTAAAGATGGCATTACTCTAAATTGTCTGCAGAGGAATGTCAACCTGGTACATCTAGGGACATTCATTCCAACTTTCTTTTGGGAATAAAGGTGATGTATTCTGAATATATCTGGTTTCCTTTTGTATGTCTCCTTTCTCACAGAGAAGTTTAGAATGTGTCCTCATTCACATTTCAGTAGCCCTTTAGCCACAGATACCTGGTATATTTCTAACAAAAAGAAATACAGATAGGAAGTGAATCCTGGTTTGCTTCAACTTGATGACCAACATAGAAGAGAATGCCAAAGAATACAAAATTTGGCAAGTGGAACTAAGAGGCCATTCTTGCACAAAGCAATGCTGATGTAAAACCCTGTGATTTGAGCATCTGAGAAGAAATGAAAAGAAATAAAAGACTTGAAAAGCAGAATCCTACTGATGTGTTTCTCCTCAGAGGAAGCATTTCAGTTTATGGTAAGGTCAAGAAGCCTGTATGGGATCTTCAGAGTGTCCTTCACCAGGTCAGTGGTGTTTCTGCTGTCTGGAAAAACAGCCCCTCCTCTCTCTGCAAAAGAAATATCTTTCAACTTCTCCCTTTGAATTTGTCATTACCAGCACACTCAGAGAAGTCTACAAATCACCTCCAGTTCTCACTTGGAGCCCTTAATTGACAAAAACAAACAAATAAACAAAACCCAACAACAACAACAAAGTCACAATAAATGTTCCAATGCTTTACCAATAGATAGGAATTGCTGTCATGATACAGAGCAGAATGGGCCAAGATCCCCTTTAAGACATTCTCATCCATGCAAGGGGCTAAGGGGTTCCATCACCAGCAGTTATGCTGCATATCAGTGAAACTGAGTAACACTGATTTCCCCTTCAGAAGCAATTGCCTCACTTTTAGCTATCCAAATATGTTGCCATCACTAGTTTATTATTGTGAAGTTAAGAAAGATTATAAACTTGATTTTGTAAATGCAAAACAAGGACAGAAGGATCTCACTTAACCTTCTTCATATGGTGCTACAGCACAGGCAAGAATGTCACTCTTAACTTGTAATTCTAGTTCTCTGCTTTAGTTAGGGGATCATACTTCTTATTATAGCATGCTGCTCCCTCTGCCCCAGTGATAACTCTGGAAACCAAGTTGTTCTAAAGCACGTACTGCAGCAGTGCTTTCTCTATAAAGCAATCTTATCTTCAGGAACAACATCTTCAGTGCAAAGAGAAGCATTATTTACCACAAAGCAGAGGAATAAGATACTACTTATTTTGTGCTCTACATCAAGACAAAAATTATAATTCATCTTCCACCCTCTTGAGCACTCTCAATAAGAGAAGGGAGAACTGCTCTAGAAAACTCACCTTGTAAACTTACAGTATAATAACAGTGAAGTTCACAATATAACTGGCCTGAATAATGCTCAGTTCTGCATTTACTACTAATCAAGCTATAAATATAACATACTTGATGATTTTACGTAAGCTGCCCAAGTCAAATAGATTATATCACAGGGTCATTCAGGGAAGCTGCTGCTCAGGCTGTGGCATTCAGACTTAACTAGGCTTGTATTCATTTCTGGTCACCTGGAAACACTAGCAAAACATGTGATTGCAGCTTAAAACAAACACTGTGGCATCACTCTCCTCCCCCCTCCCCCCCTTTTTTTAAGGGAAGAAAGTTAAATTTTTGTTTTAACATGAACTGTCTACTGATAACGAAAGATGGAAAGCTAGATAGTGTGCTGAATGCTTCCTCTGTCTGGTTAGTAAGCATTTACCCCACACCCATCCAAGTGGAGACATAAACATGGTGAATCATGCTCAGCTATGAAAATGTTAAAACTGAGCCTTTGATGAGGTCTCTTCATATTTTTCCCTCTGGGAAAGTTCCCTAGACTCCTTCTTCAGGAAATAATGCACTATAAATCAGTTAAGTTTCCTTCCATGCATTGCGCAGTCTGTCTCTGCAGGGATTCTCACTTGGGACTCAAGCCCACAGCTGCTGTGTGCTGGAGATGAGCTACCCACACAGCCTAAGGACCACCTAACCTGACACATTGCTAAGGCAAGGCTGCAGTTATGCTTCAAGTTGGGCATGCTCTGCTACTGGAGAAGGAGGAGTTGGGAGATTTCCCTACCAGGCATATCTCATCCCATCCCTAACCCCTATTTTGAGGAGGTTCTCTTAGCTCCACACATTGCAGAAAGCATTGATAATAGTTATGCTAAGTTTGGGAATCACTACCATTGCAGGGTATGTGGGACTTTTAAAGAGCAACATCCTGCTGCCAGCAGCCATCTATTGTGTTTTAACAGTTAAGAGGACCTGCAATGGATTACTGAGACAAATAAGAGTTTAAATACTCTTAGAAATATACGTCTGCTGTCTTCTCCAGGTATCTCTGCTAATGTACTCTGATGAGAAAATAAAATGTCCCTTTCCTAAATACATGAGACTAATAGTCTAAGACTTTTCTGAAATGAAATAAATAAAAAATAATATCCGATGGGTATTGTATAACACAAGATAAATATTTAGTAACAATTGAGTTTACCAAACTGGAAGATATCAGTGTTTTACTGCCTACTCATTTTCATTTGTCAGACTATGGAAACAATGTTAACAGCTGAACCAAGGTTCTGGGTAGAGTAAGATCAACCATCAATAGGAAAAATGGCCTTTGTAGTACCTGTTTTCGACCACAAAGCAATACATTGTACTATCCAAGACCAGCTGTTGAGGTGGTAACCTTTCTGGTATGAAGATATAACGAGGCCTGAGTGTTAGCTGGCACTCAGCTGATGAAAGTGAGTTGAGTTTGCATGGGCTAGGAAGTAAGTGCATGTGTTTTAGCTTAGAAGCCCATCCTGTGAGACAGATAACCTGCTACTTTGGGAGTGTAGCAGAGGGCAGTTGTTGCTTAGCATAGAATGTAAAGAAACAAGCAAATTCTAATGAAAAGGTATTGGCTTTTGCCAATAATTTAAGCAATGTTTTTTTAGGCAACCCCACAATTGCCTTATGTGTGCTTTCTTGAATTGTCATGCAGTAACCTTTGGATTGCAAAATCCCCATTTCCCTGCTTTCCCTGGCTCCAAGACCATAATGAATGTATCACCTGTTTGTCCCACACTGGCTTCTCCACTTCAGACTGCAAAGGAGAACTGTCACCAGGTCATGGTATTGTCATGAAAGCAGCAGCTGAATGTGTTCAAACGTTGGACTTATTGATTCTCCAAGCTTTAAAACCCAACAACAGAAAAAAAAGTTGGAGCTTTACTCAGTGAAGGGATTTGCTTTCTCAAGCCCATCAATTTTTAAATATTTAATCATTTAATCATATTTAATCATTTAATTAATTCACATTAATTAATTCTCCCATGTGAATTGTTTTTATTGAAAACAACAGAGTCTGGTTTCCAAGTAAGACAATGGCTTAGAACACTGAATGCCATGTCACAGGGTCTCTGGTGAAAAAGTGTGGGCAATGACAATTTAAATAGAGTTTTATAGTGATGGGGCAAGGTAAAAAGCAATAGATAGGACAAAGAGTCCGATTTCTTGGCCAGTGGGTTACACCTGTCAAACAGCAGGAAAAAGACTAAGAAGGAAATGTGGTTATAGGTATAGCTAAGTCCTACATAAGTGTGATAAAGATCACACGAGCACATATGCCCTCAGATCCATGTTTTTTATGCCCATACCCACATCAGATTCCAAGATTAGCTGTGAGGTGACACAGCTCAACTGGTGCTAATTACAGCTTCTATTGTGAGGCTTACACTTTCTATATCAGCAGCCCTGACCACTGTGGTGGGATTGCACTGCTTGCTTTGTATCAGGAAGTGTTGGCTTTGCATTAGGCACTAAACTCTATTCTACCTCCCAAAGTCAGTGCATTCACCTCAGTTTGAGAATTGTATAAGGAGGGCAGACTGTGTCACTCAGTCTCAGACTTGCTTGCATCCTGCCGCCCATGCACTGTGAAAATACTCTTTCACATGTGATTTTGGGATCGGGATTAGCAAAATGATCATGAGGCAGAGCTGCAATTCAGAGCAGTTATCCAAGCAGATACAGCACTCTGAAACAGCTCAAAAAGTTCGCTGTAAGCTCTGTGACCCTGGTTTGGGGGAGGCATTGGGGTTGGCAGGGTATGTTTGTCATGTCATCCCTGTAGGCATTCTTCCCATCCACAGGTAATCTCCAGAGCTGTTACTGAGGTTTGCCAAGTTAAATAAGACCTACCTCATGTGGAGGTAACCCACTCCAAAATAGATTTCTCCAAGAAGGCTTTGCCCTAAGTGCTTGAGTGATTACATACCTATAAATAGCTCAAAGAGATGAGATGCAGATAAGCGATGACCTCTCCTCAGGAGACAGTGTCCCACTAACTTGATTCTCATTTGTTGCCTATTAGGCCTGGTAATGAGGTAGAGCATATGGTCATTTTAAATTTGTTATGTGATGTAACCTCCTTTTTTGGGACACCTCAGCATGTGTACAAGAGATACATGTCATCTCTTGTATAGGACAGTCTTTCAAGGCAGCACCATTAGCAATGCAGAAAATTGTTTGTCAGATTGCTTTCTTAAAAAGAAAATAAACTTGTTGCCCATGAGGAGTCCTTTGAAGTGTGGAACTCAGGCTCCTGGCTGACATCCCTTTCCTGGCCGACTCGCTTTGTGCATGACTGCAGTAGCACATTGCAGTCCCACGGGACCTGCTTTTTACTCCCTGGTAAACTTTCCCCCTTTGACATGGGAAAACAGATTCACAGTGATAGAAGGCCAGGACATTCTGCATACTTAAAATCATAAGGCTTTTATAATTATTTTTTTCTTTCAGTCAAATGCCAAAAGACTCATGTTAACCCATGATTATAAAACTTGTCTTTGATGGCTTGTGTATTTGCCTTGTAGCACCTCCAAGTCAAATATTGTTTAAATCCCCATCAGTTAGCCAAGATATATGGAAGAGACAAGGTTCAGGAGGCCAGCAGTGAGCTAACCGAATTAGCTGCAAAATAACTGGCTGTCACGTTGCCAGGGCTGATGCACATGGATGAGGGGAGCTGTCAGGGGACTCAGCTTCTGCATCCCACTGTGTCATTTGGGTCCCCTCTGCCATGCCCTGAAGTGTGCAGGCCTTTGGTCTCTGACCACAAGCCACCTGCTGCTGCCTGCTCTTGTGGCCTCAGGCTCTGGGGAAGCACTCACTGCCTTGCAAATGGAAGGGGAGAATGGACAGACCTCGGTGCATGACCGGGAGGCCACACAAGGAAGCTAGGGAAAGGAATTTAATTACTCATTGTTGCTGGCAGGTGGATTTTTTAAGTGGCATCATATTTATGACCTAAGACGACAAACTGGTCTGACCTTCATAATGAATTATGAAGTGTTTTCATCGGGATGTATCCGCTGTGCTAGGTTTAAAAAACTCCTGGAATTCCTTTTCTACCTTCTCCATCTCAGGCAGGTAGTCTGACAGAGGTGATAGTTCATTTTTCTCCTGGCTCTTTTACTCCTTTTTTTTTTCTTCCTTTTTTTCCTGCAAAAACTGACTATTCTATGTACACTGACTATAGTGTACAAGTGACACTGATATTATGTTGAAGTGATGCCACAGTGAATCAGATGCCTTTTAGAAACACTTGAATTTTAAGAGAACAGAAAGAGTAGATTTAACAAAATACATACACACACACACACAAAAGAATAACATATGAAGAACAAAACTAGAAGAATCTAACATCAAAGGGAATATCGTCTATTTATGTCTGTTTCAATCCAGACCTCAGGCCTGGGGTTCAAACACCCTGAAATAACAAAAGGTAAAAGTTATAAAATGTGTAATGTAAAGTTGTTGAACTTTATCAGTAGCTTAACTATCTCTTGCATGTCTTTGAATCAAGAACTGGAGAGAATGGTGCTCTGGAGTAGATGTGTGACCCAGTGACAGATATGGGACTAGAAGAGATCTGTATGATACAGCCAAATCCCAGTTCTCACCAAGTCCTGCTCAGGCAGTAAACATTTAGAGGAGCCCTCAACTCACTTGCTGCCATTTACCACAAAGTAAAGAATTCTTTCTAACCTACAATAAGAAAGTTTGGACCTACAACAAAACAAACAAAAAAAGAAATAAAAATATCTCTGGTGCAACAGAAGAGAGCAACAGGGACTGAGGATCTCACCAGTACTCTGCAGACACACAACTACATTGAATTTATGAGGGATTTATTTATGTATTTATTCACTTTTTTTGTTATGTCCCCATTTATGAAATAAAATAAATATAATATTATAAGAATATTAATTTAATAACAGCATAGAATACTGTGATAAATGTTATGATATATAACACCTTATATATTAGATATGTGCAATATTTGCTTCTTCTTCAACCATCCTGATGAAACCCAAAATGCACTTAGGACTACATATACCATACAGGATCATACACCATACAAAAGTATCCTTTTTTTTATATATTGGAAGAAACAAAAAGCATACTTGTAAGTGAATAAAACAAGGTAACATACCCTGGGCTGAATATCAGGGTGAGAATCACCAAGTGAAGCTTCACTGAATTCCTTAAATGAGCAAATGTAATAATGAAAGGTAGTATTTCACTACAAAACATTATTCTAATGAACATAAGAAGCAACATGGTATTCACAATCACACTTATTTAGTTTAAAAGAATTATGATAAATAAGAAAAAGGTAAAATATTTCAGCAGTTGGTATGTCAGAATAAGTTCAAAGAATCCTATAAATTGTTTTGTGGGTGTGTGAGTGTCTATGTGTAATCCCAGATAAATGTATGCACTTTGTCACGCAGGCGTTCTGAACATCATGTACTACTCAGGAATCAGAAATGTACAGTACAGTCAGAGAGGGTATAATAAGAATGTTGTTCAAGGTAAATAAATACTGAATTTTTTATGAGTGAACTTTTCTGAACCAGTATATGGGAGCTTGAGAGGAGCTCATAAAAGGAGGGCAAAAGCCAGAGAACAGATGAGGATGAGAAAATGCTATGAGGCATGTGGCAGAGAAAGAAATATGAAAACAAGCACACCTTTTATTTGACATATATTCAGAAGAACATCCATTAAAGACATATATCTATTTTAAGATTCAGGAAACTAAAGCTCTGCTCTTGTGTTTATAGTTATTCTCACTATCTGTCCCTTGAGTTACAGCCTCATTAAAATTGAAATTATATTATTGTGTTCCAGGTGTTCTTTGTAAATTCTTAGATACAGAGTAGTATAGATTACACTGATTTATTTCTATATAATATTGTTACTAGGGTACAGCCAGTACTCTACATTTTCATGAAGCTTCTGCATGTAAATGTTTTACAATTAAAAAAAAAAAAGATTGGAAAAAATAGCGAATGCAAATAGGGCCTTAGAAAACACTACACATGCACAACTTCAGGTAGAAATTAATAGAATATTGCAGTTTAGATTCAAATTTAAACAAGCTCATATTAACGACCAAAAAGTCAGACTCCACAATAAAAATCTCAGCAGTCCATATCTACTGGTCAAGCAGCCGTTCAAAAGCAATACAATTATTATAATAACACAGAATATAAAGTGTGACAGGACTCCCAAATCACTTATCCAAAAAACAACTTATGTCATTCCTGAGGTGTCCCAGCTGTTCACAGAGCTGCCAGGGATGGAGATTCAGCAGTCTTTCTTGGTCAGCAGGAACACCAAAGCACATCATGGAGATTGTTAATGTTTTCAAGCTCTGAAATGGACCCGTATTTTGAACCTCTCCAATAATAACAGTAATAACAGGCCTGTTGGTTGTTTTTGCAGCTTGTAAGCAGAGCAACACAACAACTCTGGCCTCATAACAAACATGCTCCAGCAGTCACCAGCTCCAATGCTGCTTCCTTGCACAGTGCCCCCCGTCTGCTCCAAGTCACACAACGTGTATGTGCATCTCTAGTTTCTTCTCAGCAACACCAAAAAGTGTGGAAGCAGTTTATGAACTCACATGCCAAACTATTCTTGGGCCACTAAAACCAGTCCTATATCAGAATATTCCTCTGCTGAGGTCCTGTACTGCAGAAGTTATAGCCAAGATTCTTACTATGCCTCCTGCTACCAGTAGCAGGGGAATCTTCCACCCTGCCTACTGTGACCTTTTTTTTTCCAGCATTTTTGTGGATGACAGTGCCCAACAAATAGTGGGAAAGGTGGGAAGTAGATTATAAAACTGAAACTACCACTGGAGGATGGCATTGCAACATGCAAAACGTTGGAAAAATGAAAGACCACAGGGGAGGATTATCAGGAATGATGTTAGGAGCCACTCACCAGACTGACTGACCAAGCATAGGGCAGACTTCTCCTGCACTGTCCTGCAGGGGTGTAGGACGCGCTGGGATGTAGAGTCCTGATCTGGCCTACATTCCTGGCCTCCACTGATGGTGCTTTTGGGGAGGAGTCACCATGGTAGGTTTGCTCAGGTGAGCACCCTAATGAAAGAGATATCTTCCATTACTTGGCAGGGTGGAGAGGATCTGGCCCATGGCTTTATTTCTATCAGAGTCTCATGGAGCTGGAGGTATTCCAGTGACCTCCTGGTGTGCTCCAAGTTTAAGGGTTTTCTTAAATTTCATCTGCCAGGTGTCTGCAAACAAACAGGGGCAGATCCAGGTGATGCCACTCAGAGCTGTGGCTCTTGGCACCTACCATTCAGTTTGTCAACATTTTTCTGTGGGTGCAGGTTCTGTCATTTTTTATGAAATAAGTTGGAAATACTAATCCTGAGCAGTGAGGGGCTGTAAACAGGTCACTCCACTCCATCTGGAGAAAAAAAAAAAAAAAAAAAAAAAAGAGGAAAAAGATTGGACAGAGAATACTTTTATATTTCATGCCATAAAACAATAAGGATAGCACTTCCAAGATCAATAAACAGCAGAATAGAAGCTGTTCAGGGTTGTGCTAATGAGCAGAGGTAAAGCAAAGTACTGCACAAGGAAAGCAGAGGTGTCAGGCTACACCACCCTCATCTCCTGGGGTTTGCTGTTTCAGTGTCAGGCAGGACTAAATGTCAGCTTAGAATGGAAACTATATCACAGTGTTGCTAACCATCTTATAAACCATTCTTGTGGGTGATCTTTAACCAACCACTGTTTTTTATCTTGTTTAGTAATATTCAAGGCAACAGATGTTTTTTCTTTTTTTTTTTTTTTCTTTTTTCTTTTTTCCCAACAAAAGCTGAACTGAAAGCCTCGCAAATTACAAGTGTAATGACCTCCTATGAGTGTTTCTGCCGCAATTGCTGCCTGAGTGGCTAAATCTTGGCTAAGTTACCATGATACTACAAACATGACATGCAGTAACCCCTAGCCTTTCAAATCCCAGGCCACTGTAGGCTTGGGAGGTCATCCAGGCACAGCCAGAACCAGTGACCCCAATCCTCCCCAGTGGGATGGCTCCAATCCACTCCTCCGGTTGCTGGCAGCATGAGAGGGCAGCGTGCTTGAATGCTGGCTGCTCTCAGAGCACCTTTAGAACCTGGCACCCCACCCCGCTGACGGATGATGCTAGTTGCTCCAAGTGTCGACACAAGGTGAACCCACAAACTGCAAAGCCCAAAATGTCAATCAGAGAAACCTCTCTGACCCACAGAACTTGCAAATGGTTAATAGCATTTGATGGATACAATTTTATTATTATTTTTTTCATAATTCATTGCAAATGTTAAAATCGTAA
The DNA here is from genome assembly GCF_047663525.1 of Anas platyrhynchos. Classification (NCBI taxonomy): domain Eukaryota; kingdom Metazoa; phylum Chordata; class Aves; order Anseriformes; family Anatidae; genus Anas; species Anas platyrhynchos. The sequence goes on along the minus strand of NC_092589.1, from coordinate 61,587,113 downwards.
GGCTTTTATAAGGCTTTTATTACCCTCTGTGAGTTTGGCTTGGTAAGGTCTGTAGGCTTGGATTTTTTTATATAGCTCTTACATTTTACAAATCATTTTTATCTTTGTGTTTTCTCTTCTACTCTTACTCATCACTGAGAAGGTGATTGACATTACTGCTGTGGGCTTCTTTTTTAGGAAATGGGCTCTCAATGACACACTGTGAAAATAAGGCACCAACCTTCATTTGGAGAGACTCTGTTTTATTCCCTGTTAGTATCACGCCACACCATTGTGATCAATCTTTGCACAGAAGGAATGACAAATGTGAGGGGAAGGTGGGGATTGGGAAGGAGTCCCCAGTTTCTGCATGGAAGACACAGGCTGGCTTTTTCTGATTCCATCCTGATAATACACTTCACTGGTCATCATAGAAATGCCTGTCTTCGAGGGAGATCATTAGTAATAGAGAGAGAGTTAGTAATAACACCTTCTGATGCTGTCAGGCCACTCTGCAGTGTTAAATTGTCTCCAGTCATCTCATTTGGGAAGGCTTTTTTTTTTTTTTTTTGAATCACTGTCTCTGGAACAACGCAGTATTTATTTCTTATCCCAAATAAGCATACAGGGAAAGGGAAGAAGAAGGCAGAAATGATTTCACAGATCCAGAAGGGAAATGAAGGGCTATCCGGGAACTTGAGGTCAGGTGGATACAGGCTAAGAAGCTCAATGAATCAATCTGCAGCCTTGCTGACACTGGAGATCTCTTCAGCATCTTTTACCACAGCTTCTATTTCACATATGCAGTGATATTTACACTTCTCAAAGAGCAGAAAACTTTCTGGTACTCTATGACATTATATTCCATTTCAAAATGTTCTAAGGCAATATTAATAAGAAGTGTAGTCTCCAGCCAGGTTATCCCATCACTTTTTTTTTTCTACATTCTCCTTCTGAGATGTTTGATAGCAAACACTAGATGGAAGAGAGAGATAAATACATAAAAGAACAGTCTGTTGCAAGCCTACACTCCCCTCTTTTCAGGAAATTAAATGGAATGTAATTTAAATGTTTGCATTAAATATTAATTATTTTAATCAGTAACGAACATGTTCAGACTCTTATAGTGAATGGTCAAATGGAATTTTAGAAATATAGAAAAGCAGAAAAAAAAAATCTTGGTACAGCATTCTTTCACGTTGTTTTCTGTCCAAAAGATAATTCTCTTTTAAGAGTAACCATAAATGGCAATAAATACCACAGGTCATACCTTAATCACTCTATGCTAAAAATCACCATTCAAACATTAGGGATAAATAGCATTTACATGATGGCTTTTTGGAAGCCATAACCCAAACAAATGGAAAATTGGTATGCAAGTTATGTGAGCTAATTTGGAAGTAAATTTGCAAACAAACATAGCTACATGCTGGTGTACTTTTTACTGCTGCTTGCAGGGATAGACATCTTAGCAGCCCACTGTGAAATATCTCTGTTCCACTGGGTTAACCTTGGCTGATGACCAGAAGATGGCTAGTGCTTCTTGTTTATGAAGTTAACATGTAAAAACAAATGTGGTCTTTTTACTTGTTCAGGACATGTGTTGTGCTGCCTTCATGTCTCATGACTAAATATGGGTGGACTTAAAATAAGCAGCTGAATGAGGGTAAACAAAATATTCAGGTGATCCAAATCTGTTACAGATGGACTGTAAGCTTTAAACAATTTGGACATCTGTTTGTGAGAGTGTTGTAGAGCTATTGAAAATGACCATATAGCTTTGACTTAAAAGTTCAATAGTATATTCATTTAGTCACTCATTGAAGCAATCCCATGTCAGTATAATTAAAAAATATGCTGTATCTTCACTCCATAATATTTTTCTGAGATGTTTAATCAGTGATATATCTGTAACCTACTTGACTAATTACCAGTATCCATCCCCTGCAACTACTAGTAAAGAATAAAACCTAGAGGCAATTAAAAAAGAAATGCAGTAAAATATGAAAGTAGCTGTTATAATTAAATGATATTTTTTTTCTTAGTCTTTTGGAAAAACAAAACAAAACAAAATACCACCAAAAAAAAATCACAGATATTGTAGTTAACTTCCACTCAAAGTAAAAAAAAATGCTTTAATAATGACGCTAAACTTACTGATATGCCAGTTCCTTCCCATCGCTAGAAAATATAAATTATTTTTGTGTCTAATTATTTTCCAACTCTGAAAGGGGAATCCAATGTTTTGAAACCAGCTGATCAGCCGGCCTGGCTATGTTCTTTACAGCAGCTGACCTGTGGCCTCCCCCTCAACTCACATCTTTTAACATCTTTTGGAGTTTTATAGTTTGTGACATTCTCTCTGCCCTATTTCATTAGTGAATCTCTCTAAATTCAAGTGGAGGCTGGTGTAGTCCAAGGCTGAAGCATGCTGAGACTTGAAGCTCTCTTGCATGTTCAGCTGAAGGGGCATGATAAAACAGATCAGTGTTAGTATAAGGATGCAGCAGTAACTGTAAGAAGAACAAAAATGGAAAATGCCCAACTAAAGAAAGGGGAAAGCAGAACTTGCCAGTACTAGCAGGCACATTTCTAACAGCAGAGATCAGAAATGTTTATTTCCTGAGGCATGCGTATTACAAGGACATTTCTTGGTAATACTTTTGTGGGTGGATAAGAGTTGGAAAATACCTTCTTCTGTTGCAACAACATCCTCTGAAGTAATACAGTGCTACAGCACGTGGGTCAATCCATAGAGAAGAATTAATAAAAACAAGCCTAATTTATTTGTGGAAATAAAAGGCATAGGTCCTCCCTGCCCCCTGCTCCTGACTGACACTGCCAAGTCTTTGCACTGCTCCGTCTCATCCTTAAGTCTTGGAAGTAAACTCAGGGATGAAAAGCTTGCCTTTGTTCCCTGAATTATCAAAGGAACTATGATGTTTCTTTCTCATACCAATCATTATATAACAATCATTAAGTCAGCACAATAAGTGCTGGGCTTTCATGTCTTTGGGTTTATGGCATATACACAAAATATTATTGTTATTATTACTATTTTTAAGCATGCTTTGTTAAGACTACAACAACCGTATGAAAATAACAGGCACTCAGTCAACGGCTGTAACTACTGAAAGCTTTGTCTTGGGAATCTTCTGTATAGCACCATGTGAGAAAGGTAACACAAGGAAGAAGGACAAGGTGATAACCCTCAGCATGGAAAGAAGAAGCCAGAAGCTTTGTTCTGGTCCTGCTTTCACTGGGTTTGTGTTATATTGTAGCTCTGTTGGTTTTGATGTGACTAGTATCAAGCACCCATGAATCACCTTAGGGAGTATGCTGGAATTTAGCATACTTGGTACTAAATTTTACTCAGAAAAAAGAACTGGCAGATGTAGCTTTATTTTATGTATATTTAGCTATTGTAATTGAAAAGAAAATGCTGTAAATAAGATTACCAAAACATACAGTCTCTTTCTCAGGTGTTTTGTAAAAGCAGAGGCAGATTTCTTCAGGGCTCTTCCCTAGTGGCAAACAGAAAAGCTTATCTCAACTGGATTTTGATTTAATCTGATTTTATTTTTCTTTGTGTTTTTACTATTGTCATGAATGGAATTGTGGATCTGGAACCTTTAAAGTCTTATGGAATGTGTTAAGTTTGATGCTACATGCTAATGATTATTCCTGTCAGTACACAGACATCCTTACAGATAACCAACCCAACATAACAGTAACTATAAAAGCTATGGTATCAGGTGCCTGTTCCATTCGTTTGCATTTGTCTTATTTTACAAGTGAATAAACTGTGGCCAAGAGTGTCAAAAAGATACCGACAGTTGCAAAAGAAGTCAACAAGGAATTGAAATTGCTGTTTTACATTCCAGCTTGAAACGTAATGCTTCCCTTTAAGCAGACAAACAAAAAAATTAGCTTGTGAAAACCAAGAGATCACAAAGTTCAAATGGCTGTGTTCCACGTTAGTAATATAAGCCCTGCAGTTCCCACACATTCATGATTACACTTGATATATCAAACTAGTGAGTTCAGTACATTGAAATATCTTGGTTGATCCCATATTTTAGTTCCCAAAAGTCTGACCTTGCAAATCCTCTTTTGACATCAATGTGTAATCCCCGAGGGATAACAAAACAATGGAAGCAGGTATTCAAATATACCTTGATAAAATCAAGGCTTTGAGGTTAAGCGAAAGTCAACAGAAGTATGACAAAAAGCAAGACAGAGAGGTTTCCCTAGAAATTCATGACTGGAAGACCCGAATGAAGTATCTTAGAAACTTTTCTCATGGTCCTTACTGGAAGTTTGGCGCAGGCCTGAGGAATCCATCCCTGTTTTTTAAATAAACCTCAATGCTTGTTGTTACAGGAGCCCATGTGTGTATGTGGTCATTGCCATAGATGTTTAGAAATTCAAGCAGGGTGGTTGAACTGAGGCAAGTTATTTGCTCTTTGTGTTCATCATTAAGTACTACTGTATTAATCTGAGGTAACTAGCAGTCTGTGATACAGCATGTAGTTTGACCAAATATTTTTTCACCTCCCCATGTACATCAGACAGTTCTATTATTTCCTTACTCCACTTTATTTTATACTGGTTTGGTAAGTATTCATTGGCTGAACATAACAGAACAGTGGTGTCTGCCAAGAATAACATCCCAGACTAGAAATGAAGACAACACTCAGCTATCACTGTTAACTCATAAATCAGTTGATATGAGTTTGTAATGGTGAAATGGTCAAATTTACAAGAGCTTTTTTTCATGTAGTGTAAATTATTTGGGTATGGTAAAGTGATTTTGATTTAGAAAATAAAGCTAATTTACTGTTGATTCTTTAAAAATTACCTACACAGGACATGTTAAACCACAAAACTCTACCATGACTGGCAGCTCTTTCTGGACAAATTGCAGGAAAAAAAAAAAAAAATCAAACAAATAATAATAAAAACAAATAAACAAACAAAAAACAATGCAACCATATGATATATTATTGCGAACACTGAGGCAGCAGCATAAGGTTTAGGTAGTTGTGTGGTCATCCATTTAATCCATCACATCCATTTATAATGTCATCTAACAGCTACTCAGGTTGATAAATACCACAGATAACATTTTAGAAGAGCATTGTCAGACCAGGGCAATCTCACACACCGAATGCTAGGTTCTCATAATTAGTTCTCTTCATGCTCTCCTTCAGTCTTTTCATTGTCTTATGTATTTGAAATACAATTACGTAGATTCTTTTTTTTTCCTTCTGAAGACCTTTCTAGGTCTTACTAAGAGAAGTTGTATCTTAGTGTTACCCAGTACCCATATAACCTTACATAAACCTTTTCTTGTCTGATCACTTGACATAGTACAGACACAGAGCAGCACAAAAGTAAATTAATTAAGCCTGAAGGTTTCTCAGAAAGAAGATAAACAAATTGTTCATCACTTTTTAGCTGTGACTAGCCACCTTGCTGAAAGCAGCAGCAAGATTTAGGACAAAAGGTTCCTGATGAATGGTAGCAGGTGCCTTTTTTTTTAACATACCAGATGACACCTAACAGACACAACTTGCATAACAGAAAACATAGAACTGAGTTGTCCCAGAATTTGCATGGAGTTTGCATGTTTGGCCATTCATTTGACAGCTTCATATCAATGCTCCCTGCAAAGTAGCTAGTATTCACAAGTCAGTACAAAGAGAGCTATAGACACTGGGTGAAGACTTTTAGAGATACAGAGATGCTCACTGGCAGACGCTGCTCTAGAACCAGCATTGGTAGAAATTGCAGGCAGGCAAAATGAGATCCCCTACTTACACCCTTATATAACCAAGTCTTGTCCCCAGTCCTACAAGGACATTCTTAATAAACTATTCTGTTCAACCTAAGCAGGAATTTTCCCATTTCAATCTCCTTTGCTCCTCCCTGCTTCTGCCAAATCAAGTGAAACGATACATAAAAGTCATGACTTGTCATTGAATGATACATTTTAGCTTAACTTTTCCTGTGGATTGATGGAATGATTACAGATATGCCTATGTATCTTCAATGCCCAAACAGCTCCTTTTACACAGTTCCTTACAGATACCCTTTCTGAAGTGTGGTTCAAGAATGCCTGTGCTTCCTACTTCACAGGCAGCACAGGGAAACTAAAGCCTAGGTTCCCTAGGGTATGGAGATACGTCACCTTTATAGATTTTCTTTGAGTCATTCAGGAGGTTGTTGTTAAAACAAGGGTCCAGAATCCAGGCTAGGAACTGCTGTCATCTTGCAGTTAATCCAATTATCCTTCCAATATATACATTTTTTTTCAAGTGATTCCATACAGGAAACATTAGAATGCAATTTTGTGAGTAGAGCAACCAAATACTAAGATATATCCATATTCATGGAGAACTATCAAGCTATTAAAGTGTTCTTTTTGAAACTGTACACTGTTCTAGAAAAGGCTGCACTGTAATCTCCATGCAATGTCAGAACAGATTGATTAAGAGGAGAGTTCAGTATACTGGCCCAGTGTGAGGGACGAGGGAATAAACAATTGTCCTTCATCACTAATCAGCCACCCCTCAACAGGCAGCTGGCAATGTGAGCAGGATACCTAGGGGCAATCTGTAAAAACATCATTTACTATTAATGAAGTTCAGTAGCCTCTAAGGTAACCAAGTGCTCCTCAGACAAAGACTCTGGAGCCAGGCCCCATGCTTCCATTTGGAACTCATTAAGTAAAGAAATAATCCAGTGATAAAGGCTGCTTACACAAAACCAAAACAGTGTCCTTGCTCTGAGACAGATTTTATAATGCAGAGAGATATTTTCCATGTCTGTATGTGATTTATTGCAGCATGCTGGCACTAACCAAGGGGTTTTGATGCAGTGTATATCTGATCCAAATTCTTCTCATAGAAATGACTTTTAATCTGTCATGTCTGTCTTCAAGTTCAGAGGTCCCTGTGATAATGACTTAACAAAAATATAAGTAATATCCCTCCTCTTGTAAACTATTTTGCATGTAGAAAGCCCCACACTTGTTCACAGATCTCTAGTGTCATACCTACTTTGAAAAGCTGCTTAAGCACTACTTTTTACTAATTAGCAGTATGTTCAATAAAAGGTACAATTTGTCAGCTGACAGGCAACATTAATTTGATAACACCATGAGAATATTTACAAAATTAAATTAGTCTCAGCACTGGTGGAAGTAAAAAAAAAAAAAAAAATATATATATATATAGCCATGGAGTAGACAATGTGCATGTGGGAGATGTTTTCTTCAAGTTTTCTCAAGAAAAGAATCCTACAGCAGTGCAAGAAGCTATCCCTACTCTCTTTGGGCTAAATGAAATGCAAATATAATTATGGGATGAAGGTTACAAGGCAGGATTTTGATATTTTTACCGGGAGTGATGCTTAACAGCCCAGTAAAGCTATAATAACATACAAAGACATTAATCTTTGGGCTTCTGAGACAAAAATAGTCCAGACACAGTCACAATGAGGGTGTTATCTGGTGAACATCCAGTAAGACAAAAGTTGGATGTGTTCCAGTCACTTCTAAATGAGCCCTGCATATAAAACTAGTAGTTATAAAACTATTCTCAGTTTCCATCCAGAAAGGTAACAAGGTGAAAGAGAAGTTCAAAGATCTCATCTGGGGTAAGACCCAGCAGGGGCTGCAGAGAAAACTGACAGTGGAAGTGGTGAATTTGGGCAGGGAGGACCAGTAACAGTGAGGGTACAGGAGCACCCAAGACAAAGAAAAGGCATAATAGGATACAGTAATTATTTTTCTCAGATCCCACACAGACAAAATGCTGATGCTTCATGCTGCACTGCAAACCTGACTCTTGAGCCAGGGATTCAGACCTGCTCTTTGCAGTTGATATATAAAGAGACATAATGCCCCAGAACAAGCATGAGTACTGTCTGGTAAGACCATGCGGCAAGTTGTACAAGCAACTGCAAAAAGGTACACACAATTTAAGGGGATATGGCAAAACAAGGACCTTCATACAAGCCATTTATTTTGCACTTTTAATGAGAAGTTAAAATCCTGCAAGAATAACACTAACAATAAAACTTACTCTTTTGACATTAAAACTTACTCTTTCTTTTCCAGGCTGTTTACTAGCAGGGGTATTGTAGCTACAACCAGACTAGTCTGTTTACCCAGAGAAAACACCATCAGAAAAGTGTTTCTCCAACTACTATACTAAATTTTCCTGCAACAGCTATACAGTATGTCTTTTCCCTTGCCATTGGCGCACAAATTAACACAAGCAGCCCAAGGAACAGGAGGGATTTATTGTGTAGCTGTTAGAACTTGCCTCTCACATGAAGGAGATAATCCCCCAAGATTTACTCCTGTGATGGGGTATTCCAATCATTCCATGGATTTTAGGATTAGTGATATCTGAGGTACAATTTTTGTAGCTGTTTTGAAATGTCAGGGGTGAGAGTTCTCAGAATTAACTGCTTGTGGGGCCACTTCTGAAAGACTTGAACTCAGCCAATGCTTTCCCATGTTTTTGTGCAACACAGAACAACTAGGCATCCCTTTTTCAAGTTGGAAGCATCACTAGAAAAGTGCTAGGGTAGGGGGGATCAACTGGGATTTTTGCAGTGCATCTTCAGGCCTTACTGAACATCCACATGGAAAATCTAGCACTTTCTTCAGCAAAGGCATATGATTTGGATATCCTTTTAAATTTCTTTGTCCCTTTCAAACATAAAGGTCCCTTTGTCTGAGGGTGCTGTGTACTTCAGTTTCCTGTCATTTCATGGAGGGCTGGCTGAAGAGGCAGGATGAAGCGCTTTCCTTTTGCCTCCAAGAACTTTGTGTTCACATCCTGGGTATTGTCTGAAGTGACATAAGGCCTAAGTGATTTTCTATGGGCATATATGTTCTATGTACCAAATTAGTGAACAAAAAGAAAAACAACAAACAAACCAACATAACATGACCAAGCCAATAGACTGCATCATTTTTGTAAAATAACAGGCAGTAACTAACCCAAGTAATTAATCTATAAATTTGACTGAAACTGCTCACAGACTTCTAATTAGGCATTTCACAGTAAAATATAAGAAACTGAGCAGCTTGATCCTCACCTCAACAGATTTTGCACCCAAGAAGTTTCATTGTCCTCAGCCTCAGATATGATGCAAATCTAACATCTAACACACAGTTCATCTCCTAAGCTAAGTTGAAGGAGATAGTGGAGCAAAAGAAAGGAGGAAAAAGAGAAAAAGATCTAAAATCCTCAAAACAAAGTACTCAAAAGTTTGTTTTTTGTTTTTTTTTTTTTGTTTGTTTTTGTTTGTTTTTAATGAATATGTAAGTTATAAAATGTCAGCGGCTGAAATGTCTAGAGAGATTTAATTCACAGTCTTCAAACAAAGAAACTGTCTTTAGATTGACAGACATGCCCAGGAGGCTTAACTCCCCTGCACCTATTTACATAGGAAGCTGTGTCAAGGAGTGACCCCATGGGTTCAGGGAGAGGTTTGATTTTACTGGAATGATTCATGATATTACAGTGCTATGTTCTCTTTGGATGCTAGATACTCACGGTGATGTAATTTTCTTGTTTTGAAGTGTCATGTCTTTTGTTTTTCCTTCTACCTGAGTGCTTTTGGTGTAAGCATCAGACAAGGAACAAATTTGTCTAAAGTACTCGGAGCTCTCATAAAATGATACTGTAACTGTCCAGGCACTTGTACAGCCCAGCCCTGTTTATAATAACCTCAGGAACAACCTCTGTGCCAGAAATAGTTTATTAGGGAAACTGAAAGTGCTTCAGCCATTCTATAACTTGCATGAGGTCAATGTAAACGTTCCACCTGGACAAACAGCAAGGGACGATGTGTCACTACTAACCTGGAAAAAGTGGCACAAGTACAAAAACTGCACCCAGGACAGAAAGGTGAGGCAGACTCCAAAGATGTCTAAAACTAAGTGTTAAAGAAGAAATCCTAGAGTCCAGACTGTCAGATCTCATTGACTGAAAGAACACCCTCTTTTTTATGCCCAGCCTTGACATTCTAGCTCTGCATCCCCAGCACTTTTTGCATAGCACCACTTTCTCTCCTGCAGCTGGGCCTGAACTGCCTGGTTTGGGTCTCTGGCAGGTGTGTTATCATGGGCTGTGACAGAGAAGTCCAAGGCTGCAGGAGAAGCCAGGGGGGTTAGTCCCCCTAGAGGATGTATTTCTCAAAGACACTGCTTCTTCCCATAGTCTTTTGCTATGACTACATCTGCACCATGTCTGATGCTCTCAGAGACAGCAAAACATCAGCTTTTTAAAGTGCTTGTCCACTTCACATATCCATGCAACCAAAACAGTGCATTAACCCAGACCAATCCTCAGGTTCTGCACAACCATAGATGGAAAGCAATCTTCTTCAGTCACTTTCATAGATTGCATTTGTTTCAAAAAAAAATTTGTATGGTATTTGAAACATGTGGGTGATCTTGTTACAAACCCTGGGTCTGCAAAGCTTTCCTTTTGGGCCTCTTTAGATCAGGAGATGCAAAGTTGCCTTCTTATACATGTATTCTAGATCTCTTAAACTCTCTCTTCTCTCTAACTTAGTGAGTGCCAATATTGCCTTGCAAAGTGTTTTGATATGGGCAAAATGACATGTGCTGACAAAATTATCAATTCATAATTTATGCATAAGTATTACAGCCAACCTTTCATCTTCAGCCAAGGCAAAGAAATGGACAAACATATTCAGGCTTCAGTTTTCAAGCACTTTATTTGTACTTGGAATTGACCATACTTGACTACTCTGAAAACATTCAAACCCACTGTTTATGGCAAGTGCAGCAGTTCTGGATCACTGCAACACAGCATTAGGAATAAATCAGGAATATCCTCAGAGAAAGGGACCGCATTTTTTCCTTTCATGACCTCCTTTAGCTCATCTCCACCTTTCCAGATTTCTTTCTGGTATATAATGCAGAAAAACAAAAGGAACTTCTTTTAGAAACAGATGCACCTAGTCTTAACATCTTGGGTTAGCTGCCCTCACATGTACTGATTTTGTACCAAGGGTCTGGTAGACAGGCCTAAAAAAGAAAAGTGTCAAAAACATCAGAACAATTTTTTTGCCTTGTTAACTTCTGCCTTGTGTGCCTCTTTTACAAGTATGTCACATGCTTCCTACAGTGAAAGTAGTAGACTCCTGGACACTGAGGCTTCAAAAGGTATGTGCATTTTGTGTCCAAGCATTGTTTATCTAACAATGGGACTATTCAACGGAAGCAGCAGCCACCTCTGTCTCCCTAGCCTTTGTAGAACAAAGCACCAGGCTCCTCAGGAGTAAACTTTGTTTTGCTGTTGTGTAAGGAGCTGTCATCCGGCCATAGGCGCCAGTGGCCATAGCCTCCCTTACTGGAGCAAATAGTTCAACACCAGGGGCTAGGTCTCTGAAGTTTAATTTGATGTGCCAAACATTTTTACTGCAAGCATTCTTGCAACATTTTCTGTTAACTCTCAAAAACCAGTATGCATCACATTTAGCCAGGACATAGTGAGGTACAGCGAACATCTCTGGAAGCAGCTCTCACTTGCTCTGACAGAAACCATAATTTTCAGGGTCAGCATGTAAAGTACCAAAAAAATACTTCAGTAATAAGCACCATGCTGTAATACTTACCTTCTATGAATATTACATGGGATTACAAGAAATACAGTCTATGCCACTTAACTGGCAATCTGGTCTCTGCCCCTAATCTATATCCTTGGTAGTCACCTACTAGGAGAGAAAAAAGTATTTGCAGATAAGTAATCTGTGACCAAATTAGGCCAGATATGAGTTAAATTTACAGTAATTGGGATGATTTTTTGCTCTGTTCTCCAAGTGGTTGTTTATCTCCTGTCAGGTCTCTTGGGAATATTATGACATTGCATCCCATGCAGTAAATGCTAAAAAGAATTCCATCCACCAGAGATAATATATGGCAAATATTAATGTGTTTAATGATCTTAGCATAGCACAAGCTACTGTTCAGAAGCATATTCTTCAACGAATCAGAGCAAAAAGAAAAAAAAATGGAGCCATAACCAACAGTAACTGCTGACAGTTGGATCAACCACTTCAGAGACCTGTCAGTGCTTTCTGCTACTATGTCTATTGCACTGCAGTCATGGTAATGAGTGATTCTGATATATTGCTGATTAAATCCAAGAACGATGGCATTCTTCATATTAATGATAGGCAGATGGGCAGAATGATTTAAAATGTAGTCTGTTTGCTCCTGTATCTTACAATACTTGTATGCATTTTGATTCACAGCTTAAAGCTCCCAGCTACAGCTTATCCTTTCAGAAAGAAAACTGACACATCAGGCAATAATAGGCTGTGTAGAAATGAAATATCTTTTCTTTTCACAGAATCATAGAAAATCCAGAGTTGGAATGCACCCACAAGGATCATCGAGTCCAGCTCCTGGGTCCCCAAAGGAACACCCAAAAAATCAGACCATGAGAGCACTGTCATGATGCTTCTTGAACTCCAGCAGGCTCAGTGCCATGACCACTGTCCTGGGGAGCCTGTCCCAGTGCCTGACCACTGCTCAGTGAAGAGCTAACACCCAGCCTAAACTGTCCCTGTTCAGGGGGACAGCTTCAAAACATTTCTTCAGGTCCTATCGCTGTCAACAGGGAGAAGAGATCAGCACCTGCCCCTCTGCTACCCTTTGTGAGGCTCATTTTCCATGAACCTATTGACTCATTCATCTTTTGTGTTCCTTTTCCAAACATGTTTTTTAAGGCAAACCCTCCACCACTAACATTCATGCATGAACTGTCTATTATAACTACCAAAAAGAAAGAAACAAAAGTAAGTTGCTTGTTTCTACAGGAGTGAGAATGGTCTTGTGGTTAAGATGCTTTGCCTGTGACTCAAGACATATGGATTCGCTTCTTTATGCTGAGACATGATTTCCTTGTAAGTTTGTGTGATCTTTTACCTCACCTCTTGTCTCAATTCTCCTTCCCCTCAACAGAGCATTATGATAACAGGGCTTCCAACCTCCCCTGGGACAATGCATCTTTTGCTTAATTTTGACAGTGGAAAGCACATTCACAAGTTATAGTTACACATATAAGTAATTAGGTTACCCTAAAGTGTGCTAAATTGTAATTATCCATCCACACCAGCCTTCTTAACCACACTTTCTTTAAAACCTGTATCTATGCTAAGAGTGTTGGGCAAGCAAACACCAGATGAGCAAGGAGACCAAGCCTTGTTATGGTAAATAGATAGACACCACCCAAGGAAGGTAGCCCAAGGCAATGGGCAGCTGGATAAAAAACAAAGAAAATTCCTTCTTCATAAATGAACTCCTCCCCAGCAGCACCCAAACACGCCTCGACTAGCTCACCACTGTTCAAAAAGAAAAAATAAAAATAAATATATGAATCCAGCCTTCCAATCCTTTCTACCTAGCAACAGGTTTCCTTACAGGGACTAAGTGCTCAAATACAAACACATATCACAGTCTGCACTGTGTGGTTCCCCTACTTTTCTTCAAAAGACAGAGGCAAAAATCCTTAGTGAGCATGTAAAATGTATGCCTCATACATCATTATATTGCCTTCTAAGAGCACCACGTTGTTACCAGAGTACTGTCTAATCAGTTCCGTAATAAAATATATCCTTACCAGTAGTGAGCGGAAAACATGCACGCCTTCTGATGAGCAAACTCTTGGAAATCTTTCCAGCAAATATTTTTTGCCTAACCTGATAAGCCTCCACAAAACAGTACCTTTGTGACAAAATGGTGTTTGTTGCTGGAAAAAGAAAGGGAAGAGAAAGAGGTTTGAGATCTCTACCCTCTGTTTTCACATACTCAAACTGCACTGCTTGCCCTTCTGCTTCTTGCAGTTCCATGGCCATGAGCGCCCCTATACATGGTTGTGAGCACTTGACCTGACCCCAATTTATTTCTTAAAAGGTAAGCAAAACACTCATCAGAGAGCTGCTCTATCTGCTTTTCATAACACCAATCTCACCCACCATATTTTTAATCACTCTGATGTCTGCATCCATGTGGTGCATGCCCCTGGGCCCAGGAACCTTATCGCACTGGGGATCTGTACAGAGCCATGCACACTTTATCTATAAATAACAAAGTAATTATTACTAGTAAATAATATATACTAGCTCATTTAAAATGAATCATGTTCTCCAGTCACACTGGAGAATGAAGAAAATAGGCAAAGCTACAAGGCATCACTTTAAAATATTTCTTATATAATTATTATGAAATTACATTAAGCTATGAGTCATTCCTGAAAATGCAGGGTTCATTGAGGGTAATTAAAATAAGTCACTATCTCTTCAAGGCAGTGACTCATAGGCTGCTGCCCATATCAGAGTGCAGTGAAGTCAGAAGCTCCTTTCTTCCTGCTGAAAAAGCAATAGCAGTTTATTAAAGCAGCAGACAGAGCTCAGTTTGCCCTTCCCTTAACTCCATTTAGCCAGTGGGTTTGTTTTTTGAAGTCCTAGTCAAGAAATTAAATCAACTACATTTTACCAGAGGTGTCTTACTAGGACTGTAGGGAAAATGAAGGGGCCTCAACACAACTGGGATCTACCCAAGTAGCATTTACCTAAATAATTCAAACCCACAGAAAATATGATCTAAAATGCTGTTGACTGCGTGTAGTTATATAGCAGTCATCTAATCAAAAGCTGCTGACAGTAAGGTGCTGTACTTAGTAAGTATATATGGGTCATTTCATGACAGAAGTATAGCTGCAGGTGAGATTAATTAAGAGTGCCCAATAGCAAACAAGAAGAATTGAAGAGTATCACATCCATCTGATACTATCAGAGGAATTGTAGCAAGACAGCCTCTGCACCCATGTGTATCCACACAGTAGCAGCGGACGAGAAAGTTGGAGTTTATTTTCTCAGACATTTTTTATATACACCCCTTAGCCAAGCCAGGTCAGAATAATTAGTATAGTTTGGGGAATTGCTCACCAAAATACAAAGTCACTAAAAAAAAGTGAGTACAATAGAAGGTAGAATTTAACTGTACCACTCTCCCACACTACAGCAATAATGACAGCTCATAAGCAGCTCTTTGTTTATCTCTACCACTGTTTTTCATGCTCTGCAGTTAGTGTTCTGTGTTTTCTAGTATGCTCTGCTTTGCTAAATGCATTTTATTTTTTCTAAGTCTGCTCTTTTCATAGGCTTTTCAGCTCTTTTGATGTGGGTAAAGCCAGACATCAAATACATTTCTCATTGATATTCTTGACAGTATCTCATATCAGAAGACTGCTGTCCACATGATGAGAATTAACTTAGGGGAAAGAATATGCTTTCAATGTATAAATTAATCCCAAATCTACCAATGCAGGAAAATGTATTTCTTGGGAATATATGATTAAGCCAATAGCATATTAAGAGAATGCTTTCTCATTATAAATCCCTTTGCAATAACATGGATCATAATTGTAGGAATCTGTGACAGTTCAATATTAATTAACTGGTTTCTTTCCCCTAAAGCTTAGCAGGGAAGCTTGCAAAAGGTTGTGCAATATCAATAATGTAGCACATGCAGAGTTTAACCTGTTTTATGAGTCTAATCAGAATGAGTTTGTTAATGAAGCTGCCAGAAATACTGAAAGAGGTACAGAGTTCATGATGTCCTACCAGGTTAACTTAAGGCAGGGCTTTAAGCAGTTACCTTCTTTTTCAGGCTTCCTAAGCATTTTCCAACTATTGAGTGGTAGTTTAATCAATTTCTTTATACTACGGGGGACATTAACATACAATCTGCACAAGCTCAATTTGAATATAAAGCATAATATTGTATATTGGTACCAGGGCCAAAAGGGAGGGTGGAATTCATCTAGCTTTTTTTTTTTTTTTTTTTTTTTTTAATTGCCAACTTATTTATTTTCTTTGTTGGGAACTGAGATTGTGACTGATAAAAGCAATCTGCTTTGGAATTTGTATCCAGATTTGCAAATATGCTTGGTACATCTCTGGTTAGAAGCCCACTTGTGTAAAGAAAGTGTAAACATTTTAATAATATTCACTGACTTTTTCCCTCCTACACTTTGAAATATCAGTTCAGGTAGGAAGAACTGGAAGGCCTTATGTAGCTCATCACTGCATCAGTCTGTTCTTCGTGCCTCATTTGTATAGTTCTTTATTCTTGTGGTTCAGGACTTCATGTGATACAAGCTATAAGCTCCTGCCATTCATTAGCTGTTGCACTGATCTATTAAATGTAAACTTTGCACATTATCTTTCTGTCAGACCAATTTGCATTATGGCTCCTCTTAAGAAATGAGCCTTTCGTTTCAAAACAGTGAGTCATGGACACACAGCAGCACTCTAAAAATCAGCATCACAAGTAACCAGACCCAGTGAATAAATCTTGTTGACTGTTTCAGCAAAGAATTGCTCATTTTGTGACACAGAAGTCCAGAAGATCACGCTAAAATTCTTAGCTGACCTCTTCTGTCAATTGTAATGACTTTTATTTATTAGTGTTCTGACATCTCTCTCCAACTCCTCCTTCATATAAAATTATTCCACTCCCTTTTCTCCTCAGAAATGTTTTAATTGCAAATTGGACAGAGCAAAGAAGCTTACTAAAATATTTCCTGTTCTGTCCCCTTTTCATGGGCACGTGGCCAAGCCCTCTGGAAAACAATCCAACATTTTTCACTAAAATGTCTTCTACATACAAAGGAATCAGTCACCTCACAAACAGGAAACATTTAAAATGTGTTCTGTGTTTCTAGAATAGTCTGAATCCAAGATTCAATATTCTCAAATATGCTGGACTTCCCTCATCTCATTCTTGTCCATCCTAAAACACCCTTTGCTTAGTCTCACAAGTGGAGTTTCATTAGAAAAAAAAGAAACACCAAAGCCATTATTGCAGGACCAGGAACAATGGTGTATGAATTATATATGCTCGTGAAATAAAGAACTCTATGAGATTGCTTTTATTATAACCATTACCCTGTTTTTTCCAGTCCTCCATTCCTATTTATGCTTCTGATTCATCTGAATATAAACTCCAAAGGGTAGATAGTGTCTCTGTGATATCTATAGTGCTAATAGATGGCACTAAAACAACCTTGACTCCAGGCTTATAACGCTCATCCAGGAGACCTGACAGCAAATCAAACTGTACTCATCATAGGCACAAAATTAGTTAGGATAGATGTATGCAAAAGTTAAATAACTTTTATCAGTACATCACTTTTATTGAAGAAAACTGGACACTCAGCTACCTGAATTGTGTCTCTTTGTGTTAGCTAGTGTTACAGTAAATACTAGGGCACTTCTGTCAATCTCTGTGTGTCAGCTTCCAAGACAAAGCTTTTTGCTTCCAGCAGCAAAAGAAGAATCAAGGCTAGATCCTGACCAAATCACCACAAATGCAATTTATGGAAGAGTATAGGCTTTGAATTGTTTGTTGTAGTACTTTGGGATAAACTGAAGCCAAAACCTGGAAGCTACTCTTGATTAAATATGCATTATTTAATTCAATGAGTTAAAGTAAGAACTTGTTCCCACTGTGAATTTGTATACATTCAGAAAACAGTGTGCTGGCTTTTGGTGGGCATCAGGCTTTTTCCCCCTAGCTGTGATCAGATAGCATGGACAATGCTTTAATTTTTGCCATTGTGAATGCTGATTAGATCTTCAGTGTTGTATCACAGATATTACTACACCACAGAGACTCTGGAAGACATTCACAAACTCATTGGTTCATTTATTTAAAAGTTGAGCTTTAAATTGTTCCTATGTTACAGAAAAAATTTACAGCTGCATTTACAAATAGGAATGTCTGAAAGGGAGGCACATGGGTACTGAGACACATAATTTGGTTTGCTCCTAGAGATTTCCTGTAGAAATGTGTGCAATCCTCATTGTCACTGAGAAACACATGCTGAGGTCCATATGAGGCCAAAGTTACTTATCACTTCTCTCTTTCTCTCACTCTCTGTGCCCTGTTTTTTTTTAATAATGAGAAAGATTCAAAGAGGTGCAACAAGTATTTTCTAAAATTCTTCTTTAGCCCCCTTAGTAACTGCTTTAATATTTTTGTGCTATAACTTCTTAGGACTGGATTTTCAAAGAACCAGGACAAAGGCCACCACTCCACTTAACTGGCTGTCAAGGTTCTCACAAAACCATTGGACAGCTTCAGCCAGAGCTGTCAGAGCAGACCTTTCTAAAATAAGTAACAGTATAGAAGATTTTTGAAAATTAGTGACAAAAAGTAGAAACAGATCCAAATTATTGACATTGCAGAGGAAAAGACGTCAGCATTCATCCATCAGACATCAGAGAAACCATAAAGAAGAACCAAAGGAAGAAACTTTGGATAAATTCTGGAACTCATTTCTTCCGGTAGAAATTGTACACTGAAATATTTCATGGGACAGAGGTGAAGGGAACAGTATTTCAGAAATTTCAATTTGACTTTATCAATCTTGTTAATTCTTAACCTTCATATTGATCTATTTTCCTTGGCATAATTGCACGATGGCCTATGACTAAGATGTTATAAATAAACTCCAGCTATAAATGACTCATAGCTCTCCAATATAATATTAAATTATGGAAGTAGTACATACACAATGTATTAATATTGCAGCAGCTTCCAGATAATTGCTGGGTTTTCAGTATGTATAATAATACTCAGATCTGACCAGAATACCCATTCCCATTTTAATAGTGTAAAATGGCATGAAGAACTTCAAAAAATTCCTATTGTCAGCTGTATGTGGAACTTCTGAATATGGTGCATCTGTCTTGGCCTACAAATTCTCCTTTTGCAAAGAAAGCAGAAACCTTTCTCTCTGCTGCCATGTTCAGGATATTGCTGGTTACCTAATACATACTTTGTTTTCCTTCATATAACTCAGAATTTTACTTTAAAAAGTGCTTTGGGATATTTCAAATATGAAGAGAGCAATTTAAATCCAGTTTTTATTCTCCATCATGCCAAGGGGCAAAACTAATAGCCTTATGCAATGTTGCATCACGTTGCATAGGCTGATGTGGATTTCATAATATTCACTAGGTACTGAAGGAATAAGTGTTTTCAACATACACACAAAAGGCCCTTAACACAGGGGTCCTTTCTGTGTCCTGAATGGGCACAAAAATATAGATACTGCATGCAACAAATCTGGCTTTCAGCTGAACTCATTCAGATGGACAGGTATGACCAGGATTGCTCTCACTTTGTCCCAAAGCAGCCAGGAAATGTTCTGTTAAATCTCCCAGCAAAAGCAACAGGATCTTGCGCTATAATATTGGTGACCATACACCCTTTGATGTCTGTTTGAATCTTCTATTTCTATTTCAGTCAAAAACCTTGAATCAAAATTTAAATTCAAATTTTATCTACTCTCCCATGGAAAATTAAGGGATGATCAAGAAGCAAACTGTAATCTCTAAGAATAAAGGGTGTAGAATATTAATTCAAAAACAATAGTGAAATAGAGCTGATTTATGAGACTGTATTTTTTTACACCAAATAAAATTTTAAATTATTTTTAATTATTTTAGTTTAAAATGTTGAGGCAAACCAAAACTTTAAAACAAAATTCTCAGTTAACCACCCTGAGTTACAGTAGTAAAGACGCTGAATTAGAAGAAAGCCATACTAAATGTATATAACCAAGAGCAGCATTATTGTTCAAAATCTGGTCTGCTTACACACTTCAGTGTTAAGCGACATCATAAGTATTTTGCAATTAAGTGGTTAAATAAAAACTTATCTCAGGTTCATCAAAGTTCACACACTTTGGTAAAGTTAGATGTCAGTGTCCACCAGCTCTCACTGGTAGCTCAGTTAATGGTTTCACTTGTAAACCATTAAAAATTTGCTTGTGCACTATTTTATACCAAAACAAGGACAAACCAACAGTGTCACAAAATAATGTACCTGAGAGCGATGGACTCAGTCTGATGGATGCTTCAAATTCAACAAAATGCATATGTAAGATACCACTTCAAGTTGAACCACTGATTAACAACAGCTTTCTCTTTCTCATCCATGGGAATCTGGGAATTCATCTGAACTCCAGATCCTAGAGCAAAGATAGGAGAAATGTGGAGTCAAATCATGGAAAAACAGATTGGAAGGAAGCTGACAACATTACCAGCCCTTCCTACTTCCCCAGTACATAGTTCCTTCCCCAGAACATTTGCCTAGGGGACTTTCAGGGACCTGCTGGCATTTCCAGCAGTTCCCTGGCCAGTCTGCTCCAGCATTTTGCCATCATTTTGAAGCAAGATGTGTTTCTCCCCACAGAGAACAGCTGCTAGTTTCACAAAGCTTCATATATTCTCAGTGTCTGTGGATAAGTTGCACCAACACAGTCACAGTTTTACAGGTTAAGTTAAAAAACATTACCTATTCTTTCCAAAGGAAAGGGAAATGAATCCTGAAGCATTTCTAGGCAAAACTTGTCTCACTGGCCATCACCAGTCTGTCACAGAGAAGAGAAAAACGATCTCAGTAAAAGTAGCGTATCAGTGCATCCAGGACCTAAGACTGTGTTAATGTGATTCTGAATGGGAGAAATGCTTATGCCCAAGGAGTCTCTACCCAGCCTTCTGGTTCAGAAAAAGAAGATAAAATTGCTCTGAGCAGAGGTCATCCTCTGCAGAAAGGATAGTTATCTTTAATAAATAGCAAAATGCTGGTAGCACAAGGGAAGAAATATTGTGAAGTGATGAGAAAAAGAGGAATGCGGGACTGGAGAGGAGCACCTGGGAAGTGACACTTCCAGTTCCACACTAATAAGGGCAAAAATATTGTATAAGTGAGGGTAGAAATTTATCACGTTCCTTCTTGTTACCATTTGCTTTCCTGATTATCTTTAGTTATAGGCTACATGAATTATGTAGGTCCCTAGCCAGGCTGTACAATTATAGCTGCAAAGATAAAAGCCATGACAAAAAGCTTGCTATCTTTTGTCATTTATTATTTCCATCTTACTCTCCATTTATTGTAATAAATGTGATATCTGAATTCAATACAAAATAAGGCTGAAATTCCCCCAACACAAAGGCAAGACAAGCCCTGAACCAACAAGGCAGTTACTTATGGGCCTGACTCTAAGCACACCAATCATCCCATGGAAGCTGGAGACACTGCTTGAATGATGATGTTAGCGCTAGGGCCTTCATGGGACATGAGATGTGTCTTCACAGTTACCAGAGGACAAACAGTAAATCATACCCAGTGCTATCTGTATCCATGCTGTATTATTTTAGTGCACTGAAAATAGTTTGGCCACACACAGTGCTTGCTAACAAAATGATGAGCATATCACTGAAGACATCAGAGGCCTGCTAAACCGAGATATACCACTACCTCCCCTACAAGCCAGTGATGGAGAGCATTCATTTCAGTCCCATCCTGTTTTGTGTCTATTGTAGCAGGAGCCATTCCACTGTTCTGGATGATAAAGGGACTACAGACACCATATCACAGTAATTAAAGATTTATAGTAGAGTAAATAATTAACACACCCCCTTTTCCACTGAACACAAAAGCCAGGCTTAGATGAACACAAAAGCATCAGTAAGCTCATACCAGGCAACTGAAACCAATTTATCTATTATAATCTCAGAAGCCTCACACCCTCTCTTAAAAGAACATTTTTGATAGATCAGGATATATTGGATATAAAGAACTATAAAGAATATTATATATTCAGTTCTCTTTTCAAAAGAATAAAAATGCCCCTTTTTCAGCACTGGTCAATAAAACCTCCCTGCCCTGTACATGTATAGTGAATTTGAGCTCAGCAAAAAAAATTTGCTGAGCTCTTCAAGTACTGGAGACTATACCACTCCTCTAGTCCCAACACCAGCAATCATGTTGCCATCTGGAAACTTCATAACAGAAGAACTTATTTTTTTCCTTTTGGAATTTTAGGTGCTGCTATATTAGGCACCACTGATTTTTCCAATCACTTTTCCACCTGTAATCACAATCATGAGTTTTGGGTACAGACCCTTGAGTAATACTTACCACAAATGCATACCTTAATTTAGAGTGCCTCTGTTATATCCCTACTTTTTGCTTTAATTTTCTCATCCTCATGGAACACTTTAAATCCTTCTGTATTATACTTTCAAAGCACTGCTTCAAAAGCACAATACAAGCCTGAAAATGGTTAAGATTGCAAAGACCAGTGCTCAAAAATGATAAAAGACCACCATATTTAAGAAGAACCTTGTCAGTTTAATGTAGATTTATTTTGCGTATGCTTTATGATAAAGTCATTATCTACTTTCTCACTTACTCTTTACCTTTAGTTATTGCAGAGAATGTTCTGGTATGAATGAAATATGCAACAACAAAGGTTATTCTCTGCAGTTCTTCTGCGTCATCTGCTGCAGAAACTGGAGAATGAAAGGTGAACAAAGTTGCCCAAACTCAAATTTCTCCCTCCTAGGGAATTTCAATATTCCCTTTCAGGTGCTTCAACTTATAATGAAAAATGAAAATAACAATATTTCATGCAAGAAGCAAATTCTGATGAGTTTTTTTCCATAAAAGAAAAAAATCCAGGCAATTTATTTCAGAAACATGTTTGGAGCCAGCAGGCTTCTGGTTCCTTGAAGGGAAAAAAAAAAAAAAAAAAAAAGAGAGAGAGAGAGAGAGAGAGAGATTGCCTTGAAGCTCATTGCACACCAGTGTTGGGAAGACACACTCTATGGGAGAGTAAGCTTGCAGCCTGTCAGCTACCACTGTCCCATACCAAGTCCAGCCTGGAGCAATTTGCTACCAAAATGTTGTTTGGTTTTTGTTTTGTCTTGTTTTAATTATTATTATTTTTAGATTGCAGCTGGGAAACTCAAAGGAAAGTCAAGCAATTTCTCTTAGTCTCATCCATAGGAAAGCCTGATTTGGGCTGATGTCCTCATCTCCAATACCATCACTGAAAGGAAGACACACTACCTTGAACAACAGCGCTCAAGTACTGCATACATCCAGCAACTACAAGGAGGACTACTGGAACCAGGGGACAGGTGTCCTCCACACTTAAGCAGCCTTGGGTCATGTCCTTGCTCCAGCTGCAAATTGAGGTTTGATGAGGAGACCTATCCAGCCTGTCCTGTACTTGACATTTGGCAAGAGGAAAGATGACTTCATATATCTGCATTTTTGTGGGGCCAAAGACAAAAAAAAAAAAAAAAAAAAAAAAAAAAAGCCCTGTCCCTGGAGTCAACTTGAGAACATATGCCTGGGGCTTAAGGAAGTAGCTCTGACAAGCAGTGGTTATTGGACACAGTGCCTGCCCAAGGCTGGCATTTCTTTCAAGTCAGGTGTGGGTAATTCTTGTACCTGGGCCAGGACTTCTATGCCAAAACCTGCCTAATAAATAAACCTCCAGACCCTCCCTCTAAACCAGTTTCATGTCACAATAATTTCTTACAGACAGGGAAACAGCATTTTTGTGAGAGTACACTTGTAAGATGTCTTTGTTTCTCTGTCTCCTTCTACGTCCTTTTTATTTTGCAGAAGTGCAGCCTCACCTTGTGCTGCTGGTAGTCCCATGTCCAGCAGTGGGACCCTGCAGGCACTAGACGGGGTTCCAAGTTCAGGGGGTTGTGGTCATCTCTCGTAAGAGTTTCTTGAACACATGGGAACCTGCAATGTGAAACCAGTTACTAAATAACAAAGATAAAAAGATTCAAAGATTGCTGTTACCGTTTCTCATCAGGCTGCAGCCAGGCAGAAGAGAGACGATACTGCATGCTGCAGAGGACACTGAGCCTGCAAGTGCCATGAAAAGGCACATTATTCATCAAGATTTCAAGCTGAAAAGCTAAACTCATATGCTATCTTTGGCTGATCTTGGTTCTCTCTGTTGTACCACTGAATAAGGTTAAACACTCTCTTTGCCCCATGATTCCACTTAAACATATTAATGGCATTAGAAAGCCCAGATGTTAATCTGTATCATGATTTTGTGAGTGCTTTGATGTTGGAAGAGGGCCAGGATAAAACAACAGTTAAGGAGAGGCTTTCCTTGTTTCCCTGAGACAAGGAGAGGAGCCCATCTTTAGTTAGGTGCATGCAAACGATTCTTATTTCTAAATGTAAGTGATGTTTTCTTTCAGAAAAGTCACAGTGCAAGACATGTCAAAAAAATTCCAGCCAGCTGGAGAGACAGCAAAAGTTTCTCTCTTTTTAATGAATAGTGAATAAAAACAAACAAACAAACAAATAAAAAACAAACCAAACCAAACAAAAACAAACAAACAACAAAATAATAACAACAACCAAACAAGCAGGTATATCTTCTTTCCTCAGGACTGTAATTCTTTTCTTTTATTCAAGAAACCTCCAGAGCAATACACAAATTCTTTAAAAGTTTTCATTGCATTAAAATGCCCTCAGACTACAGCATGTTCTCAAGAATATCCTTCTGCAAAATGTTCAAATATTCATATAACAAGGAAAAATATCTATAAACATGCTTTAGACATCTGCAGTGGAAGTTCAGGGTTCTTAAATGCTTTGCTTGTTTTTCAGACACACATTCACTGAATCTCTGCCTTTAAGCATAGCAGGTGATCTCAGTATTTCTCGTAAGTATGTCAAAAAGCTTTACAAACAATCAGATTGATCACAGAGTTTTTCCTTAGTGTCAGAGGATGAAACTTAGGAACATGCAGAAGACCAAAGGACCTGCAGCTTTGCATTTTAGGCTTGTAGAGCACATATAAAAAAGCAGCTGTGCCAGAGAACCTGGGAAACTCACTCCTAGGGTTTTGCAGAGGTCCCCTGGGTTTACCCAGTAAGTGCTACCAGCCTGCAGTGTGCTCTGAATCAGCTCCAACCATGCAGAGCCCCAGAAAATAGCAGGCAGGCCTCTTCAGCTAATTGCTTTTTACTTGCCCCCTTACATTCATGTCTCTTCAGAAACTTATCCTCCTGATGTGTAGT
Organism: Anas platyrhynchos; assembly: GCF_047663525.1. Classification (NCBI taxonomy): domain Eukaryota; kingdom Metazoa; phylum Chordata; class Aves; order Anseriformes; family Anatidae; genus Anas; species Anas platyrhynchos. The sequence continues at coordinate 61,562,149 of NC_092589.1, read as the reverse complement.
GCTGCCTACATCCTGTGCTTTGGATGGCAAGGAAGCAGCTTTGAAAGGATACGGAAACAGGAGCTATGGGCTGTGACCAGGACCTGGTTGTTCTGGTACACATCTTTAATCTCAGACACCGTATTCATTGCAAAACATGAAAGCTTGTTGGAGAACTGTGTGTGATACCTAGGATTGTGGTTTTCCCCAGAAGTTTTGTTGATTCATTTTGTACCTAACTGAAGCAGGTAAAAGGAAAAGCACCTTACAGAAATTTTAATACATGTAAAATAAACATTGAGAGCCCAGAACTCTTTTTGAAAAATCTATCTCCACCTGTCAATATCAAAAGGAAATTTTTTACTTACATTGCATTTTCATAGCAATTCTGAAATAGAATGAGGGGTATCAGAAATTATGCAAAAAGTCTGTTGGTGATTCTGAGGTTAAGTCTGCACATTGAGGATGTCTGAATAGTTTGAATAACTTGTGGTTTAGATTTCACATTCTGGCTTCATGTATTATTAACTCAGGCCAACCTCTGAATTTTCCCTTTTACCCAACGCAACCAACAATACCTCCAAGGTAGTCAAACATACTTTCAGGGAAAACTAAAACAAAACAAAACAAAACAAAACAAAAGTACTGTGTCTCCCCTTTTTCTGTGTGCTGGATAATATGTAAGGCAACAGAGATATTTAAATGTAAGGACTGTAACAGCCTGAAATTTTTCCATACGAATTAGTACTACGTGTATTGCCAGAAATTCCCTCAAAAGAACCATAGGTGCTGATGAGAAATCTTACTGACTAGGCTGGTTTTCAATTACTGTCCATGTGTGTCTGAAGTTCCCATCAGACTGGCAGTTTTCTCTGGCTCACTGATCAGGAAAACAGAACTGGGTAGTGAAGGATTAGGACTTCATCCTGCAGGCACCGATCATCCTCTTCCTTCACTCCCATTCATTTCACAGATTCATTGCCTTACCAGCAGTTATGGAAGATCTATAGACAAGCAGCTCTCCTGCATCACCGTTGTGTTGTTTAACCATTACTGCTGCAGGAGACTTCAGAGCACTTTGAAATAACAGAAAAGAAAGTTCAAGGAGGCTGCCACATATGCATGCATGATTGACAACCCCTTCCTGCCTCACTTCATGCTCTTTTGCTTGAGAACACAATGATCCTATGATCCCTCCTGGGTCTTGGTTAAGGACACGGCACTGGTACATCATTCCTGAGAATTATTTGCCAGTCTCTTGTCCATCTTCATTTTCTTAACAATTGGAAAGAATCTTCAGACATGAAGCTAGGAAAATGTTTCTTCCCATCATCACAATCAAGTTATCATATGAGTTTTAACCTTTTCAAACTGGCAAGGATTCCAGTGAATGCAGTTGCCTCTCTCCTATTTCGTATCCTACCAGTGAGTCAGAATCTGTCTCTACTAAAAGCTGCTATTGGTCTCTTAAAAGCACACCTCTCTATCTACCTCAGCTTTCTCTAGAAGATATTCTAATGTCCCCTTCTCTCTTCTTTAATTTCAAAATATATTTGTGAGCAACCTCAAACATAGCTCCTTAACTGAAACTAATTGCTGTCATAACATCTATATCCTTTGTTATGGAAAAGACATTGCTCAGGGTGAATTTCACCCAACTTCAATGCTTCTTTTTACAAATGGCAAAGATTACAGAAGTACACATCGTCTAACCTTGACTACAGCAGTGTGCTGAGACCAAAGCAGTGATGTGCCATATTTCAAATACAAAACAGGCCTTTTATGTTCAAACTGCTTCTGTTGATACTTGGAGCTGTACCAGTTGGGCTGTTTCTGATTTGGGCAATAGCAAGCGTAGAGGATTATTGAATGCAGCCACATGGTCTACATTTTCCTTCTGACACCTTTTCCTACATGACCCTAGCCCCCTCCCCAGAGGCAGAATACGATGCTTCCATTAGATAAGGAAGAAAAAGGTCTTCTAGTATTAATAGCCAGCACATTTCTCTTACATGAAATAGAGACTATACCTTGGATTTGATACAAGTGTAACTAGGTCATTAAACAACCTGGCAACCTACCCAAAGAACACAGAGGCATCTGTACGGGGAAATTTTTAGGTAAATATTTCTTTTTAGTAGTGAACAGCTCTTATTAGTCCTTTAACATGCACTTTATATAATCATCTGAAAATGCCCAGCCTTCTCTCCTGCTTTTGTTTTTGTTTATTTGTTTGTTTTTAACCCCCCCTAGTCATGTATTATCCTCTTGGTGTATTTCTGAATTGCCACTCAGCATTTAAGTTGTGTAACCTCCAGACAGATTGCCCTATTTTGCAAACTGATCACTGTAAGCTAACAAGCGTCTGCTAAATTAAATTTGTAATAAAGCCACATCCACTGCAGATCACCTTGGCTTTTCACTGTTGAAGAATGAGAACTTTACAAATGCTTTGTGTTTTTTTTTTTTTCTTTTTTCCCTCTGCCAAGACATTCAGTGTAGCAGCACTTATGTATCAAATGTATTACAGCATTGGGACAGCCTGGCCTCTGCTTTATTATTTTAATCATTATTCTGCTTTGAATTTTTGGCTGTGTTTTATTCTCTGTAGCATGAGATTCTAGTAGGTTCTAGTGATGAGAGGTCAAACTAAATAAAAATGACCCTGCTGGTTCTGTCAACTAAATTCAGAAATTACTATGAAGCTTTATAGCAATAATACCTTTCGTGCTACTATATTCTGTAAGCAATTCCAGTGGAATCTCTGTTCTGAGTGGTTTATTATAGCTCAACCATAAAAATGTGCTTTGGGCTGAAAGTGGATTTATAAGATTTCTGCCCAGGAGCATATGCTTTGTAAAATTTAATTTAAATCAGCTTAGCTTTTTTTTTTTTCTTCTTCTTCTTTTTATGACTGAAGAATAAAAACAAAAATAGATTATTAGTCTTTTTTTTTTTTTGGTAGAAAAAAAAAAAAAAGCTCACTTTTATTTCTATAACAAATAGCCTTTCTTCTTGCCCTTTATGCATACATGTAATTTTGTCAAATTTGGGGAAGGGAAGACATAGGGAGCACCATGACAGCAAAACTAGGCTTCCACATTTTAAATGAAATACAGACACTGTCTAGCCAATAATTTGGACTAAGTTTTTCTTGTAGGTAAAGGGAAAAATAGAAACAGGCATCAGTAATATTATTACTGAGAAAAAGTTGGTTCTAGTGCATGTAAACTACTTTTCAGAATGGTTAACAACAGAGTTCTATGAAATGGCAGTAGGAGAAATCTCATTCTGTTCAGTACAAACCAGTTTACAGACCCACAATCACTCTTGGTTTTCCTGGACACATTTTTTTTTTCCCCTCTTCCTGCTCTGAGAGTTGGCTTGTACAAAATCTCAGTGGGGTTTGCTTTTTTCTGCCTGTTCATTTTTATGTTTTTGTTTTATCCAGTTTTCCTTGATTTCCAAACATCTGGACATACTTTGAGGTGAGAATTCACAGACATAAATACGGCAACTGTTTCACAGATTACAGGTGGGATGACAACATGCAGTAATTCCTCCTGCAGTCTTTAGATAGTATTTACAGTTTGGCATAACATTATGTGTTACAGTAACATTTACATAACAGATAGGAATGCTGTACATTTTGGAATAGTTAGATCTGGAATAATGAAGTGAAAAAAAAAAAAACAGTAAGTCTGGTTTTATCTAAAACTTTTAACACAGAGAATCTTTTTTGAACCACATAAAATTTATTAGTCATAATTCTTGAGGAAATGGGAGAGCAGATTAATCAAAAGTGAAAAACCATGTCAATTTGGTTCAAAGTGGCAAACTTTCATTTCAGTTTGATATAAAATATCATGGTTTTGTTTTGAATAGGTTTACTGATAAATTTTTAACTTTGTTTTACTTGGGTGAGATTTTTCTGACCAATATTTCCCCTTTCCCACACAGCCTTATCAAACAGCAGCATTGATTTACAGTACTCCATCAAACACACCACAGTTCCTCTAACAATATTCAATCTCATGCCAGGACGCATTGCTTATGAAGAACTACATCTCTGACTACATTTCATCTTCTTTTTTTTTTTTTTCTTTTCACCTTGACAACTTGCCAAAGGTCATACAGACAGTGAGGAGAGTAGATTAACTAAGCAGCTCATCAGACAGGGCTGTGCTGTTTCACCTGAGTCAGCACAGACTGCTCACCAAGTAACAAGGAATTTGGAAATGCTCATGGAAACTAGGAAATTGTGTCTGAACACAGTATGCAGGACATACACAGTACAATTCAGGGGCTCCATTGGCTCTGAGGGAACATGCTCTCCACTAACTTCTGTTTCACAGCAAGGCTGCAGATGAAGCTTTTTGAGATCTGTCATTGAGGTATACATCAGGTGCCCCAAGTTCTGTTCTGGGAACTCTACAACAAAACAGTTGTTTGTAGAAGCTCTCTTTCCCTTTCCTTTTCCTTTTCCTTTTCCCTTTCCTTTTCCCTTTCCCTTTCTCTCTTTCCTTCTTTCTTTCCTTCTTTGAATACCATAGCAGACAAAGCTAATCCAAACATGTAAATCTGTCTACAATGAAAAGATCATTTAAAGCCAATGAATGAAATCCCATGTTAGGGAAGCACTATTCCTTCAGCTCTTTCAGTAGTGTAGTTGTTGATTAGCAACTTCCAGGAAAAAACAAGAAGAGTTATAATAAAACATGGACAACAGGATGTATTTAAAAACAGCTTGGGAATGATTATAAATAAAGGAATTATGTCAAAAGAGCCTAATGAGTTTCATGACTGCCAAGAAAAGAATATCTGAAAAAGCTATTTTAATTTGCAATGGATTGTTACAGTCAGCATCATGTATCCATATAGGTATACAGACACACAGATGCATATACACACACACATACACATATGAATAGGCTTGATGTCATTTTAATGTTAAATCAATCTCACATTTTAATGTTGCCAGGTGTGCAAGATGGTTGATCAGTATACAATGTGCAGCTGATACATATCCGGAGATAGGAAGTGAAGGCACCTGCCTTACTACAGTGTGTTCACAGTCTGTATTTGGTGTATGAGGCAGCACAGCACTTTGGTGCCAGGCTGGAAATAGGTGACAAGGTACTGCACCTACCGTTATAGTTTGTTGGACACAAGTAGGACTGCTGGGCTCTCAGTAGAACAAAACAAAACGGAACAGAATGGATCAGAAGAGAACAGAATAGAATAGAATGTTCCAGATTTGGTCAAAATTAAAATGAAGGCTTTAACTACTGTTTTCAATGTTAATGAATTGTTTCATGTGTACACAGAAACTGTAAACCTTTCAGAATCCAAGGCATTCCTTTCTTTGCTATACTATGCATTTAAGTATAACCAATTCCACGGAATTTAGCCTGCACATTATTGGTAACTATGGTGATTAACTGTAAGAAATGAAGTGACAAAGGTGTCTCATACTTTCTTGAATGGCCAATATGGAATAGCTAGAAACAGAAATTTCCACTTTTCTCAGACAGACAGGTCATTCAGTCAACCACTTAATGTAAGCTATTAATATACAGATGGGCTTTCAATCACATTCTTCCACCTGCATGAATAGGTCTGTTTCTCCTCTTTAATGATGATGTGTTGAGTGCAATGAGACAGGAAGATCAAGTTCTAAAGCAGATACCATGAGAAGGGTTGGAGAAGCACTGTGTCCTAAAATGAAACGTTTCCTTCAACTTATACAATGCACTGCAGCCTGAGCTTGCTGCCTGAGAAGAAGTTGCTTTCCCATGTGTTTCTGGCTCTCACTGGCAGCAGAGATGCTGCTGTGTTTAGTGCAACTATAATTATGCATCCTGCTGTCCCATTTCTTTGATGCAACGAGGTAGGAGGGAAGACCTTAAACAGGACTACATTTGTGGGTGGCCAATTATCTGGTAGGGTGTTTGGGAAATATCCTTTTGCTGTTTATACTTTATGACCAACTGTGCAGAAAGAAATTAACACCTTGCCACTCATCTTTCAATTTTGGTATCTGTATAAACAGCAAAAAGAACGGTACAAACAGCAACAGCAATGTAGACTGACCTCTATGATAAGAGTGGTCTACTCCATCTTGATTCACCAAAACCATTCAAGTTCTGTATTTGTGTTATACTGATATCCATTCACATAAGGCAGCAGTTGGAACAGTCAGAAAACTTTGACCTCATTGTCATAATCATAATCATAAATCAGCTTTTAAAGTATGAAAATAGTGGCTTGATTAGAGTAATATGTTCTCTTAGGATTTCAGGAGATGAACAAAGGTACAGAACATTTTGTTTGGTTTTGGTTAGATAACAAAGTTACATTACACCTATGGCACCAGGCAGTATGAAGTTTTGCTGTGTTTGGTTACATCTTCTTGAATATAAATATATACATATGTGTATTAGCCTGGTATAAAATTAATTATGTGTATGAAAATCTGACTCCTACAACGCCAGAATTAACTTACCTGTCCATTTTTGTCTCTTTTCAATACTTCATATCCAAAAGGTTTTAGAAATGGTGCACTCACATGGGCGGAAAGAAAAGCAAAACCAGCCTCTTTCCTAGTGTATTGCTTCTGTATTCCCCAGAAATGTCTCCTTGTCCAAAGCATAGAAATGCCTCAGTATGGTGTTTCAGGAACCACGGCAATAAAATTGCAATGGGGAAGACTTCTGAGGTATCAGTAGGGCTGACTGGATCCTTAGGGGTTCTCCGCTGCTGTGATGGGCAAAGTCTCCTTCCTGAGCCCTTCTGGATTTCCTCCCAACAAATCATTTTTCTTAGTTTGGCAATGAACTCATAATTTGTCCAGGTCAAAGTAGCAGAAGGTCTGGTACAGGCAGAGCAAGTTCTGAAACTTGCACACAGAGTATGTCATATGATTATGAAATAAAATCTATGGCTTTTGAAATAAATAATAAATCTAGTGCCCCTGGATGTAACCTGAGAAATAAAACAATGTGAACTCACTGCCAGCTTGGGTGGCATAACCCAGAGAAGAGAGAGGTATTGGACCTAAGAAGTTCACCTGAACAGAGTTTGCTGAAATTCCTTCCCCTAAGAAGTACAGCCATGCTGCACTGGTTTTGTCTGCATTTCATGAATGGCCCAGACTTTGTCCCAGCAGGCCTCTGACCCTACTGCTTTAGCAGCTGTGAGGCAGTAGTGCCAGCATTGCTTCTGCAGTACCACTGTCTAAAGGGATAAATTACCTTAAAAAGAGTTTAAAATTTATGTTTGATTTATCTTTGGTTCTGAGAACCCGATTACACCCTAGGTTTAAAAGGAATAGGAAAAAAAATCTTCTACCTGGCTTGGGAGAGCTCCCAAGAGATCTCTGAAAGATTTGCATTTTTCTCTAAGGCCCTAAGTATACCTACAGCCTTATAATATGCACACATTAAGGGTAATCAATTATTCATGACACAACAAGAAAAATACAAAAGACACGCCACTATAAAAATTTAAATGATCTGGTTTCATTTTCTGATCTCAAAGTTCAATATTTCTCTTTTTTTTTTTTTTTTTTTTTTTTTGGATAGTATTGGCTTATTGATGTGTGTGAGAACATAACTTATTGCAGTGGTAGAACTAGTTAAATTATCTTCTAAACATGAGCTATTATGAAGTACTGCAAAAGAGAATGGGTGCTTCCATTCAAGATTCAGACACCAAAGTCCCAGAGCAGTTGCACAGAAGGACAAATGTTAATGCAACAAAGCATGGCCACTTTTGAGACTAACACACTGGATCTTTTCCACATCCTGTGTTGGTTTGCAGTGGAGACAGTGGTCCCAGTGTCTCTCCTATGCAACAACAGCCTTAAATACTTTCAGAAATTCATTTCATTTTGTCACTGAGTCCATTATATTTTTTTTAATATATTTTTTTACTACCAGTTCTAAGTGCTCATCAGCCTCTGCAGACTGGGAAGAAAGAAATGACTGTGGGTTGTGCCTGACCTTGCACTAAAAGACAAAAAAAAAATAAAAAATTGAAAAAAAAAAAAAAGAGCATCAAGTGGGAAGCTTTTTGCACCCTCTGTGCTTTGGCAACATGCAAGAATTGGAAAAAGCTGATATGACTTCACTCATATTTTAAGCCATCTGATAAGCTTACATATTAACCCTGCTGATTTACGTTAACAGCCATGGTGACAAGTACTCTTTGCACTTACTGCACACTAGCACTTTGTCTTTCTGCTTGCAAGGAATTCAAGTAGAGATTAGTGACGTTAATAAGGAAGAATAAGAGGTTGGATGTAGGCAAAGCTTCAGATATTGGCAGGTATCAGATAAGTCTGAAAAGGCAGCAAGTAGAAAGTACTGATTGACATAATTCGGGCTGCACTTGTCAATTTAGTTCTGTCTGGTTTTGCATATATTCTTTAAACCACTGTTACACTGTTAAGCTTTTTATGGTGGAAGGAATGCTACTTTTATAAATGTTTTTACAAATATTGGGAATTTTTACTTTACTTTGTACCAACAACAACAACAACAAAGTTATAAAATTCAAGCCCAGAAATGCATGTCAAATGTAAGAGTGCAATAATTCAGATACTAATGCCCTCTCTGGAGAGCCACAGATTTAACAAGCTTACTTTTCCGTGAAACAGAGAAGATGCAGTTGTCATCACTACTTAGAAGAACCAGCAAAACATTTGACTCTGTCTTTACTCTGTAGAGGGTTTTGCTGTTTAAAACCAAGATGCCTACCTGAAAGAGAGAAATGTGTTATCCCAAACCATAGGTATGACTAAACAAATCAAAAACTGCAGCTCATTTCCTGTCCACTACTCCAAAACAGCAACCCGTGCACTAGTTTTCCTCAATGTCAGCTTTGAGCTCCCTGTCCTCTAAATGAAACTAGGATAAACCATTTTGTGTTTGTGGCACGTGTTACCACCAGGGCAATTAGTGCCAGGCAGCCACAGTGCTATTAACTCATACCCATACTTTGGCTGTGAAGCCAGTCAACATCAGAAGCAAAGCACAGCCTGTATATTTCGCTCTACAAGGGAACTGGACTGTGGTGAAGTAGTAAATGAAAGGGACAGAGTAGCTCTGAGGTGACAGGCACTGCAAAGGACAGTAGGAAGCAGGTGGCAAAAGACAGGCAATGCAAGGGAGGCCAAGCCATGCAGGAGACTCCAAGGCTAGTTGTACAGAGAGATATGGGGAAAAAAAGGCAGAAACTTTGACTCCTGACATAAAAAAAAAAAAAAGAAGCCATGAGCAGCTGTCATTGTTCACATTGACCTCACTGTTACTCAGCCATATCACTGTCCTCAGACAAAAGGTCAGAAGTTTGACGAAAAGACAAGTCCTGTCAGACTGTCCTGTCATGGGTCATTTAAGGAGCAGCCACTGATCCATTTTCCTGCACAGGAGAATCAATTCCATGGTTCCTAAAGTATTTCTGATTAATGTTTTCTGCAGAGCCAGTCTTGGCTTTGTAGCCAGGTAGTCTTTTCTAAAGAGCAGGCTGTTGCTAGAGCTAACGTTTACTTAGCTGCAGGTGGATGGTGGTGACGTTAATAGAGACGGATAGGAGAGGAGATGGAAGCCAAACCTAAGATACAGGCACAGATTAGACAGGCATACATAGGTAGCAAACAGAAAATATCAATTGGCACTTAGCATAGGACTGTACTTTCAGAGGAGAGTGCTCAGCTGACTCAGGAGGCTGTATTTTTCCTCTCACAATTTCACCAAGTCATTTCAGCAATTTTGTCCTGTTGCCTGTTTCCCCTCTGGCAAATCAGAATAATCACTGTCTTCATAATACCCCTTTCCCAAGCCAGATAAATAGTCACGTCCCTTCAGTCTTTTGTTCAATTAGTTTCCCCCACTTTCATACTCTTGGTCTTATCTGGCAATGATTTTGCTGATCTCCTCTGAACTCCTTTACTTTTGTTCAATTTAAAAGAGAAATGTCCCTGTTAATATCAGTAATCTCATCCAGGACTTTCTGACAAAGCATAAAACAGATCAACTAAACTATAACACAAAGCTCCTACTACAGTGACAGACACATGCCCTGGTGTATGGTGTGGTAACAGCAGGCTGGTAAATTACTCAAGTAAGCACACAACATAAAATTTCCCACGCCTATGTCCCACTGTCCCTTTGGAGCCAGTGAGGCAGAAGAGACAAAAACCTTATAGACTATGCAACCACAGATTGAAGCATGACTAGCAAGGGGATGGAATTTAGGGTTCTAGTGATACAAGAAGAAAGCAAGTGGGACTCTAGTGATGAGTTGATGACAAATATTGACTATCGAAGAAATGAACAACTAATCAAAAAATATACTTCATGCTCAGCCTTTTTTTGCCTCCAAAATGTTTGCATTAGAATAAAACTTCAGAACATTAGAGCAGAACACCTTTTCTAATTTATACCTATTATAAGACAGGCGTGAGTTGGATAAAACTAAGGAGTAGTGGGTATTATATTAATCTGCCCTGGCGTCTACAAAACTCTCCAGAGACCTGTAGTTTATGGAAGCTTTGTGCCTCTAGAGTGAACAAGGAAAAACTTTGGACAGGTAGATTTCACATGGTGTACAAATATTTGGTGGGTTTCCTGTGTAAAAAACGGCAATTTCCTTGTAAGTCTGTATACTCAGGCACTCTTTCTCTAGATCCTACATTGTTGTAATAACAGGATGCATGGAGGACTCTCTCTGGAGCAAAGAAAATATAAATGATATGGTTTAGCAGACTTCTCTTGGGCTGCTGTGTTTGGGAGTGTGGCTGAGCTCAAGCTTGAGAGATAGGTTATCTACTCTGGAAAGAGGACACAGAATCAGAGAGAGTCTCACTATGGCTAATTTCCCAGTCTTCTTAGTGAAAGATGTCAGCAGCAGTTGTTCCTCCAGGGAGTATCCATCGGTTGGCCGCCACCTCAGCAGAGTAGATTTGATCTCTTTTCAGGAACTCTTCTACTGAAGTTGTTGTGTCCCTTATGTCTTGGCTTCTGCAGCTGACCTGAGATTTTACAGCTTAAAAACACTTTTTGATCTGTTTTTCCAAATATCAAAATGAACACAGAGACCCTACTATATTCTCCATGAATGTTGTATTGGACTCATATCTACAACATCTGACAGAGGAGGTTGCTGTTCATCTTGTGACTATCTGGATCAGTTTATTGAATGTCATTTTTAGCCTTTTCTGCATGGAATGTCATCCTAGAAGAATATAGTATAATGTATGAAGATATCATTTGTTATGAGGTTAATGCTTTTACCAAAAACAAACAAACAAACAAACAAGCAAACAAGCAGACAAAACCCACACAAAAACACAGAAAAGCTTAGTGCATCTGCTATCGGAAGTCCAGGTCATGATGCCCACAGACGGCTGCAAATGTAGCAGCAAAAACAAGCTTGGATTTGTGGAGGGAGTGGGAAGAACACAGGGCTGCAGATTGCCCATTAAACACGAATCATTCACTGGGTGTGTGCATGTGTGTGTGCTCCTGATACAACCACAGTGACTTGCAGATTTGGACTGCAGTGGACCCTGGTGAAACATAACCTAATTCTCTACTGTCAAAGGCAAGCTGGAATAGCAAACAGGCAAGATATATGTATTTAAACAACAATGACAAAACCGTCCAACTTGTAGCATTGCTACAGGAGACATTCTGAAAAGAATTCAGAAAAGCTAAAGTGAAAGAAGCCTATACCAGGGCCACAGAACAGCATCACTTTCCCACAGATGCAGGAGTCTGGATCAGTGTTAAATTAACTTCAAATTTCCTGGCCTCTGCCAAAGTCTCTCATTTATTAAAATATCATATAAGGGCTGTTGAGGTTAACTTCCTCATAATTTATTTATTTTTTTCCTGAAGAAGTTAAAGAATCTTTAATATAAATTTGTATCCAGAAAAGACTCATATTTTCCATTATTTGAGCTAGGAAATGAAGTGAGATGAAGAATGGTAAAAAAAAAAAAAAAAAAAAAAAAAAGGAAAACGAAGTTGGAATTGTCAAAAGGAGGATGAAGAAAAATAATGAGAAAACAAATAAACAAAAAAACAGTCAGAAGGGGGAAGAGAACTAAAGAATGCCCTGTACTCCAAGCCAGGGAGAACAGCACCTTGCTTCCTTTGTGGTAAGGCATGAGAAAATGAACTCCAGTGTTGCAAAAGTCAGTTTCTATCTCCTCACTCCCAACAAAATCTTGAGATCAAGAGCAAGAACAGGCATTTTGCACAACTGCTTTACAGAAGGATGTAGACTGAAGTGCAACTCACAAGAGAAACAAATAAACTGTTGAACTGCCTTCTTGCTTCCAGCCATAGCCTTTTAGAATTCAAGTGCCCTTATAATATGGTCAGCTGCTGCAACAGGGTATCTGTCGCCAGGCATGGAGGAATCTTTCCAGCACAGGGCAATCAGAGCATATGAATGAAACATATGAACAAAGAAGCCCTCCAAAGTAAATGAATTTGTTTATTACTAGTGCCCTTCCATGTTCATGCTACTAACAGCATGGACAAAACTATGTTATTTCTTTCCATTGGTAACTGCACAGTAAAAGTATCCAGACACCTGAGCAATACTATCTAATAGTTTGCTCAGAGGTAGAATAAGCACTATTGGGGCTATAGAGGACCTCCTTTGCCTCCTTTTTAGTGCCAACCATTACAGCACAGAGTCCCATGTCATAAGAAGGAATTCATATAGCTGTGAAGTCTTCCTAGTCATGTCAGCACATCTCCATACGCCACCATCAGAGTCAAAAATCTACATAGACAAAATATAGAGTAGATGTTGGAAAACATCTTCCTACCTACAGAGGTACAAAGGTCCCAGCCTAAAAGAATGTGGACAAGGAGATCCTGTGAACATTAAAGTTGGACAAACACCCTCCAGAGATATGTAAAAAAAGGCAATGTAAGCTGATAGCTCCTGGCTACTAAAACCAAAAGAAACAGAGTGAAACATCACTAAGTAAGTGAAGTGAAATGAAATACATATATATATATATATAATTCCATTGTACCTCTGAATACTACTCTACGCAACTTTTGTGTTTTTTGTTTTTTGTTTTTTTTTTTTTTTTCAGTTGAGCTATGACATTTCTTTTATATTTCTCAAAGGATTCAGATACTCTATTGTGGCCGGACTGTGATCTGGCTTCACTTCCCACAAACAAGTATCAAATGCAGAGAAGCAACCTGCTACACAGGCGTACTACAGACTAAAATAGTGCAGAGCCTAATCAGGAATCTCACGACAGGAAACAGGCCTTCCTACAACAGGAAGCGTAGGAAAGACTACTGGAGACAGCCGTCCAAAAGCAGCCACTTTGCCAAAAAAGACAAAATGTCTGTATACTGGCAACTCCTGCAGCAGGAAATCGCTGAATTAAGCACTCAATCTACAGAGCAATTTAGTATGTCATCTGCTTCCTGGCAACAGATATTTGGAATCACTTTTACACTGCATTTCAGCTCTATCTCATAATCAAGTTGAGGACAGTGTCCTCTCCAGTAAGCAAAGAGGCCAAGGTCAAAGGCTTCTCTGATTTCTACCCAGAATAAATATTTTTAACCCCTTTCCTTTCCCCATTTTCATCATTTTATCATTTCTAATTTAGGGGCCTGACATTCTTGTTTCTACTCTACTCTGCCAGGGCAGACTGAGTCACTGATACAATGCCTGCCAAAGTTAACTGTGGCTTCCATGGGACTGTACAGCAGAGTCTGATAAAAGATAACTATCATATGCCACAAAGAAACAGGAGAAAGAAGGCCAATGGATTCTCTCTGTGATTTGTTTAATGAAGGATCAGGAATCTTTTCAGGAAGTTTCTCCTAAATATCTACAAAAGGCGAGGTGGAGGGAGAGAGAAAGAAAGAAAGAGAAAGAAAAAGTATGATAGAAATAGAAACAGAAAGAGAAAGAGAGAGAGAAAGAAAGAGGGAACAAAAGAGAAAAGGAAAGAGTGAGAATGAGAGAAAGAGAGAAAGAATGAGAAAGAGACAAAGAGGGAATGAATGAGAAAGTAAGCAAGCCAGAAATATTTTTTCTTCTTTGTGGCCCACGTGTTAATGAAGACTGCTGGCAAATTTAGTTAATTTTTCAATATTTACACAACATGACTGCTTGCTTATCTCACCTGACACATAACACGATTCTGTTTAATCATTGTTTTCTTAAGCCTTACTGAAGACATGTCTAATACAATCGTGGTTTTGGCTTTGGCTTTTGAAAGTAGGCAATGGACTAAGGATGAGGAATACTGCAGGTGAGAGAAAAAAACAAACAAACAAAAAACAGATAATCACAATGACAGAATGCAATTTTCTGCCACCACATAGCAATATACATGTATACATGCCATATTTACAAATAATTCATGTCACTACTGACCAAAGAAGAGGGAATTATGTGTCCAATTAATTGGGAATATTTTTAGCACAGTCATATAAAGTAACTGAGTTTGCATAAAGTGATTTATGTCAGTTAAATTTGCTGGAGTCAGTAATGTCTCCCTACTCTTTTGGTCACCCCAGGAAATCCTCAAATTCAAAAGATATGGAAGCTGCAGAGTGCCACTTTCTAGTGACTTTAAGAGACCTTTTGCATTTGATGATTCAGGGATGTCTGTCTCAAAATGAGACAAACAACAATAGTAATAAACACCTCAGTTCAGCTTCAAATGTTTGGATCAAACACTGTCTATTTATTATTTCACACTACTAGTTCATTACCCTTTATGAGAAAGGGCTCTTATTACTAAAGAGACTGGATATACTGTATTAACGGCATGAAATGGAAAAGAGATTTCTAGGAAAGCTTGCTCTTACAAAATGAGACTTGCCAAGTTTATAAGATGCATGAACCTATTCAATCATGAACACTTCACAGTCTGGTAGGAAGAAATGGCAAAAGAATTTTGAACCATGGTATTGTCAATAACTGGAATAAAGTTTACCAAAAACAAAACAGTTGTCAGATGTCAGATATTTTTCTTTATTATTTGTCTTTTTGTTGTTTTTGTTGTTTGTTTGTTTGTTTGTTGTTTTTTTTTTAGATAGCTGTGACATTAAACATCTGGCCAAGTCTCAGTTTCAGTCTGAGGGACTGCATTTAAACTAAAGCTTTTGTAGCTAACAGTTTTATGATAATTAAATGTGGCAATTCTGCAGAAAAAACATAGAACTTGATGTAATTACATGTCTGCAAGTTGCTATTGTATCTTAGCACATACACTTGGTGCTCTGCTAAGTAGACAAATGAGGGAGGATAAGGATGAAAGCTGAGGGGTTTAAACAGGGTGTAAACACTTCTGAGGTCTGGGCATCATGTCAGAATGCAATTTATTTAGCTGTTGAAATTTCCATTGTTTATGTTCTGTCATATTCTGTCTTTGCCCCAAAAATAGTTATTAAGAGGATGTGTAGCTTAACCAGGTTGCTCCCCTAATTTAACTGTGAAGGGATGACATTCATGACTTTTCTTTCAGTAAGTTTCAGATCTACAAAGGGACCTGTCTTTGTTGTCTTGTCTCCCTAAGGTCCCATCCCCTAGATTTGGAGTTATCTGTAGTCTCCAGTGCTTCATCCAGCTGCTTCCTACATTTCTAGCAACTAAATTCTCCAGATGGGTTAAAATGTGTTTCAAAGTAAACCCAAGACTGCCTACATACATCTAAAGAACCCTTCAACTCCCTGAATTGTAGTAATAGGGCAGAAGCCCTGCAGGTATCTATTTTCAAAGTGACCCTGTGAGGACCTCCCACTGAACGAAGTCCCTGACAGCATGTGAGGACCCCTGTACAGGTGAGCTGCAAGTTTATCCCCCACTCTGGATGTGTGATATTTAGGTTTGGGTCTTTCCTCAGCCTGAAAATATATAAAATTGCATGTCCCCACTGGATTCTCTAAACAGACATTAAAAGGGTAGCCCTTCATAAAGTAATTCCATTTTGCTTAGACCAATTAAATATTTATTGGATGAAAAACAAAGAGAGAATAAACTACAGTAAGGAGCTGGGACATTTTCCTTTCCTTGCATGGAAGCCTTGGCCTGCTCAGCTCTCTGCATTTCTTCTGGCAGTTAGGCCTTGAGCTGTTGACAACCACATCCTTTGAACACTTTGTCCTGATGTCTAAGTGTAAACACAAGCCATGCTGTGTGTACAGTAAAAGCCTACAGTGCAATCCAGTGCTTATTTCCTAAAAGACACCCTGTTGGTACAACTCTACAGCTTTGGCCTCATTTGACATGGAGGGGAATTTCCAATAGAGAAAAGAAACAAAAGAAAATGAAGGAATCTGAGGGGGAAAAAAAAAAAAAAAAAAAAAAAAAAAAAAAAAAAAAAAAAAGAGAGAGAGAGAAAGGAAGTTTGGATCATGAAGGATAAGTGAAATACCTTTGGAAGGGGGGAAAGTAGATAAGGGATACAAAGCCTCATTTATACTCTAGAGTATGTATTACTCTAGTTCTATCAAGACACATGGAGAAGACAACCAGATATAAAAATTTCGAAAGGTCCTGAAAGAACTGACCTCTCTGCCACCAGGCATATCTCTAACATACTGTCAGCCGCAACGAGTGTGCAGAGCTTGTAGGGCATGCAGAACACAAATGCCAAGGACCTACTCCATTCAAACTATATCAGATCCCTTTCTAGCCTTTTCCTTCCTGGTAGGCACAGAATTACATGACATTCCTGGTATCTAGTGTCCCTGAAGCATGACGAAGTTTAGATCTGATGCTTATTCAGCCTCCTACTTCAATGTGGGATGATCCTTGAATTATATACACTTGAAGCAAATCCAGAAGTTGACCCAAACTGAGATTTAGAAAGTCAGGAACACTTGAAATTCTAAAACATCATTTGAAATAATAAAAACAACAACAATAATAATAATAATAATAAAAAATCAAGTCTCTCTGCATGTTGTGGGACAGATCTCTATTAGCACAATTTCACATGGAAACTAGATGGGTGGGTAAAATGATTGACTTCAAATGCAGGGGTGGATGACGAGAGGTGAATAGGGAGCTGAGGGTGGAATGTGAACAGCACCACCCTTGATTTCCTTTAGCCTACTGTAGTGAGGCACACATCCACTGAGCAGAGGAGTACATAATAACCAACTCCAAACTCACCCTCCCTCTGAGAAAAACGGAAGAGAAAAATTTAATATATTTTCAGAGCGTTTTCTTCATGCCTTCTCATTACTCATATTCTTATCATTCTAAGACAGCTTAAGGCAATGAAATCAAATGCAA
Organism: Anas platyrhynchos; assembly: GCF_047663525.1. Taxonomy (NCBI): domain Eukaryota; kingdom Metazoa; phylum Chordata; class Aves; order Anseriformes; family Anatidae; genus Anas; species Anas platyrhynchos. The sequence continues at coordinate 61,544,866 of NC_092589.1, read as the reverse complement.
TGACAAATGGAGAATTAACAAAAGTGCACAGTATGCTACAAATACTACAGTTTACATCAGTGTTGCAAAGACATTGTTCCTTTTTAACATTAGAGCAACATAAAGAATTTTAATGTCAGTAGTCAGTCTAGCAGACTAAACATGGCTTGGTTCAAACAGGCAATTCAGAAATATGGCAGAACTGCTCAGAGATGCTCAGCACTCAGCAGTCCTGTGTCCTAGTGCTCATGCATCTGCAATAGAAGAGCTGAAGATGAGCTCTTCAGAAAAGAACTTGGTTAATACTGAGCTGGGCCAAGAAGTCCCAAAAGGCACAAGCAGGAACATGATGCTCCACCCCAAAAAGTTCCAGCACTTCATAGATGGGGGATACCTTCCAAATTTTTTCTTTGATAAAATTCCCTCTAGGTCACTTGTAAAAGTCAGCAACACTCATGACAATGTACAGTCTCTCCTCGCACCAGAACCTAACATTGCAGAGCATCAAGTTATAGCTGTTTTTTTTTTTTTTTTTTTTTTTTTTCCTTTGGTAGTTCTTTATTTGATCTTACTTGATCAGCCTATTTCTAAATAATCATAAGAACTAAAAGTTCTCCATTTATTTTAACTGCAGCTATACTCTATTAGCAGAAACTCTCCATTGATCTGCCATGACATGCCTAGGTCTCTACAACCCTATGTGAATAGAAAGGCTGAGGCCAACTTTAATAACTGAATAATCCATTAATTTGTCTTTTAACTTCACACAGCTAGCAATGCACCACAGGTCACTGTCTGAGCACACATTTCCTTTCTTTCTCTAGTTCTGTGAATGTTCCAGTGGCTGAAAGAGAAAACATTTTCCACTGTTTGAAGACTTAAAAGTTAAAACTTGTCCAGTTTTACTTATGACTGGAATCCTCTTGTGAATGCAAGGGAACAGCTCAAAGCTTCACCAGAGAGGTTCAGACAGCACATTAGGAAAAAAATCTTTACCATAAGGGTGGTCAGACACAAGAATAGGCTTCCTAGGGAGGTGTCTGGTGCCCCATGCCCATCAGTGATCAAGAGGTATTTGGAATAATGCCCTCCATAATATGCTTTAACTTTCATTTACCCTTGAAGTGGTCAGGTAGTTGTACTAGATGACCTTTGAAGGTCCCTATCAAGTGAACTGTTCCAGTCTGTTCTAAAGCTAATAGAAACAATAGAAACAGAGTAACAGGGTCTCTCACACTAATTTGTGAGCTAAGGAGTGGTAGGAAAGAGGAGGAGATAACAGGGACAAGAGCAGTGCACACAGTGCCCCAGAGGACAGGGTACATGGAAATGAGAGCAAGAATGTACGAACTCTGATCCCAGTGCTGATGCTTTTTAATGTAGTGGACCACAGCAAATTAATTAATATTTCTTCACATGTTGAGTGTGTTAACAGACCCTACACCTTTGAGCAACGCATTTCCCCCATGAATATGCAATTCATGCTGTAAGAGATCCTTACCTAAAAAAATCTCTTTGTTCCTCAGCTGACAAGCAGGTGCTAATAACGAACTGGTCCAAATAACACTATTATCACTAACATACTGGGAAAAATGTAGAAATCATTGGAGAGATTGAGAGTTGAAAATTCCAGTTGTAAGACTTACAGGTCATGTAAGCATTTCTCCCAAATGTATTTGGTTGGTGGGGAATGACACTGCATGTGACAGTCCATGGTCTTTCATTAAACAGGGTAAACACTGGTCCACTGAGTGTCTTAAGGAAAACAGCACTCAGGCACAAACTGATCTGAGCTAAGGCAAGGGGCTTACACAGCAGTAACTGCATGGCAGAACACTTAGCTACCAGTGAGTTTTAAAACATGAAATCACACTTTGCTCACAAAAAAAAATAAATTAAAAAAAAAAAAAGAGAGAGAGAGAGACAGACAGAGACAGAGAGAGAACAGAAATCTCCCTATTAGAGAAAAACACTGAAGCCAGTTGTTACAAACTGTGTTTTAAATAAAGCAAACCAAAACAGAAATATTAGCACTACTGTGGGGAAGAAAGCAAGGCAGATTTGGGGAGAAGTACCCTTTTGACACAGTCTCCCACAATATCCTCACAGTCTAGTTGATAAAGTATGGGTGTATGGGTTAAATAAATGCAAAGTGAGGTGGACTGGAAACTGGATGAACAGTCTGGACTTGAAGGTTGTGATCAGCAGCACAAAGACCAGGTGGAGGATACAGGGCCAATCCTGCTTTGACATCTTCATTAGTGACCAGGATACTGGGACACTGTACGCCATCAGCAAGCTCACAGATATAAAACCAGAAGGAGTCATTGATACACCAGACAGTTATGCTGTCATCCAGAGTGACATCAGCAGTCTGGAGAAATAGGCCCACAGAAACCTTATGAATTTCAAAAAAAGAGAAGTACAAAGTCCTGCACCTGTGAGGAATAATTCTGGGCACCAGTACATGCTGGGGTCCATGCAGATGGAAAGCAGTTCTGCAGAGAAGGACCTCAAAGTCCTGGTGGACACCAAGGTGAACATAAGCCAGCAAGGTGCCCTTGTGGCAAATAAGGCAAATGGTATCCCGGGCTGCCTTAGGAAGTATCACCAGATGGTCAAGGGAGGTGATTGTTCCCCTCTGTTCGGCACTGGTGAAGACAAACCTAGAGTAATGGGCTCCAGTGATGGGCTGGATCCAGTGATGGGCTCCCCAGTATGATAAAGATATGAATTTACTGGAGCAAGTTCAGCACAGGATCAAATGGCTGATTAAAGGAATGGAACGTTTTTCATATGAGATGTTGAGAAAGCTGTGACTTTTCAATCTGGAGAAGAAAAGGATCGGGGTAATCTTATCAATATATATAAATATCTCAGGCTCTTCTGAGTCTTGGACAGGCAGAAGAGGCAGTGGGCATAAACTGAAACACAGGAGGTTCCATCTGAGCACAAGAAAGCATTTCTTTACCATGAGGTAAAACACAGGAACAAGTTGCACAGAAATGTTGTGGGGTCTCCATTCTTGGAGATATTCAGAACCTGTTAGGTTCTGGACAACCTGCTTGTATGTGACAGCTTTGGGCAGGAGGGTTGGACTGGCTAACAACAGCAGGTCCCTTCCCACCTCAGCAACTGTATGAGTCTGTCTCAAGGACAGAAGGGACTGGAGCAATGAAATTTGAGGTGGCTTCAGGATCAATGGCAAATAGTTCCAAAAATGAAGTAACAATGAACAAACACTCTGATTGCTGGATAGACAGATAACAGGAATACCTCACTTGGACAGAGTAAGCTTTCCTTTTGTTTCAATACCTGCTCTGATCAGAGTTTTCCTTCACCATCCCATCTGTGTGTATAACATATACTCAGCAGTACTGGTCACAAGCACAGTGCCTCAAAGATGTGCACATCCTGGAGAAAATGCTCTTTCCCCATGGTTTCTATGTGTTCTGTGCTTTACAAGAATACTGGATTAAACCTCTTGATCTCAGGCAATTCTGAGGACTTAATTAAAACAAGTCTCTGTGACACTGGTGTAGAAGTTGGTATTGTATATGTTGAGCTTTCATTTATGGAACCATGGTTTGAAAACAGAGCAGAAAAAGTACCTTTCCACATCAAACTCCTTAAAAGATGAGAACTGGAATGGCCACTACCATCAAAGTGTGGCTACAAGGAATATGTATATTGGTGTAGGCCATATTTTAATATATCATATTAGTGCCACTATCCCAGACAAAACAAGAGAAACCCTGTGTTACCTCCATCAACACTACTCTATGATTGTTTGATTTTTTCCTTTACATTCACAGAAGGAAAAAAAAAGCATTTGCCTTTTTCCTGAAGACCAAGCTGTGGGGGTTCCTGTCTTCTGGGCAGATCCCGTTCCAAAGACCCTGCCAAAGACAGAGTAGAACTCTCCCCTCCAGTTAGAAGACAGATGGTTGTTGTAAAGAAAGTGCATTAACTTAGAATTATTTTTTGTGTGTGTTTATACAACTTCTGTAGAGATTTAACAATGAAAGCCTTCCTTCTTCCTGGGCTCTTCCTGCAGCCACGAAAGAAAGATTTGACAGAGTTAGGACATTTGCAAGCTGGAGAACAACATTGCTTCAGAGGTTCTGACATTTCCTCTCTAAACTTTAGTAAAGAAAACGAGCTGTGGAAGTTGCACACTGCAGAAAGCACAGCATGTCCTGCTGTGAAAGAAATGAGTCTGATAGTCATGCTGAAAATTATAATGACACCCCAAATGAGACTGAAGTTGTTACGCAATTTCTATTAGGCCAGGTGACTTGAGGGCATGAAAAGCTTTACCTTTCCTTGACATTGTAAGACAAAATCTGACACAGCATGTTACTGTAATACAAAACAGCTGTTAATTTTACTCATTCCTTAAACCAAGCACTCCTGCTTGTACGCAATAATAATGGCCATATCAGAAAGTACTAAGCACAGGGTTTTTTGTGTTGTGTATATAAACAGTAATATTCACTTGTTATTTTTTTATTTTTATTTTTAGAAAATACAGAAAAGCCATTATGAAAATAGTTTGAGTGTTACAAATGAAAATGGAAAAATCAAAAGTACAAGCATAGCAACCCATAGCAGGAGTGCTACACAACATTCCTCAAAGGTCACAAAACTGTTACCTGATTAAAAAAAAAAAAAAAAAAGTGCCAGCAGGCATCATATTCCTAGTGATTTTTTAAACACAATTCATCCTCTTTTATACCACATAAATAATCCCACTAAGAAACAAATGACAATCCCCACAAATACTTTAAATATAAGAACCTTGTTAGTATTATGTCAACACTTCCAGTCTAGCATAGAAACTATTTGTAACTAAACTATCTTGACCTGTTCTTCTTATTAATTACTAAAACTGAACCAAAACCCACTGATATGAATCAAAAAAATGTACTGATGTCTATCTGGTAGTCTAGCAAGCAATGCACACAAAAGACCCTTACTACTTACATGTAAAGGTAGAAGAAGATACTAAGTGCAGTTACAAGTGGTTGCATACAGATTGTTTCTCATACATGTTTCCTCTAGCAGAGGAAAATCTGGGGAACAGCACTCTAACTTATGCTTGATCAAGATCACCTAGCCCCTAAGAGCACAATTAGAAGCCCAACAAAGTATTGCTTATAATCTTCTTAGCTTTTGGCTTCCAAAGTGTATCTGAGAAATCATTAACTTAATAAAACATGATTTCACACCCAAACACCAACCTATGGTGACTGAGACTCTCAGATCATTGCCTGAAAAGGTGCCTGACAGTCTCCCAGATCTCTGAAGTCTCTTAGTATTTTATTTCTTTTATAAAATGAAGGAAGGTTATTATTTGATTTATACACGTTTTTTTCTTCTTGTTGAAAAAAAAAAAAAAAAAAAAAGTTTAAGCATAAAAAGTAGTATTAAACGTGAAAAGCAAGCATCTCCCTTAAGTAAAAAATAATAAGTGTATGTGGCCCCTTCTAAGTATAGAAAGGGAGTCTTTACAGCTCAGTTATGTCTTTTAAGTCACATTATGCTTTTGTAGCTATTTTTAGCCAAGTACGTCCATCATTTGCATCCTATAGTTTGGAGTTTCTTTAGCAGATTTAAGCAGAGCTTCCTCCCTGTCTTTGTTTATGTGTCTGCCTGTCAGCACAGCGCCAGAGACTGTCTCTCCACTCTGCTGCTGCTGCTCCCTCATCCTGTTTATAGGTCAGCAATGACTGCCACTGCCTTAGCGTTACCCAGCACAGCTTCCTGTCACACTCCAGGATGTTTTAGTGACAAGAACCTGTGCAGCCAGTCTGGAGCCAAGCACCTACCTTCCATACTCACCCTGTGGGCAGCATTATGCTAACAAATCTCAGCTAGTGCTCCCTCAGAGGCTCAAACCTTTTCAGCTGTCCTCTGCATGAAAACACAGCTGGGTCCTATTCATTGTTTGACCCATCACAGAGAACATAAACAGATACACAGCTGAACAGCAAAATATTTCTCCTACTCCTTCAGCCCAAAGCATGTGAAACCTTAATGCAGGCAGTGTCCTGCCAAGCTACCAGACCTGAGGACAAAACCTGAGGGTGCCAGGTCAGCACTGTCTCAGCAGCAGCCAAGGGCAAACAGGACTCACTGCTTTCTTTGGGCAGTGCATCACCATCTCCTAGTCCTTTACTGAGTCCTTCCCCTCTTGGGTTGGGGGAACAAATTTTGTTCCTTACTGCCTGCCAGAGGGTTGTTTTCTGTGATAAGAAAGCCTCACTTCAGGGGAGGGAGCTTGACTTCCCTCCTTTTTGCTTCCAAGGAACAGTACAAAGGACTCCCAGCTGCATTCAGACCACTTTTACTCCATCCTAGCTCTTCTGTGATGTCCTTGGGTGAATACCAGGACAGGGGGTGCTGAAGAAAGCCTGATCCCCAGGGAAATTCTACCAAAGGGATCTTAGTATAAATGAGAAACTGGGCACACATGATTATTTCTGAGCAAGGGGATGCAGACAGAACTGGAAAGGAATTATAAATCTCCTTTTTCCTTCTTCTCTTGTACCTTTTGGCTGGGTAAAGATTTTTATCTTCTCTATCTAACAGTGTGCAGGCCATAAATGAAGTAATTTTTAGGCATTTACTTCAGTATCATGCAGCAAGAAAAACAGGCCAGCAACATCATGTGATGTGAACATGCACAATGTACAATACAGGAGGAAGAAGCAAAACAGCTGTTTGAGCATAGAGCAAGTTGCTGATACTGAACCAGTAAAGCAACCTGCCTGTGTCCACACAGCAGTATCTCTTTCCCCTCCAACCCATTCAGGTAAAGGTGGATAAATCCAGGACCTCTAATGAACAGTAAAGCTCTGTGCTTCATGAAATCCACAGCAATAGGAGTGTAGCACTTGTAGATATTACACTTTTCACTTACAAACATATAATATCAGAAAATTATTACTAAGCTTAGAATATTTTTGGACAGAGGTTTTTTAAAAACTCTAGTGTCTCTCCATGGCCCACAACCTCCTCTGCATTACTACACTATAATTCAGGATCCATCAACTTATGTTCAACAGGCATATGTTGATATCTCTTTTAATAAGCTCACACAGTCAGTTTTACAACACATACCAACAGCAATAGTCATAACTGTTCCTGCACTGCCTTGTCGTGTTTTCCTATTTATAAAGATATCCAAAGAACATACACTGCTTTTAACCTACTCTTTAGACTGTGAGATGAGGTGTAACAAATAAAAATAAAAATTAATGAGGCTGATCTGATGTCTGCCAGAAATTATTGCATGGTTTACAACCTCTACAGATATTTCCAAAAACCTAAATGGCACTTACACACTTAGTTTTCACATGTTTTGCATTGACAGTGAGGTCCTTGGCTACAATTTGTGCCCTTTAAAAATGTAATTCCTGGTCTTGCGAATAACATTAAAAATATGATGCATGAAAAAATCAGCATCTCAAGTTAAAAGTTTTTATTATGAACAATTGAGGAAAATGAGTATATCATCAGAGTACTGTTGGAATGTAGGTTGAAGTTAAGTACAAAACAGAAATTCTTACATTCTTAGGAAAACGTGTGATCCAATCATCATATTTCTTCAGATTTCACTGTAAGCTTTTAAAAACCTTTTTAGTAGAATAGAAAGTTTATAATCCTGATACACCAGCAGCTTCCCCTGCCCTCAGCAGCCACTGATCTATGTGACAAGATCACAACTTCACATGACCTGGTGTGACCAAGCTTTGCAAATGCTGTTATGAATCTCATGATGCTGTGCCTTTTCTGTGATAATTCCAGACCTTGGATTCAGGTGAAGAATTATAAACATGTTTGGGTTTCTTGCTTTATATGTTGTACTCAATAGCTTTGTTACAGTACAAGAGGTTATACCCCTTTTTATTGTTTCTGCACTTTAAAACACTGTGAAAATAAATAAATAAATAAATCACTATACCATAAAACTGCCTCTCTACTGCAGTAGCGCAGAAGGAATGAGGTCCATTTAGATTTAGTTCAGTATCTTATCAGAAGAGTAGCGCACGAGTAGTCCTTTGTGATGTTTCTCATTGGCATAATAACAACACTAGCTTTCTGTGGTAGATTGCATTTGTTTTGTTCTCTCATATTGTTCCTCTCCTCATTTAGATAGATCTGTATTCATTTCACAAGCAGCTTCCCTTTGAATATCTTTTGTTCAACTGTTAATTACCTTATGTGTCACTTTCTTTTCAAAGACTCACAATACATATAAAAAGATTTGATGGTCCAAAGGGGTGTGTATACTTGATAAGTTCCAAAATTCAGGTCTGTACATTAGCTTCTTATTTTCCTAAAGAATTAGGAAATTAAGCCAGAAAAGACTAGTATACCTGAGCATGTACCTGTAATTATCAAGCAATCGTGGAGTAGTGCCAAAACATGCTAAACTTGTCTAATCTCTCTGATGAAAAAAACATAATGACAAGCTATGGAAAGGCAGAATGACATTTAATTCATTTTCCATTACTTATCTGCCAGCTTTTGATGGTGTTCAACGATACAGCCCACCAGTGGGCTTTTCTGTTCATAGCTGTTCTCTCTGCCAAGTCACACAGATGTTCAGCTTTTTCTTTCACATGGATGGTATACTAGATATGGTCTTACCTTCACCCAGTTCCTCCCCCCTCAAGTTGGGGAACTAATTTTGACCCTATTCCCTGCTAGAGGGTGGTTTTCTGTGATGGGAAAGCCTCACGTCAAGGGATGGATGGATGGAAGGATGGATGGTCTTTCTGCTTTAAGAAGAAAAGATCTTTACTCAGCCCCTAAGTTCACTTTCCAGTGGTGTGATCTAGCTAAAGGATCTGTCCTGTCCTTGAGAGATATTCAGCGTGTGTCCCAGGGGAGCAAGAAGCAGAGCATGAGGTGTCTTCCACCTGCCTTTCCAAATCACATAACACTGAAGCAAAACAAGATGTGTCACTAGTCAAAACTATTTCTACCCACTTATTTTCTCTTACTGATTTCATAACAGTGGATAAGGAAAAGTTACATTTCAGTATATACATACATAAATATACACATGCATATGCATATATATTATTCATTGCTTTTTTATTTGCTTATCAAAACAGATGCTTTCAGACAACTCAAAGCAGTACAAGTAAGTAATTTGTACAGTTCAAAAGCCAGCCTATTTGAACCTATTTGAACTCAAAATTATACAATAAAAAAATCTACTCCGAGACACCTATACTTACAAGTTATGCTTTGGAAAGGTGGATTTGTCTTTGAGAAACACTTGTATAAAACTGAAATTATCAGACCAATCTGTTGAAGACGTACTATATGGTTTATAGCTACTCACAACATACCATGGTATGTCCCAAAAGACTTTTTCTTTCCCCAGCATGTAAATAACTTCATTTATCTTTGCAGAAATAGAGATCAATGTGTTTTCTTATATGTGTTATATCCTGGGGTAGGACCATTTACTGTTTTATTCTGTCAAAACCAGCAGTTCAAAAATTATTGGTCCGGGAGTTCAGTTCTAACAATAGCTCCACCAAACCTCAGACAGCGGTGTAAGAGTGCCTTCTATAGTTGGAAGAAAGAAATGCAGGCCAGAAAAGCCACGGAACTTCAATATACCGCCCATCTCTCTTGGTTGCCTGCAGAGGTGTTCTTAAAGCATAAGAAGAAACGGAACAAAAACTTTCTCTCTTAAAGTGAATGTGTCAAATTCATCCTCAAGATAGCTGTCATCTTTGGAGCACGATTACAAATACTTCTTACTCCAGTGTAGGTGTAGTCCTCTATGAAGGCTTAGAAACAGTTCTATATGCAATCAGCTTTTAAAGAAAAAATTGAATATTTTTTGTAATTTTATCAGTGGCTTTTAAAGAGCTTTGTGGGCTTCACAGGGAAAAATGCCATAGACATGAAGAAGCCCTTATTCTGGAGTGTTACTTTTCTTCTGAGTCATTTCAGTGATCTGGTTTCTCACACAGTTTCATAAACAGTTGTAGTTGCCCAACTAAGGGAGCAGCAAGCTGTGATGGAACTGTGAAAAACAAAGCAAAGCAAAACAAAACAAAACAAAACAAACACCTAATTGAACAGAAGGAAAGGACAGGAGCTACCCAGGTAAGCACAATGCAATCATGTATAAAACTAAGCAGAACTTGGATCCTGACAGACAACTTCTGGGCGAGTGCCTAAGTCCTAAGCCAGAAAACGACATTCTTACACTGTGAACAGATCACCTAGTACAGCTGTGGTTTAGCAAAGCCTTAAGAATACATTCAGCTTCAGCTGCACAAATACTCCATGTCAGTCAGACAACTTAGGTCCTTAAAGGTGAGCAGACATCTTGGCAGTGGGGCTTACTGTAACTCATATACAAAGGGTAAAAAGTTTACTGCATTGAAGTCAGCTTCATGATAGTCTTGACTTTCCATGAAACAAAGACTATAAGCAGGCTAGTTCTACCTTGATTTCAAATTTCCCATCATTTTTTAAATTTTGCTCCTATCATACACATTGATTTTGATATAAAGAATCTCTTAATCCACACATGGTCTCCATATGAACAGAAGTAACTAAAGTAAGAGTTACTTTTCCACCTCCTCTCTGTCATTCCACTGTATCTATAACTGGAACTAGCACACGCAGTGCAGTACTTTTGTGCCCTTATGTGTAGGAAAGGATAACCAAAATATGCTGTGTTAAGTAAAGCAAAGAATGACCAAAGAATGAAAGAATAACAGCAGGTATAGGGCTAGTGTGCAAGTTTCCACAATGCATTTTTGTTATACTCATATATAATCAATTTTCTGACCCACAAATAGAAGAGAAGTCAACCTTTGCAGAGAAACCAAGTACTCCCTATTACACTTTTAATGGCAAGTCAGCTCAAGCAAAATAAGACCAATCATGCTGTTCAATGGTTGAAATTTTCATTTTCCAAGTCAGGGAACCCACTATGCTGCTGCAACATTGATATTTGAAATGAGGTAACTCAGGGAAGAACAGATATGTGTGTAAAGGGGGGTCACATGGACATGACAAGCAATTGCATGTGCCCAGAGGAGTTACTACCACAGCTTAATGTCATGCAGTGAAAAGTGAAGTACCTTGTAAAGACACAGAGCAGACACATAGACTGGAAACAGTATCCACACATCACGCCAATCTTGTGCCCAAGCAAGTAAAACCTTTTGAGATGAAGCTTTTGTTGAGCTGAAGGCAGCATTATGCCAAGGTAGAGATACCACTTTGTGGCCATAATTGCCCTCTATACATTTTAGCCAAGAGAAGAGTATAGAGTCCAAGCTACTGGCCTTGCCTACAAACAACCATGGTAAACTATCAGCAAAAATATGATACATAGCAGCAAAAGATGTTCTTTTTCTCTTAGAGCTTATACAAAAACCTTCCCCATTCCACACTATTTCAGTGTTTAGCCAGACTCTCAGTTCATTCCATCATCTGCATTGTGATTCAGGTGTGTTCTACTTTGGTCAGAATATTAGTCTTGCTTGGGAGCAGAACAGATGAAATGTTAGACCAGCAAAAGCTGTATTAGGAATGTCACTGTATGTCATCTGAAATGCCCTCTCTCAGTGGTTGTGAGAAAAGAAATGGTTTAGGCTAATCCCTAAAGGATGTTTTCCTTACAATTAAAAAACTAATCTCTCTCTCTTCTCTCTCTCACACAGGATATAAAAGCCAGAGTAAAGGCAAGGCATAGATTTTGGAGCCTAAAATAGCCCTTTCAAAATACATATGTCTTAAATGGTAGGAAAGATATGACCAGCTAAGCAGTATACAATCTACACAAAATAATGCTTTATGTGATTTGATCCAGTCCAGTCTTCAGCTATGAAACTGACCTATCTCTTCTTCTTAATAGTTTCATCTTCTAAAAAAATTTATAAAGAGTTTGATTTTGTTGTCAGTGGTGGTTTGGTTTGTTTTTAATTCTTTTATGGTGTATTGCCAGGCAATGAATGGTGTGTGATCTCTTGTCAAGAAAAGTGAAACAGGAGGCAGGAAAGCTGTTTTTATGCAAACATGGACAATTTTTCTTTTTCTTACCTTCACTTTGTTTCAGGTTTACCACCTGGTACACAGTAACAATGTTATTCACCTCAGGCTGTGCTGGAGACATTAATTTTTGTTTTAAAAGTGGGATGAAATGCAGCTGTTACATGAAGTCCAATGCTTAACCTCATACCTCTGATGGTTATTCCTTTATCACAAAGCAATCCAGCTTGATTTTGTAGTATATTCATCAGAATACAAATATAAAACAAAGAAAATAAAAGTATTTTTCCATTTTCTGTCACTGACTTTTTGACTTAATATTTGGGCAAGTCACACTGCCTCTCTCTTCCTCTTCTCCTTCATCTGTCTTACTGATCAACACTGAAAGTCCTTTGGAGCCAGATCTGGCCTATATATCATGTATGGGTCCTAGCCAGCTGAAATATGTCCTAAACTTCTCTGCTTATTCTCTGTACCCCTGTAAAATATTAAGAAGTAAACATGTTTGAAGAAGCTTTGATTTGAGAAAAGAAAATACAATAAGTGGTGATTTAACCAGGGCTTAGTAAGCTTACAGTTACTCTCTCAGTTCTGTCACAGAATTAGTATAGTCTATAACTTCAGGAGTTTTATTACTCTGGGAGTATATTGTCTGAAATTATTCAAATGTAAAAGCTCTTGCAGTAGAGATGAATCTGCCACATAATCAATCAATCAAACAAACAAACAAAAAACAACACCCAAAGTCCACACTGTTTTCTCAACAGTTGTTCGGGTGAGCATAAATATGGCTTAAATAATTATCTCTATTAGAGAAATCTTAATATTTAATCTTAAGAGACGGGGGAATTGCATTAAATTCTATGTGCTACAAAGTTTATATTCAGAAATGCATATGCAGATCTTTCAGCTTGCAACATTATTCAATAAACCTTAAGAAATTATATAAAAAGAGGGAAGCTCTAAGTTAACATTTGAAATACTAAAGAACTTTTAGAAACTGTGAAAATTTTGGGGCCCATGAATATACTTCATTGATCTCAAGCACATTAAAAACCTGTCTTAAATTGAGAGAAGATGATCTTATTTTCACAGCATTCACTTAAAATTTTGGCGTGCCACCGGGTATCATTTTACCCACTTACCAAGTAAATTTATGCAGGGCAAATCAAGTAAGCCTGGAGCTTTTAGAGATATACTTATCTATCTCTATCTATCTAGAGTTGTCTCTAGAGACTTGAATCTGCTCAATCCTACATTATTTGATTCAGTTTTGAAATGTTGGCTCTTTTTTGTGCTTAACAGAATGCAAACCCACATCTCTTGGCACCAAGACAAAATCCTTTCCAACTCTCTATAGAAGTTCTGCAACAATAAGGCAAAAATATCAAGATTCATTGATGCAAATACAGCAGAAGAAGAAGCTGGAATTGGTATTCTTCCAGAGTCATCTGGGAATAAGGATATTTATGTTTCAGTTCTTACATCTATGACAATTTTTGCATCTTCCATTAGAAAGTTATTGGATAAACAAAAAGGAATTAGACCACCCACTGATTTAAACACCTCAATTCCTTTGAAGCCTCAGCCTTAGATTTTCAAGTCATTTTTAAAACGAAGTAGAGTAATTAGTCAATTAGACATTGCAACACCCAGGAGACCAATGCCTGAGTATCTTCACAAATAATGGCTTTTCATCTTTGCACTCTGCCTTTAAGTGCACCTTTAAGCATAATTTAAAATACTTTTTCTATGAGAAATATTGTTTTAAGAAATATTAACACATCAATATACTTCATAACAAAACCTGATGTGTTAAAATAGTACTTTTTATTTCTACACAGAATGCAATTAAGCAATTTTGTGCATATACCCATCTACCTGCATATACAAATATGTTCTCAAATGTGTTATGAACTAAATTCCCTGTCTTTCCCATATGATTCCATTGACAATGTTCATACAACATCTCTTTTTAGAGGTATTAATAAAGGCACACAAACACATGCCTAAATGTAACCATTTGAGTAGTTCTACTGACTTCTGTAAATTAAGTTGACTATATTAAATTTAATTGATAAGCCAATAACTTCAATCTTGTCCCAAACATGATAAAAGACAGACAATAAATATTGTGTTAGACTAAATATAGACGATAGTAGCCTCCTCCTTCACAGCACTCCTGTAGATCTTTGTATCAGAATAATTTAACAAGCAAATTAAATAGTTATATTTCTCCTGAGGCCACCAGTTATGCCATATATTATAATGGGGTGATTATGTCACAGATTCATACAATATCCTGAGTTGGAATGGACCCACAAGGATCACCGAATCCAACTTCAGGCTCCACATCATGTCATAACTTCGCTAGTGCCAGAGTTCATATTAAAATTAAAACCTAAAAATTAATTATTAATTAATTAATTAAAATTATTATTATTAATTAATTATTTTTAAAAATAAAATTAAATATTATTTGACAGATGCCAAAGATGCCTATAGAGGTCTAAGGTTACCTGAAGAGAATGTCTGTTACGTGTTTGATAAGTTCAGGGGTATGTAGTCTAGAGATAGCAGCACTCCGCCTACACAATGCTGAGAACCATAGTGGGCTATGTCATAAATCATCTCAAACATAGATACAGATTTGTTTTTCTCTTTCTTCTTGAAAAGACACTAAAAAGTTATGAAGGTCTTGGCAGTGAATCTTCTCCAGCCTCAAATTGACACTGCTGCAAAAAGAATGACACTTATAAAAGCCATTAAAATCAGAAGCATGGATACCACTGGCACAATTATGGCAAAGCTGGTTTTGGACCCTACAAAGTTTGCAGCAGATATGTGCAGTACATGGCCGGCATGGTCATAATGGTGTTAACAACCAAATTCATAAGATTAAAGCTTCCTGTAGTATGTCTGAACTGCTACGAAGTGCTTGCAGACAAACCTCACACCCTTACCTCATGTAAGCCCCTAACTTTGCCATAGTTCACACACATACAAAACATCTGTGGCTTCATCAAGCTGGAGCTCAGTTCCACATGCACTTTTGTCAGTCCTTCAGGATGATAAGAAAAGTACATCACAAGTTTTGGATACAGAAGCCGTTATCTGACAGATTTTCTGCAAAATCTGCCAAAGTCAATAAAGATAAATTGGAATCTGACATTTGTAGTACAGAATACTGTGTGAAAAAATGCCCAGCTGCAGTATACAGAAACACAACTAACAAGATATAACAAATATGTGTACAGACATTTATTTTATTGTATTGACTTTTATCTTCAAAAAAGCTTCTTACAATTTCCACTGTGCTAGCACACAAGTAACTCAGAAATCATTTGTCTTTGCCTAGGTATGCAATTGCATGATGGGGGTGCTTGTTTGCTTGCATTTCTTTGAATTGGGAGCATGGAATGTACCAGAACAGTAGACCAAGAAACATACCTAACATTTTTGAAAAACATGTTTTCATGCAGCTACTGTCAAACTTCCGGATTACCATTTCATATCAGTCCGAACAAACACTCCCCCAAACAATGCAGGGAAACCACACCTTGCTGCCTACAGGTCTTAGGTACACCCACAACAACACTGCAGGTAAATTCCACATACAAGAAATGACCTACATAAACCCAATGCCATACTGAAAATGAATTTTATTTTATGCAATTTGACAGGTAATTTATTTTTAATAGATTTTCCTCTTTGGCTGGAATAATCCTCTTTTTTTCTCATGGATAATTATGTTTGCAGGTAATTATTTGTTTGCATGTAATTATATGTGCTGTGTATATACAGCAATGTATACAAATAACTCAGGCAAGACTTGCACAGGATCCATTTTATGCTTGTGGGAGTCCCTCTCAAATCCTCTATACAAGATAAGACACTTAAATTGAAGGAGATAAGGATATTTTCAGGATTAGGATCCTGTTTAAGATCATTCATCTGTTTCTTCAGTTATCCTTATAAGCATATGCACCAAGAAACAGTCCTAAAGCATGCAACATTTGTTGAATTTTCCCAAAAAATCATGATGCGGCAGGATACATTCACTGTATAACAGCCAGAGTCCAGTCCCAGAGCTGCAGTTTTCCAGAAGATGGACCTTAGCCTTCAATTGCTGTGGCTTTCTGAAGCATACATATATATATATATATATATATCAGTTTCTCTCTTACAAGTCTTCTTACATTGTCACTAAGATTATTAATTATCACTAATTATTGCAGTGCTCGTTGTAGTTCTAACTATATTCATATCAAGTAACTTGCCAAATAGCAATCTCTAATAATTTTTTTCTGTCAGAGTTGATCTAATCTGTGTTAAAATTTTCCTACTAATTGCTTTCCTACATAAGGCCCCAAATTATGAGATACAGTGTTAATCAGTTGCTTATTTGCAAAGTATTTTATGATCTAATGAATACAAACAAACAATAAATGAAGAACTCTCTAAAAATTCAGAAGTTCTCATAAACTGAACTCCTTTCAAAACCATGTGGCAAGGGTGGAAGGCTTGGCTGTACCTGACCATTAGTATAACCAGGGTAAAATAAGATATTGGTGCAGAATCACACTCTTACCCAGAAACACCCCAGGTTCCCAAAATCCCACTTTCTGTTACTGTCCAGATTAGGATCTCAGATGATATGAAATAATAAGTTAGGATTTTCATATAGGTGATCGTTTTTGATCTTATGTCTTCCACTGGTGCCAGCTAGAGAGAACCATCCACAATTTCTTTTCATAATGTCTAAGGCCAATACATTTTTTGATGTTCCTCCTAGCACATCACATGCAGTTATATTTTATCCAATTATTCCTCTTCTAAAATCATGAACCTGCCAAAAGAAAGGCATTGGATTTTGATCTGAAGACTTTAAAGAGTAGCTAAATCACTTCCTAGCTTGTTGTGAAGGTTTATCTGCTTCATTAAAGGGTTGCTCATTCTTCAGATTTGTCCAGGATCAGCTGCTAAGCCTTCACCACACTGCCTTCTTTTCCTGTGCCTTTTTGATAGTTAGTATGTGCTTCCTGTGAAGGTGCACTGTAATCAAATCATCTGCCAGAACTTCTTTTAACACTCTTCTATTTTCACCTGCAGGGAATATTCTTCAGCCTTCGAATCTTATTTCTGCTTCTCTTCTGTTGTGTGTCCAATTTCTCATTATTTGAAAAGCAGTTTCTACAGTTGAATACCATAGCCCAGCAATGTCGTCACAAAGGGAGAAAAGGTCTTCCTGGCCCTGCTCTTTTATATAACCCAGAACTACCTTAGCTGCTGCTTTTTGCAGAGGGTTGCTGCTGAAATGTCTATTCAGGCACCTCTCCAGAGCCAAAACTCATGTTCTGCAGCTGTACCCAGCTTTCTTTGTTCCCAGATTATAGGCTTTCACTTGAAAACATATTTGAATGGCCTTGCTTATCACATGGTCGTGATCATCAGTTGCCTCATCCTCTCAATTTACCAGTCTGCTGATCACTGTATTATCTCCACATTTTCTCAGTAATAAACTTGGACCGTTGCTAAATATGAGCACTAGTTTCAGTCTAGTGACTGGCCTGACACTTTTTCACTTAGAAATAAAAAATGTAAAAATATATAAAAATCTGAAGGGGTTCCTCTATTGCAAATCTTTTTAGGGTTTCCTGTTTAGCTTGGTTTTAACCCACAGCTTTACTTGAAACAATATAGTACTAGCTTGTAAATTGGGCCGTGCAGTACTGAAAAAAACACCTCTACAGTCATCCATCAGGTATAGTTGGCATAAGTTGTATTTCTGTCTCTTCATTCTGCCAAGTCCTATTTCACATTTCCTTACCATCAACTAGGATAGATCAGAGGCTGACCACCAGCCTGCAAGTACCTGGGTGATCCTGTTCTCCCTGTTTGAATCCTGTCACAGCATCAACAACGTTCCATTCCTCCTCCATATTCCAGCACACAATGAAACTCACTTTAAACCAGTCTACTGGTTTTGAAAGATTTGCCCTAGACTTTTGTCATTATCCTTCTCAGCTAGTAAAGAACTGTAATATTCTCCATAGGGTGCACATGAATTCTCCTACTTCTTTATAGACATGGAAAGTTACATTTTATGACTTTTTCTCTTCAAAATCTCCATCTAGTTATAAACTTCCTAATTTTCAAAATTTTCTTTATTGCTTACATGTTTGTACCTTTCACCCTTCTTTTTCCTGGATCTAGGTATTTGTTCTGTGTTTCCCTGATATTTTTTTTTCTGTTTTATAACCTGCCATTTATTTTTGTTACTGCATATTTTGCTATTTTAGTCTATATACATATATGCAGATATAAAACATTCTTTATATCACTTCCTCTTTGAAACAAGAAGTCTCCTCTTTCCATTTGTCTGGTATAATACTGCCTCACTGCTTTAGCAGACTATATAGTTCTGCCGAGAACATGGGAAGTAGTATTGTCTTAAACAAGAGAACTGCTGTCACTCCGACATAATCTTTCCAGTTTCCTACCACTGTTACCAAAGCAAGAACATCACTAACAGCCTGAGTTTCTAACTTACTGGTTCAGATTACAACATACACTGTTCCTTAGGTTTACAATATGCTGATCCAACCGTGATTACAAAAGAAAATATGAGAGGATGGTAAAAGACTTCCTTTCTCTTCTTGGCCATCTAAAGGGCAAGATGCCCTCTCCCTGCATCTTAGCATCTCCAAACACCTGCTTGCAAAGTCACTCACCACCCCAAAGAGGTCATTTGCACTCATAATACTCAAGTCTTTTGACTGTCTTGAAACCACAAGAAATTTTTAAAAGTACACTTTCAGAGTTTGATTTAAATTAGCATAAACAGTGGTAGCAAAAAGAACTCAGCTCCACTAGGTCCCACCTATGGTCATTTGGAATTGGTGTCAACAAGTCTAGCAAGGTTTGCAGTGCAGAGGCTGAGAGAGTATTAAGAGGGACAGCCACACTAGTCAAGGCTGTCCAAAGTGTTTTAATGTAGGCAGAGAACTTAAAAAATCCCTTTAAAGTTCATACACTGTGAAACTGAGGTGGAAAATAGCATTTATAGCCCCAAAGTCATTTCACAGGCAGCAGAACAAAACCTTTGCTTATGCACTGAAAGTTCTGAAGTTGGACAATTTCTAACAGAAGTTCATAGAAAACAATGAAGAGGAAAAGAAACAAGTAGCACTTCAGGTTCAGCAAGGCTCAGAAGTTAATCCATTTCTTGTCCAGTATTAAGCTTATAGATGTTTTTGACCAAGTTTTCTCCTTGCTTGTGCAGATAATGTGACCAACAAAGCAGGTATTTCAGCACTGAAGTCTGTCCAGGGTTTGTAAATCCACCCAGAGAAGAAGTGAGTATTTGTCAAGGTCCAACTTCAAAAAGAAAGGAAGGAAGGAAGGAAGGAAGGAAGGAAGGAAGGAAGGAAGGAAGGAAGGAAGGAAGGAAGGAAGGAAGGAAGGAAGGAAGGAAGGAAGGAAGGAAGGAAGGAAGGAAGGAAGGAAGGAAGGAAGGAAGGAAGGAAGGAAGGAAGGAAGGAAGGAAGGAAGGAAGGAAGGAAGGAAGGAAGGAAGGAAGGAAGGAAGGAAGGAAGGAAGGAAGGAAGGAAGGAAGGAAGGAAGGAAGGAAGGAAGGAAGGAAGGAAGGAAGGAAGGAAGGAAGGAAGGAAGGAAGGAAGGAAGGAAGGAAGATGGATGAAGTAGAACTGAAAAAAAAAAAAATAATAATTACAAAAGATACATTGTATGTCTTGTAAAATTATCATTAAGTCAGTTACCAGCTTATCAGTGTTTGTTACTGATTTATTTGAACAAAACAGAAGTTACTCATATGAGTCATGAATACCTGACCAACTCTTCAATTTCCTTTGCCAAAGCTCTACCTCAAATTTAATGAATTTTTGACTTACAACTAAATCTAGTTTTAACATTCATATTTCAGGCTTGTATAAGAAATATGTCACAACTGGTTAATCCTGTGGGAAAATGCATTTGTTGTATTTGGTGTTTGCCTCTGCTTTCATTGTCAGGAAATGGAGTATTAAAAAAGGATGATAAATTCCTCTTCAGCCCTGTCTCTTACTTTTCCACAAGGATGGATGAACACCACATCCTAAACAGACAGATATGACACATGGAAGTGCAAGAGATAAGCTAAAGAATGGCCAGGTGCAACAGTGACTCCTGTCTACTTTAGTTGTTCTTCACAAATAGCCAGTCCAAAGAGGAGCCTTTTCAGAACCATTATCACAAGATCCTTCTGAGAACAAACTTTGTTGTTTGTTTTTTTGTTTGATTGTTTTCTTCTCTCCTCTCCTTAAGATCTGTTCAGAGTATTGTTAAGCTTTTGTTTTTACAGGTTTTGAGCAAAGATGGATAGTTCAGGAGAAGTCAGAAAACAAGATGTCTTCATTTTAAAAGGGTTAAAGCAATTGCATTTCGCACTCCAAAGTGCCTGCACAGACATCACTTTGCTGCTTGTGTCTCTATTCTGGCAAGAATTATGGTGTTACAGCTCTTCCTCAAAACAGGTGCTTTGCAGAACCAGAAGACAGATCACTGATCTGTCTCAATGCCTGAAACATAGTCAAGCATAGCAAATGAAGTTGTATTAAGAGTACCAGTAGACATACTTCTGCAGCTTTAATATCTCATTGACAGGGAACGGTAGCTGTTAAAATACAGTCAGTTGCACAAAGCACCAGGGATCCAAGAGATCAAGTCACTCTTTATCCATCCAGGAATTTTTAATATTACCCACATCTGCTAAATTGATGATAACAGGGGGTTGACCTAGCCTTGTTAAAACTGGACTGTTACTTGGCTTTGTAAAAATGCCTAGTGTAACCGTGGCCTTGTACAAACTCAAGATCTAAGAACTAGCAGTTTTTTAAAGAGAAGGGTAGCCTGCTCTTCACACTTAGTTTTATTTGACGTACCTTATGAAGAATGCAGTGCTCCTGTTTCATTGTTTTGCATCAATCCGTCTCAAGGAATTACAGGATGATGTGACTAAACAAAGTAACATGGCTTTACAGTGATCCCCTGGCATACGCTTTCAGTGAATGGCATTAGGAAATGAGAGTTAATTGCACACAACTAAGCTGCTTTGGAAAAATACTCAGGAAACACGTGGAAGAGATATTAAAAAAGCTTTCCAGCTACCCATCACAGTTGCCAGATATTGAATATCCAGCAGAAGCAAATGATTTTAGGTGGCTGCTCAGCATCTCTCCTCAAGTTAAAAGTCGCTTCAGAGACAGAGGAGATACAGCACACCAGGAGAGAGAACAATCATGTTTCTCCCATAGATTGAGCTTCCTTTGCTTTCCTTTCAAGTGCATGGTACTCTAGACAAGAGATGGGTTAGCGGATAGAAGCAAAGAAGAAGAGATCAAAGACCTGTGAATGCCCAGTTCTGCCATTCATCATGCTGATTTAAATTCCGAGTACCCAGGATTATATGCAATTACTCACATGCCTGTTACATGCTCCAGTTCTTCCAGCTGTAAAATTGCAATAGCTGTAGTCACTTCACTTTTAAACTCCCTGAGACACAGTGATAAAGGCACTATATAAGCTCTGGGTATTACTACTACTACTACTACTACTGTATGAAATTGATGGTGTCTGTAGACAAAGTAGCAGAAAATGTGACTACATTTTTTTCATCAGCAGCTCTGCTGAACACGAGCTCCAGTCTACTCTCATTTTCAAAAAAATAACAAAAAGCAGTTTTGATAGGAAGAGCTTTTAGTATGTTCCACATATTTTTTCCTTAAAATAATAATCATCCTCAGCTGGAGATATATAACATAATTTTTGTGATAGAGTTGACTTACAAGGCAGAGCAGCACCAAAGGCTTCTGCCATCCACCACACAACACGCTTTTGTTTCATAAAACAAGTTTTAATTTTAGGGAAAGTCTTATTTTATCGCCAGTGGGGGATGACGAGTAGGGGGTAAGGGAGTAATACTAATACTCTGACACTTCATGGCTTGGTTACATAAGGAACTGTTTTACTGCTGTGCTACAAAAGCCTCAGCTGCTCTTGATAAGAAGTGATGGACTGAAACACTGAAGAACTAGAGATGGAGACCTATGTCACTCTGAAGAGTCCTGTTAAGAATTAATGACACACAAATTAATCCTCATGTGGTATTTGGCTGAAGGAGCTGGGCTTGTTCAGCCTGGAGAAGAGGAGGCTCAGGGGCGACCTTATTGCTCTCTACAGATACCTTAAAGGAGGCTGTAGTGAGGTTGGGGTTGGCCTGTTCTCCCACGTCCCTGGTGACAGGACAAGGGGGAATGGGCTTAAGTTGCACCAGGGGAGTTTTAGGTTAGATGTTAGGAAGAACTTCTTTACCGAAAGGGTTGTTAGGCATTGGAACAGGCTGCCCAGGGAAGTGGTGGAGTCACCATCCCTGGAAGTCTTTAAAAGACGTTTAGATGTAGAGCTTAGGGATATGGTTTAGTGGGGACTGTTAGCGTTAGGTCAGAGGTTGGACTTGATGATCTTGAGGTCTCTTACAACCTAGAAATTCTGTGATTCTGTGATTCTGTGATTTAGCACTTAGTTCCATTTCCTGTTAATTTGTCAGTGTGCTTCTGTGTGATTTATGGTCCTCAGGTTCTTGGGCAAACGGCTTCTGGTAAATGATACTGAAGTAACAGCATATCAATACTCCAAGCTTACTCTTAGCTAACCGAGTAATGAGAACTTCAGTCTAGCTCAAAAACAAACGAACAAATATATCTTTTCCTGTAGGCATATCATAGAATCATATAATGGCCGAGGTAGGAAGGTATCTCTGAAGATCATCTAATCCAACCCCCTTTCCATGCAGGATCACCTAGAGTACATTGCACAGGATGGCATCCAGGCAGGTTTTGAATATCTCCAGAGAAGGAGACTCCGCAGCCTCCCTGGGCTACCTGTTCCAGTGCTCTGTCACCCTCACAGTAAAGAAGTGCCCTCTCGTATTCAGCTGGAACTTCCTGTGCTTCAATCTGTGCCCGTTGCCTCTTGTCCTCTTATTGGGCACAACTGAAAAGAGACTGGCTCCATCCTCTTGACACCCTCCCCTCAGATATTTATATACCTTAATGAGGTCTCCCTTCAGTCTTCTCTTTTCCAGGCTAAACAGGCCCATCTCTCTCAGCCTGTCCTCATACAACAGGTGCTCCAGTCCTCTAATCATCTTAGTAGCCCTCCTCTGTACTTGCTCCAGTAGTTCCATGTCCGTCCCTCTTGTACTGGGGAGCCCAGAACTGGACACAATACTCCAGGTGTGGCCTCATCAGGGCTGAGTAGAGGAGGAGGATCACCTCCCTGGACCTGCTGGCAACACTCTTCCAACTGCACCCCAGGATACTGTTGGCCTTCTTGGCCAGAAAGTCACATTGCTATTCTAAAGGTCTTATTCTACACTTCAGATTAGTAGCAGATTTCCATTTTCAGCTGGCCAAAACACATTCCTCTATATGTACAGAGTAGTAGACTCAAAAACTCTGGTTAATTTTCCACTGGATCCTGTCCTGATGCTAACATAAAAAGGAAGGTATATTTTTAATATCAAATGAGGCCACTGTATTTTTTTTCTTCACAAATCTCTCTAATAGTCACTTGTACTGTAAATCCCTGAAGATAAGCTTTTCTGGATAGACAAAGCCCTGTATGAGAAGCTCCTGTGAAAGGAGCCATTTATTTTTTTCCTTTAGCTCTCGTATTAAAACAATATTCATACACATTTTAAACTGTATATTCCCAAACTTGCTTCATATGTTAAGCACATGCATCTGTATTCTTAACATGCAGTGGCCTTGAGGTTACTGTGAAATACATAGATGTCATTTGCCCTTTAAACCCAACTATATGCAGGAATATATATGTCTGTTCTCAATGGCATTTGGTGTGCAATTATTATTATTTGTAAAACTATTTACTCCTATGCTTAGCTTCACATTACCCAAAGGAGAGAGGAATGCAAGAGTCCTAGGGTGAAAAGGGGAAGCAGAACATTTTGTTCTCAGCTACTGACTCAGCTTGAAATCAGATGCCATCTGAAGTTATTAGCAGATAAAGAGTTCAATAGTTCACACGAAAGAAATCATCACTCTCTGCAGCCAGGTTCAAAAAGTTATTAATACAATTGCTAAAAGGTAATTTTAAGAAAAGAGAATTCAGAACCCTGTTCTTGAGAAAACAACTGAGCACCTTTGCAGGTAGCCCTGAGCAGTGTTGACAGGATAGGGAGGAGGAGCCCCAAATCTGTTGCTTTTCTTGAGTCTATTCTGTAAATAAGGAGATTTCCATTGCTCAGACCATCAGTACGCCTTTCTTCAGGAGCATAAGAGCATCAAAAAGTGAAAGCCTTGTTTTGGAGGAATGGGAACTCATCTCCGTACACCTCAAGAAGTCATCTGCATGAGCAAAAAATGAGTGAAATACACCATCTTCTTTAGTAGCATTTCACACTTGCTTGTCACAGTTTTGAAAGAATGCAGGAAGTGAAAAATATAGAGCTACATTCAGCCACAGTATGCTGGTCAGTATCTGTCTTGACTGACTTTTTGGGAAGCTCTTCAAAACAGATTAAGCTGTACCTCGGTCAGATGGTAGTTTCCAAATCTGTAACCTTTTTTCTGACATTGAACCACTGTCCGGATTTACTAATGACAACAATCTATTTTGGTAGGCTATCATTCAGTCACTGTGAAGGTCACTCATAAACCAGTAAACATTTTTCTCTAAGGGAGCAGATTACAGTGAGCCAAAAACAAACAAACAAACAAACAAACAAACAAAAAAAAAGAGTGGAAAATTACCAAAGAACATGGGAAGTGGAGAATGAGGAAAGGTAAAACTTTAATTCTGGCCTACCATGAAAGATGAAATATCATCACCATGCAATGCAGGGGAGCTACTGATGTGGACAGATTTTCAAAAAAAAAGTCATTTATCAAGAAGCTAAGAAGGTCTGATCTGGGACTCCACTATCACCCATTCAGTCCAGGTGACTTAAAAGTGTTGTTAAAAGTGGCAGCATTTCAGGAAAATTTGTACTTTAGGGAGATATGACTGGGGTAAGCCTTAAAATACCAAAAGAAACTGAAGCCAGTTATTAAGGCTCTGTACACAAATTCTGTGGTTTCCAATTTGAATTAGAAGTAGGAGGTAGCTCAGTATCCCATCAGTAGTGGTATGCTCCAAAAGAGAAAAATTGACTCACACTCCATGAGAAGCTGGGAGAATTATATCAACAAGGAGAAAATTATGAGCATCTTTCAAAAGTCTTTTATACGTATTTTCATGTAGCTTTGTACATGCAGCTGGAAAAGCTATAGATAATAAAGTTGATAATCACCTTTCTGCTATAAAACTTATCTAGGTTAGATCATAATTCATCTAGATGAGCTTCAAAGCAGTAACACTGTATCTGATATTACTGTCCCAAGCCTCTCCAAATTATCATTTTTATTGTTTTGTTCTGACAGTATTATTTATAGAGGACGGAAAAAATTATTGACAAACTGTTCAGGGTGTTACACAGACAGTGTAATGTGATCCTCATTATGTTGCATCTCTCCTTTGAGAACAAATCAGTTCAAGGTATCTTCCTGTGGCAGAAAGCTGCAGGGAAGTCTGTGTCATGGGTTATCAAAAAGCACTAGGGTTGATTTCTTCAGGTTTGTGCACGTAGGTTGTGATATAACGTGACAGTGAACAGAACTGCAGGAGGAATGTACAAATTATTAGGTGCTCTTAGTTTACACTAAGTTTAATTGATGTAAGCACTGCTAAATGAAGAGAGAGAACACCTGAGAACCTCAGATACTTCACTTGATACTACCAAGTGTGATAAGCCTATATATTTGATTATTAATTCACATATATAGGTCAGAGTTAGTGCTGGACAGTCAAACAGGGCCTCAACAAGAGTTACGTGGCTTTACTTGTGCTGTGGTAGTAAGTTGACAGATTTATGCAATCATGTATGAATTACTCAACACGAAACTTGTAACTTGAAATATGTAGTTTCTTTGGAAATTGATTTCTATGGTAACAGTGTAGTTCCTGCAGCTACTTTTGATGATCAGTAATATCACTGATTATTAACAAGAAGTGCCTCTCTTACATCCTCTGTTGATTTAAGGACAGTTTTAAATACTTTATGAAAATTTTGTACTCGTGACTCAACTATGAGAAATGCTGTATGTGACAAGTAATAAAAAATGTTAACCCTGAAAACAGCTGACCCCTATTGACACATGACACGATTCAACATTTTTGCACTTTCCAACATTTGTAATGGGTATTTCTAGAAGGAGGAGGAGAATTAGTAGAAGAATTAGAATTAGAATTAGAATTAGAATTAATTAGAATTAGAATTAGAATTAGAATTAGAATTAGAATTAGAATTAGAATTAGAATTAGAATTAGAAGAAGAGGAAGAGGAAGAGGAAGAGGAAGAGGAAGAGGAAGAGGAAGAGGAAGAAGAAGAAGAAGAAGAAGAAGAAGAAGAAGAAGAAGAAGAAGAAGAAGAAGAAGAAGAAGAAGAAGAAGAAGAAGAGGAAGAAGAATCTAATGTTTCCACATATAAAACTAACTCATCAGTCTCTGTTTCATGGTATGGAAGGAAAAATAATCCTAGAAATGTAAAGAGAGATGCCAACTCATGGAAAATCATTTCATTGCATGCTCTGAACTTGTTATCTTCTCCGTGATTTTCCATTTGCTAGGCAAGAGTATATTAAGTTGTGATTGACAGGCCCTTAAGATCCTGAGAACATGGAGAAAATTCTGGGCAAAGACCTCGTGGAGGATTCTGTCATAGTAACTGGAAACCAGCACAGCCCTCAAAAACTTTCAGCACTGAATGAAATACAGCAACAAAAAAATAAACCGTTTCCATTCCTCTCTTTCAGTAATATTCAGACATGTTTTGTAACCTGGCTCATACTCAAACTTCAGAGCAAACCTGATCTACAAAGATGCCAGGACTTCTTCCAGTGCAGTGGGGAAAAAATGGTCAGAAAGTTTGATCCAGTACAGGTCGTTGTTTCTGGAACTGACAATGTCACAGGGCCTTCCAATCTGGTATCTGGGAGACATCAGGACTCGAAGAAAGACTCAAAACTGCTTCAACATCATGGGTGGGACAACTAATATGGACATTGCTTTCACACAAGGACTGCATTGAGAAGCAGTACTGCCACTGGCCATAATACTAGACATTGCTGACTCTAGGCTTTTCCTAGCTGCTTGAACAAGAACATGTAAGAGTTTTATGGGTGCAATTTTCCTGATGACATTAAGAGAGTATGGGTTTTACACACAGGAAAAAAAAAAAAAAAGATCTCTAATGACTGCTAGCTACAATGTGGGTGGGAAGCATGTAACAAAGACAGTATCAAAAGAATCATTCTTCAGGTCTGACTTTTCAAAAAGGATGTACTGTAACAGCAAATGGAACTGCAGGAGGAATGTACCGGTTATTGGATGCTCTTAGTTCAAACTAAGTTAAATAGATGTAAGCATCTCCAAATCAGTAGAGAAGACATGCCAGAAGATAGTGAACCTTACTTGGTACCAGCCAGGTCGTGTGATAAACCTCTCTTATCAGGTTGTCCAGAGAAGTTATGGATGTCCCACCCCTGGAGGTGTTCAAAGCCAGACTGAATGGGGATTTGAACAACCTGGTCTGGTGGGAGGTGTTTCTGCCCATGGCAGGGGGGTTGGAAATAGATTCTCTATAAGGTTTCTTCAAACCCAAACCAAGCTATGATTCTGTGATTCTATGATTCTACAATTCTATGATTCTCAAACACTGAGAGTTCCCACCTGAATGAAGTTTTGAGGCCATGATGACAGCAGACAGAACCTCACTAGTGTCCAGCTCCTTGGGACAGGTCCATATAAAATCTACCAAATTGCCCTGTGTCACTGTAGGTATAGTGCAATAAGGAGGCTTTGATGGCTGCTGTGAAAATACACTGCATTAGGATTGTGCCTACAGTAAACAGGGGAAAGATCTTGAGAGTCCTTGCTATTTTTAGGGAAATGATGCAACCAATAAAGAATTTACCACACAACTAATTACTACATATAGAACTCCCCTGATTTTTTTCCCATGAAAAGACACTGGTTTGTTTTTTCTGTCAGAGAGGTTCAGAATGTTGTTGGGATGAGTCACACCCATTAAGAGAAATCAATCAGTTGCCTTATTCAGAGACCACATCAAGTTTCTGATTTTTATGAAATCTTACCACTAGGGAGGCTTTTACAGGCAATGTTTTCCAAGACTGATGCTCAAAAACAAAAACAAACAAACAACAAAACAAATAATATTTTTAATTGAGAATAAATTTTAAAAAGAAATGAAAATTTTGCAATATTTAATCTTACTTCAAATGTAAATATGAAAATATGCATTTAGTTTTAAATCAACCTACCAAAAGTTTTTTTCTTTTTTCCATTTTTTTTATAACAGATGCTTCTTTTCTTTAAAAACAAAAAATCAAACAAAACAACACCAACAAAAATGGCCCACATATTTTTTAACTCATGGAATTTGTACTAAATTGCATTAAATACAGTTTATTTAACAGCTTTAATTATTTCCATAAAAGTTTATTCCAAAATCAGAAATAGATGTGAAAGTTACTGACACAATTCAGCAAATACACATATACAAAATCATAGAATCATTGAAAAATTTGGGTTGGAGAGAACCTCTGGATGTCATATGGTCCAAATTCTTACTCAAAGTATGGATCAGGTCTTGTCAAGTCACACTTTCAAACTCTTCAGAGATGAAGAGTACCCAGCCTTTCCATCTTGAAGTTGCATCCATCAGATGTGTTTGTTCCATGAAGTAACTTGAGTCTGGCTCTTCCACCGCATGATTTGACCTGCACAGTTATTGTAGGTCAAAGCATAATGGCCGCAAATAGAATAAAATTCAATGCATCATCAGCTACTCTGTTCAACTGTTGCATGGAGATGTTGCTGGAGACAGGACTGAATATGCAGTGAGGTCTATCTTCTATGGCAATAATGCTCAGGAGTTGCAGGGTAGTTATTCTGATGTGGAGTCTCATATGTTTTCCAAGCCTGAAATTATACAGGTACTGCCAATCCATCACTTGTCACATTTTTATTTCTGTGGATGAGGAGTAAATAAGAACTTTTAAGAAAGCTCTAACCTTCAGTGATTCATGCACTTCAAACTTTCATAAACTCTTTCTTAGTTGGTAATAAAACTTTTATGGTAATAAAAAATAGAAATTAACGTCCTCATAGAAAGCAATGGTTCATTAGTTTACCAAGTCACTATTCGACTTACTCTTAGAAATATAACTAAGGGATCCTTACAGCTCATCACTGAAGTAAGATCTGTATCAGACTCTGAAGGTATCTGTCAATGTTCCATTGCTGTTGATGGAGCTTCCTGTGAGTGAGCAGCCTTGATTTTTTGCCCATTGCTAGGATGAATCAAGGCTAATGTGTATATCTTTTAGGAAATAAATTTGCATCCAGCTGTTAAACAGAAACTGACAGTTCGCCATTGTTTTTCTTCTTTTCAACCAAAGGAGCCAAGCAGCCGTAACTACAAAAGCTTAACAGGAAAAAACAAGAACATTTAAATCTTTGCTCTTGTTGCGCATTTCCTGTTCATTTTTGGTTTTCTTGTTTCCACACTATTACCAAAAAGTTTTTAAAGCATCAAAAAACCTGTTATAACAGTACAAAAAGCAAGGTATGTGCAGGGTTGGCAGATACCAGGACAATCTTGACTGTTTGTTTCATAACTCTCTAAATAAAGCCTTTAACTCCCCACATACTGGCACTGGACAGTGTTCCCATGATAAACAGCAGTATATTCAAATTCTGAATATTTCTCCTGTAAACTACTGCCAATTTGTCTTCATTTGGCATCTCCACATTCAAATCTTTAATGTTTGACATGTCTATACTAAAATCTTCTGGATATGGAAGTCCTTGAAAGTCTTTTTCTCATATCTCTTGATCCTTCATCTGACTTCACTACATATTTCCTTCTGCTTATCTTCATGGTCCTCCTCTTGTCCTTTGCTTTTCATCTTCTTTGTTATACCTCCTTCTTCCCAGTCATGTACCCCAATAAACTACTTTGCTGAACTTTTTCCAATGCTTTTGTTCTGTGTTTTCCTTCTCTGCCTGTAATTTCCTCTAACATCCCTTCCTGAGTGTCATACTGCCATTCTCTCTCAAACTTCTCCTTAAAAGTGTATGAACCATAGCTCTTCCACTATAAAACTGCTGACTGATCAAACAAGTTAAAGTTGGAGAGAATAGATTTTCTATCAGGGAAGGCAGGTGCCAACAGAAACATCAGACAAGTGGAAGAAACCATTGTTCAGTTCTCTCCTTTCTTTGAATACTGTGTGTGCACTGTCAGGTTTCTGAGGTAATCATTTTGTTAGTGTCTGTAAAATGTCTTACGAACAATAGCAATAATAATCCTACTCATCAACCCTATCCAGTTAATCACAAATTTCAGTCTTCCAGTTTCCTCTTGAAGAAAGTTTCAGGGAGGATTTACCAGACTGAAAACTGGTGATAATGTGCAGTGCAGCAAAAATCCAATGCTTTGCCACTCCTTCACTGCTGCTTCTGGAACAGTCATCCTAACCATCTTATCCTAACAACCTGATGAGAGTCAGTATTTCATGTACCATTTCAACTGCCAGAAAAGTACATCCCCTTTCCCAAGTCTTTGAATTTCAGCTTCTTCAAACAAAGTAGGCTCAGCAGGGTCCTATTGGTTGTTTCTGCATTGTTTCATTTGAAAGGCTCGTTCACTTGACAATTAATTATAACATGTGTTAGCAATTAAATATGAAACTCCCATCAAATGCTAAATAAATTCCGTGTGATCAAAACCATATTAGGTAAATACATAACAAATAATTTATAAACAAAGGCCACTGGGGGAGTTTGTTGTATGAGTACATTTAGCAAAAGTACAGTGTTCTCAAGGGTTCATCCAAAGAATGCAAAAGCAGCAGAGGCAGAAAGGCATCAACAGCAGTATGGTTAACATGCTTTTCAAAGGAAAGCTGAGGAGCTAACCAGAGGATGGGACTGGAGAAAGAGCTAGAGTCTTTCAAAGACTTCCAGGCCTAGAGACATCTGACCATTTCTCAGCCCTCGAAAGGCAGTGAGAAATAATAGTCTAGGTTTTCATTTACTGTAAACAATACAGCTCCACTGAGCTTGTCTCCTTCAACAGGGTAATGTTGGTTTACACCAGATGACAACTTGATCTACTCATTAAAACCTCATGCTTGGTAATAGCAGGTTGTTTTGTTGTCTTTACGACTTGACATTAAAGAATCTCTTTTGTTGTTTTAATACAGATTTTGAAATAAAATCATCAGAATCCATTTTTTTGTTTAATTTTCTTTATAATCCCTACAGGAAGTTTTTAGGGAAGCTTTTATCTTTTACAGATGGATGACAGATCATCTAATTCTTATATATTCTAATGAGAAGTAAATCAAGTATGAAAATTAGAAGAGCAAACTTTCTCAGCTAGAATCAAAATCCACTGGACCATGATACAGCCTGAAATTTTATCCCTTTGGGGATTCATAAATCTTTGGTTAATTTGAGCACGTATTCCCTCTAGGGGGATAAAGCTCCTTATGGAATTGGGGAAAAAAAAAAAAAAAGAAAAAAGTGGAAAATGTCTGTTTCAGTCAGCCTCACACAACTCCTGACTCAGGAGGGATGAAGACAAAACTGAGACCTTAAGGAAAATAGTTATCTCAAGTTTTCTTTAGAAGTGGAAGATGGAATAATCACCTTAGCTTTCAAAGGTGAGAACTTAATTGGATAGTCCATGATCTGGTTTTCAGAAACAGGGCATGTAATGTTAACTGAGACGCATTTATTCAATAAAGCTCAGGATGGCACCCAAATGTCTCCTGTTTTGTTCTGTTACTATTCAGAAGAGTGCAAGTAGAGCCCTCCTGAAGCAGAACTCATGGCCCAAAAGCTCTTTTGTAATTCAAATGTGTTAAAAATAAATGTGCACAAATGCAAACTGCTGAACAGCAGATAAAGGATAGACCTTTCAGTGAAATATTTTTCCTCTTGGAAGGAAGGAAGGAAGGAAGGAAGGAAGGAAGGAAGGAAGGAAGGAAGGAAGGAAGGAAGGAAGGAAGGAAGGAAGGAAGGAAGGAAGGAAGGAAGGAAGGAAAAGAAAGAAAGAGAAAGAAAGAAAGAGAAAGAAAGAGAAAGAAAGAAAGAAAGAAAGAAAGAAAGAAAGAAAGAAAGAAAGAAAGAAAGAAAGAAAGAAAGAAAGAAAGAAAGAAAGAAAGAAAGAAAGAAAGAAAGAAAGAAAGAAAGAAAGAAAGAAAGAAAGAAAGAAAGAAAGAAAGAAAGAAAGAAAGAAAGAAAGAAAGAAAGAAAGAAAGAAAGAAAGAAAGAAAGAAAGAAAGAAAGAAAAGTCATACTTATACTTTCAGTGTAAGGTTGGCTTCTCTTTGGAGAGTGCTATGAAGAAGACTTCAGATCCATCTTTGAAGCAAGAGCTCTAGCTTTCAATCAGATAAAATAGTGTCCATTTATTGCTGTGATTATGAGTCAATCCTCCAACAAAGACCACAAGACAAAGTTGCTCAGGACCCTGAATGGTAGCCTCCCAAATCCTCTGCTTCTAGGCATTAAGGAAGAGGAGCTTTTTAATTCTCACCAGAGAAAAATATTCCTTTCAGAAGCAGAGGTGAAGAACTTGCTCCATATCAGGTCCTGATAAGCACCGCAGCTTGAACGGGCTTTTGCCCTTGGTACATTTTTGACCTTCACTGGAAGAATCAATAGGAAAATATGACTGCAATCTTGATATTTGGCTGCATGCTGATTTAATTTGTTAACAAATCAGTCAGTACATATATATGACTTATTCTGTTTATCTTCAGAATTCAAGAATAAAATTCAAATTTCTTGAACTATGTCTTCAAAACAATCAGACAAAATACATTTTCAGCAATCTTCTTTCAAAGTACAACTAGAGGCTGTCAGCATGCTACTTCTTTCCTCTTATTGGAATATGATACTGAAAGCTACAAAGCACTTTCAAACAATATTGCATTTTAGACCAAAATCCCAGGACAGCAAGGGCACACTCAGAGTTAATACAGCCAAAACATTCTTGACACCACTTTATTTTTCCCAGCCAGACTGCACACTGTCTGCATGATAATAGCTTTACGCAGCAAACCGCTGAAGGAGCCTCTAGGAGCTGTTGGAATGATCAGTTGGGAAGCTTTTGCTGCTAGGCCACTAATTAAACATCACCCACACAATGATCATGACTAATATTTTTACCTGCTGGTTTAATATCTTGTGCAAAATAAGGAAGTGGTTTCAGCACTGTTTAGAGCAGCCAGCAGCCATTATACAGAATGCACCAGTACAGTTGTCACAAGCTAGTTTGTTTGTTTGCTGTACTGAATGCATCCAAAGAGAGAATGATGGAAAGGACTTGACAAAGAAACTCCCTTGTCAAACAGGTGAGGCATGTGCAAATTGTGGCTGCAAGGTGCTGGCAGAGTGACAGAAATGAGACCTAGGACTATTCATAGGCTTGAGTACTTGTCCCAGACACCATAATGTCAGGGCAAGAAATTGATTGCATTTTATTTTCCTTATTTCAGGGCCCAGGAAAATCAGGCTTTTCTGCTATTGCCCAGTAAATGACAAAATCATTTGATAGAATTATTTAAGCTGGAAAAGTTCTTCAAGATCATTATGTCCAATCATCAACCTGACTTGACAAGTCCCACCACAAAAACATGTAAAGAGTGTCAGGACCTAAGCTCCCTGTCTCCCATCCCACTGTCCAAAAATATCACATGCTAAGGTCAGTTCTTCAGAAATGTTCCCTCCGCCCTCCCACCACCACCACCCCTCATCTCCCATCTAATATCCACTGTCTTTTACCCTTAGGTCAGCCCCATCTGTTGATCTTTAGGGAAGCAACAGTTTTGACTCCATTTGGAGAAGCCCTGAGATGGAAGCAGGAGCCCTGACCTGCTCCTGACAAAGTTAAATGGAGAGTTCTCTCACCCTGAGCTGTGAACCTGTCACACCATGAGAGTATGGCCAAGTCCTTTCAGCAGCTGGGAGGTACTATCTGGATGTAGGATGTCCTCTGCCAGTCCGTTTGCAAAGTCTTTGTAGTAAGAGTTCAAAAAGTAATTATTCTGGGTTGATAGCTTTTTGATAGAAAATGTAACAATACATCTATGTGTTATTGTAAAGGAAAATTCTGATCACAACTAAAAATTTACTTATGAATTCAATTTTAAATCCTTTTGTCATTTCTTCTGGGGTGATGTTTCTTAATAACGGTTAAATTTCTGGGAACTTTGCTCATGAAGACTTGATCGTGAAGCAAAAATACTTACTTGTCAAGATTGTTCAGTTGAACCAAGTCCTTTCTCTGCAACTTGCAGTCTCCAGTATCTCTCAGAGGACTGCAGTTGAAGATAAAGGCATCTGATGACAAGAAGCAGTCAGACAAATGTGTACACATAGGATATTTTCTATCTAGGTGGTTTTATATTTTTCCTACATTCCATTGATTAAAATAATGAAACAGCAAGCTTTAAAAACACTATGGGCTTTCCAGGACTCTGAACCTCTTAAGAGATAAGGGTGCCCAATACCTGGTTAGGAAGTGACCATGTATATATATATATATATATATATATATATATATATATATATATATATACATATAATGGTATATATATATATGTGTGTGTGTGTGTGTGTGTGTGTGAATACTTATACAGGCTGCACCTTGCAAAAATGTACCTACTTCAAGACTCCTTACATTAAACAAGAGAAAAAAATGGAGCTGTTTTTCAATGTCAGTGTTGTTAAATCACATCTCATAAGCATTTCATAAAAGAAATGCATTTGACTACATACTTGCTGTAGAAATTTGCTTTGCAGGCATGCACTAAGGCACACTGAAAGCCACGCTCACCATTCTCCTCAGTCACATTGAGATTGGCTGCTTCTGCAGTGCACACATGTGAGACACAATCTCACGGCTGCAGCACATGGAGAGCTCCCAGGTTATGTGTGAGGTCTGTCTTCCTCTGTGTCAGGTTTTCCCTTGGCTTTTCCTTGTTCCTGCAGATGTCAATCCTACTGTTACTGACATTTTAAAATATTTTAATTTCTGCATGAACAATTCTAAAACCATATCCGCACTAATATGAAGGCTTTTTTGACAGAAATACCTCAGAGAATCCAGGATGTCCAGAACAGCCACCTTAATGCCCAGAGAGCCTTTCATCATAAATCCTCCCAGACTTCTTCATTAA
Source organism: Anas platyrhynchos (assembly GCF_047663525.1). Classification (NCBI taxonomy): domain Eukaryota; kingdom Metazoa; phylum Chordata; class Aves; order Anseriformes; family Anatidae; genus Anas; species Anas platyrhynchos. The sequence continues at coordinate 61,509,449 of NC_092589.1, read as the reverse complement.
TTAATAATCTGAAAGCATTAATTGGTACCACTGGATATTCAGAACACAGGAGTAGTCTGATGAAGGGTAAGATCTGTTTCAGGAGCAACTTGTAGCCTGCCACTTCAGCAACAAAGCACCCTTCAGTGCAACATCTAGAGCGCTCCCATGGAATAAAGATGTCTCATTTCAGTGGATGTTGTTTCTGTTACTGGGGCTGTGGAGCAAAAAACAAAATCTATCCCACCTTTGGGCCCCTTCCAGAGGCCACTGAAGGCAATGAAAAAGCTCCCATTGACTGTGGATCCAACTTTACATTGAGCTGCATATTCAGGATGGGGGAGGAACTGGAGAATCTGCTCCAGAGAAAGGTTTTGGCTGCATCAGAAAATCTGTGCTAGGTAAAGGCTGTGACAGTGTCCTTGAGAAGTCTTTTTATTACTTAAGGGTAAAAGCCAGTCTCACAAAGGACTGTTTCCAGTGCAACAAGGGAAGATGGGAGGGCCCCATCATATGCAAGGACATCCCTTCCCACTCTATCTCACTAGATAAGTGCATAATCTAAAACGAGAAATGTGCAAGGGGTTGAAGGGAAGGGTGCTGCTGACAAGCTGGCAGTGACCTGAGTTCTCTTCTCAGCTCTTTGCTTTGAAATTTTTGCTTCAAACAATTTCTTTCTTTCCCTTTGGCCAGTATGAAACCAAATTTAGCTTGTGCACTCAATTTATTCAAGTTGTTCCTCTCCTACTGCACTGCCTGAAAGTTTGTAACAGTGCTATGCCACTATGACCAGCAATTGCTATGCTTAGCACTAGTGTTTCTGTCCACAAATGTTTTTTTATCAATAAGTTAGTTCAACAAAGTAATGCAAATAGTAGTTAAAAAACATGGCAAAATCAGAGACATTAAGATATGTAGCAGCCTTTAAGCAAACATTACCATCTTCTGGAAGTCATGCCGCTGACAAATATTATACTTGCTTACAAAGGCTGGTTGCCATGGGCTCAGAACATATCTACCTGTTTTAATTTAAGAGCAAATATTACTTTCCTCAGCAGCAGTTATTGCATATTAAAAAGTCCTTGTGATTACACCTGTTTGGCATAACTAAGCAGGCATAATGCAGCATCTCTGAAATGAATAGCATAAGTTAACCACTTCTGGAGAGGGTCCAAAGGAATGTCTTTACTTTAACCTTATATTTTCCACATACTTTCTGCCAACTAGACATGAATCAGATTTCCTTATACAAACTGTACATATAACCCACAAATAAACACAGAGTGATATAGACTGTCACCTTAGGTGCTGAAGGTGGGAATTAGCTGGAAGTTAGCTGAAAAGAGAGCTTGAGCTAACCTGCCCTCCAACTCAACCTTGTATTTGATTGTCAGCTCTCTGTAGAAGAGCAAATATCCCTCCCTTGCTAAGACTCTGAACCCAGACAGACAGAAAAATGTCTGGGAAGCCAGGTATTTTGTGCTCCCGTGAATTTCGTCATGACTCACACTTGAAGCAGAGAAATGGCAACAGTCTGTTTAAGACCCTAAAAGATCAGCTGAAAAAAAGAGGCCATAAACAGAGGAGGAGGTTAGGGCATGACATCCTAATTTTTGCAGAATAACTTCGCTGTGGCACATGCACTTCTTTTGCTGGCCTTGAACAAAAGAGCAGGACGAGCAGCCCCACTACCCAAGGCTGGCTCTCACCCTCACCTGGGGCTCCCCTTCCCATGTGGAGCAGCCCCACACCTGCACCTTCACTCACAGGCGTGCAGGGTGTGGAGCTCCAGTTCCCAGCTTGGGCTGCAGGTGATGCAGGGTGAAATAGAAATGATTTCATATTGTCTAGAAACTGAACCACTCTGCAGCCAGGAACATAAAGCCCTTTGGTGAGAAGATGAGTGGGTAAGGAGCCAAAGCCACAAGGCAGAGAGCATGAGGGAGACTTATCTTATAGCCCCTGATCCCAGAACTGGTTACATATTTCACAGAAGACACTCACTAGATTAAATAACATGAACACATCAGAAAACTTACTTTGTTTTTACCTTAAACTCTTAGGAATCTGTGCAGCCACTGGATATTTTTTTTTTTTCTGTCAAGAGACAATTACGGGCTGTAAGAAAATCAGTTAAATGTATTTAATAGCACTAAATACACACAAAAATATGCTTCATGGAAGAGGACACCTGATATGTAGGCAGTAGAGAAGCAAAGTAAAAATATGTTTTAAGGATATCAAAGTTTTGGTTTTTTTATATATACTCTAGATTTTCATACAATGAAAGTCAATGAGGACCTTCATACAATAAAGGTCCTCCCAGACCTTTCTGTTACTGCATTTTAGGGCAATTTACCAAGGTTTAATCTCTTTGTGTTGCATACTTCACATGCCTCCACCTCTCAAAACCTGTTTAACCATGTGGTGACAGGCTGCAGGTGCCATGGCTTCAGCCTTCAGACACTGGCTAAACTCCAAGGTGCAAGGGAGAGGTTAATCTAAAAAGAGTAAACAGGCACATCAAAAAGTACAGACAGCAAAAAAGCTGTGTGTTTGCACTGTGTATCTTTTTTTCAGGAACCTCCCTTCCTTGCCTTGCTCATGGAGTTTGGCACAGTGGTAGCTCGTTTCCAGTAATAGCAGCTGCAGAGTCTGTCATACATGACTGGATCACATATCTGTAGCCTCCCCAGCCTGCCTAATTCTCTGTGTCTAGCCCTTCTTACAGCTCGGATAACTTTATTTTCATTGACTTTTTTTTTTTTTTTTTTTTTTAATTCAAAAAGCTCTGCATGCTTTCATTCTTCTGAGGACTTACGTCAATCCTTTATCTGTGCTCAGGCTCAGCCTTACTCATGATAACCTAATGATACAGCCCTTCTCCTAGCCTAGTCCACAAATGTTTCATTCAACTCAAAGTCCTTTAAAATAACCAACAGTTAAATATTGAGGTCAGATTCTCTATTTCCTAGAGAAGCAAAGCTGAAAAGTTGCCAGGGATGTGAGTTTTCCAAGACTTCAGGGTTATCTGGATTCAGGTGTTTGTAATGGGAAGGTTTCTAACATAACTTATACCTACATTGTGAAGTTAACAGTATTAACTATCTCAGCTAAACATGTGTATCCTCTAGCCTTGCTAGAGGATATTACTGACTTTGAAGACTCAACTCCCAACAGATGTAGGAGTTTATAGATACTCCACCCAAAGCTGGACCCCATCTTTTTCAGAAATTTGGTCCTGTTCAGTGAGAATGATGCCACTGTACATACCCAACATTTCTGGGATGTCTGCTTTCTTCAAGTCTGAATATACAGCCCAGGAATTCTCCTCTGATAATAAAAGGTGATATACATATTATATTTAAGTGTAGCAGCTGAAGAGTAAATTTAAGGTATAAATACATAGCTGTCTTAACTGATTGATAACCGGTGTTTTATTGCATGTAAGAAGAAACAAGTTCACACTTACCATAAGTTTTATGTAGTCATGTCTATCAACAGAAGGGATGAGTTCCATATCTTTCAGTTTCCTGAGCAATGAACTTCATGAAAAAAAGGAACGAGTCTGACCTCTGGCTATTATTTGCAATGCTTCTGTACTTGAAATTGTGCCAAAGTTTTGGACAATGGTATCTGTCTAATGTAGTCTTTTATTTCCTAAAAGCATTGCTACTAGTCCCACTATTTGTAACAGAGATGTTCAAGAAGCCCCTGGAGAAGAGCTCATCTGTCAACACCTACTGCAGTTCTTTGAGCCTTTACTGTGAGGAATCATTTTGTTGTCTTTCGAGCATCTCTTAACACTATGTTTTAAATTGTTCTGCTAACATTATTAATTACTTTCCTAAGATCTGACTCATCGATATTGTACATCTGGTGCTGTCATTCAGCTCCCAAAAGAGTATAAAGATTATGAAATATTACTGTTCTGGCTGGTAACAAGCCAAGTCATTGCATTATTCATCCTGTTAAGATGTAGTCCTCCATGTTAATAAGAGGAAAATAACTTCAGCTAACAAAACGTTCACTTACCTTAAAATTTGTCTGCTGAATTCTACTGGTTCATACACTGCAGGTTGAATACATCCATTTGGGCCCACGAGATGAAGTGTGAGTTCACAATTTGGTGTAGGAAAACTTATCTGGAGGCAAGCTATTCACTGATGTGTAAGGGAATCATTTTCTATGCAAAAGTCAATTGCAGGTTTTGCAGAGCATTTCATATGCCTCTGGTAATCAAAACAAAGGTATGCCTCCACTGCAGTCACTAACTGTGCCTCTCAAAACCAAATTAGAGAGCTCTGTGCTGACATATCTGCCCATATCCCGACACTCACCTAAGGAGACTGTCATGACTGACAAGTATCATAACACTGGCTGATAAAATCCACTGATGTATGAAGCAGCGTTATTGAACACCAAACAGACTAGTGGAATGGAAGCTTAATTTTTCTGCAGAGTATTTGTCCTTTTATTTCAGTGCCGTCTGGCTTTTAATGGTTTGCTTAAATTATGCTGAGTAATTATAATGTTCCTTTAATCCAGGCCCAGATGTTCCCTTGCTTCAGTCCTGTGACATCCACTCACATATCGCAACCTCTTCATCCTGAGCCAGCTTCATTTCCTATCCTAATTCTCGGCAGTTACTGCCAGCAATGTCATTCCCTGATAACAGTGGTGAGACTGCTTAGCAGGTCTAGATGACTGTGCAGCAGATGTCATCCCTTAATAAAGGAGACAGATGCATGGAAAGACTTCCCTGTACAGGCAGAAAGGTTGGTCAAATATCTTTGCAAAAAGTATGGAAGTATATTTCTTCCTCTCATAAAAAAATATCCACAAAATGTTACAGTAACCTAAGACACCACATTCTATTAGGAAACATTTTCATCACCGCTCTTTGCTCTGATCCTCCTGTGTTATGATCCTCCTAGGGAGTCTGCCTTCTTAGCAGTGAACAGCACACTGGTATAAGCACTTTATATAAGCACTTTACAGAAACGTCCATTTCTAGCTTGCTATCTGGGCTGTTAAAAGCAGATTTCATGAGGGAGTGCTAATTTGTGAGGGAAAATTATAACAGATTCCACTCTGCCTTTTCTCTTCAGTTCAAAAGGGAGAGTTTTTTTTACTGAAGGAAGGTAGACAGGTGAAAAATAATCAATTGTACTTTATGCAGCCAGCCTTAGGGATACACGAAACCAACAGTGGCCACAAGAAACATGGGTAGGAGGGCCACTGTTCTCTTGACTTGCATGAAACATAGCAGCTGTTTTTGTATAAAGGCTTCTCTTTGCATTTCACTGCAAACTTATTTCTCAGAGGTCTGTTTTCTGCTAGATGAATGCTGGATAATCTACCGCTTCCTTACTGTCATAAGAAATAACCTCTGCATTTGAGATTATTATGTTAGTTGCCATAATTGCCCATCCCTTGCTAATGACTATAGTTATTGCTTGGACAAAAAGCCACTTATGTACTTACACAATCTGCTAGGCGCAGGGCAATATTAGGCAGGATTCAAAGTCCAAATGATTGTAATTCCATACATGAGTAATTTCAGCAGCATCTGTCTTCTGAGAATCATTCTGAGCTTCCCTATAAATGAATACAAGGCACACAGGCCCACTGGGTAGGAGAGAAGACAGTGTCTTGGCACCCGCATAGCACTCCATGCTAAGGAGGGCACTTTCTGCCATCTCTGAAGATCAACATAACCATCTTGACCATCGTTTTTCCCATTGCACTGGCAGACCCCAGAGCCAGCAGGAAATTATCAAATAGCAGTTGTAGCTAAGGAGAGGGTTCTCCCATTAATGAGCGAAAATGACTTGGTGCATATATTTTCAAGTGAGAAGAAATGGATCCAAAAATAGCTGCTTTACCAAAATGTGAACCAGATGCTGCAAACCTTGAGAGCTCTCCAATCTCTAGGGGCAGAACTGAATCTCATTTCCTGACTGCTTTGATTGCAACTGCTAGCAATGCTACTAAGACTGCAAATAACCTTCCTACAAACACTTATGCAATATAGACTTCTTCAACAACATTAAACCTGACACCATACATCGTTTTGATTAGACTTGGCTACTGCAGATTTTACCTGTTACAAGATAGGTATTCTTTTCTAGTTATAGCTAGGCATGTCAGCTAGACTGACAAATAAATGGCAGTATGTTTGCACAGGCCATGGCAGGATGTAGTCTAAGCACAGCTTATCATGAACATAAAAATAAATACAATTCAGAGGAAATTATTTAGAGCCCAAAGCTATATAAAGTGTGGGATAACAGAGTGCTTCCCGGCCTGGGTCCATGTGGTCCTTTTCCTGGGAGTTGCCTCACCTTTCAGCTTCTACTGAAGTCACCTGGAGTCAGAAAAACTCTGAAGCTCTCAGAGTTCAACCTCTGCATTAGGGATGGCCAATCTACAGCTACTAGTTTTTGGAAGATATTATCAATCAGTACTGCAGCAGAGTCCCTTCAAACACAAGCATTGTCTCATCTCTACGAAATGTGAGTTTAGATGATGGTTTTCATCTGGATATATTAAAACATTGTATGGCAAATGTTAGCAATGGTAAATGGCAGGCTTTTTACACACCTGCTCAGACAGGAGAAAAATTGGGTATGACAATCTGGGCATAGGATAATGACATACTGTTTTTATGATGGTCAGTCCTCTGGTTATATTGTTAAGAAGGGTTGAGGAATGATACTCTCCAGTATTTCCACCATAAGCTCTAAGGCTAATTGTGCCCAATAGGATCAGTTCCTACTGCATTGTTAAACAGTACAGGTACGTTGGTCATATGCACCTTCCTCTCTTTATTTTATACCATAATGCTGATGTAAGTGGCAACTTTGTGATAATGGAAACACAAAGTCTTTAAAAAATGTGCCATAACATGCTTTCTTGGCGAGCTTGCAAAACAAAACTGTGCAATAAATTGGGACACTGCCCCTTTCTCTACTCATGCTTTTAAGTTCCTGAGCATACTTCAGGAACATTCTCCTGTGTGGAGAAACACAGATGCAGGCTGCTTCTGTTTCTCATTTTGAGGTTATTATTTCAAGTGTAATCCCCAGCAATGAAATAATAGAGATATTTTTGTTTCACTGTAGGAAGCCTCACTAGTAATTATTTAGGAATATTTGAAACTGTTTTTGTATCAGTGTGCTATATGATGCTGGTCTTTTCCTTGTTTGGGAGAGGAAAAAAAATTCAAGGATCCAACCTCAAAAAAGAGAAGGACTTTTACTTCTTTATGGTGTTCCCCTCCAAATACTCCCCACATTTCTGCAATAATAAAGAAGGATGTAGATCATACTTTGATTCCAAGATGACAGAGAGTTTAACAGAAGTATAGTAAAAACAATTTAGGTAGTACAAATGCTGTGAAGACCTAGGTGTTGAAATCTCACTACAAAGCTGGAGATGTTGGTATGAGTTTCTTTTTTACTCTATACCCTCTTACCAGATACAAGTCACAAAACTTTTCTGTAAACAGAATATTAATCAAGCTATTTCTGTTAAACATTTTGTTTTAAAATTAAGCATTTTATACCAATAGTACTTTTCAAATCTATGAGAAAAGACCAGAAGCATCTCAAATAATATTAAAAGACCTCACATTTCCTCATCCCCTTCTCTTCTCCCAGTTACACAGGTACAGATGTAGTACTATTTATTTATTGGAAGTACACCACTGCCCTCAAAACTCTAGCTTTTCACAGCTATCTGTTCTGGATAAAGCATTTCCACAGGACTAATGGAAAGTTTTCCCCAAGCTACCAGTTTAACACTTCAGCAATACTGTGATCCTTAGTAGGTTGCCTGATTTTTTTAGACACTTTTTTAAGCCTATGCTAGCAAATTAGACAGTGGTAATTCCTAGCCACTGGACCTGGATTGTCTGTCAGTGCAATTATTAATTTCATCCAAGGCTTGATTTTGGCTAACAACCACTTTTCCTGCATTTGCACTCCCTGGGAGCAAGTCCTGGGCACAATTTAAGAATTTGTACAAACAAGGGGCCATTCCCAGGGGTTTCTGCAGCCACCCTACTTTGGAGGCACAAGAGAGCTTAATTTAGAATGAAGCCATCTCAAACAGACTGGTCTCAGTGCCAAACAGCAGTCCCAGGCACGTTTAATTTGCTTTTACTGATGCAGCTGCTGAAAGCCCAGCATTCCCCACAGTGGAGGAAGCATCACTTAAAGGCTGAGGGGAGTCTATCTGCATAGCCAAAATTTAAATACATGTATACAGTTACAGGGTTTATGACAGTGCTTCCCCAAGTCAAGGGCTGCAGCCCTGCTGAGCCAGGACCACTCTCTTTCTCCAGGCTCCTGCTGTCTCCAGAGCATGATTCAGAACAGGACCCTCAGCACCTGAAATTTACTGCTGGGGAAGACCATCTCTCCAAAATGATTAGAGGCAGTGAGGAGATTAGCCTCGCCTGGCTACGGTGAGCCTGTACAAATGCTCTGCTGAGAATCACTTTTGTTGGGCTGGATGTCATTCAATATCGAATTCCAAAGACATCTTGGTTTCTGAATTGGACTTTTTCTAATCCTTTTGAAAAGGTCTGAAACAGCTTCTCAGATTACAATTGCAATTCTGAAGCTTGCTCTTGGCAGAATTAATTTCCCTAAACACACTTCAGTGTATTCCTTCTTTATTGTTATTTTATGACAAAGGTTATAAATAAAATCAGTAAAACTGAGGCTTAGTGTGAAAGAAGTGTTTCCACTTCCTTGGCTCTCCATGGTGGCTGAGATTTATGATGTTCCACCCCACTATATTTGATTCATGGAAGAGGAGGAACTGTCCATTCATCTTTTTTGATGGACATAGATAAAGTTACTTGATTCTGACCACAATTTATCTCACAACAGTCCCAAGATACTTTTTAAAAACTACTGTACATTTATACCAGGAAACTGCTGACAGAGTATGAGTCAATGATATTCAATATCCAGTACTTTATGCACATCTGTCTTATTATATTGCATCAGTAAAAAGATCATTTAAAATAAATGTATTTGTAATGAGAAAATAAATAAAACTACTCATCATTTTCAAGAATAAAAGTATATTTTGTACAGCAATAAGAATAATCTTTGTGAAAAAACAAAAGGGGTGGTGGTCATATACACAATGTGGCTTCTCTGTTGAACGTCAGGCCATGGTGAAAAAGAAACCTACAGCCAAGCCAGACATGCACTTGCAGGACTTTTCCAGAGCATTGTGCCCTTCACACCTTGGCAAGCCTCTCACATATTTCTCTGTCAGAGGCAGGCTGAAGGGGCAGAGAAGGCAGGGTGATGCTCACAAAGTAATGCCACCACCTACAGTATCTCTCCCCTCTGGTCACACCAGTTCAAATGCCTGTGACCAAACCAAAAGTGTCTGAATTTCTCTTAAAGGGCAACAGCCTCAGAGAATAAGCTTTATGAATAGAATCCCGTAATACATATATGCAGATATATCTTCATGTGCATATTGTATGCATGCACATGTGCCTGTATGTATACTTTTCTGTAGGTGGTGCTACATGGCATGCCATGCCATTAGCATGGCTGACAGGCAGCGGCCATCAGAGCCTGGCTCCTTCTCACAGCACAGAGAAAGCTGTCAGCTTTCTGTGCAGGGCTGACTTTCACTAAAGATTGTCCTTGAAAGTGATTAGGAAGCATAAGGATAGTTAACACGATCGTAAGTGGGTCAGTGAACTGCATTATGATTGAGCAGGTATCATAGAAATGTTTTTCCTTTACTGAAAATTCTAGTCCCAAAGGAACAACTGAAATTACATGGATTCATTTTTTCTTTTGGTGTGTAATTCTGCGCTGTCAGAGAGTAATGAAAAGAAAACCAGTTCTTCAGACTCACAAGCTTTCTACACTTTCCTATTATAAACTATTCATACTGTGCACACATTGTTTTAAAGAATCTCTTTTTCCTGGAAATATCTAGGAGTTTACATGTATAAAATCAAGCATAAAACAACAACAATGATAACAAAAATCAAAATGATCACTAGGTTTGGAAATGAAGCTAAATAAGAAAAGAAGCTTTTGAAACCCTTCAAGGCAGATTTAAAAATATAAAGTAATCCTCAGAGACATGACCGGCACTTCTGCTTGCTTAGTCCCCAAAACTGATTTCACAAATTTTAAATTTGTATGCAGTTAACTGTTCTGACAGAAGGTTGTTTTGGGGGAATCCTGATTAAAATATCAGTAAGGCATTTAAGCCTCTAACATGCAGCACAGAGTAATTAAGGTAAAATATTTGCCTGTTAATTGAGTTATAAGGTGAGCACACGTGTAGACTACTAATAGTATTTAGCTTTATGTCATTATTTTCTTGAGAAACTAAAGCTGTTTGCAAACATGAGTGACTGAAATTTTGCCATGATCCTGTAGTCATCATCGCCACTTCAGTGTTGAAGACACCACACTGTGCTTGGTGCACCAGCACAGAGGTGTAATTGGACCTTACAAAAGCAGCAGAGAAGGTTGTCATCAGGCTTGAAGCAGGACCAGAACTGCCAGACTCCTTGACATACATGTTAGGTCCAGAGCTTAAAACTATGTCCTATAACAACATACCTTTCTCTCAACTAGCAATATTCACCTTATTTTGGATCTTACCAAGTCCTCTGGATTTTCCTTCCCTTCCCACCTGGAAGCAAACAGTAAAGCTCAGCTGTGGTGCTATGGTGGCAGCAGGAGCAAAACAGGCACAGAGTTAGTCCATTTATGCTGGTTGTCTGGCTGCCCAGCAGATCATGAAGGATATGCTCATGTTTCTACCAGCAATTTAAACAATCTGGCCTGCTTCTAGCACCTTTTCATTACCAGCAGGAGTATAGAGCTGGTTTCCACAGCCACACAGTCCAGCCCCTGGCATAACAGTCATTATGAGATGCAAACTGAAATCAATAACATTTAACAGAAGAAAGCATACAAGTAAGTAGAAGGGCTGGTGGTGAAATTCTGAAGTTAAGCTCAAACTTTTCCAGCTACAGGTAAAAGTATAAGCATATACAATGTACATACATTTAACACTATTTTATCTGCCACTATTAGACTTTTTGCATAATTCTGCATCTCCAGAGACATTTTCAAAAGGAAGAATGAAGATCAACCTAGTGTGTTAAGAAAAGTTCTTCTGGAAAAGAAGGGATATGTTTTATCCTGTGGGAGAATAAGAGATGTACAGCTGTGCACATCCATTTTAGAGCAGGGATTACAGCAAAACAAAACGCCAGGGAAAACTAGAGCAAGCACATGATAATCAGTATGAAATCTTCTCATTTACTTCCTACTGTGTAATTTATTCATCTCATGGCATAAGGGTACATCAGCAGAAACAAGGAAAAATGTGTTTTATCAGAGTTCAATCAGTGTTGTGGAAAAAGAAAAAGCCATCTTTATCCTTTAGGCAGTCCTTCTTAATTGTAAGCACAGTCCAACAGTCTTACAAGTCTGTTCACTGCAAATTCTCAAAAATAATTAGCATGAATGATGTTCACAATGATCAGTTTTCAAAAGAACGGAGGAACTGCAATGTCAGTGTGAATCTCAGCTCCCTACCACACAGCATCTGAAAACTGCAGCAGACACAAGTAGCCCCACCAAGAGACAGGCTACAGCTCCTTGCTCACAGTTGCCCACACCACTGCCACTGGCACTGGTTTCCCTTCAGCTCCTTTCAAGGAGTGTTCAGTGACCACTCGAGGGTTAAAGTACTTACTCTGAGTTTGGCTTCAATCTGCTAGGGGACCTAGAGAAGTTCACAGTATCTCTTGAGACCCTTGGTGTACCTGGAAAGCACATCCCAACAGCACACTTCTGGCCAGTCCACTGCAGGTTAAACAAGGGCCTGACCTGCTGTTCTGTCTCATTCTTCTAACACGTCATGTTTTTCTTACCACAGCAGGCAAGGGAGACCAGCTCTGGCATATGAGAAGTTCAGATACCAAAGTATTCACAGCAATGTTTAAACACTTAATATTGTAGGTACAGGTAGATCTCCCATACAAATCACAACAGTCCCATAGCTTCTGATGGTGAGCTTTAGGACAGCCAGTGTCCAGATAATGTCTGAACAATATTGAGGGAAAAGGTATTTGATAAGGACAGTCCTCATTTGTTGAATATTATATGGGAGTTGGGGAATCCAGTTACTCTATTTCCCTTTTCTGTCTCCAGTGCAATAAAAAGGAACTTCAGGGCAGCGCAGAGTAATGTCCAAAGAATTTGATTCCTCCATTTCTTATGCCTGGGAAAAGTTTTTAAAACCCCACAGCCTAACGATAATGCTATTTTCTACCAGAAGTGCATTGCTGCTGACAATGGCAAAGCATTGAGTATTCAACCCTTGCTTTTATCCGATTCCCTTCTGTAATCTCCCGGATAAGAGCAAGCAAAGCTTTTACTTCTAGACCCTTCATATCCCTCCTGGGAAATTAAAAGATGCAAAAATCCACCATGGGATACTGTGGAGTTTAAAAGAGAAATAATGAACACTTGTTAGTGTGAAGGGAAGAAAACTCTGGAGAACCTGAGGACAGAACTGTAAGGAAAGACAGTAATGAATGAATGGCTTGGGAGAAAAAGATATTGGCCAACACCAGTGAATAGATCATTATACATATGGCCTTAAGGGACTCCACCCCTAAGCGGAGTCTATCCCTAAGGAGATAGAAGAGGAAATTTCTGCAAGACAGGAGGGAGGCATAAAGTTTTTGATCCATTTCTTCCTTTCATGAGGAAAGAGAAACAGCATACAATAAGGACAGCTTCACAATGAAGGACAGTACTAGCCCATTTGGCCCGCACAAACACTGGGGAGGAAAGTCGGGCTTTGCAACTGAACTTTATTTCAAGGAAAGAATTTGCTTTGAAGAGCCACACAAATTTGGCATCCCTTCATTTTTATTGTTGCAAGTTATTTGCAGCGGAAATGAAGAACAATGAAAGAGAGGATATAGACACTTGTTGAAGGAATTCAATATTCGTTATAGTTCAGGAATGAACACCAACATGTTTTAAATTTCCCACTTGCAGAAGTCATTTGATGCCTTGTCCTAAATGTCTGTGTTGCTCACTGCAGTCCACCTGCAGTCCTGGGCTGCTGGGAAGCATGGAGTGGCTTTTGCCAAGGGTTTAGGGGGCTCACAAGCACCTGAGTGGCAATTGCTCCCTGCAGAGGCAAGCACCATCACTCTGCCCTAAAGTTCCTAGCACTGGTTTCCTAATGGGACTGGAGAAGGAGCAGAGAAAACAGAGGGAGTGGGTAAAGGAGGTTGAGGGACAGTCCATAGAAAAGACATTGGCAGATGAGGGGCAAAATGAAGAGCTGAAGAATATTAGCTTTGAAACCTCACCTCCTGTGGCACCATATTCCTTATTTTTAGGGTTACTAGTTGGTTTCAGCAGTAGTAGTTGTGTTGTTCTAAATCCCAAACACCTGTTTGTTTTCAGGCATCTTTCAAACCATATGTTACCATTGCCAAACAATGTCCTGTTAAAAGACGCTGAGACAGGGCAAAGGGAGAAGTTACTCCTTATGTGCCTGTCTACATAGATCTGAGGATTCAAAGAGTGTGTTATTTAAATATATTCATATGGATGATATAGTCTCAAGATCCCATTCATCCATTAGTAAAATATGACTATATTTTTCTAAAATTTTGTGATAGCTTTCTAACATAACCCGAACGCAGCCTGTTATTAACTTCATTATAATGATATGGATATCATAGAGCCATGAATCTAGAAATTAACAATATCCCAGGCACAACATATAGGTGAATGGTTAACTTCCCCCATACCACTTGTGATTGCTTCATAAGCAGGAGTCATGAGCAAATTATAGGAACTCAGAAAAAGTTACAATCAATAGTGTTTGTACTTCTGTTTCCAAAGAGATCATTTCTTAACATTGAGGAAAATCGGGAATAAGATGACTGGCAATGATGAAACATTTCCTATCAATTTATAACCAAGAAAGAAGATTGTTAAAAAATAATCAGAGTGAAATAAATATTCTTGTATCAGTGGATCAAGGTAATTCATATGACAGAGCTCCAGAAGAGCTGGATGAGATGTTAGCTGCTAATGAAATTTCAGTTACCGATCAAAACACTTTCAGAAGTGTATTAGGATTAATAGTAAAACAAAAAATGAGGTAACCCATTTAACTATAGGTGGCAAGTTTCAGGCAAAGTTATGGCAAAGCTGGAGCAGAAGTTTATGACTACTGTAAAAATAGTCAAAGTGTAAAAGGAAAAGAATCTTTGTCAGAAAAATCAAACCCCAGATTTCACATTTGTTTGATAAAGTTACCAACACTGGTGTACATCATTCTGACAAAATCAAAAGAAGTAATGATATGAACACTGAAGAAAATGTGCCTGTAGCCCTCCCAGCCCATAGGCATCTACAGACCTGGCAGGAAAGACACAGATCTGTGTTCAAATACAACTGGCCGAATTTACAACTGAGTTGTAAATTCGGCCAGGTACTAAGCAGCAGATTTGGTGCCTGCCACTTATTTTTAGGTGGATGCAAGAAGTTTAGCAGAATTGACTCTGGCGGGAAGGGAAGGGAAGGGAAGGGAAGGGAAGGGAAGGGAAGGGAAGGGAAGGGAAGGGAAGGGAAGGGAAGGGAAGGGAAGGGAAGGGAAATAGGTTGAAATTGCAAATTGACATTTACTCTAGGAGTGCATTCATCAATAGGAAGTGAACTGTGTGAAAGTTTTACAAATTTTCAATTTTTATCAGCTTCATAAATCCTCCCCATTTGACTAAAAATCTTGGCTAGTGAGCAAAAATTTTATTTGTGTGTGCACAGCTGGGAAATTAACTTTTCCCTGAACAAGCAGTCAAAGCCCTGGGGGGAATGGCCCCGCGTGGGACTTGGTCAGGGAAACAGGGGGACATATGGGACGTTAGTGTGCTCCCTACAGGTGGGAATCTGAAAAATCAAAGCCAAAGCAGATCTGCAGCTGCCAACTGAATTTGAAAGAGATTTGCTGCAGATAAGATTTGAAGTGCTCTCACTTTACCAGGGGAAAGATATCTGACCTTACTGCAGACCCAGAGGGAACTGATAACATTTGTGAAACTGAGTTCATAACTAGGTTCAGACGTTCTTGTAATGCAGTAGTCATGGGGACTTTCTACATATCCCAGAGGAGAATTTACCTACATTATAAGACTTAAAATTTTAAAAATGCCTAATAATATTTTTCCTTTATAGCCAACTGTGCAAGGATGTGATTTCTCCCAGCACTGATTTGTGAAATATGCTTGATACATATCTATATATGAAATATATATAGCCATTGATTATGGGACAAAAAAGTAACCTTCAGTTTCCATTTAAAGTACAGATCTGCCACTGTGATCAATAAAGACCTGTTAAATATTAGTGAAAAGGGAACAAATGAGGGAAATAGCACACCGGAAAAATCCTGCTTAGGTTTCAATTAGCTGCCAAAAAAAAATAATATCTCTTTTTAACCCATGGTCTGCAGGAACTCAGCATGCTGTTTGGCATTGGCATTTTTCTCTATTATTTAAACACTGGCTTTTTGAATGCCTGCAGCAGGCTTATGGGATACATTAGTGACAAAAGAGTTTTCTGAAAAGACCTTGCCGAGTTTGGAAGATCCCAATTCAATAGAGCTATGCAGAAAATGTGATTCAAGAGGGCCACATACATGCTTACATTTTCATTTGTAATCACAAATGCAGTGGGAGAAGACAAAAAGGTTATTTTCCAAATGGAATTTTAGTGGCGAAGTGGTGAAAACTGACTGAAACCAGTAAAAAACAGTACTTCTGAACAGTATTGTCTTCTTGTTACCTCGTGTTCCCTCTTCTTTCTCTATTCTTCCAGCTGTTATTCCTAAATATAACACATGCCCAGACTGCAGAACACAGGGCAGCAGCAAGTACTTCCAGGCTGGCATTAACAAGGCTTTCCCAGGCTGCAGGCTAAGCAGGTTTTGGAGAGGTCCATATCCCCCACCCAGCCCATGTCAGCCTCTCCAGAAGAACAGTGACTGCACACAGGACTCCCTGGTGTGAGACTGAAGCAGACACAGCGATGCTACATGGCCGGCAGTCTGCAGGACACAGGTCCTGTCCCTGTGTGCCTCTAGGAAAAGAAGAAACACTGCTACAGTTCCTTCAAAATTCAAAACCTGTTGAAAAATTGAACCATTGGTCCAGTATGCCTCCTTTCTCACCCAGTTCCTCTAGTTTAGCCTTCTACAGCCTGCTTATAGAGGAGAGAGCAGTATTTTGATGGGGAATGTCCTCCATTCTGTGGGCTTCTGTGATATAACCATTAACATGACTGGGAGATCAGACCCCAGAGGATGGTGCAGCCACATACCATTACTCATTAACTACCAACAGTAACACAGGAAGCAAACTGAAACCCTACTGGCAGGTTTTTTAATCTGGATAATTTGACATTTAATGGCTAGGAAATGCGCTTTCAGGAAAAGGAATTTTGCTAGTCATCAGTGTGCTTGCTGGAGAGCAGGATATTAAAAAGGGAAAACAACTCACATTTCATAAATTCCTGCTGCTCCACTGAATTTAGCAGAAAGCTCCACCAGTCTACATAAGCTAAGGGTCTGTCTGCCACGGCCAGACTTGTCAGGGTCCCACGCCTAACCAGTGAACGTAACTGCCCACTCTCTAATTCCTCATGCTGTCCCACAGGTTTCCCAGTCTAGCCACCCATGGGCAGCCCTCTGCAGTGTAAATGTTGAAATGAAATAGCAGTCGCTGCTGATAAGGGAGCACACTGTCATTTTTACTTAGAACTGGTGACACAGTACTTCTGGGTCTAAGTGGGAAAGTGAGGTGTGCTTCAAAGGAAAGAAAACATGGGCAGTGAATTGCAGATATTTAGAAGCCTCCTTAAAGAGTCATCTGAACTGACTGTATGAGCCACTGTGCTTATCTGATGCTGGGTACACTCTGAAAAGCTGGGCTGATTAGGAAAGAAGGCTGGATCTGACAAATCCACGTGACTAACAAACACATGTCTTGAGGAGGCCGTCCCTGCTCCAGCACAAGCAGGCTCATTGTGAAACCCCAGGGGGTAGGTGGCAGAACAAAATTCCTGAATTGCTCAGGGAACACAGCCACGCATTGATTGCTCCCCAACAGGACTGCATAAGCTCTGCTTATGCAGGTTGTTCAAAGGAGACATCAAGCAGAGAAGGAAGCTCTTTTATGACAGAGGAACTGTTCTTCTGAATGGTCAGTTTCATCTCCTGTGTGAAATTGTCCATTGTGGTTACAGTAGCTTAGTTCCTTCAAAAATTATCCATATTCCTGGGCTTTAAAACTATGGGAACAGTGAAAAGGACTTTCCAAATCAACTGTTAAACTGCAATATATTTACTTTAGTTCGTTACATGCAAGCATAAACCTTGCTTTTAAAATAACACGGGCTCTTGTTTTTCTAAAGCACTATGCAAGCCTTTAGCTATGTAACACCAAACTTGGGAATATTTGACCTTGTTCTACATAACAAAAACATACAGTAGGGAGCCATTCCTGGGACCCAAGGCCTACAGTTAAACTTTTGCATCAGATTCAGCTGTAAAAACAGTCTTCATGCTCCTCTGGAGAGTTAGAGAGTAGGTTTGCTATTAGCTTTTCTCAAGAGGAATTGTCTTCATGGCCCATAGTGCCCACAGACATGTTTTGGCTCATGAAGGGGAGAAACCCACAGTGTGCTCCATTAAAAGGCCATCACACACCAGGTAGGCAGAGATCAGAGCAGAGATGGGAGCAGATTCAAGTGAAAATATGCATTTTCTTATCCTTGTGGCTCTGAGATTTCTGCTCACGTTGCAGGCTTTGCTTGGCACAAATCTCTCAGACTCAGGCACCCACCATTCACAACCTGAGTTCAAACACCCAAGATGTGGCAGAATCCCATCTCCAATAAGGGAAATTCTATCTGGAGATGATTGCTGTGCCCTCTGGGAGACTTGTGATGATACCAGGTCCTGCCTGTGTTTGATTCACCCAGGCTGCCTAAAAGAGCAGGCTCAGTCTGTTAAACAGTCTGAAGGAAACCTTCAATATACATGCACTTTGTGCTCTGGACCTCCTGATCCTGAGATAGCTGTGGAGTTGTGCACATACATGTATAGTACCTGGATCTGGTCCTTGGGTACACACCCAGGCATTAGCATAAAGATCTTCATCTTGTCTTGCCTTGTCTTATCTTTCTTGCCTACTTGGTGCCTTCAGAGTCCCCTGAAGTAAACTAACAGCATTTTCTATCACTCTTTACACACATTTGCAGATAGTGACAGCAAAATATTATTGTTAATCTACATAAGAAATAGGCCACGTTGGAGTCACTCTTCTCACTGAAATGTCTGCCATGAACAGTGACTGGGAACTTCAGGGATGGTACTTCTGATAGCCAGAACTTGGACTGCTCAGCAAAGCAGAACTACTGGTGAACAACCATCCCCAGCTCAAAGGAAATGCATCAGTGTTGTTAGTGCAATCCAAAATTTAGCCTTTCACTCAAGCTCAATGACAAGCAGGCAGAAATACTATTTTTCTGCTTCTATATGAATCAAGCAAACAAACATGAAACAAAGCCATTTCACTTTGGAAAAGATAATTTGGAAAAAAAAAAAAAAGTATTCTACAGTAAGAGAGATCATTTTTCATATTGATATATCAGTAAGTATAGGTACCCTGAAAATTTAGTAAGGATGACAAGTTAAGCTTTGTGATAGTCCATAGGTATTAGTCAATAGGTATAGCTGACATAATTATCAGCTGCTTTTTAACATGGGCACCTCAGAATCTGTGTGCCAAGATCAGGGCACATCCATTTAAATTTTCAGATTTCAAGTAACAGGCTGTGTCAATGTGGTGCCAAACCTGTGGGTAACACAAGCTCTCCACAACTCAGAAAGTCCACTGATCTCTTTATGTTCACTCCACTACAAACAATCACAAAAATACAAGTAAGGTTGGAAGGAGACACAGTATGCATTTTACACCGGATGGTACAGTTAGGGACAAAAGACCAGATGATCATTTAGGCTCACAAGCTTTCTGAATGGAAAGGAAGTCCATTCTGTGTGCCTGCTGCTGAGCACCTGCAGCCTGAGCCACATCACAGTGACAAGTATTGTTTTACAGCACGGCTCAAAGAACTTGAAAAAGATGTTTGCCAGTTTTACATGGCAGCTACTGATGCCCTATTAAGAACGAGAACCACAGTCTGTTAACCTCCTTTCTTTGCTTTAATCACTGAATCATGCTTGGAACTACTCAATGAGGAGTGGGAGAGCTGAAATACAAACACCAAATGTTAGGATAGTGGCTCCAATAGTTCCTTACCAGCGTACAAAGTAGTGGTGATTTGACTCAGAGAAAAAAAATACACAGAAACATAAGTGTCCTAAATTGCTAGAGCAGTAAGGAACTAAAAGGAGGCAATCAAGGGTTATGGCTGCTCAGAATATAATCACAGCCAGGCACAGATGCACTCATATAGGGCAGGGCAAACTTTTGCTACTGTCATGAGCATAGGACCTCATAGTGTTAGCACATACCGTGATAACCTCAAGTACTTCTGATGATGAGTGCTGAAAATTTCTGTGGTCCAAACTTAATGACTAGGCACTAGATATGTTTGTTTTGTTTATTTTTATTTAATAGTAAAAGAAAAAAATCCTCTCAAATTTGAGTCTAGCGTCTCCTAAATTGTTCCAGTACTAATTTAACACATTCCTGTCTAGACAGCACAGTTCAGAATAGCTCACTGAAATACAGATGATCATATTATCCCTTGCAACTTCATTACACACACGGTGTTTATTACATCAAAAGCTTTTCATTCAGGCACTAAAACCAGTTATAGGTGTCACAACATGTCCCAGAGCATTATGGGCTCAGTGGGGACAGAAAACTACTAGGTAATTGCTTCCCACACAATACAGCAGTACCCTGGCTGCTCTCGGAAGCAAGTATTGTTCACAGATTGAAATACACAGAGGAGAAAGCAGCTCTGTGCTGTCAAAGAACTTCTTATGTATGGCTTTCACTGGAGATCTGCGAGCTGTGAAATGTGCAGTCTGGCTATTCTTCCTTCATATATAATAAACATAAGTGCTTTCTTGCAGAAATCAATGAGTCAATAAAAGGTTTATTTGCTCTCCAAGCAATTTGGGAAGCTGGAGAAGAATGCTGTTGGGGAGTTCTTGGCGTGATCTTGCAGCATGAAGACAACAGCCTGCAATGGAAGTCGGGAAATATTTAGAAAATCTGAAAACAGATTGTCTTATATTGTTCCTGTCTCAAATGATCCATGAATGGTTTTCACCTCTCATCAGAAGGGAGCGAGGTGCGTGGCTGAGGAAGGAGGAACTGGAATTCGGACACTCCAGCCGTGCTGGTCTTTGCTTTGTTGTGGTACGGGGGGAGGACAGAGGGCAAGGAAAGGACACCCAAAAACAGAGAGTTGTTTTAACTAACAGGAATATATTGTTTTCTATTATATTGTCTTGTATTAGTAGCTCGTGGGAGGTGGGGGTGGTACATTTTTTGCCCTGGTGCTAGGCAGCACAGGAAAGCACACATTTAGAGACAGACAATTTTTTTTAGCTCACTAAATTTTGCTAAAATCAAAAGTTGCCCATTTTGCGAAACAGAAGCGGTCACTGTTTTGACAGGAAGGAGGGAAGAGGGTGGGGTAGTGAAAAATGTAAAGGAGAGAGGAAGAGAAAGCACATGAGAACAGACACATGCAACACTTCCCAAACAGTTCAGATTTTGGTGAAAAGAGACATGTTGATACAACTAAGTTTGGTGAACATGTTTGAAAGAGCTTGGTTTTCTTTCAGCACGGAAGCAAAGGATGTTTCAAAACCTCAGTAGCTGCCACAAAAAGTGATACAGTCATTCTCCAAGAAGACCTAACTAGATTTCTCCCAGTGTGTATCAGGCAGGGTCTGAATGTGAATAAGCTGATAGAGACATACTTTACAGTCTGGTGTATACAATGCAAAACTCTAAATCATTATGCTACTCATGGAGGATTCACGGACAACCTATTGGCCTATACCTTCGTGGGCAGCTACCTGGATGCAAAGGCATCATTACAAACCGATTTTCTTAATTGTGTCTTGAAACAACTATTTAGAGACATTGTAGTAACCCACCATTTTGGGTTACTGAAAGGCACTGAGCAGCACAAGCAACCAAAAGCTGGGTCTGACTGGAATGTTAACTTTCCCTGCAGCAGCCCATACAGTGCTGTGCTCTGCACTTGTAGCTGGAACAGCAGTGTTATCACACCAGTGTTGTGTCTGCTGCTGAGCAGCAGTGGCACAGCATCGGGACTCTCTAACCCTCTGATGGGGTGGGCAAAAAGTGAGAAAAGAAAAATCACCAAGGCAGCTGACCTAAACAAACCAAAGGGATATTCCATACCATATGATGTCACACTCAGCAATAAAAGGTGGAAACAGGAAGAAGAGGGGAGGGGTGGGCTCTCGTTGTGAAAACGTCAGTCCTCCTCCCGAACACCGTCCACGTGCGTTGAGGCCCTGCTTCAAGGACATGGTCAAGCATTGCTCATTTGTGGGAAGTAGAGTAATTTCTTTCCTCTGCACTTCCACATAGCCTTCATTTGTTTTATTTGTTTGTTTTCCTCCCTTTTTTTCCCTTTCCCCCTCCCTTTTCCCCTTTCCCTTTTTATTTCCCTTTAGTTAAATTGTTTAGTTCATAACAATCTTTATTTAATTATTATTATTATTATTTCCCTTTAATTAAATTATCCTTATCTCAACCCATGAGTTTTTCTTTGCTTTACTTCTTCCCCTCCTCTTCTAAGGAGGGAGAGTGAGAGAGCAGTTGTGGTGTTTAGCTGCCCAGCACGGTAAAACCACCACACTTACTAAACTTAAAGGAGAGAGATAGAGAGAAGCAAAGGCCCACCAAGTTCCCAGGTGCATAGAAACAGTTGGAAAGAAGCTTTTCACCAGTAAATGTTGTCTTAATCTTCTGACTGCCCAGTGCATTGGCTATAGTAATCTCTGAGTGCAGTGGATCATTTTCCCCATTACTGATAGAGCTCCATGCCTTTACAGAACGGTTTTGCTCACCCATCTGCTTTCCTTTGTGACTGACACTGGTGCAGCAAGGACAGGGGCCTGAGACCATAATCTTGAAGTGTGATCTTCACAAGTCCTTGTGGAGCAGAAGAGCATGCAATTTATTCCCACAGATTCATTTCCAGATTACAAATGATGCAAGAATCCATTGCAAATGATATCTTACTGAGATTAATTTCTACTTTAATTAAAAAAAAAAAAAAAGCGACACTAACTTTGCAGCATCATACATTTAGTTTGACTCAAAACTCTTATTATGCAGAATATTTTTATCTCTGTTGCTTAAGACACAATGGAAACCATAGGAGATTTAGAACTTTCAAAGGGCTATTTTTTTTTCCTGAATATACTGGAAATATTCTTTAAAATGTATTGAAATCAGCTATCAGCTAATCTTTTTTTTTTTTTTTTTGTAAAATTTATTCAAAATGCTATGAATTTTTCAATTGCACTTACAGACATGTAGAAGAAAAAATATGTGTAGACATATGAAGAAAGTTTTGGTTTCAGTTAGGACCACCAGTCAGTTTAGCCAGAGCACCAAGTTCACAGTGACCCCTCGTAAACCACCACAGGCTGATGCAATATTACAAGAGGCCATTTTCAACATGGCTGTTTGCCTTCCGTAACTGCTATACCCAATGTTACCTTGGTTCTAGCAAGTTACCCTGTTGTAACTTTTAGTTGTAGAGCAGATCAAGGTCTTCAAAAAATCAAAGGTCAGTTGGCTTTTATTTAAAAGCAGAAATCCTGCATTTTGGGATCATTTCAGTTCAGCCATCCATGACAGCTCAGCTCAGAGCACAAGGGGCTGACAGTAGCTGTGGAAAGGAGCCTCATTTTTACCCTCTTTGCTCACTGTCAGCTGACTAGTCACAGGCAGGTGCTAGGAGGAACTGCCGCACAGGAGGTTACAAAGCAGATTGTCTTTACATGTTTCTTGGCATCTCAGTACACTACTGCAAAAGAGAAAGACTTTGGTAAATCCTAGGTGTCTAAAAGTCAAATGGAGTCAGATGCACTACCTTATCACTGCCCTGTGCCACACAACACTGCTATGTGAGGCTACCTCCTATAGGCTGAGTGGGAGCAGAGATGTTTGAAACTAATGCACGTGTAAGTGCTCATCGTGTTCTGCACATCAGAGGGGCCCCGTGCCAGACACTGGTTACTGGTACTTCCAGCAGCCCATTTCACTCCAATTGCGTGATCTGTGGGAGTCATGAGGGGTGTGTTTGCACAAGGTAATCTGAAAAAGGTGGCCAGCCAATGCTTATCTGCTGAGAAACTGGAAGCCCCATGAGCTCATCAGCACTGGGATGTATTTATTCTCAAAATCAACACTGCTAGCAACAAGCTGGATCAGGTCAATAACCTTCAGTTCAGTGCCAGTCTGCATCACAGTCAGACCAGAATGGGCAGTCTTGTTAAATTTGATAAAGTGCTTTGTCATGTCTACTCTGGCATCTAATTTCCATGTTAACCCATTGCTTAACATAGTTAAATGATGCCTGAAATACTCACTCATTTGACTGAATTCTGCATCCTCCATCCCTTGTCTATCATAATGACTTGTTATTAAATATGCAAAGTCAGACTTAATGTAGTTATGGAGACAGGGATGGTTCCGAGGAGTACAGCTATCTGTTAATTGCACATTTTTTGGTCACTAATATACTAACAATCAGTTTCTAATGTATATAATGGGCTGGCTGATATTTTCCAATGCATAATAAACATACAGTCACATTAGATAGATCTGCTACTATGCTCAAAAAGAGCTGTGCAAATGCTGGGGTGAAAGGTCTGAGTGTCCTTAAAAAAATTACAAGAGATGTTCTCTTTAACTATGTTCATACCTTCTCATGCACTTTTCCTTGAAACTTTCAACTTCTTGTTTGATCAGGTCAAAAGATCTGCAGAAGATGGAGTTTACGCTTACACATGCACAGATTTTATGTTCTCAGTTTTTATGTTTGTGTTATCACCATGTATTCACAGCAGAGATTTGGTTAAAATTATACTTGCATACTTAAATACAAAGTGCCTCTTACCTGATCCAAACTTTCAGCCCTGAGCTACAGAGTTGCATTCTCAGCTCTGAAGATGCAGGGTTAATGAAAGTCAGGAGCAAGTCTGTAAAATCTTTTTGATTGATGATTGTGAGTTTTTTTGCAGTCCATTGCCTCGCTGAGCACATGAAGTACCAGTGGAAGGTGTTTCTACAGGTATAAGTCAGTGCCCATAACTGGAACTGGATGCTTAATGAGGGGTTAATACAAAATCCAGCACAAAGGGATTGCCAAAGACTGAAAATCACACTAATACTTTCAACAATAAAAAGTAGCCACTGGCAAATAGCACAGATATCATTCACAATGTTCTTGCCACATAATCCACAGAAACATTTCTCCAGGCTAGCATTATGTAGTCACTGGCAAGTGAATTTCTAAAAAATCTGTTGGCAAACAGGAATCCCATTTGTTTGATAGCACTGGATGTTCAGGACTTTCTGAGGAACCTGTTGGCAATCTGAAATCCCAGATATTTATTTGTGGTTTGGGATTATAGGATTCAGCCCTAGGGTTCATTCTCTGAAGTGAACAGGAACACACAGAGAGCACCAGTCACCTTGAACTCTTCCCATGCAAACGGACATATTGACACTAGATGCATCTGAAAGCAAACCTGCATCATCATGAGAAATTAGATGACCATCAGGTACTGTTTAAAGTGTGTTAGTAAGCCTTAAGCAACAAATATTAAGTTTCTGCTCAGATGTTGTACTTCCTGGAGAAAAAATAAAATAAAATAAAATAAAATAAAAAAATCAGTAAAGCAAAATAAAGCAAAATGATCCATAAGCCTGTGCTTTTTTTTTTTTTTTTTTTTTTTTTTTTTACCTGCATTTTTGGCACAGTTCTCTTGGCAAAATTCAGTTTTCAAATACTTAAACAGATGCACAGTCACAACATTTTCCATCATGTTCACATTTGGATATAGATCCATTTGATCACTTTCATTTTCTCTTAAGGATAGATTGTAGGAGTTATTTTAATATACAGTTTAAAACGTGAAAGACAGTCACTTGCAACATCTGTCCAAAGGGAATACTCAGCTAAATAAATATACAACTTTGAATGAAGCACTGGGAATTATCACACAATTTACTTGTATATGCCTGCTCAGGACTTCTGTCTTCAGCATGGAATATCCTTTGGTTCATTTACCTTCAGCCCAGTTTAGAAAATAATTCTACACATAGAAACCTGCCCCCTTCACAGTGAAGACTGAGTGATCCACGGTGGTTGGATCTCAAGTATCCAGCTTGAGAATGTTCTTTCCAGGTTTTGTGCTGAGACAGTCAGATTAAACAAAGTAGATACTGTATTAGCTCTACACCAGAGCAGTTCTTTGTGTTGAAATATGATAACAAAAAGGCTAATCTGAAAAAAAAAATAAATTAAATTAAAAAAAAAAATCAGTCCATCTGGAATGGTGTATCATCTAGTTCTATTCTGCTAGTGTTCACCCATACGAAATGGGTGAGCACTATCCTTCAACAACCATCCTTCGGATTTACTGAAAGTAGATTTAACACAGCTGTTTATAATGAATACACTAAATGAAAAGCCCATTCATTAAAGTATAGACATAACCCATTTCAGGCTCTTTCATGCCCTGTCATGTTACGGATATTCCTATTTCACAATCCAAGCAAGCAAAACAGAACAATCCATCCTTTGATCTGCCAGAACATTCACATGAGCTGATGACAAATACCCATCATGGAAGAAACAAGAGCTTTCACATAGTGTCTAAAAAAGAAATATTTGAATGGAGTCATGTTAATAAACAATTTAAGTTATTTTGGACAAATATTTGCGCTCATCAGGAATAACACCCATTTTGTTTTTCAGCTACTCATTAGAGCCAACAAAATAGAAGAGTTTATGGGAATTCAAAAACACCACCAACTCCCTTCTTTCCCCCAATGTTTATAAATTGTCTGCGGCAAGTGTCCCACATACACTGAACAAGAATGCTGATTGCTGCCAAAACTAAGACAAACTACACAACAGAGAAAGACTTAGACTGAAGAGGAGGAGACTGACCCTTCCTTCATGCATCATCTGAAAGAGGACTGCTAACAATTCCTGAAGAGGCAGGACAGGACAAAAGAATGTCTTTCTTTGATACTTCGGGCAAAGGGCTGCCAGCATTGCTTGTATCACTGCATCTCACTCAGAATGAATGGCAAGTGGGTGCCAAGCTTGTCACTCCTTGCTGCTCCCAGAGCCACACGTCAGATTCATATCTCCCCATGTCAAGTGACTCAGAAATGCAAGATTATAAATTGTTAACAGAATACTGATGAAAACCAAAGGTGCTTTTAGTGTCTTTTTAAGAGATACTTTCTCTGATCATGCATCTTCTTTTCCATTTCCAATTTCCAGATTGAATGTTCCTGGCTAACAGCTTTTGGGCTTGACTTTTTAAACCTCACACAGGATGTTTTAAGTTCTCCTATCTAAATACTCTAGATCTCTTAAGGGGCTCAGCCATGAGGACATCTTCTCTCTATTCATGCAGAGTAAAAATCCATCTGTTGAGAGGTAATCTGTGTATTGCAAAGATGTACACAATAAACTTTGGTTTCATATATATTCTGCTGCTGAGCTCCCACCATTTTCTAGAAAAATATTTTTTCTTTCCTTTAATTTGGTCTGTTTTGCTCATTTTTATTTAAAAGCTGTTGGCAGAAAAGGAAACCAGAGCAGAAGTACAATAAACAAATACAAGAACAGCACAAGTGTCAGTACATTTTTTGGTTCTTATCTTGAAGAAGTTTTGAGGTCAGCAGACGGGTATTTATTAAACAGATTGGACAGTGCTACTTAAGCAAAACAACTGACCTTATACATTTTTACTTTGATTCGTAATAATTAGTATAGAAACTTTAAAATAGATTTCATTTGGCCAGATTCACTCTTTAAGTTGACTTAAAAACAGAGCAAAGGACTGCTCTACTGCAAGGCAATGCAAAAGTCAGATTAGAACCATTTTAGAATCCAGTAAGCAGCATTTTAGAGCCAGTCAAATTACCCACTGTAAATTTTTCCCTTTGAGGGCATGCCCAAAATGCTCCCCGCTACAATTATTTCTGTTGTTCTCACTATAGAAGACGTTGCAGAAGATGCCTGTCTGTTATCCTCTGGTCTTGTATCTTCTCTGCAGCTTGACACTCTTTATGTACCGATCACCTAAAAGTTACAGCGTGGGAAAAAGTGCAGGAAAAGAGACTGTGCAGCAAAAGTGGGAGGGAGCAAGCTGTCTAGCAGACTTGAGCCCAGTGAGAAAGGTGGTCTCAGTTTCTTGGTTCAGCTCACCGAGGAAAAGAAGCAAATTACTTTAACCACTTTGTTGGGTCAGGGCTGCATTAATAGCCTGAGGTGGGAAGCATCAGGCCACGGGGAGCCTAGATCTGCTAAGAGATGCAAGAGGAAGACAGGAAGAAAAGTATATGGGAGTGAATGAAGGTTTTACAGCAACAGCACCACTCTTTCTCTCTCAATTCCCCTGCTCCCCCTCTGCTTTTTTCAGCCTTGCTATTAGGTCTCTTAGAGGTGGATGCAAAGCAAGGAGTGTTATAACTCCAGAAGCTTGTACTGCTGCTGCCAGCAATGAAGCAGGAAGAAAAATGCAGTTATGTAACTTTATGAACACTTTGCTTACACAGGAAATTTAATCAGTAAAGACATCATGTACTTTAGGACTTCCTAAATAGCAGTATTATCTATAAAAGGAATGAATGCTATTACATTAATTCCCCTTCTGAAGGTAGAAGTACATTTCATCTCCTTTGCCCCCCCAGCATGCTTATAAACACTATAGTATTTATTGGTAATGAGCTCCAGGGCTCATTTATTTGGGTAGCTCTTAACCTTTTAAACTCTTCCTAGCACCATATGTTGAATAACTCAAGAGGTGAGTTTTAAAACCTCCTTAACAGGTTCTTTTGTACCAGCAGCTTTTCAAAGTCACCAGTTGTGCTGTAGTTGTGCCTAACACCTCTGCTGACTTGATTTCTACCTCCTGGAAAGTCCATTTGACACCTGCAATACCCTGAAATCTCTCCTCTTTCATATCTATACAACTGAAAATTACATTACAGGTCTGAAATAACAGATTCTTCTGCTTTAAATTGCAGCATCTCTGAAAATTGCCCAGTCCCAAACTCCATTTGGTGCAGAGGAGGGAGGAGGAAAAGCTGTGGCCATCTGCTCCTTGGAAAGATACAAGTCTAGTCAGAGTTGAAGCTCATACTTCTTTCTCAGTCCTGTCTGTATATAGGGAAGTCACCAGGAAAAAATATTATTGATTGTTATTGTTGTTGTTGTTATTATTTGTTATTAATAATAATAATAATATAACCCACTCAAAAAAAAAAAAAAAACAAAAAAACAACAACAACAAACAAAAACACTAAAGCAAAAGCTGTAATAAGCCAATATCTCCCATATTAGATTCTTTTCTGATATTTTTACACAACCAATCTAATTGAGAGTTCCTTAGGCAGCTCCAGGTTTCTGCCATGCAGGAAAGGAGTGGCTTGGTATGTCTTAATAAGACTATACATCCCAGGTGCCTTATTATGAGAATTAAGATGATATGGCAAAGATACATGTAGCTTATGTCACCTGATCTTTACACATCCTTTTAACATCCCTTAAACTAGCACTTCTTACTTTCTGTCTAGTCGGGGGAGGAAGAACCTAGAAATAAATGATGTGATGATTAAATTCTTTGAATCTCTTTCTTTTTATCAGTCTCTACTAACAGTACCTATAATGTTTGAACTTTGCTAAATACATACTTATATAACATATATATATATGAGGACACGTGTTAAATGTCACTTCAGTTAAAAAGTAGATTCTGTAGTGGAACTGTAGCACTCTTCCACCCCGTCTGATCCAGAGAAGACAAATAAAAGACATTCTGATCCCAGTGGGTGACAGCTGAAATGAGGAACACAATGATGTCTCAGGGGACTAGAAGTTCAGCCAATGACCAAAAAGAGAAGCAGATGAACTCATGGGCAAAACCTATTCTATCTTCATGAAAATTAAATGTGTAATTAATGTGTAATTAAAAACAAAGGGAAAGCAACAGGAAAGACTATGAAGACATTTGGGCAGGATCATTCAACAGAGCTACATTCAATTCAAGTCAGCAAGTCTTTAATAATAACATTGATATTCTTCAGGCCATACATCAAATGAACAATTGAGTTCAGTGGAGCCTTTTCTAGATGGTCTCTGTCCTTTCATCCTTTTCAGCACAAGTTATTACTGGCTCATATATCCTCTATACAATTAAATACGGATTTTATTACACTCACTGGGGAATTTCCAAATAAAACAGAATTTCATTGGAAGCTATTAACTGGCCAAACCCAAGATTTTTTTGACCAAGTTGTCGTGAAAGACAGGAAATTGTCAAGAACTTGACTGCTGTCCTGTCACTTCTCCTGCTGGGCATCTAAAGATGTTAAAGGTTCCAACATCTGTTTCTAGGGCATTCTACCATAATAAACAGCAACTCATTCACCAGATTTCAAGATCTCTGTCTCCTTGCCATTGATTTGGAAGCCTAAGCTCCCAGTTCCCTCTCAATTTTTCCTTCTTTATCCATTTCCCCATACACTACTCTACAAAGGTAGCCCCAGTGACCAGCTCAACTTATTTTATACTACACATCACTTTTTCAAGTCTGCTTTTCATTTTTAAGGACAAACTATGTTGATAAACTAACAGAGACACCACAATACCCATCAAGCAGGAAGCTTTCTACTTGGGAGCAAGTTGCCTCCCAGGACAGCATAACACAAACATTGAGCACACTTTTCATTTTGCCTTATGTCAGTGTAATCATTGTTGCAAAGATCTGCAGAGACAAGTTCTGCTTCTCTAGATAGAAATTAAAATGTGATGTGCAATGTGCTGGGTGAAATAAAACCATGCAGTCATGTCATGTACTCTTAAGGCAAACAAGCTCTGTTTGTTAGACATGCTGTTGAAAACAAACAAAAAAAAAAAAAAAACAACAAAAAAAAATGAGAATTAGTTAGAAGCATTTGAAGGTATCACCTCAGAATTAAAAAGAACAAGTTAAATTGAATCTGACTTGTACCATCAAAAGTAAACTACCAAGTGCCCTACCAGCAAAGAGCCAGTAAATGCAAGTGGTACCATGCTTGGGCACCGCAGATGAAACAGAGCAAACACAGAGCATACAAATGACGTCTGTGTAATTGATCATTAATCTGAAAAGAAAAGAGTAATGTTCATCATCCATCTCCTTCAACGTATGCCATTAAAATAAATCAAAACTTTCATGAGCTTGACATCTGTGGAGAAGAAAACATTGTGTTTTTAAACAGAGAAATCCCACAGATTCCAATCCCACACATGCTAATGAGTGACAGAGAACAAACAAAAGTCTTTGAGGTCCTGAGAATTAGAATAAATAAATGTCACAAGGGAGAGCAGTAGGAAAAACAGAGAGGGCTTCAGCATTCTTAATTGCTTTTAGATTACACCAGAGAAAAAGAAGTCCAGATTTTGATCTTCATCAAAAATTGGCAACTTTACTCAACTATGCACTTTGTGTTATTAATATTATTGCTTAATTCTTCTTCTAGAGTGTTGGTATATATACATATATATAAAAAAAAAAAAAAAAAAGAGAGAGAGAGAGAGAGAGAGAAAGAATCAATGTAATCAATGGAACCAAGAAAGGATTTTAACTGTTAGTACACTTTACCATAGATATAACTACGACACAATAAGAACCATACACTTAACAACAGCAATGCTCTATAAAACAGAGAGATCACAAGCATATCAGTAAGCTTTCTACAGATTGCAATAGCTCTCCTTAGGTCAGTTGCTGAGATGTGAAACTGAAATATACAAACCAAAGCTGTTAAACCAACTCCTACTGATTTATCAGGTGGAATCAAGTAAAAATTGAACACTTCCCATACTAGAAAGGAATATAAGTGTAAAAAATATATATACATTGGAATTTTATTTCAAAAGCTGACCAATTCAGATTTGGTTTTGTCCCCTAAAAAAGGAGAGAAATTAGAATTTTATAATCCCAACATTTGAATACAGGATTGCCATTAAAAAGATAAGTAAAAGAGAGGAGAGGAAAGGGGAGGCATTTTATCTAAATGGAAATGGTTCTTTTACAAAAACTGCTAAACAAAAATGATTTTTTTTTTCAGTTAGAAAGAAATAGATCCTCTTTTCAGGACAGCAAGAATATTGCAGTGCTTAAACCTTAAGAGAGTATTTATTGTACTGCTGAGCCTTTATCGATCTCAAATTCTTCCAAAGCCCCCATCACACACCTCCAAGCACCACACAATCTTTTAATCTATTTATCCTTACAGCACCCCAAGTGCCAGCTGAGCACTTTTATCCCCATCTGCCAGGTGAGTCCCTCACCCCTTCTGCCTTCTGTTGAGTGGTGTGCCTGAGCCCCCTGGCAGGCTGCAAGGAAAGGTTCAAAATTGCTGCTTAGCATCTGCATAACCTCACGCCTGCCTTGGGTGTCACTGGTCTTCATTCAAGCTCTCACCAAACTACCTGGGACACAGGGCTCTGAGGATACTCCCAAAGCACTGTTTGAGCCCTAACAGTCCCTGACAATTACACAGGAGCTAAGTCCTAAGCAATCAGAAATCCAAGTGTTATCTGCCCCAGCACAGGGGATGGGAAGCACCATCTGTGGCTGTAGCACCTCCCTGGGATGAAGAAGGCCATTGCTCCCAATTAAGCAGAGGAAACCAATGAATCCCTCTCTCCTACATATTGGATGTTTTCCATGCAGCTACTGGTGAATCTGGTTCAAAACCACACCATTTGAGAAATTAAACCCTTTCAGAGGGAAGTGTCCACAGATAAGAAGCCTGTGATATCTGAAGTACTCACTTCTGACAAGGCCTGCTAAGCTGGTGCCTAAACCTTCCTTGTGCATTTCCCCACGGCTGCCTCTCTGGGGGTGGCTGCTTCTATGCATGGCATGGGAAGCCTGCACTTTTCTTGGAGTGACCACTTAGGAGTCAGGTCTTCCAGTGCTGAGGAGAATACCTAGGTGCTCTGGGTTTGGTCCTAAGTAGTCTGATGCCTATAGTGGAAAAAGTGTGGAAGAAGGTAAAGACGGGACTGAAATTCAGGCATTCCTGCATTTATTCATAAATTCCAATATTCTAGCTGCTGGACTACCCTCACTGCTAAGCCACATAGATTTCTGGAAGGAGATAAGTATTCCTGTTCTCTTTTTATCCAGGAATATATTAAAAATCTCTTTTCTCAGCCATCTGGCAACAAGATGAACACACATAGGGTGGGAATGTTAATCCGTGACATTAGCTTCCTTCACCTTGTCCAACTGATATAACCTCAGTATACAGTATGTGAGATTGATTTACTCAGAAAGATTAAAATCATTAAATGTGTTTAGCTTGGCCAAACAGCTTCTAAAATGGGAGGTGACTATAAGTGTTAAATTATTTGAAAGGCAAAAAAAAATGAAGTAAGGAAATTAACTGGTTAGGTTAATCCAAAGGAGTGGAAGTTGTCCCAGATAGTGGTTTGGTTCCATAGATTTTTATCCTAGATAACAAACAGATTTAAAAATGTAAAAAACGCTGCTATCACTTACAGCTACCCTAAGGCATGTATCATTAGAGTAAGATAATGTTTTCTCAGTTTCAGTGTCACGCTCACAAAGTGCATAAAAAAGGGCAAGTATGGCATAAAGAGAGGGAGAGATTCTACTTCAGAAACCAATGTACTCAAATAGTAAAGGCTCAAGCTGTTGCCTACATTTTTTCCACCCAAAAGCAAAATGAGCTGTGTTCATCCCCATTGCCACTTCGTCACAGAGGTATATCACAGCTCAGTCTGGCCAAACGCCTAAAGTATTCCTTTTGCATTCACCTCAAAGCAAACATCTTCATGAACAAACAGCAATTGCTCCTAGCTATCCCATCACTCCATCAATAGGTTTTCTCTTTCTTTTCCTCTTCTGCATGGTCTTTAATTTTCAGTTGTATTTCACAGAATCACATAATGGTTGAGTTTGGAAGGGACCTCTAGAGTTGATTTTCTCCAACCCCCTACTCAAGCAGGGTTATGTAGGTCTGGCTTCCAAGGACTATGTGCAGATGGCTTCTGAATAAATGTATTTAAATCATCTAAAACCTTTAATCAACAGGAAAGTCTAAAATACAGTAAAGCCAGCATATAGCCTTGGAGGTAAGACAGTGACACTTCCAGGCATAATGATCATTTGCGTTACAAATGTTCTTAGAGAGTCCAGCTGTGGCGTACTCATACATAGCAACTTACTATCCAGCTCAAGCAAACTTGAATATTGACTTTGTCATCTAAAATAAATTTCCTTTATATTCAGTCTAGAAAGATATAGTGGATGAAAAGAAGACCTACCCCTCTGAAAGTCACCTGAGATCTTGATGGATTGGACTTGAATCTCTCTGTCCCAAAGATGCAACAATCAGAATAGACAATACTGAAAAAGAAAGAAAGCCAAGAGGAGGAATGTGCTTCCCATCTTTCAGGACAACAATAGCAGAGAGGAGAGATGAGCTTAATGCAGCTTGTTCCTAGGTCAATGCCTACATGACCTCAGCTGCCTGGATCACTCAGCTGGATATCCTAGAGAGCCTCTGACTCTTTTTTTTTTCAAACCTGCTAAAAATGATGCTCCCAGTGGGAGAAAAAAACTACTTACCTTTAAAATATGGCTACAAATAAAGATTCCAGGCACAGACACATCCACATTATTAATAGCTCTGTGAATACATACTGACAAAGCTTCTATGAAAGCTCTGAAAAATCATGTTTCCCTGCTATTTGGGCATGCTTCACTAGTGCATCTGAAAGCCATCCCACTGGATCTTTTGCTACAACAGGCAACAGGTTTCAATCAATTTTCTGCATGATACACACTGCTTTGTTTATATAGGATTGACTTATCAGGGAACATGCCTCCTGAGCATTAGAAGCGCATTAGCAGTAGGTTTTATACATGGGCATAGGCAATGGCTATAAAGAACATGCTAACATAACAGAATTAACAGCGATCTCACCATCGATTTACTGTTTATTTAAATGTCCCCTGATTGTTTAATTGACCCATTCATTCTAAGAATAGTCTAAATACGAAGCATGATGAGTTTCTCAAATGTGCATGAGACTATATCTAACATTTAGACATTTAATTCTTTTTTTCTTCCCCTCAACTGGATTGACTTTCTTAAACCAGTCAGTCTCAGTAGGCTATATGAGCAATTGCCAGCTCCTTGGGATCTGTCTGAAATACCATTCTTATTCAAATATTTCAGAAGGAAAAAAAGCAATACACCTATGTCGTGAAAACTGGAAAGCAGATTTCATAAAGCTATCAAAAAGTTGATACTGACAAAAAGCAATCACTTCAAGCCACAGACTCACAAAGCTGTAAAAGATTGAATTGGGTTTAGTGACAACTTATTTTTGCACTAATTTAATTTTAAGCAGAAGTTAATGCTTCATATAATATTAGAGATTATGGAACAAATCATTAGAGGCACTAAAATACTATGGATGCCCAGTTCACATTCCTGCAGATTATGTATAGACTCTCCTTCCCTCCTCTCTCCCAAGTGTATATGCACAACATTTACCTGTCACACCTAAAAACCCAGTCATTCAGTTTTCTTGGCAACACCACAAGTCCCATGTCAAGATATGATATTCCTGATCTATGGTCTGCATGCCAGAAGGTGTATGGAAAACTCTTACATGTGAATTTGTGGGGCAGCTGGCGGCAGCTGCTCTTGACAATGGCTGTATGGAGGTTTCCACAAAAGGTGCTGGGTAAATCTCCTGTGGTTCCCAGAGTGCAAACAGGAACACCCAACACAACCATGCACATAACTCCAACACAAACAGCAGGAACTTTGTAGAATGAGTTAGAGAACACTGGTCTTGGAAAAAAAAAAAAAAAAAAAAAAAATGTCCTGGGATCATGTTTATACCAGGGATTAAGGGCGAAGAGCAATTAAGAAGGAAAAGGGATAGGACTGGAGTCCTGGAGTCCTCATTTTGACATATAGGAAAGGAGGAGGAGGAAATAGGAGCCAGGGAGTGAACTGTGGCTTAAAAAGGGTGTGTAGAAGCATGGAGCTTAAGGTTGGGAAGGAAAGGTGGGTGGGAGCGGACTACTTGTTTAGGAAGCAAGGACGTGCAGGCTGTCCTGAAAGCTGGCAACTGCTGATGCCTTGAGAAGTGGTTCCCTTACAGCCAAACCTGGAAACCCCATTTTCAACTAATTCAGTCTGGGTCAAGCAAAAGAAAGTGAATTTCAGAACAAAGGTATTATGGCAGACAACTCCCTATCCACTCTCCCCTCCCTTTTCTTTTATAGGAAGAGGAACCAAAAGAAGTGCTCAGCTTTGGAAATGTGGCTCCACTCCCAACCTATTTAGTGTCAGAAAGAACACCCTAAAGTGCACACATGGGACCAGTGGGAGCCAGAGCATCTGAGAGAAGAGTGCATCCCATGCTGCCTCCTGGGTATGTTACTTACTGACTTGAAGTTTTTACATCAAGACTGGACTGCCAAGAAAGTACTGTGGGGTATCTTCCAGATCTGTATATGCAGAGCTATAATTTGCAGTAAAAAGGAAATTAAAATAAAATAAAATAAAATAAAATAAAATAAAATAAAATAAAATAAAATAAAATAAAATAAAATAAAATAAAATAAAATAAAATAAAAATGTGTGTATTGGAAATGATGCCAGTCATCAAAAATATAAATATTCTTTTCTATTGACCATTAATGGACAGTATAAAGATTTAGTGTCAATGAAGAAAAGCTACCCCCTCATCCCACAAATACTTGGATGTATTTTGACCTTATTAAGTAGGCAGTTCTTAGCTCTGACTTTAGTAAAAAACAATGTTTAAAGTTAAATTCCTCCATAAGCATATCAAAGACTGTGTCACCTTAGTTATCTTTTCTCAACACAGTTCATAAAGTTGATAGAGAATTGTATATAATACTGTACTACAGTATGGCCAATCTATCTTGCTGGTAACTCCTGCATCTCATAACATGCAGTTGCCACAAACTGTTCCTTAAGATTTGCTTGTCTGATCCACCATTGCTCTAGTCATCTGCTTTGTTTTTTGGTCAGGATTTAGTTCATTTAATGGAAAGGAATTTGTTTTTCTTTATGTTCACATCCATCAGGCTTGCTTTACTGAATTCCATATGGGTGTTATTTATGATATGCATAATTTTTGGAAACACACAAGTAATACACTCACTGAGGATAGAAATTACCAACTCCAATGGCAAGAAAATGATGTTCATTCCATTATCTAGCTTCACCACCAGAAATCTCATTCATGAAATCTGTTCTAATACACAGCCAAATAAGCAATCTTATTACCTCATAATGAGAGATGATTTTTCCTCATCTAAATCTCCATTATTTCTGTCATCTCATTTTATGTCATTTCCTTCTTACAGATGCTTTTATGTGAAATTTCCCCAAGCAGACAAGAGGATATTATGCTTGTTTGTTATCCATTGCAAAACCTTTTATGTGGACCCAGAACAAATTGAAATAAGTGTAGAAAGTCTAGAAGAAAGTTTTGGATATTTATGTACCCAAACTATATGTATTTTACATTGTAGGTGCTTTCTAATTGAAACTATAGTCCTTCTTCTCAGAAACATCCTCAGTTGCAAAGGTGAGGATTAGCAAGCTGAGTTTCAGGCTCAGAAAGACATTTTATTTGAAATGCTATTATTGATGATAATACTGGGGAAAAAATAAATCCAGAAAGGCACTACAGGTTCTTATCAGCTGAACCATATTCCACAGATCAGATGAAACACCAGCCTCTTAGAATTCCCTCCTACTCACGAGTAGAGATTTCTTTCCCTAACAAATGCACACACAACAAGGAATTTCATCACATATGCCTAACCAAGGTAGAGGTCCTAAAATATATTTCCAATCAGAAACCTGTTAAAGATGGAAAGATTAAACTAAACCTGGATGAATTGCAACTTGTATTTGTCAAGTGCACGTCAGGCTAGACTAACCCAACCATTTTTATCTGATTGTCTGGATGACCCTGCACTGAACAGGGCTTTGGACTAGACAATTTTCAGAGGTTCCTTCCTACCCCAGCAACTCCATGATTACGTATAAATGCATCAGATTTAATTTAGAAAAGCAAGTGATACAGTACTACCCAAGAGATTAGTATTTCGGCTGGAGAAGAGAAGAATAACTACATTTATAAGGAGCTGGTATGTGCCGAAAGCCAGCACAGACCAGACATGTTGAGTCAGAGGAGAGTTTCTGATTCAGTCTCTGGTCTTTGATAATTCTTTCCTTATTATTTTTTTTTTCACTGACCTTTATAACAAAAAGAAATTTACTCCTGACAAAGCTGGGAGACAGTGTTAAAGAAGTAAAGGCCAAGAATATCATCACAGAGAGATTCTGCGATGACCAGAGATAGCCAAGTTGGGTAAGTAATAGAACAAATATAAACAAACCATTTAAATCCTTACAGATTTGCTGTCACAGAGGGGAAAAATATCTGAGAACAACTGACAAAATTGAAGGCCTAGATGTTTCAGTTAATCACAAGATGACTATAAAGCTTATGTGTTGGCAAAGAGCAAAGGTCTTTGAATAAATCTAATCTGGAAAACAAAAGGCATCTAAACAGCAAATTAGTGAAGTCCTAGCAAGTTCAAATAACTCTGGACAAACTGGGGAAAAGAAATCCAGCTAGGTTTAAGATGAAGGCTGAACAAACTGTGAAAAGGATGACATGGTGGTAGCAAGGGACAGAAAGCAGCAGCCTAAACTGAAAATACTGATATTGATCTCTTCACCTGCTGTTCATTTTTATTCATTTTCCACCACCAGTAATGATACAATTTAATTTAATTAAACTCAGACGCCCACAGACTGTGTGATGGTGAGGCTTGCTGAAGAACATCTAAAGCCATTTCTTCGTTTGCACATCTAAATTAAAAACAAAACAAAACAAAAAAAAAAATAGAGCTGCTTCCTTTGGAATAGTCAATAATATTCAAAAGGACTATAGCAATACAATTTCAGTGATTTGAATCAACTTGATACTGCCCCACACCCCTCCAAATCAGCTCCTGTGTATCTCAGTTTCAGCACACAAAGGGAATGTATGCACTTGAAAGCATGGTCATTATCTGTCCTTAAATTAAAGAATAACTATAGTCACTGCATGATGCTGAAGAACAAGCAAGCATGCATGACTCAGACAAGTTCACCTGTGTGTTTAAAGACTCAAAAGAAAAGGAGGTTTGTGCTAACAGGTTAGATGAACAGTATGAAGAACATCCGGAGGGCAAATGATCTAACTATTGTGGCATGACATGTATTTTAGAAAGAAAGAAAAAAAAAAAAAAAGAAAAAAAAGAAAAAAAAAGAAAAAGAAAAAAGATTTACTGCCATGGTGAGCTAAGTGATCATTTAGACAATATTGCAGACAAAGGAACTTGTTCCTTGCTGAGTTCTTAATGACTTGAAAACAAAACAGTCTCCACTTAGACACCAGAAGTGTTTGACCCCAAAACCCAGGGTCGCTGTGTTGCGCTCACACTGCTCTTCTGGTTCACAGCAGTAGCACAGTGAAGAAGTGAAGCCCCTGCCAATCCCATTTTACCATCTGGCAGTTTGGTTCACAAAGTGGCCTTAGGATATTCAAACTAGATTATCTGAGGAGGAAACTCATCCAAAAGCTTTCCTCCATCCACCTGTGTACCAAGCTCATCCCAGTCAATAATGGAGACCATGACTGGATTGGCGACTGCTCAGACAGCTCCAAACCATGTCTGAGATGGGCATATCAGGGGGCCAGATTAAATCTAGTCCACAGTAAAATACACAAACCATCAATAACTTTGATATATCAGCTGGTTATCTATCTACCTCAGTGCACTGATCTGCTGGTGTTGCACAGAGTTATTTGTTTATGTCAACATGCAAGAGACAAAAACATTATTTCTCCCAGTGAAGGTTGTGTATTAATAGTTCCGGAAGGTCTGTGATTGCCATTGTTTTTGTTGTTGTTGTCGTATTGTTTTTGAAGATGAATAGAAACTCATTTGTACTTTAATGAAATCATAATCAATGTCTCTGTTTCATAGCAAATGTATACCTGGCAAAGATTCAATTAATGTAGTCTACTAGCAGTGTGTCGATTTCCCTGGCAGAGACCACTACCAACAAAGAACATACTGACAAGACTACACCTTCCTCTGACAATGGAAATGGTTGTTCAGAAGGGTTTATTGTCATTTTATGATCATATTGCATGATAGAAACTATTCAGAAAATGTAACACCTCATGTCACAGATCAGCAGAGAAGGACAATGACTCCATTCCCACTGCTCAATGATCAAGACTGCTGTGGGAATGAAAAGATCCTATAATAAGACTTACAGGCACCAGAGATTAGGTTTAAAGTTCCCCACCCAAGTTTCCATGGGCAGATGTTCAGAAATGTAAATTGCATTTTCGCCTTGAGAATTGCCCTCAGTGTCCCTGAGTTACAAAATCCTAATGCGTGTCTCCATTTCATCTGTTTAGCACTACTCTAATTTATGGCTAAACATCTCTGGGTTTTCTCCCTCAACAATCAATCTAGAATGACTCTCACAATATTGCAGAGTTGGGTCATTTCCGATTCTTGTTTCATCTTGTCCATTCTAGCTGCAGAACTGAATCACGTTAATTTCAAACCACATAATTGTTTATCCACACGGAAGGTAAGTAGCCTCACAAGCCATATAACATGGGATCCGAATGGGGTTGCTTAACATGACTGATACCATTCCTTCACATGCTGCTTCCCTGAGTGTCTCTACCCTCAATGTGTTCTCCACAACGTGATAGTGTCACCACCACCTTCTCTTTCCTCCTAGTGCTTCCCTCAGGCTGCCTAGGCCCAGACTCTCGTGGTTGTGAGTCTGGAACATGGCTTTAAACAAACTCTGCACTGCTATGGGAAAATACCCACAATAATTACATGGACCTGGAATAATGGGCTTGTGCAACATCAAATAGGGCCTAAAATCATGATATCTAAACAAGTTGCCTCTAATAAAATCCATAGCATAGCCAGGGGATGCTCAAGGTTTCGTGACCACCAAGCAACATTGTCCTTGATACCTCTTGTCTGCAGCAATCCACTGTCCCAAGAGGCAACATACGTGGGAGCTCCAGGAGAGGGTCACACAGGGCTTTGCACGGGGCGACTCCTGTAGCTGCCTTCCCACAGCTGTTGTGTGCTCAGCTGCACCAGTACTTGACCCATTTACAGTTGCTATGGAGAGACTGGAGCGTGCAGAAGTACCACATCCTTCAGTGGCAGCAAAATCTCACAGAATTAAATATCTATTTGTGAATTTAAAGGGGAAATACAACAAAATAACTTAAAATCTGTGTCTAATGATTGCTGGCAAACATGAGTTATCTGACAAATCTCATCTATCACCCTTCATTACCTGTAGGCTGATAACTATCATAAGACCCCCTTCATAACGAACTCCCTTAATAAAAGAGAGGGAATTGGGCACCTCTCCTTTTAAGCCATTCAGTTTAAAAACTCAAACACTTTTTGTTTTAATGGTGTTACAACCCCCCCCCTCCCGCCCAAAAAAAAAAGAAAAAAAAGAAAAAAAAAAAAAAGATTAAAGCAGCGTTAAGCCATGAATCACATTTTTGTGAGCAGTGTTGTTTCTCACAAATTTTGTTGGTCTCTCCACCAACAATGGAATTTCTGTCCCTGGTAATTGTGCTGCAGCCACACCAGCTATAATCAAAACAGCACAGTAGTGAGAATGATTCCCTGACATTGCAAAGAGCTCCAACACCCACTCCTTCCAAGTGCTTCTATTTGGCAATGTTTCTTGCAGAAACAGTAGTATATTAAGGTTCATTGAGCCAATAGGAAATGACCATAAGCTTTTCACTCAGGCTTCAGACCAAAGTAAACATTTTATGCATTCTTAATGCTTTTTTCATAAACTTATCCCCCTTTTCTGCCAAGCAATGAATTTATGGAACCCAACAAGGTATAGAAATACTGAACTACTCCAAGCAACTCCGTAGTCATGAGACTGTCAGCCCAATGTTGAAGGCTCGGTGGCTAAAGTTAATTTTGGTCAAGCCCCTACTTAAAGGTATTTCTACCCAAATATTTTCAGCACATAAAAGCAATAATTTATTGAAACTACAGATTGGTGAACAATGTTATCTGTGCTCATGTGTCAGTGGATGGCTGTCTGTTAGTCATTTATGTACATGTAGCAAAGCACACACATTTATCATTTTTGGTTTTTTGTTCATTTTCCAAAATTTATAAGCCTAGCTGGGGATCAGCATTGCCAAACACCCAGATTTGGGGGAGTTCAGTTTAAAACTAAATTTTCAGTCCCATTTTTTCACCCTGTCTTCCGAGCCTGTTGCATTGGCATTACCAGAGGGAGGGAAACAGGTTGAAAGAACAAAGTAGAAAATCAGGTCATATACAGTCTATTCTAACAAGAAAGTCCTACAGGCAAATGATCTGGGGCTACTGAAGCTAGAAAGGGAAACTGTGCTAAAGCACAGTTTTATTAACAGCGACTTAGGCACCCCATAACACGCACACACCGTTAGTAAAGGCTGAAAGCAGAGAGCTGAAAATAAAGACGTAGGCAATGCCTTTCATCCATCCGAGAGACAGAGGGAGGTGGCAAGTCCCGCAGTGACACAGTGCCATCTAGCGAGTCCTTCCCTCAAGGAAAAAATAGAAATAAAATTTAAAAACCCACTAAATTACACCTTCAGCTAAGAAAAACCTAAATTACATCTCAGGGTAGGGGAAAGAGCCTGGCAAGCAGCCTGTTCCCACAGCAGTGTGTGGGGTGAGTGGGCAACAGCTGCTGGGGAGGTTTGGGATGAAAGTCATCACCCCCTTCACCACCCTCTGCGGGGACAGGGACCAGGGAGCAACCTCGGAACCTCGGGCCTCAGTGCCTGGCCCTGGACACTGAGAACTGGTGGGCAATGGATCTCATCATCGGTTTGCCAGCTTCAGGCAAGCCAGCATGTAAGGACACTTTTTTTTATTATTTTCTTTTTTTAATAAATTTAAGGGTCCCCGAGGCCCATGTAAAAGGCAGCGCAGCTTCGGCAGATGTAGCTGGGGTTCACTTAGCCAGCACTTTGCTTCTCAGGGTTTAATTAGCTGCTGCTGTACTAAATAACAGCTCCCAAGAGGCAGAGATACGTCAGTGCCCAGAGCTGGTGCCTGTGTGAGAGTGGAGAACTGCTGCAGCTCAGTGCCAGCAGGAGCGCTGCAACCATGAACCAGTTAAAAGGACCTCTTCCCTCCCGCTGCCCACCCGCTGCCTCTTGGGCTGTCAGCTGGGCTTGAAGGCATGAGCTTTTTCTGTGAGTAGCATCTGAGTGTACTCTTTGCCTTCTAGACCTGTTCAATTTGTTCGTGATGTCAGTGTTTTTCTGAGCAGTCATGAGAACAGGTTTGCTTGGTTTGTTTGCTTTAAAAATAAACAAACAAACAAACAAAAAAAAAAAAACAAAACAAAAAAAAAAAAACAAACAACAACAAGGAAACCAAGGAAATCTGTTTAAAACAACAACAACAAACAGTGATTAAAATGTTACTGCATGATTCCAAAGTCCTAGAGAATAATATCTAATACTGCCAGCTATCAGCTGTGCAATACTGGTGCTTATTTATCTCAAATAAATATATCAAAGAGGTATTTTATTCTGAAAGACTTATTTTACAAGTGTGGAAAACTACAAAACCGAGAAGGAACTTTCTTATTTTAAGAGAAAAGTAAAACCCAAACTGCTCAGCACAGGCAACTCTGGGAACATACAGTGATCTTTTGATGCTGACAGTTACTTAAAAGCTGATTTATCCCTCTCCTTGTGAGATGTGATTCAGGTGTTGGTGCTGTCCAGAAGCCACGTGTTCTCATGAACAAAGTACCAGGCTGGGTACAGGTGAAGAGCACATATTTCTGTTTCTGCTTCCATCTGGCCTGAAGAAACCCACGCTTTTTCACTGCTGCACTGCTGCCCCAGAGCAGGAGACCACTACAAGCTGCTCATACAGGTGGGGACTGGGGGACAGCAGCATGGCCTCAACATCAGTATGTGACAACCCCTGTGTCAGCAGATGTGGGTGAGGACTACTACCTTTCACTTACCACTAAATCCATGCTTCATCTTCTTCATTGCTAACCAAAAGCAAAATGACTAAGAGGAATACTAGCCTACCAGCTTGGGACTTGGGAGTGCCAAACACAGCTCCTACGCCACCTTAGAGCACAGTGACCCTAAGCACAGGAGGTGCAGGAGTGCCACCCAACTTCCACTCTGAATGCACTCTTTGGCAACATCCAGTCCTTGCTCTGAGGTACGACTCAGCAGTAAATCATACCCTTCCTCTTCCCCTGTTCCCCCTTCTCCCACAAAGAAAGCCCATCGCATCTAGGACATACCAAAGCAAGAGTCTAGGAGGCTCAAGGAGGCAAGAATCCCTATAGCTCAGCAGTCCAGGTCTGGTGGGCTTTTGTGTGTGTGTGTGCACTGTTTTAGGCTGTTTTTGTTTTGTCTGGGCCAAAGTGCTTAATGTTGAAATTGAAGTAATTAACCTGAAAATTGTGAAGACTATCAGCAAAAAAAATAGACAAATTCCAAGTCTACAAATTCCTAATGTGGACTTCAGCTTTGCATGGATGGTTTGACGCCTGCTATCTCATGGCAGCTCTGCCTGTGAGATGAGAGAAGTTAATAATATTATCTTCTTTTACAGATAGGGAAAACAAGGACCAGAATGAAAAGACAGCCAGTCAAGTGAATAAGGAAACAAACAATGATCAGAACATTGAGATCTTAAACTGGTTTGAAGCCTGTCAGGCAGCTGTGCCTCCCATGGTGAATGAGTGGCTCCACCAGCAAATCAGGAGTAGCTAGCTGATATGTATAATGTATAGATAACTGATATACTAGATAGATATAATATGTATTAAAAAATAGCTTGAGTAAAGTACTTACCTTTAATCAGGGTGTTCCTACCTACTTGGAATTCAAGAAATATCAAACCAGACCTTCCTTGTGGATTTCCAGTTGTAAATAACAGAAGATGTTGAGAACTGGTCCTGTCAGTCACTGCATCCCACAACAAATGTGTGATCAGCATGCAATGAGCACATGAAGCACTGCCATTCCTCAGGAGTCAGAGGGTTAGATGCAATCAAGATCTGCACAGGATTGTTTTATTTTTGCTCAGTTGCTGTGCTGAATGTACCATTCCAAAAAGCACTGTCTTTATCATAGCTTGTCTAATAGTACTATGAAACAAAAAATGAGTAACAGAATTTTCCTGACAACTGCACACACACTGAAAATTACTGTTTAAAAGAGCATATAATATCCTTGCCAACAATTTCATGATTCACATCAGAAAGGATTAGATTTATGTTCAGAGATAAAAATTAATGTGAGAGCACTAAAATACTGAACATTCAACAATATATTACCTTTCAAGACCATTGAGGGTATTTCAGAACA
The DNA here is from genome assembly GCF_047663525.1 of Anas platyrhynchos. Taxonomy (NCBI): domain Eukaryota; kingdom Metazoa; phylum Chordata; class Aves; order Anseriformes; family Anatidae; genus Anas; species Anas platyrhynchos. The sequence goes on along the minus strand of NC_092589.1, from coordinate 61,464,513 downwards.
CCAGTAGTACCTTATCTTTATAACAATAGCTATGTTTCATGATGAAAGTCAAAGTACTGAACTTAACCATTACTAGAACTTGCTAATACAGCACCAGTGTAAATGAAGGAGGAAAGACTTCTTTCAAACTCAAAACATGGATCCTCAGGCTTTCCTCAAAGCCTTAGGAAAACATTCCAGGAATGTTAATGCATTTTTACCATCTGTGTTAGGACTTCAGGATTAACCCCATACTGGGGAGGGAGGTCTCCAACAAGAACATGCTCTTCTCTCTAACTGTAGTAAAGAGAGTGCTGGTAAAGAAGAAACACAATTGTGCAAGGACTAGCAGTAACTGTTCTCCCATGTTCTTTTAGTGAAAAATTAAAACATATTCCTGCACAAGTCAAACTGTTGATATGGAACCAGATAGGAACTAGTGTACATTTGTGTTTGAGCTAGTTTTCTGTGTGTTTTTGACTGTTTTTTCCTTCAACTGGAAATACTTTCTGGAAAATTATAGTTTTTGTACTGGGCCATAATAACTGCATGGTCATACGGAATGTGAAAGGTCTGTTGAAAACAGTGGGGAAAGGGTTTCTTGAACAACAGAGGAACTGATCCTGGGAGCTGAAATATTTGAGATCCAATCTTTGTTCAGTGCTGTCATGTAATTGTCAAAAAGACAAATATCATACTATAAGTATCTACAGACTACAGATTACATGAGGCACACAAAGCCATCCTTTGCCCTATTCCATCCTGGAAAGCTCCCACTTGGATTGTATTAGCCCATATTCAGTGTCACCTTCATGAAGGGTGTGAAGAAATCCAGCTGAAAAGAGTGAACAAGAGTGATCTAGAAAATATGACACACAAGGAAGGCTTGAATGCCATAAAATCATCTAACACTATATAAAAAGCTACTGAAAATAATAAAGAAGTAGTAAGGTCTTCCTGTCCATCATGGATGGGAGGAAGTTGTAAGACCTTCATTTGCAATTAGGAGAATTCAGATTGGATGCTAGCAAACAGCATTTTAGCTGTATGGGTAGCAACACTGCAATAGAGTACCTGAGAAGCTGCGGACTCACTATCATCAGAGTTCTTTAAGGACAAATTTAATAAACATATAGATATAATTGCTCTGGCCTTAAGCAGAAGCAAAGCCCAGACAAGCTCACAAGGTTCTTCATTGCTATATGAGCCTCCAATACTAAAATTCTAGCCTAGAAAAAAATGAGCTTCCTTCCAAATGCAAACACAGAATCAAATTACAAGTACAGCCCAATTTCACACACATTAGTCTAAATCAGATTCCACTAAGCTAAAGGCTGTGGAATTGTGCTGCTGTAATGCCCATAAAAATGGTGTGTAGGATCCTTAATCTAATAGATTTTAGTGTAACACACAGCAATTTCAAGATATTTTTTATACCCATATTAGTTTCTTTGTTCTGTTCTATTCTGGGTTTTATAACTAAAACAGTATCATCACCTCATTATCTTGGCACCTGAGGAGTGTAACAAGATGGAAAATAATATTAGCCAGGAGAAAAATAAGATGATTTGATGCCCCTAAACCATGCTTTATACTCACTGATGTAAGGTTTGGAGATCAGTATATTTTTTATATAACTCTGGTTAATAAACCAGTTTTTCTGACTTCTGTAGCTAGCAGTTTCACATAACTTTCTTTTTTTTTAACTGGCTAATTTTATACATGGTACGTGTATTAATTATGAAGAGAACCAAAGGGCCTATCTAAATCTTTGATCTTCTCTGTGCCCCAGTTTCCAGTTTATAACACGGAGATCATATTTTTCTCACCCCAGAAGTCTGCTGGGTGATTAGTTCATTTACATTTGTAGGATGCTTTGCATATCCCCAGGTTATTAAATGAGATCATAGCAGATATATCAAACCTCATTTTAGAAATGAATTCCCACTTATTGGACTTCCAGTGGAATTCAGAAAATTACTGGGAGAACTAGTTTTTATTTCTAGATAAGCACTGTTATCCAGTGTGATTTCCCTTGCTGAAATCAATTAACGATTCTCCCAGCAGCCTCAGCAGAATTAACTCACATTTTCCCACTTTGTCTCCAGGTTGCCTGACTCTTACCAACACAACTGACAACGTCCTATAGGTACCTTTACTTCTGTGTTTGCATCCTGTCCCAAGGGAAATCACTTACCCAACACTTTCCAAAAAACTCCACTGCTCTTTTGTACATCCATAGGCAGTTTTCATTACATACAGGAGCATTTAAACATTCCTTCTATTTACCATGATGGGCAAGGTAGTCAGTACACCATCAGCTTTAAGGCAACTTACACACTGACAAGGACAAACCTTGTATCAGCTACTGCGCATCAGAAATCACCTCTGCTCAGGGGTAAGAGGGATGGTAAAGACCTGGCTGCCACAGGGTATTGCGTGCAGTAGTGATTATATTTAACACTCTTATCCTAGAAGTAACAATGACATTTTCCTGTTTAACACACTTTTGAAGACAATGTTGAATGTGAGCTAACTAAGCAGGAAGAAGGCACTCTTATGCCAGGAGCTAATAAAGCAAAGTTTATCCAGCTCAACTTGAAGACAAGGCCAAGGTAAAATGAGAAGTCCATCTGAAGCTATGGACACCAAAAGCTCAGGCTCAAGCCTCTTTTAACCACCAATGGCTTAGACTCAGGACAGTTTGACTTACCATGGTGAAGCTATTCATATGCCCATAGTTGATAGGGACAAGCAAAGACAACTTTCCACTGAAAACAACAGTAATGCTCTTGCTTGAATAGTGCAATAAGTTTGCTATTTCTCACATTATTTGGTAATTATGTCCTTATATTTCTATCCTGGCATAGCTCCTGATTTTCCACTGTTTCTAAATATAATACTGAAATAAGCAATCATTAACTTCAGGCTATTAACTTTGAATGCCAGATTTTGTTTTCCATTGTTTATTGCCACCCTGACTATTAAAGAGGCACCTCAACTTGACTAAATTTAAGATTTTGTCTTAAGGCATAATAGTATTTCTGAGACTTCTTCGACTTCAGTAAGATATTTAAGCATGCAAGTTTTCCTCTGAGGTCAGCCAGAATTGCATATGTTTAAAAATAAATCTGTGGTTAACTCTGTATAATGACTTTTATTTTTCCAATACAATATAGCTGCTATGACAACAACTGGTTGAACAGTGCTTGTGGTAAAAGGTGGTGTGCTTTGGTTTTTAAATGGAAATTTAAAGCTTCAGAATTAAATTGTTTCATTAATAGCTAATGTCCCTCCTGTTTGCTCAACAAACCACAGCAAGTCTTTATTAGCTCTGATAAGCTGCACCAAGTCAATGAGTCTACAGCATGCTCTGACAGCTTGATACTGCAGAATAAACAAGAAATTGCCTCCCTGACCAAAGATGACACTGTAGAACAGATACTTAATCTACAAGGCAACCATCTTTACCTTGGTAAGGAAAAATCATCCTCCTCAAAATTTAACACCTAATAGACTACATTATGCAAATGCTAATCATGACGGAAGGAGGTATAAAAGGGGATATCCAATTCATCATCATAAGCCCATAGTTTACTGTGTGCAAAATATGAGTTCAGTTTCAATCAGAGCCCTGTAGAGCAAAGAACAAATATAGCATCATCTTGTTCAGTGTAAGCAGAGAAATACCAACAACTAGCCAGAATCAAAAATAGATATGTGGGAAATAATAAATAAAAAAAGTATTGATGAGGACAGAATAGAGAAATTATTGTCTGGCTTGAAGGTCACATGTAAGTTTATACAAATTTTTGAAATTATTTTGCTGTGTTGAGAAACCTCAGACCCCCTAAATTGCCTGCTTTAGGAGACACTCTGAAGGCTGATCCTGGACTATATTTTTGGAATTTGTGAGGGAAAACTTGGTTCCCCAGTAGAGAGTCCCCATTACTGAGCTGAAGTGTAGTTAGTGTAGTTGAGCTTTTGCAGCTTACAGTTATCCCATCTGTTCAGTGACCATGCCCAGTAGAAAAATGTCAGATCTCTTTCCTTGACATCAGTTTAGGATAATTCCTACTCAGGGTGTTGATATCACTTACCACAAAAACATACAGGATTTGTAACTGAATGCAGATAGCTACAAAAAACATCAACAGAAGCAGTGAGGTCCTGAGTGTGTCTCTGATGACCTTTTAAAAGTACAGTACCAACATCCCTGAAATCCAATTCAAATACACCTCTGACAGCAAGAGGCCTACACTAAGTGTCCAAGAGTATAGTTGGAAAACAAAAAAAAACAAAAAAACAAAAACAAAACAAAACAAAAAAAAACCACCTACAACAGCAACAACAGCAACAAAAACCACGGTAGGTACTTTCCACAGTATATTTCAAAATGAATCGGTATTTATTTGGGCAATTTTCATGTAAAATAAAAGTAACTTGCTAATGCAAGAAATTAAGTAAAAAGACTGAACCATATTAATAAGTGTTACTTCGCAATGAAGTGGGACCACATACATGGAAAATTCTTTTGGTTTTGCTACCCATTTTTGGTCTTGTCAGGAACATCTCATTAAATCAATTGTATACCCTAGACTTTCCCTGTTTTCATCAGATAAAATGTTTATTAATTTTCTCCACTTACATCTTTAATACCGCTGTGTTTCTTCATTCACTGTAACTGGCCATAGTCTAATTTGCAATATTAGTCAGGTCTTACATAACTCTGAATATCAGATACCCTCTGTCCTGGTTTCAGTTACAGAGGATCTGAGGCCCGCTACACTCCAACTTAAAGGAGATATTGGCAGCATATGAAGGAGTTTGATCTGCTTCGGAGGTGGTCAGTACTGAAGCGCAGCTCCTCCTAGCACCCCGACTGCCGGTACTAGGCTGGATGTTCCAAGGAAGGGTTCCCTCTACACATCATGCAATTGATGCTACATGGAGCAAGTGGGTTGCACTGATTACTCAGCAGGCTCGAATAGGAAACCCCAGTCACCCAGGAATATTGGAAGTGATTATGGACTGGCCAAAGGCAAATACTTTATCATATCATCAGAGGAGGTGGTGGGTCGTGCTGAAGAATCCCCACTGTACAACTAGTTACCAGAGAATGAGAAGAAATATGCCCAGTTCACTGATGGGTCCTGTCGTATTGTGGGGAAGCATCGGAGATGGAAGGCTGCTGTATGGAGTCCTACATGACGAGTTGCAGAAGCTGCTGAGGGAGAAGGTGAATCAAGTCAGTTTGCAGAAGTGAAGACCATTCAGCTGGCTTTAGACATTGCTGAACGAGAAAAATGGCCAGTTCTCTATCTCTACACCGATTCATGGATGGTAGCAAATGCCCTGTGGGGATGGTTACAGCAATGGAAGCAAAACAACTGTCATCACTGGGGCAAACCCATCTGGGCTGCTGCATTGTGGCAAAATATTGCTGCTCAGATAGAGAACCTGGCTGTAAAGGTACGCCACGTAGATGCTCATGTGCCCAAGAATCGGGCTACTGCAGAACATCAAAACAATCAGCAGGTGGATCAGGCTGCTAAGATTGAAGTAGCTCAGGTGACCTGGATTGCCAGCATAAAGGTGAATTATTTATAGCCCGATGGGCCCATGACACCTCAGGCCATCAAGGTAGAGATGCAACATACAGATGGGCTCGTGATCGAGGGGTGGACCTGACCATGGACGCTATAGCACAGGTTTTTCATGACTGTGAAACATGTGCTGCAATCAAGCAAGCCAAACGGTCAAAGCTTCTTTGGTATGGAGGAGGATGGCTGAAATATAAAAATAACGAGGCCTGGCAGATTGACTGCATCACACTCCCTCAAACTCGCAACGGCAAGCGCCATGTACTTACAATGGTGGAAGCAACCACCAGATGGCTGGAAACATATCCGGTGCCTCATGCCACCACCAGGAACACTATCCTGGGCGTTAAATAGCAAGTCCTATGGCGACATGGCACCCCAGAAAGAATAGAGTAAGACAATGGGACTCATTTCCAAAACAACCTGATAGACACATAGGCCAAAGAGCATGGTATTGAATGGGTGTATCACATCCCCTATCATGCACCAGGCTCTGGGAAAGTTGAACGATACAACGGACTGTTAAAGACTACATTGAAAGCAATGGGCGCTGGGACATTCAAAAATTGGGATACGCATTTGGCAAAGGCCACCTGGTTAGACAATACTAGGGGATCTGCCAACCGAGCTAGACCTGCCCAATCAAACCTGTTACGTACTGTAGAAGGGGATAAAGTTCCTGCAGTACACATAAGAAATATGCTGGGTAAAACAGTCTGGACTACTCCTGCCTCAGGAAAATGCAAACCCATTCTGGATACACTTGGTGGGTGATGCAAAAGAACGGAGAGGTCCGGTGTGTACCTCAAGGTGATTTAATACTGGGTGAGAATAGCCCATGAATTGAATTATATCATGTTAATTACTATATAATACTGTATGTCATCACTACCATTACTACTATATACCCTAGATGAAATGGTGATTAATTAGAATGTATGGGAAAGAGTGTAACCTGAGCATGAAATAAATAGTATGGAATAAGGTGTGGACAGACGTCCTGGTTTCAGTTAGGACGGAGTTAGTTGTCTTCCTAGTAGCTGGTAGAATGCTGTGTTTTGGCTTAGGATGAGAAGAGTACTGATAACACCCCGATGGTTTAATTGTTGCAGAGCAGTGCTTATAGCAAGCCAAGGACGTCTCAGCTTCTGGCTCTGTCCTGCCAACGGGCAGGCTGGGGGTGCAGCAAGAGCTGGGAGGGGAAAGACCCAGGACAGGTGACCCAAACTAGCCAAAGGGGTATTCCATACCATCTGACGTCATGCTAAACAATATTTAGGGGTGGCTAGCCGGGGGAGGGGGGCCGGGACTGCTCGGGGTTAGGCTGGGCATCGGTCAGCGGGTGGTGAGCAATTGCATTGTGCATCACTTGTTTGTACACATTAGTAATAGTAGTACTATTTTCGTCATTGATTTTTTTATTATTATTGTTAATATTATTATTGTTATTATTCTTTTCCTGTCTTAATAAACTGTCTTTTTCTCAACTCACGGGCTTCACTTTCCCGTTTCTCTCACCCATCCCAGAGAGGGAGGGGGGAGGGTGAGCGAACGGCTGTGTGGTGTTTAGCTGCCAGCCGGGTTAAACCATGACACAGGGTTAAAATACCACATAAACTGTAAATCTTTGTGACAGTAAGAATTGCTCAGCAAGGATATATTATGGCCTTTTCACTTTAAAGAGAGATGATCTTCTGATTGTTCTTCACCAGGGATACTGACGCAACCTGGCCCAGGCTGGGACCCCAACCTGTTGAGTTCTTGCTGTACAGGTGCAGAATGAAAGCAGCTCTTGAGAGCACAACATTCCCAATACAAAAGAGTAAGATTAACGTTTGCCCTCTTTACAAATTGCTCCCAGCTCTCCTAGAGGGCTCCACACATTTTCTTTCTAGGTGCAAAGTGCCTCCCTGCCCTGCTTGTGGGGATCACAGAATCAATCCCAGAACTGTAGGGGTTGGAAGGGACCTGGAAAGACCATCGGGTCCCACCCCCCTGCCAAAGCAGGTTCCTCAGCGGGCAGGCAGCACAGCCCCAGCCAGACCCCAGCATGCTCGCACAGCTGCCTGGCATGGCCCCGCAGCCCTGCCCAAACACCTGGGCATCTTTTCCACCGCCCAGCCTGGGCCTGGGCTCCGCATCACCTGCTGCCACCCCCCGGGGATGGGGATGGGGATGGGGATGGGGATGGGGATGGGGATGGGGATGGGGATGCAGCGCCCATGGCACAGCAGGCAGGGGGTGCCCCATGTCACAAAGGGGCGGGGACAGAACGCTGGCCCCAACGGCCACGCAGCCCTGCCATGGCTGCCCGTGCTGACGGGGAGGCTGCTCAGCTGCCTGCTCCTGCTTCAGCCTCAGCTCTGGACACAAACTCCACCAGAGGAACTCAGCTCCTCTCTCCTCTCTCTTCAGGCCCTCCCCTCAAATGGCTCTCAGCGCCCTGCAGCACACGGACCCAACTAAACCATGGCCTGCTCCTTGCCAGCACTGGGCCAGACAATTCTCCACGCCCTACAGGACAGGTAAGATCGCCCCAACCCACACCCACCAGGCCCCAACAGCAAGCAGGAAGGTGACAGAATCGGGCCAGGACGGGAGTCAACCGTTGCGTCAGGATGACGGGGCATGGACAGCCTTGGTGAGTCGCTAGAGACTCTTGGGCACAGAGGCAGGGGCTGCCTGTGGTCACAGGGGGATGCTGCTCCCTTTGGTGTTTCTCTTTCAGCTAGAAACACACAGGGATGCGACCAGACCACAGCAGACTCCTGGCCGCTCTCCGCTTGAGAACCTGTACAGAAAGAATGCCAACACTCTACAGGACAGATAAGCTACCCCCAACACATTCCCCAGCACGGTCTCACCACACTAAGTGGGAACGGGACACATTGAAGCTACAACAAACATCTCCTGGACATCAGGAAGATGTGAGATGGATGGCACTATTCGGAGGCTGGGAGAGACTCACACAGGGAAGAAGGGACGGCTTCTGATGCTGACAGGGAGTGGCTCCTTGGTTTGTTGCCTCCTCTATTACAGCTGGACACACTGACAGCGAGGGAATGAAGCCATGGCACACTCCTGGCCTCTCCCTTTGAGAAGTCATCTAGAAATGTGTCAACGTTCTCCAGGACAGGTAAGATTGCCCCAACCCACACCCCACCACGGTCTCATAGTAAGCAGGACAGTGACACACTCAGGCCAGGACGGCAGTGACCACGCCATCAGGACGACAGGACACGGAGAGCCTTGGTGAGACGCTAGAGACCCTCGGGCACAGAGGCAGGGGCTGCCCGTGGTCACAAGGGGATGCTGCTCCCTTTGTTGCTTCTCCTCTCTCAGCCAGACACATACAGCGATGGGATCAGACCACGGCACACTCCTGGCCTCTCTCTCCCCTTGAGACCTCAGCTGGAAAATGTGTCAACGCTCTACAGGACAGATAAGCTACCCCCAACCCATTCCCTACCATGATCACAAGGCCTGTGGAGTTGGTAAAACATGGGTAATTCTTGGCCAACACAGAGCAGCTGGATGGACGGCACTGTTGTGAGGCTGGAAGAGCCTTAGGCTGGGAGGCAGGGGCTGCTCCTGGCCACAGGCGAAGGCTGCTGCCCTTTGGATTTCTCTCTTACAGCTGGAAACACACACGCTCTAAGATGTGTGTCTGGGGATGGGACCAGACTACGGCACAACCTGGCCTCACTGCCCTCGACCACTCAGCTGGAAGGAAGAGCTGCCAACGCTCTCCAGGACAGGTAAGATCACCCCAACCCACACCCAACGTGGTCCACAGCAAGCAGGAATGTGACAGAATCAGGCCAGGACAGAAGTGACCTCTCCATCAGGACGACGGGACACAGACAGCCTCGGTGAGTAGCTGGAGACCCTCGGGCACACAGGCAGGGGCTGCCCGTGGTCACAGGGGATGCTGCCCTGTTTGGTGTTTCTTTTCTTTCAGCCACAAACACAGCGATGAGACCACACCACGGCACACTCCTGGTCACTCTCCCATTGAGAACTCAGACAGAAGAGCTGCCAGCGCTCTCCAGGACAGATAAGATCGCCTCAACACTGTCCCCACCACAGTCTCACTGCCTGCGGGAAGGCCTGGCCCAACAAGGCTGACTCTTGGCCATGAGGGAGACCCGGGATGGACAGCCTTGCTGTCAGGCTCACAGAGCCTCTCCCGGGGATACAGGGGCTGACCCTGGCAGCAGGCTGGGGCTGCTCTTTTGGATCATTTTCCTTTCGCACCCCATCACAGAGCCCCGAGCACAACAACGTCTGCCACTGTCCTCTTCCTCCGCGGCCGCTGACCTGAAGGCTGGGGCAGCGTTCTACACCCACAGCCACCAAAGGAGCAGGAAGCACACAAGGATCCCGTCCCTACCCGGCCATGGGCCTACAAGCACACCAACGGGCCCCGCAGCTATGGACCAAGAGAGCTCAGCGCGCCTCCGTGCCACCCCACCCCACCCCACGTCTCTCAAACCTTGCTGAAATAAAGGTTCTGATTCACAACCTCATCGGCTGCTTTTTCCTGCCCTTCTTGGGGAAACCTCGGGGGGCTCTGCCTTTTGCACAAGGAGCGAGTGCACCAGCCTCCGCTTCTTCAGCTGCTGGCACCAAGAGAATTTCAAAGGAGATCAAGTGTCCTAATCTGAGAGCAGAGTCTGCAGGTGTGGCTCTGGAAACCACTTTGCTCCCTCTTTCAGCAATTTGTTCCTTCTTTGACCACAAAACACTCTGACAGGGGCTCTGCAGTGCTTAGACTGAATTTCTTTCTGTCCCACCGTGCTGCTGGGACTGCTGCTGTCAGACGAGCAGCAGCACTGCTCATTCCTCCAGCGAAAGGAGCTTGCTTACAAGGCACGCTTGCTTCCTTGCAGCTCAGTCCTTGTGTTGCTGCAAGCTCCTGCGGTGGCTGTCTGTATAGAGCACCAGCTTGCCTGGCTCATGCTTGGTACCTGCGCTCTCAGGCACAAAGCACCGTCCTTGTGGGGCTGTCGGGGCACTTCAGAGACATCCTGATGGAAAGTGTGACCCCCAGCCACTGGAGACAACAAACAACATCAACTTGAAAGTAAAATTGCCGTGGTTTCCTAGATCACATCTCCCTCCCGCTGCCCAGACAGAGCCCTCCGTTGCAAAGGAGGGGAAGCCACAGACAGCATCTCCTGAGTATTGTGTTCATTCAGGATATCAGAGCTTACTGCACATTTGAACACAGTTTGCTGTCAGCCAGTCTTTCAGGGTGTCCTGGTTTCAGTTAGAACAGAGTTAATTCTCTTCCTAGTAGCTGGTAGAACGCTATGTTTTGGCTTAGGATGAGAAGAGTGCTGATAACACCCCGATGGTTTAACTGTTGCAGAGCAGTGCTTACACCAAGCCAAGGACGTCTCAGCTTCTGGCTCTGTCCTGCCAACAGGCAGGCAGGGGGTGCAGCAAGAGCTGGGAGGGGACAGAGCAAGACAGGTGACCCAAACTCGCCAAAGCACTATTCCATACCATCTGATGCCATGCTAAACAATATATAGGGGTGGCTAGCCGGGGGAGGGGGGCCGGGACTGCTCGGGGTTAGGCTGGGCATCGGTCAGCGGGTGGTGAGCAATTGCATTGTGCATCACTTGTTTGTACACATTAGTAGTAGTAATACTATTTTCGTCATTGTTTTTGTTATTATTATTGTTAATATTATTATTGTGATTATTATCTTCCTGTCTTATTAAACTGTCTTTATCTCAACTCACGGGCTTCACTTTCCCATTTCTCTCACCCATCCCAGAGAGGGAGGGGGGAGGGTGATTGAACGGCTGTGTGGTGTTTAGCTGCCGGTTGGATTAAACCACGACACCCTCCCACTTAAAGACACTAGCTTAAGTCTCATCCTAGCTAAAGGAGGCTGAAAAAAAAAATCCCATAATAAAATTATAATTTGTCACTAGAGGTGAAAATTAGACTAGAGGAAACTATCTGAATCAAATTCTGTTTCAAGAAATTGGTGAGCTTTAGGCAACTACTTATTTTAAATTCTTATTTATGAATTTAAAATGTTGTAAATGTTGTATTTCACTGTCTTTAACAATGGACATGTACCCCAATGGTCTGATAAAGATCAATGGCTATAAGATGAAAACCAGTATCTCTTCCTTGTCCAGAGGTAAGTTAAACAATTCCCTGGTGGGAAAACATCTTTGATAGTGGCACAGGAAAGCCTCAGGAATTCATTCTTCACAGACACTAGATCTCCTGCTTAAAATTAATAGGGCCTTCCAGCCACACACCTTGCATGCTATACGTGGGTACATGTTACCACTATGAGAACTTCATATTCCCTTTTGTTTTGACATTATTCAAAATGTTTTGCAGAAGTAGCAGAACTGCTCCATCCATTCTCTTTATATACATATATAAACATTATATAAAATATATGTGTATATATAAAAGCATTACATTTATCAACAACTTTTGTTCAAGAAGGTTTCACTTTGCAGTTCAACACTACTAAAATACCCTATAATCTTAGCTTTCTCAGCCACTTACTGACAAAGAGGCTTATAAATATCAGAACATACGCTTGCACAAGCAAAAATTAGGAACGCATTCAACACTGCAAATGATTTTATGGATAAAATTCTCTGTGGCATTTGAGAGAAGAGATATCAAATGGTCTTAATTCTGCAGACTAAGGGAAACTGTTCATTGAATAAGCAGCAACTAGGCAGAAATGAAAATTCTTAGCTAGGCTCAGAAGTCTGTGAAAGTTGAGATGGAGAGGAGACCTCTGTGGGCTGGGGGAGTTCCCCAGCTTCCTCCCATCCCATACAAATCAGTCAGCTCTGCATGCCCTTCAGGGTTGATTTATATTTAGAACTTAATAAAGAATAAAAAATAGCAAATTATACACCCACTCTGCTTTAGGGAAGTGAATGTGCTAGTCGACGGAAGATATAAACAATCGCACAGTGACACAACGAAACGCCTAATCCGGTGGCTGCAGTGCAAGCTGCTGTCCACTGGCCAGCAGAGAGGCTGAATGTCCTTCATTAATCTCTTTTCCAAAGCGATGGATTCTTTTTCTGGGAGCTAGCCCAGTTCACCAAGGAGTCATTTTTTCCCCCATCAGCTGAGATCAGTCATCAGTAAAATGTTGCTTTCAATCTGGCCTGTGTTCCTCGCTTGTGGCTGAGGCTCTCCAGCAGCAATGCTGCAGCTGGCCTGCAGGAAACACCTCCGAACTCCCTATTCATAGCCTGGGCTGGGCAGAGGAAGGAGAGAGCAGGCAATCAGATACGCAGTGATAGGAAAAGTGTGATCTTCCTTTCCCTCGATAATGACACCATTTTCTCCTTTCAGCTTTAACCTTTCAAAAACATTCAAGAAGTCACGCAAAGACCAACAGCCCTGTGCAATTTACACATAGTAACACCAAACTTTTACGTGCCTGTTCCCAAAGTAAAATCTGTGGTCCTCGGCATGCATAAAGAGCCCAGAGAAAGTGAACAGAAACATTCAGCACAGAGAAAAAGATAGTCTGTGTTCCCATGCTGAATATCTTCACAGATATTTCTATTAAAAATTGCATTTAAGTTTCATTAGATAAATTGGACAGGAGGCAAGAAAATGAAAGTTTTGTGTACCCAGCTCTCCTGCTCTGTCATAAGCTACCTCTAAGGAAGGTTTGTAAATTAAATTTTGATGTTAAATGCAGAAAGGACAACAGACCTTTGGAGACTGCAGTTTTACATGGTCTCTAAGCAAGGGCTTGAGAAATGGTGACATGAAAAGTCACTGTCTAAATAGCACTGAGGTCTTGCTTTGTCCACCTAAAGCCTTTGGTGAATCTGGCCCTATAAGCCCATGCAGCTTCACAAGTCCTGGCAGGCACAAAAGACTGAGTAAGGACTCTTTTTAAAAGACACTCCAGAGTATTTGTGTCCTTTTAGTGTCCCTTCTGAGCTACCCCAATGAACAAGGACGAACTGCCAATCAGTATAAACCAAGGAAACTGCCAAAACTCCTGCATGGGTACTAGCTACAGATCAAACTCAAACATCCCAAACATGACTGGAGGTAGACAGGGACAGAATAAGAGAAAATATGATGGGCTAATAGCAACTCAACCATCATATTTACTGTTTTCAAGATTGATTACAGGAAAAATATGCTTGCATGGCAGTTTTGTGCTCCCAGGGAGCTCATCAGTAGTGTTGAAAAAAATCAGGGATCTTATTTTCATGCTCAGCTGCTCTCTCTGAACTCTGAAAGGAGATAAAGCAGCACGAAACAAGCTCTAGGCTACTCTGGAAAATTGTAAGATAATGGGATTTGAGGAAGACTACATGTGTTTATATACATACCTCAGTGGCTAACCACCACATCAGACCCTGGCAAAAGATATGTTGACACTTCAGGTGCTAAAGCAGATTCCTTGTCAGAAGGGAGACTACAATGATCCTGGTGCAATTTCACTGTTTAGAACAATTGTTTCTGTGTGTACCTGTGTGTGCATGCTTTCCTGTCACCATGACAAAAACAAGTTTGCTGCCTCTCCCCAAATATCTCGGAGCCAGCCACATGCTGCAGGGCCTTCAGTAGGCCAGGCTCGTGGTTCAGCCGTGGATCACAGCAGGGTCATAGCCCAAAATCTGGTGCTGCCCGATGCTTTTTTGCTGAGCGGCACAAAGTGGATGAGTTAGATCTGATTCTTGGCAACAACATTGACTGCTGGCACTTTTCCTGGCAGTTTCTGTCCATGCTGAGAATGAGTTTCTTCTCTTTAGCCTCAGCAGGGCAGAGAGGAGTCCCTACTGCTGAAGTTATTGTCTGATCTTCCTCAATTTGCAGAGGAACACATTTAGGTCCCCTTGGGATGTTAAATCTGATTGCTTTTATTCATAATTTCACCATATTTTTCTCAGAATTATGGGTGGAGGAAGCAAGCCTGCACGCAAACATTTTACAGTAGAAAAAAGTACCACCCTAAAAAGTGCGGAGCCATAATTTTTAAATTACACAAAGCAAGAGTAATGCCACTTTGGAAATTGTAATTTCAAGGTAATAAGGGTGTTGTTGAGGAAGGAGTGTATGACCCTGCCCGTATTTCTTCTCGAGAACAGATGGGAACGTATCATGAATAGGTTGCTACCAAGCAGAGCCACTCCTCATTCCCGGACTGCGAGCTTTGCATTACAACAATGGGACAAAGTGCAGCCTTGGCCACAACCACACAGCCTAAGGACCTGACAGCCCTTTTATCACTGCGAACCTGTGGCAGGGGGACAGCAGTGCCAAGAGGCAGAAATAGAAGCACTCCTTTTATCATACGAGGTGGAGCGGACTTCACACTGCACAATGTGGTGCCAAAAGGTCCGTGGATGGGGTGGGGAGATTCCCCTCACCTCTCACAGAGCTCATCACTTAGTTTTGACGTTTACAAGAAGTGCGGGGAAAAATTTCTCATTTCCATGTGTGGCAACATGACCCTCACCTCCCGGTTCAGGACATAGTCTTTATAAAGATTACCCTGCACTGGATACATCCTGAGGAAAGGGTGCAGTGCCGCGCTTTCTGCACGCTGTCTGAAAACATGAACTGTATTAACCTTCTAGGAGCTTGTGGAGGCAAAGGGGGAAAATGAGACAGATGCTGATCCAGGATATAGAATCACCTTTAAATGATAGTTTGGGCACACCATCTCATGGCTGTCTGCAGTGGAGAACTGTGCCTCTGAGTGGAAAGCTAAGAGGCCTGCAGATTTCACAAGTGCTCAGCCAAATTCCTCTTGTGATGAGCCAAGGCTAAGTAATGGGAATGGGCCGAGTGTCCCCAGCTCTGCAGGGCTGGTCTGAGCTCCAGAACTGTGTTCCCCTGAGCAGAGCAGAGCTGCCCTCGGCAGTAGAGATATATCCATTTATGTTGGAAGAATAAAATGTTGCATTCAAAGGCCTCTCTAGGACTGGAGAGCACTTTCCTCATTTACACTTTCCCATTAACAACATGCAAATACGGACTAGTTTCCCCTACAGAGAAATAAGAATTACTCCCATTACTGCTGTTTCAGACAGAGGCATGCAGGCTCAAAAATGAGGCCTGTAGATGTTCAAAGCACAGCAAATTGTTCAGGGCTGCATACCAAAAGATTTTAGACAAGGTTTGTGAAAACCTGAACAACTTCCAGGTTAGATAAGGCAGCACAACCCTGATTTGGCCTGCCTAATGCTCCTGCTGCTCTGGCCAGTCAAGGCTTAGTCTATGTACAGTCACTGCTTTGAAGACAATCTCATTTCTTAAATTTAGCCAGGAGAATAGCTAAGTAGCATAATGCTGTGAATTAATCTCCAAAATGATCTGACTTAGTTTCACGGAACAGAGCTTTTTCAAAAGCTGTCAAAATCTGACAGTTCCAATGACACCCACAAAGTACAAGTCCAGCCCTTAGTGGCTGCTTGCTTAATCCGAAATAAGCTGAGTTCTTACACAACTAATGGCAGTGAAATCCAAATGAAAATTCAATACAGCTCAGAATATTGCTGTAGAATTTGAGAGATTTTCCTGTCTTGTGCATGCGTGTGAGCCAGCTGTCACTTTTTCTCTGTGTTCAGGTAATACTGTATTGCATGATTTGAGTACCAACACTTTTTTTTTTTCTTTTTTCTGACCTTCACTGGAGTCTCTCTCACTTAAATTCTGGCATCTTTACATCTATGAACTCTCTTGTGGTGTAAATACCATCTACTAGTACTTTATGGTTTCTTTATGGTTTCAAAGTATATAAATGGATCTACAAGAGCCACCCACAGTGAAATAAATACTACCCAGACATAGCCTGAATTAAAGCAGTCGGTCCTCTGAGTAATATATACTGAATGCTTTCCTTCTTTTCCCATCTCATCTATGCTCCAATTCATCCCCACCAGATGCACAGCAGCCAGGATACACAACAGCCAATGTCTTTTTCCCTGTGTTTCAGCAGTGAGCATTTTCCAGGGTGCTTGGAGAACTCATAGACCACATTACAATCAAAGGAAGGAATAAACAAGACAATTCCAGACAGGACCATTTTACCATTCTGCCTCCCCTTTCCAAAGAGACTTTCTTCTTTGGCAAGGCTATCCAAACCTTTCAGGTCATGACTGCACAAGATTAAAAAAAAACACCCTTGACAGCCTTTGAAGAAAATATCTTGCAGGTATTAGATTATATTCTTCACACAAATTGCCTTAGCAGCAAAGTGAAATATGTTTCACACTTCTAGATGTAAGATGTGCAAGGAGGCTTAATTAGCTAAATTTGATATTAAAGCTTTGAAGTTGAGAAGACCTCCAAGTGAAGTTCTAAAAACAGATAGCCGGTATCCATCTTTGCTGGTAGAAAAATATAAAAAGCAGATAGATGTTGCAGAGAAAATATATGCCAGAAAAATTGTCCAATCATAGGATTATTCATCAAAGTTTTGCTTGAAGCCTCAGGGATTCTTTAGAAACTCTTATTTCCAAGCTGTACCTCAGTTGGAAATGTAAGTTCACTACATATCTTTGACAGGCAATTCAAGTGGGACATTAGAGTAAATATTGCTAGAACACTGTGACATTTTCTTCAACATTCAGAGCTAACAATTTTGATGTTTAAATACAAGATATTTTAGACAGCTTCTCCCAAAAGTGATCTTTTTTGTGCCTGTCCAAGTACATAGCAGCCCAGATAAAAAGCTCTTTCTGAAGCACAGTTTGCCCATTAAATAATTTATATCACTGACTAACACTAGTGAGAACTGGTATCTAGAAGCAAAACAAGTGAATCTGAGTGCATGAAAGCTCATTTCCAAATATCAATTAAGAGGGAAATAATGATTAGGCATAGGTAAAAATCAGAGATACAACCTCTCATTGATTTTTTTTTCTTGGATAGAACATTCTCGCCTTCCTGTCCAAAAAGCTGCAGTAACCTTGCCAAACCTCAGAAAGAGTGACTGGAGATGTACATTTCTGCCCAGGGGTAAAAAGCCATGTTTCTCAGGCAAAGTGCAGGGCACATTGGTTAGCAAAGCACGTGCCTACCTTCACTACTTCACATTCCTACTGACTTGGTTCTAATCTCACAAGGGTTGGTGGTATTGATTAGACCCTGGGAGGAAAAGAAAATAGAGTCTTAGGGAGGAAGACAGCAACACAGAATCACAGAATTTCTAGGTTGGAAGAGACCTCAAGTTCATCAAGTCCAACCTCTGACCTAACACTAACAAGTCCTCCACTAAACCACAGGACCATCAGCTGATAAAAAGTGGACATCAGTGTATCTCAGCTGAGAGGAATGTGACCTCCTCTGAACCCTTGTTCTTAAAATAAAGGAATTTTATTATTTAGATGAGCCTACGGGACTAAGCAGTACAAATAAACATCAGGTTGTACTCTAAAGAGCTCAGGAGTCAAAACTATTTTTCTTTTAGGCTGTTCATGGAAAGAAACTGAACAGGAAGACAAGGTCTCAGACCAGAGACAGATTCTTTTTGGTAGCACATGACTCAATACCTCCGCTTTCACTCCTTACTGGAGCACCACTCTAAGAACATGACATACTTGAATGCTTATGCACATACATGTATTTATTGTACAAAAGCAAAACCTAGGTTTCCAAATATTTCACCAAGAAAAGAAGCAGCCTGAAGCTTCTCACAGGAGTCTACTGATTTAGAAGAATCTCAGAGTACTGATTTAGAAGAATCTCAGAGTACTCTAAGAGCAAATTCCTATTTGAACAGTTGACTGACTTGTGCACATGGCTGTTGCAGGATATTGTTTTTCAACTGTGCCATATGATTCAAAGCCACAAAAAAAAAAAAAAAAAAAAAAGTCCAAAGATGTACCTGATACACAAAGAAATCCACACTGTGCATTTGAAGAGTCAGAGCTGACAGCTCTGAAAAAAAAATATGATTAAAGATAGAAATGTAATTATGAGCTCCAGAACTATTCTTTCCATTCTCAGACAGCTTATTGGAGTTCTGGGAGCAAAACAGCACAGGAAGGAGATAAATTCCTAATCAAATTTCCATTACTATCTTATCATAGCTACTCAATGTCCTCTACATGGCAAACTGGCTCCAGTACTTTCTTGGAAAAGGGTGACTGAAATACAACCATTAAGCGCAACTGAAATTGTCTATTTGCAGCTAGCAAGTACTCATGTGAAAACATGGATATTTTAGCACAAGAATCCCAAGCAGAATATCAGGTTTACATCCAGCCATCTCCACCAAAAAATATTTTGGCATTCCTCCTGAGGACAAAAGTTTGCATTTTCAGCAGGTAAACACAGTGATTCACTCAAGTCAAGCCAGTGTAAACAAGGCTGTTTTAAAAATTGAAGACAAGATTAGAAAATGTTTCTTTTATTTCCTTTTTTTTTTTTAATAAACCCTTGTAATGCTATTTTACAGCTGCAGAAAATGCAACTTTTGCCTGACTTTTGTGTTGAGGGAGCCAAAATTGAAGAAAACCAAGAATTCTCTCTGTAACAGAGAGTAAACCATCATTTTAATATGCACTGTTCCCAAAGGAGGAGAAAATTCAATTACTAGAACGGCAGCATAATTTTTATGTTATTATTTCAGGAACCCAGAGTTAATTGGACAAGTTTAGCACTCTGTGAATGAATGTGTCCTTACTTCTCCATAATAAATGGTTTATAATTACTTCAATTTTTCTGAAACTAAGAGATAGTTCTTATTAGCCTTACCCTGAAAGAAACATTTTGCTCTTGTGGGGACTTATATATGCCTCATTGTTATAGTAAATGAGCACCTCTCATACACAGGGAAACATTCTTATTTCATCTTACACCTAACTGTGCAGAGCTCCACATGCCTACCCATCTGCAGTGAAGTTGCACAAATACTTGTGTCTCAGTCTCAACTGCAGTTTAGCATCTATCCCACACCTACCCACATCCCAGCAGGCTCCTCAGACCAGGCAACCCTACCCTCACATGAGTAGGGCTGCAAAGTCCATCACATCTTCCCAAGGCCCAGCACAGAGACAGAGTAGCTGTAGCCAGGTGAGAAACCTTGGCCAGATCTACCTGATAGGTCACAGCTCCACATCTCTCACTTTCCCTAAGCAGAACACTTCTAACAACAGGCCATAGAGCATTTGAAGCTGAGACACCCTCGTGCTCCTTTCCATGGGAGCATTATGTTTTCGAGGAGACAATTAAGGACACCTTGTGCCAGAGAGAGGCACTGTTAGGCCAGGATCTGCTCTGGTTAACTCACTTGCTCAAGAGAGAGGAAGTCTGCCAGATATGCTCCACCACCTCCCCTGTTCTAGAAGACAAAACTTGGTCTTCCAAATATGAGTCCAGCAGTGTGCATCCTCCCCTCTGGACTCATCACAGATCCCTGTAATTGCTTCCCTTCATCTGATCCCACCAGTCTTAGTAAAGCAGATACTTTTAAAGCCGAAGGATGTCACAACACGTGGTCCAAGGTCTCAATCCCACAGTAGAAGTATTTTTTTTTTCAAACCTGGAAATTGTTTACCTTCCTCCCCACACTTTAAAAGATATCAGAAATAGACGTATGACATGACAGTAATACATACAAAATAAAAGATTATTTGCTGTTTCAGCACACTCTGTTTATCTTTTCCAGGACCATGCTGTCTCCCCCATTAGCTGCACTGTTGTAGCAGAGCTCACGTTGGGTTCTCCTTTTTTGATTCACCTGGGCTGGTATTCTCATACTGATTGTGCTTTCCCTCATGACCTCCAAATCCTTTTTAACTAGTCCTTTTCAGGAGGCAGTGCTGTACACATAGTTTCTGGATGCATAAATTCAAATTCAGCTGCAATAAAATACAGCCAGTTTAACCAGTTATCCATCAGGACTTCCCTCTTTTCTCATTATTCAACACTCTCCATTTAGTTCTCAGGTGTTACCAGTGGGGATTTTGTATATTCTAGATCAACAAAACTAGTGCATCATGGCCTCTAAGCACAAGCTGCATCCTCAGCTTGCAAAAGCAAATGCTTGAAAAGAAGGGAAAAAGAATTCAACCAAGAAAATCCCCCAGCCACCTTTCCTGGGACTGTTCTGAGCCTCCCTTGGTCATCACATTCAGCTTTTTATAGCATACTTAACTACTAACTGAGGTGGAAAGTGGGACCCAGGTCTTCCCCCAGCCCAGGAAAATTGCAATCAATTTTGATTTTTCACTCTCTCACCACACAGAAAGTCCACAGGCTTAATGATAAACTTGAAATAAAGTACTCAGACACTTCAGATTACATCCCTCTATAGCTGAGGCAGGTGTTGAGCAAACATCCTGTCAGTCTGGGCAAAAAATTATACCTCAGCTAAGCAGATAGCCTGACAAAAAGGTCCTCATAACTCCCTCAGGAACACACCATCCCTTTCTTTCTTTTTTTTTTTTTTTTCCTTTCTTTTTTTCACTTTTTTTTTTTTTCTTCTAGTTGGAAGAGACAAGAGATCTGTCTCTAACCATGAATCTGAATCTTAAGATATAGTTTTTAAAGCATTGAAATTCAAAGCTAAAGTTTTAAAAATAGTCTAGCTTATATTTGAGTTCTGTATGTTTGAGTTAAGTTAGACATTAAACTGTGTTTGACCCAATAAGGCAAGAGGCTGAATTCCATTTTCATCACTAGGAGTTAGGCAAAACAAGAAGTATTTGTAAAAGTTACAAACACTGTGGGAACAGGGACATAATTTGATTTGAATATAAACATTAAAACTGATCTGTCTCCTCTCCAGAGCACGCCAATAGTCTCCCTAAGCAAAGCTGTTTTCAAGCATTACACAATAGCTGGATACAGATATAAACATGCTAAGAAAGAGACAGCAACAACAAAAATCACTATGCTAATTGAGAGATGTACATTTCAGGAAATGTATTTCTACCTACCCATGTAAAGCAATCATCTCACACCAGTGAGATACAGTTCTGGTGCTAAAAAGAACTGTACTGTCTCGGTCTGTAACAATTAACAGATGGAGCAACTCTTCAGGCTTTACATAACAGTAATTAAACAAATCCTCACAATGTCACAATGGCCACATGATTTCACACACAAGCCAGGGTAGTCAAAAAAAAAAAAAAAAAAAAAAAAAAAGGCTTTGCTGCTGGGTTGGAAAATTCCAGGTCCCAGATCAACTTTCCTCATCCTTCAGGATATCTTTCTCGCTGCACACTGGGACTGAGGGCAGCTCTAGTTGCCTTCATCAGGAAAAAATTATTTGACTACTTCATCTGTAGGATGGAAAGTTATCCACGCACCTTCACACCTTGTTATGCTGGAAGTCAGTCTGAATAAAGAAAATATGGGAAAGTTCATAAATTTTCATATGTAGGGAGAAATCAGCATCCCCACAGAGAGCTGCCTGGTACAAGCAAGCAACCACTCTCATGTCACTCATGTTCCCAGCCACAAGCACCAGCAGCACTCTTGTGGGCAAGGGCCCTGAGGCTGGAGGTGGCTATCTGAAATGCAAGAATTACCCATTACTACAAACAGGAAATCTCCCCGCCAGGTAATACACGTGTGTATATACCTGTGCCAAACTCTACTCACCTAAAGAGGCAAGTAGGAGAATTAGAAAAGCTCTTAAACTGCACCTTAACTGGAGGAAAAAAGAGTCCATTGCAGGTGGAAAATATATAGAGAGAGAGAGAACCTTGTTCTCTCTCATGGGTTCACATGGGTTCTCCTCCTGCCCAAATGTAAGTATCACCGTTAGCACCAGCAGACCTCCCTTACCTCTCTGTGGTGCTGGATATAGGGATGGCAAAACTGTTCACCTCAGGGAAACCCACAGAGTGGGTTCACCAATGGAGTTCACCTCAGGGAAACCCACAGAGCCATGTTGGGCACAGAGCCACCACCTCCATACACCTCACCTGGGGGTCCTGCAGAGTTCTGTCACCTCCCCACCTAATTCTCCACCTCACTGTGAAATACCTTGTCATCTTGGGCCAGAAACACATGGATGATACACAGGCCTTTGTCTCCTATAGACAAAACATATCTGGAAATCTCCTATTTCATCTAACACTAAGCCAAAATTATCACCTGAAAGAAAAGCCAGCTCATTAAAAGTGAACCCAGACCAGACCCAGGTGGGTGAAGGAATTCATTTAATCCTACAAATTGTGTAATATCCTTTTGCTCTTGCTGAAAACTCCCCCAAATTAATGAAGTGTTTCACAGTTTCTTTTGTTCTTTCAAACAGAATTTGTAAATAGAATTATATATATTTTAAAAAATGGAGTAAAACATGCACTTATATAATTGTTCATTCAGCCCCTAGCAAAATGAGTAACTGAGGGATTAAAACAATAAAACAAGGGTTCTGCTGCCACCATACGGTCATGGATACAAGTAGGCATGTAAAACAGGAGCTTTAAAATAGAAATGCTTATGCTTCTTCAGAATACATTGATTCATTAAGCTTATCATTTTTATGTGCTTCTTTAACTCATTTCCAGCTGAGGGTACTTGTATCAAGCCCATGATATGATTAAGTTCCCAGCCTGCCTGGTAGGTCTGCACTAGGGCTGAGCTGGACCCAGAGATTTCAAGGTTCATTATGCACATGGGTGTCAGTCCTAAGATACCCATAATTTTCAAAAAGCCTCTTGAGAGAGAAAACTAGCTTTTCAGACATCTCAGGGACCACATATCCAATGACTTACTCTGGAGTGAAACCTGAAAGAGCAGGTGAGACCCACTGCCACTCCAAGACTTTCAGAACAGTCCCTGGCATGGCTTACACAAGGACAGGACAATGGCATGGCTGTTATGCCAGTGACTCTTCCCACCATCAGGCACTTACAGAGAGCAAGAAGTAAGCACATACCAAAAAGGTAATTTAAAACACCTTATTGGCATTTTGATTGTTACTAAGGAAAGTGCAAATCTTTGCTTTAGCTTGGCCAAACTCTTGAAAGAAAAATACATCCTCTCTAGAAAACATGCTTTTGAAAGGTACACTATGAAGAAAGTTTTATGAAGAAACATACAGGAATGGATTAGCATCAAAGGTCTAGATAGTACTCTAGACTGACTGAAACCACCTTTACAAGCCATTACTGCCCTGCATATCATAACTTCATAACTCTAAAAATATTATAGACATTATAATAAAATTGCATGTCCTATGAACCCCAAACCTCTTCCTTTATTTTCTCTTTGAGGTGCAGATGAACAGCAGAGTAATTTGCTACTCCATTCTCCCATGTCTCGTTAGTAGTAATTTTCATCATTTCTTTTGTATTTTAAAGGAGCATTTCTTTCCCAACAGTTCTGGAAAAACATTGCAACGCATAGTTATCTCTTCTCAGAATACAGGAGTTTATGAAACCCCATGCAGTATTGTGTGCTGTGAAATTCAGCTCAAAACTTGGAAAACAAATCACAAAAGGCTGCTGTAGAAAATTCAATAGCAACATAGTCATCTCAGCAGAGAAAGACATACATCTTAATTTATTTCTCTTTTTTATGGAATGTGAACAAGTTTATGAGATACTTAATTTTAAAAAGCTCTGTAAATGAATGGGGAATTTTTCCAGTGGTTTTATGTATTTGTGACAAATATTTCCAACAGCTGGTTCACAGAAGTCACTTCCAGCCTCTACTAATGAAGAATTATGCTGTCCGTTCTAGACAAATCAGTGTACAGGGATGTGAAAAACATCACCATTGAGACCAAGAACTGACAAAAAGCTGTAATTTCAGAACAGTTAGAGAACAAGTGTTAGGATGTTTCAACAATGTAATGTAAAACAAGTTATAATTAAAAAGTTTATTGCCTCTGTATATCATGAGAATATCATGACCCCATGATTTCATACCACTTAATAGATTAAAGGTACTGCCTCAGGCATTCAGTGTGCTATAGCATTAATCTTTGTCCGACATCAGTGAAGTGTAAAATGGATTGGTACATGGAATGTACTATTTATAGTGGAAACGGGCTCATTCTCATTACAATATCAACCTCACAATGTACTTGTCTCTTTGTCCCTCAATGTAATTCACCAGACACAGGTACATCATTATGCATCATTTTTTCTTCTGCCTTAGAGGGAAAGATTTCTGAGACATGGTTACTCTAAAAAAAAATCTTACTTTAAGTTCAGTAAGATAACCAAGCAATCTGGTTTAGGATGGGTTGATTGTGGAGTCCACACCAATCATCTCATCTAGCATGAAGGACCACATTCAACATTACCATTTGGGGTGTCATTGATGTTTCCTGAACAAATTTCAAGAAAAAGATGGCCACAACAGCAGTCTGTATTCCAGAAAACCATTTAAGGTAACACTAATTACTGTCATGTATTTTACCTTAAAATTCTTCCATTGACTTACATCAGTGCTTTATTGTGATGGTTTTGACCTCAGTGAAGAACTCATAGGAATCCTTTGCTCCCTCCCTTCCTATACCTGAGGCTTTCATCCCACCAAACGGCAAGTTCAGATCTCTAACAAGCCAGCAGTTGGTCCACACTAATCCGGACTGTAGCCTTCGTGCCACCCGATGAACGCGTCCTACATTGCTGGACCACACAGTGGCTGCAAGGCCATATTTCACACCATTGGCTCTTTCAACCACTTCCTCTTCTGTATCAAACACTACCACACATGTCACAGGACCAAAGATCTCTTCTTGCATGCAACAAGATTCATCCCTGACTTCTGTAATAATGGTGGGCAACATGAAATAGCCTTTCTGGTTGCCAGCTGGGAGATCCAAGGAATCCACTCCTTCTCCGCAGAGGATTCTAGCCCCTTCGGCCTGGGCTCTCTTCACATAGCTCCTTACCTGAGGAAACAGCAGGAAAACATCATTCCTAAAGGACACAAGATTCTCAGAGTCCATCTCTCCAGTCTGGACAAACCAACCAGAGTCCAGGAATATCTCTAATGGCATCACACTGCCATTACTTCCTTTCTAATGACAGAGGGTTATTCCCCAACTTTTGTTGTTATGTTCCTGTAAAAACCTAGCAGGCATCACTGTCAGCCCTTCAGTAAGTATTCTCAAAAGAGTAGGACCCATGGTGAAAATACAAGTGGTCCCAGAACATTCCTCCCTTTTTCCAGGAGCTTGGGCGATTTGCCATATCTCTTGTGCCATGGTTCACTCATTTACTTTGAGTGATCTGTAATATTTTTTGACTTCACTGGCAGGCTTATTAAAAGTTTACACACCAATAGAATGATGAAGCCATGATGAAGTCTACAGAAAATCTCATTAATAAAGTTATTTCCATGACTGTTGTTATCATTATGGTTATGTTGTTATCATTGGTTATGCTATTGAACATCTTCTGGTCCAAAATCATTGCCTCATTTATCTCCCTATAGAAAACCACAGAGATACCACTGCGCTTCTTTCTCTTTTTTTTTTCTTAAGCACCTTTGTAGGTTAGACTCGGAAGCCCTCTGTGGTACCACAGACAGAGGACCTCAAGCAGTGGGCATTCCTACCACTCTACTTCACAATAGGCTGATGAATGTGCCAAGGCCTCAGGAAGAGGTTTGTCTTTCTCTCTCAGTCTGCGGTTTTCTGGAAGCTTCTTGTTTATACTGATCGTGTCAGATAGTTTGGGGACATGAGTATCTGCTGAACTCTGTCTAAGACCACAAAAAATCATTTCATGTAAGCCACTGAAGCAGACAGCATTTAATTGTGCACTCTCAGCTCTCTACACCCATGCAATTCCAAATTCCTGCTGACATTCCTAGACAACTGCACTTGCAGCCACCAGAATGTGCAGAGTGTTATAAAAATAAGACTTTTACCTCAGCCGTTAACTGATGAGGCAAATAAGTGATCTCAGCAAATGCAATATTAAAATACATGAAAATGTTGCTGAGTTGTAACATTGGTCAGTATAAATTCATGACTTGAGCATACCCGTTTTGACTTATTTCGCTTCAAATGGGAAATCTTTTATTTTAAATTATTTTCCCCATTCAGTTGATTTTTCCAGAGTAATCATATTATCCCAGGGCACAGCCAACAGAAACTTTACTAAACAAATACCTTATATTGGCTTTGAATCCTAATCCCTCGCATCTAATCTTGGAGAGGACATGGCATATACCTCTAAAAACACCTTTTGTAATGCACTAAAAGATGAGATAAGATCAAGTAAACTCCATGTAACATTACCTTTTCTAGATGCTCTTTACTTATTAGTGCTCCCATGTTGACTGTAGGATCTGAGGGGTTCCCAACCTTCCACTTCTTGGCCTCTGCTACAAACCTCTTCACAAACTCACTGTATATACCCCTCTGAACAAAGATCCTGGAGGTGCAGAGACAGATTTCACCCTATCAAAACAAGCAAACAAAATCAGTTCATATTACATTGTACAACTCACAGGTTTTAGAAGTTACTTCTCACAATAAGACTTGGTTCCCTGCAGCCTCAGGAGTGCAAGCTACAATCACCAACACTGCAAAGCAGGATTTTTCCCAGATCAAAAAGGAAGACAAAAAAAAAAAAAACAAAAAAAAAAAAACAGAGTACAGTAATAACAGGATTGTTCAGTCACTTACTAACCCAAGCAGATCTGATTTTTTCATTGATTACATGCCATCTTCCCCAACATTTTTCATAGAAAATGTGATTTCCATTTCTGAATGATCTTTCTGTCCCTTCCCTTCCTTCCTGATGCCAGACTATTTTTTTTCTGAATGCTAGCCCTGATGTGATTTCATGGCTTTGGTGATCTCTCCTGAGGATGGTGAAGAAGAAACGGGAACACTGGTAGAATCTGGGGGAAGTCTCCTAATTAAATTCCAACAAAAGTTTTCCACTTAACTTGCAGGAAGGGATTTAAAGCAACTGCTTCCTGGGGGGATAAACAATATATCTATTTTGAGAGAGATAAGGCTACTTTGTTACCTCTTATGGAGAGCCCTAGGAAGAGCACCTCATTATTTTGTTTCCCTGTTTGTGGAATAATGAAAATATTTTCATATTTTTCCACTTGGGGTTTGCTCATAACAAAGAATCTGGAAACAGCCCTTGACAATTTAGGGTTTGGATTCAAGAGTACAGGCACATGTGCTCACTCTCAAACACACATAGACCTCCTGCTGCAAATGCAGAGTACAGAGGTGAGAGGCACCTGGTTGGCGAAGCTGGACCGCAGGGTCGTGGGGATGCATTGGCTCAAGTCAGCATCATCGAAGATGATTGCGGGGTTTTTGCCTCCCAGCTCCAGAGAAAGCTTTTTGCAGTGTGGGGCACTCTTCTCCGTGATCCGCTGGGCTGTGAGCGTGCTTCCCGTGAAGGAGATGAGGGGCACATCGGGATGGCAGACGAGGGCTTCTCCCGCCTTGGCACCCGTTCCAAACACCACGTTCACTACCCCGTGGGGCATCCCTCATGGGAAGAGAGGCACAAAGTGATCACACCCTTTCCCTTGCTTTGTAGATTTCTTTTGTCTGTGTTTTGTCCTTGGCGTTCGAAAATTACTAGAGACAAAGACTGACCCTCAACTTAGGCAGGGGCTGACATGCATAGTCATGGGTTAAACAATAAAACCCATTCCACTCATCAGTTTGCCTGACGTTCATCATCAGTAACTCAGTTTTCATTTATTCTGTAACAGGGAAAAAGCAGTTTTCCTCCCATTTTTTTCTAAAAAGCACACCAAATGCAACCATGAGAATCACCAAGGGCTGATTCTCACCATCTCCCGCTCTTGCAGTTCCTCTGCTGGCATAATGGACATAGGAAATTCTCAAGGGGAGAGTAGGAGTGGGAAGGGAGACATGGGAAGACTTTTTCATGAGAAGATAGTGGAAAAAAATAGGGAAATAGCTGGGGTGGACAGATAGAGTAGTATGATCACAGGGAGAGCTTTTCACTCTCCAGTGCAATAATCAGTTGCAGTAGACCATCTTTCCCAATTTTTTTTAGCACTCCAATTTCTGCAACAGAAATGGTGCAGCAGGTCCACACAATTCATCCAGCCTAACATATTAAGGGACTTACCTGCTTTCTCCAAGAGTTTGCACATCATCCAAGCTGTAACAGATGTCATCTCACTTGGTTTGGCAACTACCGTATTTCCACATGCAATGGCAGGAGCTATTTTCCAGGTCAACAAATACAGTGGCAAATTCCAAGGACTGATTAAACCAGCTACAAGGAAAAAAATATGTATATAAATAAATAGAAATAAAAAGCAGGAGTTCAGTCTAATGGGATACAAAACTTGATCCTGTAACCGCAAGCAGTTATAAACCAGTTCAGATTTATGAAGGAAATTTAGATATGACTTGCATTTCCAGACAATTGCACAATAAAGCTGCAGCTAGAAGTAATTCTCACAGGCAGATAATTTTAAAAGATCTGTGCAAATGATCCTAAAAGTGATCAGCCATACTCTGAGTTTTGCTGTTTATTTGGGACAGAATCATATTCACAACTGCTTTTCAGGGTTTTCTAGGAACATTACAGCAAAGCCATAAAAACTATTTACGTCAACTGGTCTGTGGTAACATTCTGTGTTAGCCTAGATCACTCTTGCTTTATGCTACTCTTTGGAGACTTGGAGACTCTTTTTTTTTTTTTTTTCCCTGATAAATTTTGGTCTAACTTATGAGTGCCAAAGTTTATCAATGTGCTAACTGCTGTTTCCACAAATTGCTGAATTACCAGATTTTTTTTTCCTTTTCAGTAACTGCCTTTGGGAATATTTCTACTTTACATAATAAAAGAAAATGGAAGGAAAAAAATATCTGTAAGTGCTCAGTGTGACTGCTCATAAAAGCCACAGCAGGATTCCTCACTGTTTGACTGAGCAGATGTAGGAATAGGGCCTCAGAAAGAGTGAATTTTATGAGCAATTTCATCAAATTTCTTGTTTTCCATTGCTCACGAAAACTTTATAAAGGGTCCTCTAGCTTAGCCGCTTTCTTTTTTTTTTTTTTTTTTTTTTTTTTTTTTTTTTTTTTTAAGCAATTTAGACGTGAATTTGGAACATTTATACCTAATCACATAAAATTAATAATGGAGTCCTCGCCACTCCACCGCTCGTAAAGTGGGCCCAGGCACTTTGTGAAGCAAGAGCAGCATCTAGTGGCCCAGCAGAGCAGCTCCCCGGCTCGAAGCCCCCCGTGCCCCGGCTGAGATGTGGCGTTGCGAGCTGCTGCTGCACTTCAACGACAAAGTATCATAACTGAATTTACATGGGGTGGCTCCGGATCTAGCAGCCAAGTCATGTTTAGCACGCGGCCAGGAAACGGTAAGTGCTAGCTTTAGGAAAAAAAGTCATCTCCCAGTTGTCTGAGGCAGGCACTGCCCAGTTTTCGGGGTTTCAGGAGCATCGTACCAACTCCCACAGGCTCCCGTGAGGTGTAGTGCACGCAGCCCATGCTTGCCATCTCGGTGCACTCTGTGGTGTGATGGAGGATGGATGAGGCAAAGAACCGGAGGTTGTACACGGCCCGGGGGATGTCCACTGTTCTAGCAAACGTAATAGTTTTTCCTGAAACAAAACCAAGCACAGTGCTGTGTTATTACAGGCAGTAAATAGCTCCTCTAAACACCACTGCTAACAATGCATGGTTTTGCATGTCTTGGGGAGAAATGTCTTTTGTCCTGCACCCAAGTAATCCCCAGCACAGCATAATCACCATCAATAACAGCTCCCCTGTAATACTGCATCACAAATATGTAACAGCTCAAGTCAACACTTTGCAAGTCAGAGAAGCAAGACTTCAGATGCCACAGGAATCCCAGATCAGGGACTTCTACAAAATTCATGCACATCTACAACAGTTTGAACCAACAGCTCACAGCTAAAAATCTGGACCACGTCCTCTGTTCCAGTGCTCATCAAGACAATGTATTTGAGATGAACAGTTCACATTTTTACCCTGATCCTTTGACTCTGCTTGGGCAAATTCTTCCAGGTCATGTTCAATAAGGTCTGCCAATTTGTTCATGATCCGAGATCTTTCCAATGGACTTTTTGAGGACCAAGCTGGGAAGGCATCTTTGGCAGCTCTGACAGCAGCTTCCACCTAAAAAAAAAGCAAAAGAGCAGTGCTGAATATTAATGAAAGGCCTTAGAGAGAATATCAATCAATCAAACCTGCTCATATTTGGATTAATAATCCAAATCACATTGCTGGGAACACTGTATCTCTTCAGAGTTGTGACTATTGATAGATTCTCCATTTTCATTTTCTCAAGACACTATCCCATAACTGAAAAATGCTTTTGACCATTTCTTTTCTTGATACTGCATTTCACTCTAACTCTGGCTTTTCTCTAAACTTGCAGGCAACCCTCCAGGACTGGAGAAAGTGTCAGGCCAGTCACCTGGCACCAGCAAGCACCACTGGTCCAACCCATGCAGAATCTGGTTTCTCATGAGGGAAGGTACAAGAGTTGCCTGGAGCAAATGGAGCCTCAGTTTGAATGTCCACAGTTTGGCCTTGCAACACAGGATATAAGTGATGAAAGTAAGGGGTTGTGGAAGGAAAAGACTGCATGCCCCGCTAACCTCTGATTCCCTTTTCCCTTCACATTAGAAAGGAGCACTATTTATTTATTTTTAACTCTTGGGTTTTAGTTATTTCTCTCATTAAATACCTAGTGAAGTCTACAGATGTGAAAAAAAAATAAAAAAAAAATATATATATATCTTTATATGCATTTATATTGATGCTAGACATTAGCCAGATAAGACTACTGAAAAGGACCAGTGACTTACTGTGTGAGGTCAAAACTGCGGTTTGCAGTACTGGAAATATGAAATGTCTCCTTCCTTTCTCTCTTCCCTTTACCCATTCTAAATTTCCTCCCCCAACTGACATAATACATTTATAACTGACATGTATTTCTGTCTGCCGATCCTCTGAAACTTGGGAAGAGTCCAGAAGGTTCACTTCCTTAAGCACAGGGAGCAAGAGCTTTGTGCACATGGTTAGTTTGCTCTCTCCTAGGAGAGAACTGCTGCAGAGGTGTTTTGGCTGGCAGCCGGCCTAAGCCTTCACGTCCCACTGCCCTTCGGCGACTGCTCTGCAGCACAGCTGGAGGAGGCACAGCACAAACACATTCACAATAGGTCTCCCTCCACCCCTGATGGAGCAGCAGTACTAAACATCAGCCCACCAGGCTGGCAGCAAAGTCTTGTGGCTTTTTTTGCCATTGTTGTTTAAATTGGTTGAAAGCAGAAATGCTGAGGCACTATCAGGCCTACTCCTATTCTTACCCCTGCTGTCAGTGTGGTTCCAGTGTTCATCAATATGGTCATAAGCACTTCATAAATATAAATATAAATATATCATTTTACTATAAACACATAATATTTTATAATTATAGTAGAATAATTTACATATATTATTATATTAAATATATTTATATTTAAATATAAAACAATAGTGGCTGTTTTACTGGTGTGTTTTGCCTGAGATATACATAGTTTCTGCATGGTCCTTCAGCCTGACTTTTCTGAATACTGGCAGAATACCAGCACTTTTCTAAAGCAGAATAGGCTTAAAACAATTAAAATTCAACTGAAAGCACTCTCCCTCATCAGTCTTTTTCTCTGGGCACTTAAAGTAGTTACCTGGGTCTATTGATTTATAAGTGGGTCCTTCTGGATGCTGTTTACCAGTCTCCCAGATTGCTAAAATGGCTACCAACACCCTTACATATTTTAATTAAATGCACTATTTAACCAACTTTTGATTATATATCACTAAATTGCTTCTACTGCCTAATGTATGTATCAAGGTGGGCTTTTAGCCAAAGCTTAGTTGGTTTCCCATCATTTTTGCTCAAAAATTTCTTCAGCTTTGTGTAACCTAACCAAGTCATTAACCAGGAGGATGTCCATGTAATATAAATTAGATGATTCTGGCCCCCACTAATGTCACAGCATTGGAAATGCACAGGAGAATTTATAGTTTTCCTCAAAATAAGAGACAGAGTTTGAGGGACAGGATGTTAGTGGTCTGGAGGCCAGGCTGGGAGATAAACCAGCTCAGGCAAGGTCATACAGATCATTGGCCAAGCCCACAAACCCAGACTCTACCCTTTTGATTGTAGTTCAACCACCAAGCTGCTGGAGTAGGGCCAAAGCAGGCCTGGGAAAGGGGAACTGCAGCTTCTGGAGTGAGTCAGGTGTGGAAGGCAGGCTACCCTGAAAAGGTTCATCCTCTGTGAAACGATACCACCTTCACTAATTAACTTGTTCTTCCACCCTCCCGTCATTAGGTGCCATTGTGGTGCTGCTTCTCATCTGTCCTCTCCTCTGCTGTCTTTTCCACCTGGTGCTGCAATGCTCCAAGAGAGGCTGATGTGAAGGTAAGGCTATCTGCATTTTTAAACCCTCCAGCAAGTTTAAAAGGAAGAAGTCACATTTTCACAGACAGCAGAAGATAAAATTAGCAAAGGAAGGAATGAAGTGACAGTAGACTAGTCTAAAAAAAAAAAAAAAAAAAAAAAAAAAAAACACAAAAAAACAAACAAACAAAAAAAAAAAACAGAGGGAAAAAAAACAAAAGAAAAAGAAAAAAGGCTCATACAGAAGTAGTAAGAGGGAGCAGCCACCTAGTTTGACTCGCAAAAAGAAGTGAAGACAGTCAAGCCATAAAGAAGACATGCATACGAATTCAGCTATGAAATTGTGTCTGAAACACTTCCTTCTGCTTTCCTCTCCTGCACAAGAAAGAGGCAGAAAGAACACACTTTAAAGCTATCCTAAAAGGTTCACATCAAAATACCCAAAACTGCCCTGAGGAGGACATTATATATGCATTCCCCAAGGTACGATGCATAGGAGCAAGATTCTTTAAAGAATTTTTTTTTAAAGAGATCTTTGCCAGGCCTAATTAGCAATCATCAGCCTGTCTTTTGGAGATGCAGGGCACTTGTGCAGCCTGCATCGTGGTTTTGGCAGAAACCAGCTCACCTGGCCCCTGCAGCTGACCTGGTGTTGAATACCATGGCCAGCAATGGGTTTCCCCTCTGTCTCCATTCTGTGTCCTAACTTTCCAGTAAAACCAACCACAAAATCTCTAACAGGATGTTGAGCCTTACAAGAAAAACATGAATTCTTCATTGAACCTGGACTTAGATGCTTATTTTGAAATCTCTGGATATCCTCTAAGCAGTCTGTGATTGCACTTTCTCCTCCAGCACATTCCACTAGTCACCAGTGGATGCCAGCTCTGCAAAGCCCAATCTTTTTATATAGCTGTCTGAAGGCAGGAGTATAGCACTTGCTGACTTTACAGGACCCAAACACTATGCACAATCCCCAACCTGAAAGAGAAACGCCATTGTTCTTCACATATATTTGAACTACAGCTCCAGCATGGCCAGTAGCCTAGTTTGGTTAAGTTGTTCTGGCATTCTCACATCTCTCTTGTTTTTATGATTCTGCAAACAGGAAGATTTGCACCTGCACATCAAAGAGAAGTCTTTTCAGGCATAGTTAAAGGTTAGAGTGAACTTACACAGATGTATTCTAGCAAACCCAACCTGTTACACTTTAACCCTTGGTCATCAGCATCTAGCAAATATTTACTCAATTGAAATTACAGTGCAAAGGTTTCTGCTGAAAGAAGCAAGATGTCAACAGGGATGAAATGCAAGTGGAGGAAACAGGTACACATAGTAGAAGTTTGTTTTTTTAAAAAATAAATGTTTTGAAAATGAAAATGCTACTAGTCACTACTAGTGACTGTTTTCCAAGTCTTTGAGCCTTTTGCATTATGTTATCTTTTCCAGTTGTTTCTTTCCATGCCAAACCTGAAGCAATATGGTAGACACTTCTAGGTCCCTTATAAAGCAGTAGCAATGAAACTGCAGATCACCCAATAAACGTTATGTTACCCTTCCACACTAGAATACATTCAGGGTACCCGGAGATATTCATCCCATCAGAGAGCATAGGTCTAGGAAGCATTACGTTGTTGCAGAGGACAGACTGCTTCATGAGGAAATGTACACTCTCTGCAGCTTTTTTTTTCTTCTTTTATGACACTTTAGGGGAAGAGCCAGAATGCCAAAATCCTTTTAAGTGACAACTGCAAACGATCAAGACACAAACGTAGAACACTGTATACAGTGCCTCTAAGTTTGTTTACATTGGCTTAGGTTCTAGCCTGTAACTTTTTAATAGCAAAATTAAAAAAAAATAATAATAATAATAAAAAAAAACTACAGTATTTGCTGCCGCAGCAATAAATTACACTGTTCACTGTTACAACACAATCAAGAACTTACTCTTTTAAACGTTGAAGTCTTCAGCATTTATTTTTTTGATCTCTCACCTTCCAACTTCTCCCACTCACAATACGCATTTAACATTTCTACCTCTCTGTGCCCTTGGATAGTACTCACCTCTTCCTTGCCACTGTCTGGCACCCTGCAATAGACATCTCCCGTGGATGGATTATAGGAGTCTATGTAGGAGGAACAGGGAACAAATTTGCCAGCTATAAAGTTTTCCAGCACTAAGAGAGCCTTTGAGTGAGCCATTGCTAGCTGCTTGCTTCATCAGCGATTTTTTCCTAAGAGGTGTCAATTTAGATTTGTAGTTCTGTAAGTATTTGCACAGCAAGTTTGAACTCCTCCCCTCTCTCTCCGTCTTCCCTGCATTGCTCTTTCATAAGTCAGATGAAACTCTGGCAACAACAGAAACAAAGAGTAAAGAGGGAAAATTCTTATTTCTGTGACTTCCCCCACCCCAGGAGCTGAAGCAGGGAGGCAGGATCAGATTAAGATCTATGAAGAGAGTTCCTCTCTCTTTGTGAGGGGAAAAAAAAAAAAAAAAAGCACTGAAGAAAGGGAGAAAAACAGTTGCCTCACAGGAAAATTTCTCCCTGACTGTTTTTCAAGCTACAGTCTGCAGAAAGTCCTTCTGCAACAGCTATACAAAAAATAAATAAATAAATAAAATCAAGGTTCAAATACTTAGCCAGGGACTTACTCCTTCACATCAGTAAACAGAGAAAAGATGCTTGTACTAGCTTGTCTACAGCTCATGTTTACCGCTTTATCATCACCACTTGTCCTTGTTACCTCCAAACCAATAGTTCTGCTAAGACACTAGATTTTAAACATAAGAAACTCAATATTTTCCTCAAACTAAGCAATACAAAGGGTCACTAAGCGAGTGACCCTTCAATTAAAAACAGTTGAGAAGCACAATCCTGCCTGGTACAGTTCATGGCACGTTGTCAGAAATCCACTCTTTGAAAAAGAACAAGACACCTGCTTTCATGTTTTGTCTTTCCTACCTATTCCATTGGAAAGTATCTTACTATAGAGAAGCCTGTTATATATAATTAAGTTTTGCTTCAACTTCCCAAGAACCTCAACTTTCCAGTAACAGCTGTCTCAAATATATTTTACTCCAAGGAAGAATGCTTAAGACTATCAAATGGCTCTAATATTGCATGTTATCTCTTTGCACTCCACATTTACTCAAACTGCTACATCCATATTGAAGAGCAGAACGCCTATTTCTTCTATGAAGAAAGGCTCAGAGAGGTGGAGATGTTCAGCCTGGAGAGGGAAGGCTCTGGGATGACCTTACTGCAGCTTTTCAATACTTAAAGGGGGCTTATAAAAAAGATGGAGAGCAGCTTTTGGCTTGGGCAGACAATGACAGGACAAGGGAGACTGGTTTTCAACTAAAAGATGGGAGATTTAGATTAGAGGTTAAGAGGAAGTTTCTCTCAGAGGAGATGCACTGGAACAGCTTGTCCAGAGAAGTTGTGGATGCCCCCCATGGCAGGGGTGTTGGAACTAAGCGATCTTTAAGGTCTCTTCCAACCCAAGCCATTCTATGATCACCAGGAGATTGTGGACATCTCAGTCAGCAGCCTAACAAGGTTTTGAAACCTAGACCACTGCCAAGCCATAAAATTTCTTGTGGATCAACACAAATCTTGATTGAATGAAGGTGATATGGCTCTGTTGCTCAACAACAGATCTTCTATTTGTCAACCAATTGGAGCCTCTGGGGAAGGGTTCAAATCAGTGTCGAAAGGTAGCGCAGTCATGTTGAAACTGGATTAGGTAATATCTCTGGCTCTCCCAGGCTATGCAGGGGGAAAGCTTTTCTGCAGTCACAGAATACAGAGTAGCAAAATTTATGGCAACTATGTGTGAGAAGGGTTATCAGAGGTTCATTCCATATCACACTTCCTTGTCTACAAGCAGCAAGGAACATACCAAAGTCTTAAAACGGAAGACACATTCTTCTGCTGGCAGTACCTCAGAAATAAACTGACGTAAAATCAACCTTAACATTTTCTAGGACTGAACACAAGTTCAAGTGGAACAGGTTCAAAACAGGAGCTTGGCAGTATGCACTTCTAGAATCTTACAAATGCACTGAAACATTCATGATTGACATGTTGAAACTGCTGCATATTTAAACGCAATTTCTGGACTATGAGAAGACGTACTAAGTAGTGATATATCATAAGCTTCAGTTTTGGCAATAACAGTTTTCAGGTATTCATTTGATTTGGCATTATTCATTTGCACATAAAGAATCTCTTAATACTTCTACAGACATGCATGCAGCAAGGAATAAAATTTATATATGTGGTCAAGTATATCAAATACCTACTGAACTGGGGCTAAAGCATGCAGTTACAAAACAGGTTGCCTTTCACTTGTGTGGAAAGAGTAGGTATGAACCAGCACAAATGCATGATTTTGAACAAAATAACAATCATAGCTTTCTTGTGTTTACTATGCAGAACACAGCTTTACAGGCTTCAGTTAAACCAAGTGACTGATGCATTCAGTTGAGTACTCTAGTTCTTCCCCCCACACTGTGATCTAACCAGAGTTCTTTCCATGCTGCAGCTGTGTACATTTCCAGGAGTTCCTGAGGACCTCTCACAAAAAAAACCCACACACCTTCCAAACTGTGGTAAAGGGGAGTTGACCCAAGTTTATTCTGGAGATGGCAGAAGAACTCTACAGAACTCTCATCAGTTGGGTGGCTTCACCTGCCCTCTGCCTGAAAAGTGGGAAGGAGTTACAGGCTTCAGTAACCAGAACAAGCTGGCTTCAGCATATATCTCAAGATTGTACTCCCAGCTTTTGTTCAAAAGAGTACTATATCTGGGTGAAAAGGACGTATACGCACAGCAGCTGCACTAAGAAGCAGCAGGAGAAAAGCTGAAATTTTTTCCAGAGAAAGTCAAGCCACTTGCCAATTTTGCACTTTAGTTTGAAAGTTTACATTGAAATTTATGAACTAGGGAAAGCAAAGAAAGATGTAAAAGAATTTAGAAGTGCTTCAATAAGAAAAAAAAAGTCAAAATTATGCTCTAAGTTATTTTATTAATTTTACATTTTAAAAAATAAAATTAGCCAATGTTGGCACAGCTTCCACTACACAGCAAAAGAAACTCTTTTTTTTTTATTATTTTTAAATAAGTTTTGGGACAGGAAAAACAATCCTGGGACAACACTACATGCCAGTCTCTTGGAACCAGAGTAGATAGTTCTTTTTTTCCCTGAATATGCATTCAATTCAAACCTCAAAATATATTAGACCAATAAAGTTACTTTACTGAATTAATGTGCAGCAAAAAAAGCAAATCAAAGAAAATATGTAAACAATTTATGTCTGGAAATAAGAAGTTTGTTTTGTGATGATTCACCACTTTTTTTTCTCTAATTCAACTTTCTAACATTTTTCCATCAAGCTCTTTAAGGGGTAAATTCCACATGGAGTAATACATGGACTCTTGTGATCACTAAGTGCAACATTAGCAACTTCTTGTCAGTTGGCGTCTTGTTCTGTAATGGGAGAGACTGATGAAGGGCTCCCCAGAAGTCTAACACAAAGTAACTTTTGTCACCATCTTCTATCCCCAAATTAATTGCACTTGTTCCTTCAGCTGAAGTAACTGGATTCTTAAACAGATGTTTGGTTATCTGATTGCATTTTGGTTGGATTATGGAAGTCCTGGCACCACTGTCATTCTTTAATCTAAAAATAAAAGCAAATGAAAGAAAAACTGGTGAAAAATGAAGTACTAATTGTAAAATGATCACCTCTTTTTAACATGGTACTGTTAAACATGGGAAAAATAACTTCTTTTGCTCTGAAATTCTCTAGAACAAGTTTACAAGGACTAAAACAGTTAATATCTAAACAACAGTTTAGTCCCCAGTTCCACAAATACCAGACATCATAGATCTAAGTATCACCCTACTCACTTCAAAATACAAGTTAGTAATAATTACAAGTTCAAATTAGTAAGGGGGGGGGGGGGGGGGGGGAGGGTGAGAGAGAGAAAGAAGCCCTCATTCTGGATCCTACTTAAAACCAGATACCATTAAAGCATCATAAAGCAGAGAGCCTCTGGCAGACCAGAGAGAAGCCCAAAATTTTCAAGCTCTAATTGCACATTTTGACATCAAGCGACTTAGCTTTAAGTGTCAGTACCAGAACTTGGTTAATGTGACTAAATTTCTCTCCCTCAGGTCTAGAATTAGAATTTAAATCATAATTTTAAGATCATAGCAATATTTTTTTCACGTGACAGATAAAGGGACATTTTTATTTTTTGCTCCTAATTCAAGGAGCAAACTTCCTTGTAAACTTCCCCACAACTTCCTCCCACTTACACGATTGGAAAAAGACTAATGTATACTAAAACTGTGAAGAGCTATTTTTAGCTACTGAGAGGGGAAAAAACATACAAGATTCAAAAGTTAGAAATAGATAATTTTGTTTTTTATTAATAAATCGAACATAACTATGGCAAGTTTTCCTTATACCTTTCTGAAGCCTGGCCTCTTTTTCAGCAAAATAAATTCACTTTTTAAAAGTTAAAGGGTGTAAAATCAACTTTGTTGTAGTCATAAAAAAATAAACGCTAAATGAAGTCAACACTATTCCTTTAGAGTACAGAAATTCCACTATAACAATGACATACCTCTGTGACAACTCCTGCAGCAATAGTTGAACCACTGTAGCGTAACATAAACCTCCCAAGCTCTTTAAAATCTTTATACAACTCTAGAGCAACAGGCCTTTGAGTCTGTAGTTCTATTAAAGCATTCTGGCCTTTGGTCAGGAACCTGAAGGTAAATATGGAGACAGCTATTAGAAACATATGCATGTATAAATGAAAACAAGAATAGTGAGTAAATGGAAAAAAATAAACTTGTAATGCCAAAAGTATAATGATTGAACTTGATTTCAAGTGTAACCCACGGAACCAGACTGAAAACTCATTCACCTGGAGCACACCTATTAAAAAGGTATC
This sequence comes from Anas platyrhynchos, assembly GCF_047663525.1. NCBI lineage: Eukaryota > Metazoa > Chordata > Aves > Anseriformes > Anatidae > Anas > Anas platyrhynchos. Next base: position 61,424,613 of record NC_092589.1, on the reverse strand, counting down.
TGATTTTAATTTTAAAGCTTCCAAAGAGGGTCATCCACTGCAACATTTAGAAAATTATTTAGGATGTAATTATCCCATTAGCACCTGATTTTTACATCTAGGAGAAATCAGTCTTGTTTTAAACCCAAATCTTAACACTGAAGATCCAATTCATTATTCTGTGGAAGTCATGACTTTTCTTCCCATTACTTTTCAGTAACAGTCTGAGCCATGCTATTTCTGGAAAATTATTATTCTGATAATGTTGTATATATCAAATAATACCTCTATCCAAATACAGCTTTAAATAACAAGAGCAACGTTCCCATAGTTTAACTTGTATGGGAAGATTCTCTGTTTTACTCTGACTGTGTAGAAGAATTTACTTTAGAAAGTAACCCACATCCAGAATTGCAACAAGGTTCCCACACTGTTTCAGGAAGAAAAGAGATAATTTTATGTCATTTTATTTCTCAGGTGCTCAGCACTCATTAAGTGGGAATAAAGTTTTTCACTTTGAAAAGCACTCTGAAATCTAAACATGAACCAGCTATAACAATGAAAGTATATTTTTATGTCCTTATAAACATATTACTGCTTCTTAATAGAACCTTCTTGCTACCAATATTTTAACTAAAAATCAGCCCATTTCTTGTGTAATCATTAACTATTTAAAACACTTACTTAGGCTTTTTCTTTGTCACTTCACCAGTGCTTTTGTGCAGGACACTCAATAATCTTCTAATAGTAGCAGGCTCACTTACGGTTTGATAGTGTAAAAGCACCTAAAAATATTTTTTCAATTATTAAATATTATAAAATAATCAGAAATCCTAGGTGTTAATACTTGAAAATATCAAGTTTCTTTAAGAGCGATCTTTAAAACAAATTCTTATAGAAATCCTCTCACAGGAAGAGTTACTGTATTCAGGAACTTACAAAAGTAATTTACTACACTTTGTGTTCTCTGCCAATATGACAAAAAGGTCACGTATTAGTTCATCATAACTACATTTTTCATTCTTCAGTGTTTTGCTTGTGTCATGTCATTGCAGTTGCGTAGCATGAACTGATTCCCCACCCCCTTACCCCCAAGGTATCTTATAATCAAATGCATCATTATAGTCCTACAGGGTACGTGCTTTCAAAAGAACAGACTAGCCTGACTGTGGTAGAACAACACGTTCTCTGAAATGCTTAGGTAGGGATCAGAAGTCAGTAAGAATGTGCATAAGCAACCCTAAAGCACCGTACATCCTCTTCAAATTGCAGGAAAAATGAGATTCTGCTTGAGGGAGGGAAGTACATCTGGACAATAAATGACTCTGTATTAGGGGGGTGTGGGAAAGAACGCAGAGAGGAAAAGCCCTGAGCAACCTGCAATGAAAGTAAGAATTTTCAAAGAGACTTACAGGGAATCCTTTAGTGATTGGAACCTCAATATTAAAAATGAGAATCCGAGCTCTGAATCGAGTGCAAACTTTAATGGGCTCCTTGGGATCACAAAATACACAGCCAACACTACGAGAAATGAGAACAAAATTTGACATCTTGATTTAGAAATATTAATTGCTTCACTGGAAAGAAAAACAAAGCAAAGACAACATTTTAACAGTAGCTTGAAAAAAAATAATCAGGAACACTGTATTAAGAACTGTCACCTAATTAATTTCTATACAATGTCTATGCTGTTTTGTGGGCATGCATGAAGAGGTCTGTCTAGTTCAATGAACAATTACATCCATTGCTAATCAGTTTCTAAAAATGTCACCGTTTCCTGTGTGTAGGTACTTTGAAGAATTAGACTTTCATTCAGAGACTAATTGTTCCAGATCAACAGCATGAAATACCTCCAGGTGCTTAAAACTGCAGTGCTGCTGCCTGTAATTTAACCATTTTGTGAATAAATGAACATCATGATCTGGACTCTCAAAATTTAAGCTCTCTCAGCAGCACTCACTTCCAAAGAGCTTTACTTCTAATAAATTGAGTCACAAGAAGGCTGATGCCTTCGAGCACAGGAAGGCTCATTAAGGTAGACTAGACACAGCTTTCCAAGAGCAGCAAATTTTAACCATCTAAAATGAAAGAAAAAATTAATCCCACACAGATAGTGAGTTGCATGATTAAACCTACATATCAGATGTAATCTATTTGCATCAAAATCAAGAGGACTTAAATTTGTACCTCTTCTTGACAAATCTATTACATCTCCAGAAGAGAAATGACATCAAAGAATTGAATCAAGCCTTTTTTTCCATTTACCAAAGAGAATCACTCACCATTGTGAAATAGAAATACAGAAAAACCCTACTTATTTTCTTTAAAAACAGAGTACAAATTTGCAAACTATCAAGACAAAGTGATTTCCAAACAGAAGCTTGAAAGTTTCATGTTTGAAGTCCAACAGGAATGTAAAAAAAACTGTACAAGTTATGGATCCAATTATCTAGCCTCAATAACAATTGTCACTTACCTAAAAGTTTAAGGCTTAGCGCAAAACCTACAGACTGAAATAGACACAAAATTATTTGCTGTGTCTCATTAAATATGTCAGGGGAAAAAAAAAAAAAAGGTCAACTGAAAGAAAAAGCATCTCAATGTGTTGAACAAAGTTTAGCACCAACTTGTCTTGTGAAGTTTTGCCTATTGGTATGCAATGGCAATTGTTTGGATGTGTTTTTTAGAATGATTTATGATTTCATAAGCTCTTCAAAAATCTTTTCTTTCATTTACTAATAAGGCTTTATTTAATTCAGCACTTCAGATACCCAAGGAGACAGCTTAAGGAAAAAGGCTCTGAAGGCTGCCAGTGTCAGCACGACATACAACAGCTAACAGTATTCTTCTGAGGTTGCCGTTGTACATATAGCAGATGTTTCCAACGTTTGTACATGCAAGCCAGGTGATATGTATCACTTCGGTTTTAAATATCCTGGTAGCCACATCATTCTTCAAGTAAACCGCTGATTGTTAAGTGTAATAGTTATAAAGCTTTTCATTAAAAACAAACCGTTACTTAGACTGAAACTCCGTTTTGCTCACTTGATTTTGATGATATCCATGCCGGTCAAAGTGAGACTAACGTGATCTCCTGCTGCAGCCCAATCAACTGGTTCATCATGCAGTGTGATTCCTGGAAATGAGTAAGAACAGAACCTCACAGTGAAGTACCTAGGTTCTGGGCTACAAACAAACAGCTCTGTTTGGGCCATTTGTGCTTCATCAACCATTACTCATCAATTTTCAGTATGAATGGGTTGAGAGTAAAAGCTTATTAACTGAGAACACTGAGGAAGCATTTTTTCTTCCTTGGTGAGGACTCACTATTCTCTCACCCCACCCTGCACAATAACATGGCTTTATTTAAGCCAGAAGAGGGGACCTGGCACTTGTCACAGAGCGCAGATGACGCAGTCCTGAAAATGCCGTAGTACTAATATCTCCGTGCCTGCCCCACCCTTCCTTTGAGGCACATGCACACCCTAGACCGCATCTTTCATATACTTTAATGGTACTATGTCAACTTTCATTTACCTTAAGTGGGTTTGCTGACTCTTTCATAAAAAAGCGTAACAGATGCCTTTCGTTCACGACATCGCATCTATTAGAAAGCATCATTGAAAGTCATTTTATTCTGACTTCTATGTATTTTAAACATTTTAAAAGATACCCTGGCTGGTAGGTGAGGATAAAACTAATTATTCCCGATTAAACATTCTGAGGTTTTTGGTAGACACTAAGATTGATATTTCTCAGCAAAAAACACTTCAGAATTACTGCATACATTTTATAGACTCTAGTTCTATTTCACTACAGATTGTATTTATTTATTTGCAAATGTTTCCAAAAACACTTGTCAAAGCCATGCCAGAAAGCATCATTCAACTACAAGCATGTTAAGTACTGCTTTTTAAACAGCGTTGATAATTATTTCACACGTATGTGTCATTCTCACAGAATGATAAACGAAGTACAGTTTCTTGAAAATGAAAAACTGAGATTCTAATGTGCACACTACATTAATATATTACAATAAATTAAATTCTCTCTTCTTTACAATAAATATAAATAATACATGCTTAATGAACTAACACTCCTTATCTTCACCCATATTTTAGCCATATGAGAGGGCGGAACACAAGAAAACCATAGACTTGTACCATTGGGGATTCTCAAACCAAATATGATCCCCCCCAAAATTTTTTCATGCCACTTCCCCCATTCCCAAAACTGTTGGGTGACTATAGCAGTGCAACACCTATTCTTATACACACTATGGTAACGTTCCTGTGCATTGCAAACAAGCATACAACAGTATAAACAGGCACACTGAAGAGCTGCTCAGATTAGCACTGAGCAAGCTGGTTCTGGAACAGAGCAGAATAGTGACAACAGCACACTGCTGAATTCAAGCAAATAGTTACCTATTCATTTATTATAAGGGCTTCATTTTTTACTCATTGATCCATGTAGAAAAATCGCAATTTTATCCTTCTGTTTGCATATAGAACAAAAACAGCTTTGCAGCACAAAGACAGAAAGCTAAAACAGGTGAACGCTCAATATCTTGACCTAGCTATTTCTCTTTTCAGAAATCAAGTGTATTAAAATTTAAATCCAATTTCCTTCTCTTTTGTTGTTGTTCAGGACAATTATATCCTGAAAGTTTGTATATTAATGAAAGGGTTAGTGACAAACCTCATAGAGCAAACAGCATAAAATTAATTCTTATGCTTTTTCACATCTAATTCATAAGATTCATTTCTAAAGGTTGTTCAGCATCTTCACACCTCCTAGCAGCAGTAACACTGCACAGCAAAGCTGAATATTAATGATTCCTGTACTGCATTTATTTATTTATTACAGATATTGCTGTAATTCAGAAGTTTTTAAAGTTTTCTCATAAAACAATGTCAAAATTATAAGACCATAACATCTGGAATATCTGTTATGGCAAAAAAAAGTAAAAAAAAAACATGCAAGATTTTGCATACTTTTCATAGACATATTTATACAGACACAGTCACATCTAAAGAAATTCGTTTTATGCTTTCACATTTTATGTTTGACAGTTAGTATCAGTTTGACAGTCTGTTACCATTTCGGTAACTGCTTCTAGCCCAGTATGACCTGAAAGTAAACATGCTTCTGAAGACTGTACCTTTTGCAGTGCAAGTTTCATTAGGAGGCATTGCCAGAAGTCGTTCTCCAACTTGAATATAGCCTGCTTCTATTTTTCCAGTCACACAAAATCCTGATCCTTGGTCTGCAATAAACACAGTAATAATTTGAAACAACTTCATAAAGTCAATTTCCCATCACAAGCTAGCCCTTGAGAAATGCATAGATAAGTTTTTAATATAACGAAGGTTTTTTTTTTTCCACTGTAGAGTTCAGTACTTGCAAGTTAGCCAGCTGTGCATCATAGTGAAAATGAAACATTAAATTCAAAACCTCTAGATCTTATGTTTTTGAGAACTAAGGGAGAAATATCCTTCGTTACACAGATGTAGGAACATGAAGAAATATTTTTTAGTTTTTCAATATTAGATTAAGCCCCTTAATTTCTAGGGATTTTGTTTAATTCAGGATTTCCTCACTATAATTCCAAATTGAAAAAAATACACCACTGTCATTAAAATTCCCATGCACACAGGTGCAATTTCCTATGTCATTTACTCTTTAACTGAGTCAGAATCCTACATGCTTTGTCTGCATGTTTCTTTTACTCCTAGAAAATAAAAAATAATAATAATCGTGTCCTATTTAACAGTAGTTGTATCTGTGGATGACTTATGCACTTCTAAGTAAAAGATCTGCGATTTATTTTTCTTCTCGAATGTCCACATACCTTACCAATATGTTCATTGATCAGCAATTAATCAGTTATTTTTAAGAGATGTCCTACACATCCACATTTATGCATACAAACCTTAAGAAATTCCCCATCCGTGTAGCGTGTTTGTGGGTGTGTTTAAAAAGAATCCTCTGCAGTGATTCTGCAGACATTTTCAGTATCGATGCAAAAAGCAAATACACCTTTTGTCAAATATTAGAAGCCAGTGATCAGCAAGCATCTTAGTTTTTTAGTGTGTCCTATTAATCTTGAGTCTCATACCACCAGCTCTTTCTTTTCCATTTACCACTATTACTGATTAACATTTCCATCTATCTAGCTGTAAAAATATTACCAGTTTGCCTGTGAGCTAATTTCCTCTATTCATTCCAGCAAACAAGATGAATGCAGTCAATTAGCAGATGACATAGGATGTCAAAAGAATAGAAAATTGGAGAAGTAGATAAAAAAGAATCCACAGATCATGGTACACGTGCCACCTCGATACGGTATACAAAAGAACCTGAAGCTGGCTCTGCAAGCATATGCAGGCAACCAGAATCACGGGTCCTGGTTCCCAACCATCCCTAGACACAATCAAGAGCTAATTTCTCTGTCACACCATCACCAGCTCAGGCTTGGTAAACTAATGTGTTGTTTGAAGCCTTGCCCTTGCACATGCTGATTGTTTCTTGCAGAGTGCCAGCTTCCCTCCCCTCCCCAGGAGATCAATGTGAGTACAAAATGCATAATGGGTGACAGAGTCAGGGCCTAAAAAAGGCCTGATTTCTACACACCATAGTATTTGGGTTCTGCCAGGATATATTTATTGTCCAGAATACTTGGCAATGCTTTCTAAAGTCATGTCAAGTCACATCGTAGACAGCACTATATAATGATGTAAGTGGGGATTCAAGGCAAATGAATTTACAGATACTTCTTGGGTCAAGAGATAACTTGCCTGGAGATAATATTAGGAGAGCTATGGAGGACAGCAGCCAAAACCAGGCCAAGTTAGATTGTGCCCGTGATAACCTTAATAAAGAAAAGAGTTTTCCAAACTATAAAGCAAACTCAGCACTCTCTTTTTTTTTTTTTACACACTTCTATGGACCACTTCTCCTGACTATGAATGCACACTGGAATAGAGCTGAGAACAACTGTTGCTTCATGTAGTGGCACCTTCCGCTGGTAGTAGCTTCCATGTAGTAGCTACTTCCTCTGGTAGCATCCAAGTTAAGTTTTGAGATCACATGCTAAGAAAAAAAAAAAAAAAAGTACCTAAAAGGCCACATTTAGTGATGTAAATTTATCTGTAAATTGAGTTTCTTTCCAAAGCCAATGTTTGTTTGCTTACTTAGCAGGAAAAAAAAAAAAAAAAAAAAAAGATTTTTCCAGAGAGCAGATTTAATCAAAATTGCTCATTTTGTGAAACTTAACTCAACACAGAAATGATTATTGCAACAAAAGAGTTGTGATATTATTTTGAAAGATCTCAATCAACAATCCCAACACACTTTCCCACAGCTCACAAATACAGTGACAGCTTTAATGACAAAATTAGCATAACACAACAGGGTAAATTCTTATATAATGTTTCACTATTTACCATTATGGATTCAGTATGCTAAGTAAGCTATCCCAGGGCATGCATAACATGTAGTATTTTCTCAAAGACCCCAATCAGAACATCATGGAAATGATTTTTCCATTTACAATCAGTATTTTGATCCAGTTTATTTGTACTTCCTCTATAAACACTTTATACATAAAGTCAAATTTCTTTTTAAAAATACTGATTTCTATAATATTATTTGATTAATTGTATTTACAACATTTCATATCATGCCTGTCTGTCATTTGGTTTGCAACATTTCTCAAGGTACCTGCAGAAAGCTTTGAACAAGATCAGTGCATTTAACTCAGAAAATATCAAGCCTACTATGAAAAACCTTAATTGGTTAATGCATTCTATTTTCTCCGGACAATGGACATAAAAATCGGTTATAGTTACTTACTAGTTGTCCATATTTATATCAGTGTTAGAGAACAGCTAACAGCCTTCAATTTTTTCCTTGGCTGGGTATAAAGTCTTATTAACAGCTATAAAAATGAACCTAAAAGTCAACCCTTTTTTTTTTTTTTTTTTTTTTAAATAATCTAGGACTAGAGGATAAAATACTGTTAGTTTTGCACCTGCAAAAAATCAGAGAAACATTAGTCTAGTTAAAAAGAAAGAGTTTCGGAAAGAAGAACTTCAAAATCTTGTACACAGAATCACCAACTTATTACATAGCCAATTAGGAAGTTTTTTGTTTTTTGTTTTTTTTTTTTTTATACACACAAATGTGTTTCTCCTACACTGTTACCACCTAAAATTCCAAAAAGAACAGTGCTTAAGAAATTACTATTCCTGTTCAAGTCTACTGGTAGCTGTAAAGCTCCTATTTAAGCCCTATTTTTATATCATTTTTCAACTTTCGTGTGTTAAATAACAATGACATGCTGAAAACATTAGAAAAACAACCAACCTTTAAAAACGTCAGCAACACACAACCTAAATGGTTTCTCTACTGATCTTTGTGGTGGCTTGAAAGAATCTGCAAAGAAATTGATAGTACTTTAAATACAGAAATTCTAAAAGGTCTTATCTCATAAGCATATCACTTAAGGATAAATCAATCATATTGCGTTACAAAAACTTATTCCCACATCTTCCCCAAAACATATATATTTTGGTACACACAAGACTAAGATGTATTTGTTTTTAAATTGTACTCACCAATTTGCTCTAACAAACACTTTCCTGTATACCATTTCGTAAGGTCACTTGACTGACTTCTTGTCACTAGATTTTCACCACCAAGACCACTCGTTGGAATATAAGCCACATCAGATTCCTAATTATGAAAATAAAACAGAATTTATTTACACATTGTTAACAGCATCTTCTAGAAAAAACAAAGGATGCATTTTTCAGTATTACATTTCTAAGATACTAAAAGAACAGTTGGCATATTTTCCACTTCCCCTGGAGAAGGCAGATTACTTGGTGAATACATTTCCTCTCTGTTCATCTCATTCCTCATCACAGTGCTCCAGCAAGGAGTTAAGAGATATTTTAAATATGATGACAGCAACATTAACAACTAGAAACTGAGGTTTGGGTAACAAACTCCAACTCTGTATCTGACAAGCATGCTTCAGTTTGAATTGCTATTTTACGCACAATGATTTCAGGTAGGCTGTCATCAATCCAAATGGTTTGAACTAAGGAAACATGAGAAGTAGAATTAAGAATGGCAAATGGACAAAGGTCTTGTTAGTTCTTAATCCACACCAAGACCTGCTCCAATATAAAACCATCTACTGCCATTCGTGTAATCCTGAACATTGAGTTAAACGATCTTTGGTCTGTCCTGCTTTGTAGAAAACAATCCCAATAGACTAAGCATGATGTGAATTATCCCAAAGATTCAACAGGCCGAACAAAAACGATGACAGAATAAGCAGTAAAGAATTGACTAACCTTATCCAAGGCTCAGCATGCACCCTACCAGTAAGAAAAGGAATCTGTTATACTACGTGCACATAGTAACAGCAGGAAAGTGATCCAAAATAACCCAACCATAACAACAGCTCATTCTACTCAAAGACCTCAAAGTTACATTACCTTAAAGCCAGCTTGTTTAAGAAATTGGCCAAGCTTACTGGTAATTTCCTGAAATCTTTCTTGCTGCCAATTGACCTAAAATAGAAAACAGTTTATGACAATAAAACTAGATTTCTAATGACAACAAACAACAGCTGCATGTCATCAAGTCTGTAGTACCAGTAGGTGTTCTCACACACAGGACCCAGTGATGTTGTAAATATGAGATTTCCAGGTGGGTTGACAGCTGAATAGGTAAAAGCATATGCATTAACAATTAATGACAGCAATCAACACACTAACTAACTTGCAAGCTCCTTAAGTTTGGTTTGTCCTTAAAGAGCTTTTTTTTGTTTGTTTTGTTTTAATATTTACACAAAACAGAACATTCAGATTTGACAATATCATATAGGACACAGTAACAATCTAAAATGCAACAAGTAATACTTAACACACTTCACAGGTTTAAATAACGTTCTTGGATTTGACCTGAATGACCTCCACAATGCCCTTGCAGGTATCAGTGGCTTAGTAGTTTATACCAAATTTTCACACCTATGAGAGGCAATCTCCCTACTCATTTTAGCACCTACACTACCCTTCTTGCATGCTTTGAAAATATAATCATGAATAGGAAGAAAAGTGTTGAAAACTCTGTACAAAAGAGACTAAGAGCTGAGAATCAAAGAAAGAAAAACAAAATATTATTAGTTTCACAATACTGATCCTTACACTTACGGTACACGAGCCTAGGTGAAAGTCCTGCAATTAAATTAAAAAATTAAATAAGTACCTGGTCCATTTTATTGACTGCAACAGCCAGCTGTGTCACTCCAAGAGAACGCACTAATAATCCATGTTCTCGAGTTTGTCCACCTGTCTCAAACCCAGCTTCAAACTCTCCTCTGCTGGCATCCACAACCAAAATAGCTACATCAGCCTAGATTAAATATATATATATAATAATAATAAAAACACACAATTAAAACTGTGTAACAGGTGGTAATAATTCAAGTAAACATATCAATCAGCAATACTCCACAGAGTGCACTTTACATGGAAGCAATACTGCTGTGCTTCATATGCAACTGAAATTGTTTAGTTCTATCCATCTCATGCCTACTTTGGTGAGGTATTCTGGCACTATGTCATCTAATGTCATACACCACTACTTTATATTAAACATAAGCCAATACTTGGTGTGGGGAACCTGTCTTCTTCAGAGTACCTTTTGTGCTGCACAGACCTCTGCTTAAAAAAAGCTGACGATACTCCAGAGGTTTAAGAACAGGTAGGAGCACAATGACCAGTTCTCATTGCTGGGTAAGCCCAAAACTCTGCCTGAGTCTGGACACACTCATACTGAGAAGCTGCAGAAGTAACAGATAAATCACCTCAGTAGACAACTGGCACAAGCAGTCCGCTGCATGTTAGATATTTCACAATCTACTCAACACACTGCAACATGCCAAACTCATAAGGTAGAAAAGACTAAGTAGCTTTTTACGTGTTTTATCATCTGTCATGACATTAAAAGCAAATAGGTACCATACAATCTATGGTGCTATAGAAAAGTCAGCATGTAAGCACAGGTGAAAAAAAAAGAAGGGGATTTTGCTGTCAGTTTAAATGCTGCTATGTAATATGTATATGTTTGCTAAAAAACAAACAAACAAACATTAACAACAACAAAAAACACCACCAACAACAAAACAACAAAACACTTTTCATGCTTTAGTAAGTAACAGCCAGTTAGACCATCACCATGAACCAAGCAACAGCAACAGATGTGAATATTAAAGGTATTGCTGTCAAAACAGCTGTATGACAGTCAATTTCACAGGATAGTTGAATTGGACATAATGAAAAGAGAAGAGAAAAAGCCATGCTTTCTCTCTTTCCTTACACAGATAAGCTTCAGGGCACCAGAAGAAGGAACAAAGATAGCATGTTGTCCTAGTCCTGAGTCCTCCTCCCACTGACCTAAATGCAAATTCCCCACACCTCATATTACACAGAGAGGCTATGCATGTGTGAAAACGGTGAAACAGCAAGGGATGATTTTCCCACAGCTCTGAACCTCAGAATTGCATTGTGGTAAACATCTCCCACAAGAAAAAGGCATCCTGTATTTTCTGAATCATAAAAAAAAAAAAAAAAAGTCCCATACCTAGGGACCTAAGTGAATTAACTGTATGCATCAAAAGCCAGAGCCTGGCCCTGATAAGGCTGATTTGCATTTAGTTTAACAGCAGTTGGGGATTCACAGTGTAAGAGAATTCCCCATGATACAAAGGCACAGGGACATTTCCATATTTGCTTCTTTCCACCCATTTCTTTAGTGCTGAGGCTACTCTAATTGGCACCAGAAATGTTCTGTTTCTGTGATTTCCTCGATAGGCTTCAGAATAGACTGGCCCTTCACAATTCTGAGAGCTGAGGGAACAGAGATACATCAAGTCTTAGTCGGCCAGCCTCATCTCCTGCTGAATTGATACAACTGCTGGTAGATCTGGAAGTTGCATCATAACACTTGCTGGCTGTACCACTTTTTTTCAAAAAAGACAAACCAACTTAAATAATTGTAAAGAAAATAATGAGGCTGAGTCATCTTCTGCTTATGAAACTAAAAAGTCTATTCTAATTGTAAAAATCCTGATCTCCCTGCAATGTATGCTCCACAATATAGGTTACTACACATACCCTACACCATAATTTGAGAACTTCTGACTACCCTGTGGCCTAACCTTGAGTTACAACATCTGAACTCTTATCTTACCCAGGCTTTGCTACAGAGCTAGCACATGGTTTGGGGCAAACCAGTCTTCCTACAGCATAGTCCCTCTCTGTAAAACTACAGTAATAGTATCTATTCTGAGATTTTAAGATAACACTCTCACTTTTTAGATTGCAATAACAGCATGCACAAAAGCCTCCACATGGTAACTTAGAAAATCTGTCACAACACACCAACTTTTCAACTTCAGAGAATTCATTCTACCATTTTAAAAAATGATGCCTTATTAAGTGGAAATAAAAAATCACATATTATGTCATTTAACAATGTGCTATCCTCCCTCATTTCACTTATTATTACCATAAATTAAATAATTGACCTATATGAGAATATAGGTGCCATACTAAATTCAATGTATAGTGCCCAATGCTTTTGATTTTACCTCCCATTCCCAAAACAACAGTGGCATGCAGTCCTGTTGAATAATACAGATGCATTGTGTGAACTCTGTTGTCTGCATTATGTTTAGTTATCCCTTATAAATATATTAAATAGAATAATGTCTTGTTTAAACCTAATAAATCTTTTTTTTCCTTTAAGCTCAAAACCACTAAAAATCTTTACCTACAAAACCAAGTTCAAAGAAATTCTTGAGTAGGCATATGACACATTTGATTTGAATAGCTTTAAAAGCTCAACTGATTTAATCAAACTGCAACTTAGTGTTCAAATTATTTCCCTAATAAGTCTCCTCCAAATAGGTAGCTTACCAAAAAGTACTACTTTTAAAGTTAAACAAGTGTATTAATTCTAAAGTTTAGTAAGCTCATAAAAACCTGTAAGGTATTTTAGCATCATCAATAATTCCATTTTATCTTAGAATATAAAAGAAGAAGAAAGCCAATTTAAGAAAAAAATGTAATTAACACCATCGGAAAGGCATTAGACTCGCTCTACCTGGGCAGCTCCTGTGATCATATTTGGAATGAAGTCTTTGTGGCCTGGAGCATCCATCAATGTAATTACTTTAGTCTTTGTCTCAAATTTGGTCATGCCCACATCCATTGTTACTCCCCTTAAACAAAGCATACACATAACACCATTAGTAATGTTTTTGAAAGCTTCAGAGATATAAATTAAGTTATGATAAAAACAATAATGAAATTTTACATGTTACAGCTTTCATTTGATTCAGCCTGCACCCAAAATGTTGAAAGAAACTTGCTTGCTGGAAAAGACCTTTAGAGCTGTTTTGAGTAACTCTAGTCACAAAGAAACAAAAAAAGTCAAGCAAAAATACCAACTTTTTCCCATAAAAATGACAATTTATCTTCTGCCGTGAAGTCTGGATCTTAAATGCATAATTGACAGATACTAAAAAAAAAAATTATAGATAACTGGATGCAAGTGCTAAGGCTCATCACAGTATTTCCTCAAACACCACCACCCATAGTTAATAAAATACCAAAAATTAATTACACGCCTTAACTGATATCATGCTACTTCTAAAGATTATGTTTAGTTGCCTCTGGATCTTCAAATAAATAAAATAATTTATAATATATTAGGATAAATTTGATATTCAATATAATCCAAGTCACGTGTGAACCAAAATTTCAGTGCTTAATTTACACTTCTGACACCCTTTTATACAAACATTTTAATACATACAGCATACAGAAATAACCAAGATGAGAAAAAGTTGGCAGAAATAAACTGTTCTAAATGAACTGGTCTAAACAGCCCTAAATGAACGTGGCTACTACAAGCATTTGTACATTGTAGTTATTCTCTGCACTTCCCAGCACCGAAATATGTGAAGAAATACTCAATTTCTTGTACATATTTGTGTACCAAACCAGGATATTATTTTTCTTTTGATAATGCATACTTAGACAAAGCAAAATATTTGCTAGTAAGCGTTAAGTATATATCTTTATGCATTTTGAATATTTCTACCAAAGCATTATTAGTAGATATGCTTTTCTTTCAGAAGAGCGATGATAATTCCCATTAAATATATTTCTACCTTTCTCTTTCTTCCCCAGTTTCATCCAGGACCCATGCATAAGCAAACGAAGCTTTGCCAGCCTTCTTAGATTCCTGTTCGTATTTGTGCATAGTTCTTTTGTTCACATTTCCCAAAAGGTAGAGTAGATGACCCATTAAAGTACTTTTACCTGCATCAACATGTCCTATGGAGGAAAATAAAATTTATATCAATTTAACTAATTTACAAATTATAAATGTACAACATGAAAATAAATAAATAAGTAAATAAAAACAGATGCAAATCACATACACCAATAATGCTCATGTAATCCGTAAGATTTTGACTCACTGACAGTTTACTGAAACAGGTAATTAGCGCGATAGCCATGTACCACATTCAAATCCATGCTAAAAAGAATTGTAGGAATGAAATCAAACCCAACTAGTTGTCTGTCAAAACCAAGGTATGTCAACCTCACAGTCTAGCCAAGTCTGAATGTACACCCTCCACATAACAATGGTCAAACAGATGGAATTGAAAACAGTATAAGATTTCTCTTTCCTAAAGAGAGGATATTTTCGTTTCTTTATCACTTCCAGATTCAATCAATGGAGTTTTTAAATCTCTATGCCTAAAATGTAATTAACTGTATTACCTATTACCACCAAATTTAGTAGTTGCTTTCCTCCTTGTCTCTTCTCCAACTCTGCTTTCACATCTATTTGTGGTTTTGTCTTGCTCGTCTTTTTTACTGGAGTAGGCACGGCATTCTGCTCTTCTGAAACCTGCGCTACTTGGGGTGAAAGAGCAGATTTTGAGACTGCCTCAATTACCCCAGAAGTTATGCTAGCATCTTCATTTAGCAGTCCTTTTTGAGGTGTGTTAGCATGGCCATTTTCTTCAGCAATCATGCTGGGAAAATAAAACAAAGGAACAGTGAATGCAAATGTTAAAGAAGCTGCAGAAATACAAGAGAAAAATGGAGTTCTCCTTACACTATCACAAAAGCCCCAGACAAATATTATCTGATAAGTAGAAACAAGCCCATTAAGGTGGAAGTGATAAGCAACTGGATGCAAACTACACAGATACCAGCTCTGAACATCTTGCAAGAGACGTACTGTGTACATAAACAAGATAAGAAATAATCTTGTTAAATTCATGAAACTCATAAACAAAAGCTTCTCACAGCCACTTCTTTTGACAGGGAGAGAAATGATGAACTACCATAGACATGGTTGTCTCTGAAGTAAGAGCCCAAGTCAGCTTTGAAGCATCCTAAAACAGCTTTCACTTAAATTAAAAGTACTGCAGCTAAATGCAGTGATATTCTACTGAGAGAATACCAGCAATACAAAGAGTACATACTAAGCGTAAGTATATAGTTACATACTAAGAGCTGAAACTTAAGGAGCAATGTTTGCATACAGCCATAACAGATATGCCACATATCAACACTGAGAAAACCTGTTTTATGTACAAAACAAGGCATCTAGAACTACAGATATTTGGATTTCCCAACTCACCTTCTCTTCCACTCTGTTCTACCACAAATTACTATACTAACGCTAATACTAAACACCTTGAACGCATTATTCTCCTATTATCACAGAATCACACAGAATCACAGAATTTCTAGGTTGGACGAGACCTCAAGGTCATCGAGTCCAACCTCTGACCTAATACTAACAGTCCCCACTAAACCCTAAGCTCCACATCTAAATGTCTTTTGAAGACTTCCAGTGATGGTGACTCCACCACCTCCCTGGGCAGCCTGTTCCAGTGCCTAACTACCCTTTCAGTAAAGAAATTCTTCCTAACATCTAACCTAAAACTCCCCTGGGGCAACTTTAGCCCATTCTCCCTCATCCTGTCACCAGGCACGTGGGAGAACAGGCCAACCCCCACCTCGCTACAGCCTCCTTTAAGGTATCTGTAGAGAGCGATAAGGTCGCCCCTGAGCCTCCTCTTCTCCAGGCTGAACAAGCCCAGCTCCCTCAGCCGCTCCTCGTAGGACTTGTTCTCCAGACCCCTCACCAGCTCCGTCGCCCTTCTCTGGACCCGCTCAAGCACCTCGATGTCCTTCTTGTAGCGAGGGGCCCAAAACTGAACACAGTACTCGAGGTGCGGCCTCACCAGAGCCGAGTACAGGGGGACGATCACCTCCCTAGCCCTGCTGGTCACAGTGTTTCTGATACAAGCCAGGATGCCGTTGGCCTTCTTGGCCACCTGAGCACACTGCTGGCTCATATTCAGCCGACTGTCCACCATCACTCCCAGGTCCTTCTCTGCCTGGCAGCTCTCCAACCATTATTCTCACACTCTTTCTCTCCCATTTATAAATAAGGTTATTTTCATAATTCACGTACATGTTCTGAGGATATATGATTTTTTTTAATGTGTTATGGCAAAGATGACCACTAAAAGCAAAACCTAAATAACATCCTCAAGACAGCAAAAGCTTTCTTGCTGGCTGACAGAGCTCCATGGTGAGTCATTAATGTGTACAGCAAGACAGAAACAGAAGCAGTTACTACAGGCATCAGAACATGTTATGGCAAGCTTTAACACACAAACCACTGGCCATTCCAGTATTTTGAAAGTTTTTCTAAAAATTCTTCTACATGAAGCCTCCTACAAAACAAAACAAAACAAAACAAAAAAAAAAAAAAACCCTTCCTCCTCTGGAAAACTGGAACCCTTTTCAACGCAGTACCACTGTGGTGCAGGCTACTTTCTATGGAACTGATTCAAGCAGTCTTTCAGAGAGCTACCAAAAGGAAACAGGACTGTCTTCAAGTCCAGAGTGAATTTTTCACTCTCCGCTTTCCATTTACATACCACAGTTAACTTCACAGTTTTCCTCTTTTCAATTTTTATAACCAAAACTACTTATTTTGGTACATCAGAATCCCATCTCATAGAATCTTCATTTGATAATACAGACAGAAAGTTGCATTGTATCGGCCTTCATAGGAATATTTGCATTGTATTAGTCCCTTTCCATTTCCTGAATCTCAGAAAACAAAGAAGTCCAACCATGTCAGCCTACTGAACAAAGCAGTTCATGAGTTACAATCTAAAACATTAAACCTAGGAAATATTCAGATCTAATGCAAGTTTAGCCTCTCTACTACCAGGAACCAGTGCTGGTCATTTTATAAGGCCTCCCTTTTTTAACTCAGTTTCAGAACCTACCTAAATATCTGGTACTGTGGCAGAATGATTAGTTTTGACATCTTTTTTGTAAGGCCCAAACCCAAGTCTTTGCTCTAGATCGTGAGACCCCAAAGCAGAAATGTGAACACTGGTTTCTTGGCTACAGTTCCACAATCCAAGGTTGAAATCTTGCATCAAGGGTGGACACACAACCACAATTTTCTTAAATTAGCTACACATCAAATTTAATTAGTGCCAGCCATGATGGTTGCAGGGGATGGTTAGTACCTGTGCTGCTGCATAGTGGATGTACAATTCTGTATAAAGTTTATTTACATAAAGTTACCCTATCAACATTTTCTAAGCCTTTTAAGGGAAAACAAGTCAATATCAATCTACACCTTCGGTCACACAGTCATGACACTTTTGATTTGACACTCAGAAACCAGTTGTACTGTGCCATCAAGCATAGCCTTTGACAAGCTCCCATATATAATATTGCACATTGACAAGCTGAATGCACTTTATAAGAGGATATACTTAAATTCCTAAACTTCCCAAATCAGTGACTCATCATTGTCTTACGTGCAGTTATGGGAAAGAGGCAATTACAAGGAAAATTTTTCCAAGGAAAATAGTCACTAGTTGCTCATGCATTCTTTTACTGGTAAAATAAAAGTGCATTTCTATCAGTCTGAACAGAAGTCTCTTTTTTTAAATTCCATTAAGTTCAAGCTAAAAATCTACTGTGGAATGGCACGACAATTATTTTATCCAATGTTTCTACACAGACATTTTACTTCATAAAAACTGACTGAAAACAATCAAGTTGATAGAAAGCAATATGCATAGAATTGCAGTGACAGAGCTTTCTACATATTCTAGCAACATATTTAAAAGCACCTACATTATATAGAGCACACCAGACCAGTTTGTCCTGAACCATGTATTAAGAAAACCTAATATAGTTAAAATTCAGTTGTGTTAGAAGTCTTACCAGCTGTGATCGAAGTTTTACATCAAGACTCATTTTTTTTCCCCCAGACACCCTTCAGTTCACTATCAGCATAACATCTATCACTTTCACACTGAAACACACTTTCACACTGAAACACTATTGTTATATGCAAAAGTCATACTGTAATACAAGTATGATATTTTATATCAATATCAGTTATTTTTCCTTGAAATTCCAACATTTTAAGTTCTAGAGAGAAGCATCTGTATAAGAAGCAATATCAAAACAGCCATTGCATTTGTCAGTCCCTTCTCTCCTTTTCAATGTCTGCATTACTTCTAAAACCAAATTTTCAAAAATGAAAAAAATTAAAAGGAAGACATTTAGATGAAACTGCAAATAATGTAACCCAAAACTCTGTTTTCCCTATACCTTTCAAAATACATTAAAGACAGTCACATTAAGCCTCATAATAGATGAAAATGTATTTTGAAAGATAGATTATCAGTAAGCTTCTAAATTATATTTGTTTAACTAATATTTTTTTCTAGTCTCAGATGCTAAGATCCTGTAAGCCTAGGTCAGGAAGGATTCCAAAAAAACAAGTTTGAATGGCAACATTCAAACTAAAGACATCAAAGAAACAAGGCCTGATGAAACAACTATTCTCTTACTAACAAGTACCTTCTGGTGTGATTAACACTGCTAAATACTGTCAAATAGTTTTCATTTGGGTGCTTCAGAGAAAGTGCTAGACATACGAGTAAAATAATGAGTGAAACATGACTCTAGCTGTCATGACATTAGGCCTTGCTAGTAGACCGCTCCATTTAGACTTCTACAGGTTTCAGATATCACCATGTTCTAGAAACCTGAAAAAAACTGTTCCATGCTAATGCAAGTCTCATTGTTTCTGAAGAGAAACATCAGAATGGAGAGAGTGTATGATGTACTTCTACACCATCTCAGCTTTTTGCTGAGCTGTGTTGGGGAAAAGAAGAGGGTGTTTATTACCGGATACCTGAACAGGAAGATGCACAGGTGAAACATACAATTCACATCTCACAGAAGCACATGCAGTTAGATGCAGGAAAAAAGACTTTGATATGGCAACTAGATAAGTAATTTATCGAAAGCTTGATAACAACTAACAGAAGTTCAGAAAAATGCTAAGAAGCTTTGCTTCTAACAGTCTAAAGAATGAATGACATGGAAAATTCTTTTCAGGCTTTCCCATTGAGATTTTTCAAAATTAGTTAATTGAAAATTTGTCAAAAGACAGAGCATATAAGAGAGCACTCTAGTATGTGATACGTTGCTACTGCAGGCAGTTGAGGGTATAAAATAAGGGCCAAATGTATTAGCAAACATCTTTGGTAGCCAAGTTCCAATGTGGTCTGAATTATGTTGAACCACCATACCAGGATAAATTTCTACTTGGAGGAGGAGCAATTCCTAGCCAATTGCTTGCATCTTTGTATACAAACTTGTTCAAACTGCCAAGAGCAGATTTGGTTTGCCAACATCCGTGCCTTTCTGCCACATCACTACTAGCTCACTAATGTGGAGCCATTAAACTGATTAACTCTGTACTTCTTTGAACTAACAGAACAATTAAGCACCTCTACTTACACTGAGCTCATGTACTACAGTAGGCTTGACCACCAGCAATTCAGTCACAGATGTCAAAAGCACTTACTGAAGCTTTTTGTTAGCAAATCAGAAGACATACAGAAGCCTGGCAAGGATTACTATTTAGTTGAAATTAGAACTGCCAGGCTAGAAACATCCTATGTTGTCTTGCCAAGATAGACAGTAAGAGTAAACTGAGTAAAATATTATGGTTACACTGTTTTCTGGGAACAGTAAGAAACACTGAAATACAACATATGCTGTTAAAAGGCATATTTTAAAAGGACTCTAATCCTCATACAACTGTGTTTACTGAGGTTCACACAACCAGGCATTCAAAGAAGAACCTGAAAGTTTATCTTCTGAAGATTAACTCTGCATAATTTAGGTTTTAAACATTATTTTCAATCTTCTAGTCTGGATGCTTAGTGAATTATTTTTATGCAACCGACTCTTTCGGAGTACTTATAGTCATTACAGGAATGTCTACATTTATTTCCCTTTTCAAAATTATTAATTACACAATATTGGTCAGGCTGGTTAAAATAATCACCCCTTTTTGCTCACAACCTTTTCTTGTTTCCTTCGTGATTTAACAAGAAGAAAAAGCTTGGTAATTAGTTTTGCTAGAGCACCAGAAAGGCAGCTTGTCAGAAACAAGCAAACTCCATTTTCCAGAGACAATTCTATTAAGAACACACGGCAAAAGCAATCAATGCTCAAAGCAATTCATGACTTCTAATAATCCATTTACGTAACAATAACTGAATCTTCATTAAAATGAGATCATGCCTCATAACAAGATCTAACCATGAAGACTGAGTAGCTAGTCAAAGAATGTTTACTTCTGCTAATGCTAGGCCAGTGGTTTTAAAAACATTGTCCAAGAATCATGTTTAAGATCCCATAACAGGTGATAACAAAAATTAATTCATACATGCTGTACAATCACCTTCAATGGTGTCTGCACCAACACCACACAAACATTCAGGAATGCGAGCAGGGGGCATAAACTGAAAAGGTTGATAAGTTACAGGTGTTTTAGAATTTAGATTTTATCAAAACTGCTATGAGCACTGAGCTTTTGGTGAGTGAAACAAAACTATGTACTTAGAAATCTGTATTATTACAAACCCTTCACAGTACACTTATCAATGCATAAGTAACATGAAGAGAGTTTGAAAAGAATTAAAAGAAAGAGAGTCTCTTGGGCATTAATAAACAAATTCACTGTGTTCCCTGACAACTCATCCTCATTTAAACCGTCAATAATCCAGAAGATAAATGCAGAAGAAAAATACAACACTGACACTCATGGAATTGGGACAGGGAGAAATATCGTGTGTGTGTTGTCCCCCATTTCATGTCTCCTCCCCCCCCCCCATTTGTGTCCTTGTTTTATTAGTTTATAAGTGGATGAATAAAAGCTATAAAGCCATTACACTTGCAAGACAATGTTTGCGCTTCATGTAACTTCAGTATAATATTAGCTATATTATAATAGCACAGACTTTATGCATAAACTAGACAGGAGCTAGTCAAATTTCATCTGTTAGGAAAGGAATGAAACAGAGCAAATTAGACTGTCCTGGAGCAGAGAAGGAAAAATAAGATACAAGTATGGTCAAGGCCTCCTTCCCCAGTTCTTCATGTCAAAGTCCTAGTGACTTGATAGTGCCTCTGGAGGCCTATAATCAGTCAAAGAAAGGAGGCCATAACAGTTTCCTTGAAGCATGGGTCTTTACGCATGCAGGTAACTTCACAATTTCAGCTGGGCTTTCTTTCCTAGCCACTGGTTATACACCAAATCTTATTCTCTTCTCTTCCAAACCACTCCATTCCTATTTGTTCTAGCTTAAAAATAAATGCCTAATGTCAATACAATTTCTACAAGAAGAGAGGTTTCTTCTTACTTAGCAGTACTGCTGAAACAAGCGAGGAGAATTAAACACTTTTTGTCACAAAAAAGACCATGTCACTACAATAGAAGCAAGCATGATACAAACTGTTTCTAGGTCCATGAAGAGAAGTAGAGTGGTTGAGAGCCATGTTAGAAACAACTACTTTCCCTCAAAGACTGAGTCACCATTAGCATATCCAGGAATTATTCCAGCCTGCAAAGGAAAAAGCATTCTTCTCATTTCATCCTTCCCTATGGAGCACACACACACAAGGTGTGGCAGTCACTAATCAATAACAGAGATACAAAATTTTGGACTTCTATATAAATACCTTAAATAGTTATTATTACAGCTAAAAAAAAATGTAATCAATATAATCCCTAGTGATCTTATGAAGGACTAATTGGCAGATCCTTTTCACTCCCTTCATGACTCCTTTCTTTTTATAAAATTTCATGTAAATCATTGTAATCCACACAAGTAACCATAAAAAAAAAAACTCCATTTTGTAAGAGGTGTAATAGGAACACAAAAGATGAAGATTACATTAAGTTCACAGGAATTTAATGATCAAGTCCAGTTGTCACACCCAGAGTCACTAATTAGAAGAGATGAGGAGGGGAGAAAAAAA
The DNA here is from genome assembly GCF_047663525.1 of Anas platyrhynchos. Taxonomy (NCBI): domain Eukaryota; kingdom Metazoa; phylum Chordata; class Aves; order Anseriformes; family Anatidae; genus Anas; species Anas platyrhynchos. The sequence goes on along the minus strand of NC_092589.1, from coordinate 61,402,132 downwards.
GAAAACAAAACAAAACAAAACACTGTGTTCTCTCTCTGCATTTCAGATCTCAAATAGCACAGAAAGAATTACGAAAGTCCCAGGAATTCTTCATTTAGTTTATTGCATCTAAGTAGCTAAGAGACATCACTGTCATTCATCAATTGCATTTAGAAGTTTTAAGAAAATAATGACATCAGTCTTACATCCTTGTATTAAATGCACTGAAGAGACTATGTAGATGCATCATAATGCTTTCCACATAGTTTCACCAAACATGCACAAGATACTGTAAAGTAAAGACCATGCTATCCCTCTTGCTCCCAAAAATGCTTTCCAGATCAGAACTGCAAGCAGTGCAGGCTGAGGCAAGGATGATGGCAATGCTCATGCTTACAATTTTTTTTTTCCTGAGCATAACTATGGAATTTCTTGCCACAGAGTAGCAAGATTGTGCCCAAAACCAGAATAAGCACATCCAAACAAGAAAAATCCATTAGCCATTGTTAGCTGAAACCAGACCAGACCAGACAATGCCAGACCAGACCAATGCATAAGAAGCGGTGGGGCACAGAATGCTTCATGCAGTGACGTTTCATAGAATGTATTCCCAACATGCTTAACATGTCCTTATACATTTATTTAAGCATTGCATCTACTGATGTAGATGGACTCTGATCCAGCATGTCTGTTTTCATGCTCTTACAAGAGCATCCCCCCAACAGTTCCAAGTTAGGGTAAAATTAGAACTACTACTCAACTACGCTATTCTTCTCTATAACAGTTGTACCCCGAACACCTGTTAAAGTTAATAAAAGCTGCAGAGGAAGGCAAAGTTTAGCTATAAGTGATTATTTTCCCCATAAATTATTCTTAAATGTATTACTTCCTTTGAAGAACAAGCATTTGCAGTTAAGATTTATTGATTTCATAATTCCACTTAGAGAACTAAATTTAAAATAAACGAACCCCAAGAAAGTTCAGTATTCTATGAAGCGGATGTTTAAATAATCTGACTAGCTGATATCTCTCTGCACTATTCATAGTGAAAGGATTTGTTAAACTCAAAACGTGAGGTACCATCTTCTGAAAGTAATTGTGAGTCAAACAAGAAGCTGAGATGGTTAGTTCTGGAGAGTGACACTAAAACTGCTGTAAAAATAGAAAAAAAGAAGAAGAAAGCTTGCTACAGGTGCATCAGTCTGAAAGAAGGGCTGCTGATGTACCTTGATGTATGAGGGCTTTGGCTTACCATGGAACTTCAAATCCCATAGACTGTTTCTTTCCAGACACTGTCATTTTGGTAACTTTTGGCACAATTTCAGATTCCATTCTGGCTGACTGGGAATCCCTTGATTTTCCTAGTAATAGACAAAAATAAGTTTGAACTTAATGTTGTGACTAACAGGTGTTAAATATAAAGCTTAACAAGTTACATTCCTTTTCATCAACCCAAAGATAGCAGTCTGTGATAAAGATGAAGTCTCACACTTCAGTCTTTTACTTTTATCTGTTACATATTTATTCAAATTAATCCACAAACATTTGTATTTATTGTGAAAATCTTATCAGTATCTCCAAGGATTGGCTTGACACCCACACCATTTAAGAGCTTTGCTATTTTGATAGCAGTTCTGCAGAATGCCAGAAGCATTTTATACAAGGATGAAGAAACGCTTTGCAGCTGCTCACCAGCTGATTAAGCTAATTCTTATTTACAGGTTTTCTTTTGCCTTAACATTGGCAAGCCTCAAGGGTACAGGTTTAAACCAATAAGAAAAAAAAAAGGAACACAACACTAGTCTACCTGAGGTACTGCTAACAGCAGCACAAGCTACCAGGCCTTTCCTGAGACCTGTGACCAGAGTTGTCTCCTACCTAGTCACGTCAAAGAAGCCAAGAAATACCCAAACTAGCTATGTATTTACCATGGGGAAGAGTAGTATAAATAAAAGTAGTAAACTAGCTCTTTTCTTTCCATGACCCCCTCTTTAATATGTTAAATAATTCCCTTCTCCCCTTCTCTATGGGAAAATACTTCCAACTTTATACAGTATGAGTGACAATGACTGTATCTTGTGTTCTGAAGGACATTATATACACAGAGAAGCAAAAACAATAACCTGAATTCAGAATTAAACTGAAAGTTTGAAATAATCTTTACCTACTGATGCATCTGAAAATATGCTGATACTCTTCAAGTAATACCCTGATTCTGAATACTCACCAACAAGTAAGGACTTATTTTGAAGAACAAGTTAATTTTTATTTATTTAATTTAAATTATTTTAGATTCCTACTGTAAGATGAACTGTTGGAGTCATTTGGTCTTACTCATACAGATGAACTCTTTATTGCACTCTAAATCATGACAGCTACACCTTTAAAACCTCATGCTCATAGTGCTTTGCAGGTTATATACAAAGTTGTGGTCAAGCCTGTTGAAGGTACAGAAACATACCAGAGATATGTCTACAACATATAGCACACCAAAAAAGCTGTTGTGCAACTTTTTTTAGTTTATTTACTTTGGTCATCACCTCCTTCATTTATCTTATCTGTTGATACTTACTTTAGTTATAAAATGCCTAGAGATCTCTGGAAGAAGTACTTTGTATGCGTATTATTAATAGTTACATACCAATTATACTAAATAAAGAAAAAAAGTAACAAGGAAATAAAGGCAATACCACAAATGATGGTTAACAACAATTACATATTATAAAACGGCCAAACAAGTCATAACGATTCAGGATAAAAAATTCTCACATTAAAGGACAAGGACTACCAGTTAAACAAAGATTTTGTTTCACATTCAAGCTTCTACACAGGTCACCTTTACCTATTTTTGAATGAGAAGTTACTCACATGAGTTACAGAAAAAAAAGGCATTACTTTTGTTGCCAGCTTGGTATCTTTTCTTCTTACTTCAATTCTAACAATTTCCAAGCAGACATCACCTTCAACTACCAGTTAAACATGAATGTTTTACAAGTCATTTGAAAGCTGAATGACAGTCAGTTCTCAGAAAATACCGCGTCTTAAGTCTGGCTGCTAGGAATTCAAAATTGCAAAAAAAAAAAAAAAACACAACACATAGTGAACATGAACTTAGATTAGTTGAAAGAAAACAAGATAACAATTGTTATCATGTACCCTGTGTATAACTTGCAATTTATTTGCAAAATTTGCTACATTTGATCTAAAATCAAAAGTCACTGAACATAAAAAAAATACATATTATCTTGTAAATACAGAAATTAAGCTCTGATCTGTACAACTGTCGGGGTGTTTGAGACTGATCCAAACTAAATGTACAAGGAGATGAAATACATTTAATGAATCTAGAATTTGACTTCCATTTCAGAAGTACTACGCTATTCACTCTCTAGATAAAATCTAGAAGACCAGACGACTCATTAAAACTGCATCACTGAGACAGCATAATTCTGTCATAAGACAATGTAATTCTTCAGTTTGCAGTGAGCATTTTAAATTATGAACCCTCAGGAAATATTTTGTCGTATCAATGAAGTGATGCTGTTAGGAGAGAAGGTTCCATATGCGAAACACTTAACATGGCTAGGAAAACAGGGTTGAGCAGAAACAACTGAAGACTAAAACACATGATGCGACAAATGAAATCACAGAAATCTAAAACTAGAGAAAAAGGAATAAAACCAGAGGAAAAAAATAGGAAACACTAAAAAAGGTGAACAAACATTTAAAAAATAAAAGTACAAAGAACAAGAGAAAGTAAAATAATTGTCCACTGACAGCACAAAACAGTTTGTTGCTGTCTAGAGATGAAAAAAAAACCAAAAAACAAAAAACACCACTTAGATCAGTATAGGTGGATTGAAGAAGAAAACCGGGATTGTATATAAGGGCAAACCAACCCACAGAAGATAACTGTGGAAAGGCTGCACTCAAACAGATGCAACAACCATGTTGCAAACACGAATCATTAGTAATACTACTGACAGAAGCATCAACTCCAGTGTTTTTATAACCAAGTACAATAAAATCAAACAGTTCATTTGAGATAAGGACCAACCTTCATTTTTGTACTGCAGGTGCCATTAAAGATTAATAATTACGAGCTTCAGTACGAAGGACAGAAGCCCAGGAAAGGAGTATACTTTACTATCTAATCTATAGGGCATTGGAGAAAACTGCATGATAAATGCTTATCTGCTTTAGCAGACAAAGCAAAAACTATTCAACACTTAAAAGATCAAAAGCAAATCCTTACATTGCACCTTGGAACTAAAAGGAAGTCAATGCACAATGCTGATACAATTCTTAAGAGAAACACTTCTGAATAAGCAAGCAGAGTATCCTATAGCAATTGAGGTCTGCTAAAACCCTGAAAAAAGCATAGGAGTGGTAATCCCAATCCGATTAGGAAAAGAGCAGCTGCAAGGAAATCAGCCTCTGAGGGGAAAGGATATAAACTTGCCTAGAAAGTCTTGATAAACATTCTTCATGCATTGTGCAATTTGGACCTTCTTAAGTGCAAATGCAAGCAACTAAACAGCAATATTTCCTACACCAAGAGTGCATAAGAAATGGAGAGATACTGACTTTTGCATATTTAATAAACTACTAAAGAATCCCCAATTCCTCCTTGCTACGCTTCACTTTAGCTTTACAAAAAGCAAAAATTAGAGGGAATCATTCATAAATTACAAAAATACAAAGGCTATATATCAGCATGACAGTTACCACAACTCAGAATGATTAAAAATCCAGTGTATTTTAATATTTTAAGCAAAGTAGTTTTCAGACAGATACTTGCTGTTGAAGACTACATTGACATCACTGCACCTGTATACTGTAGCTACAATTCAAAACAGTAACGCAAAGCAGAATATGCATTGATGCACTTTGCCTCACTGTCAAATGAGGATGAGCTCAATACAAAATGTAACAGAAAGACCTGCACTGAAGTTACTCCAGTCTCACTATGGCAGTGTGTGACAACTTAACAACCAAATATCTTTTCTCTTTCTTCTCTTTGCTTCTCCCTTCCGTGTGACTGCTCTGTGGTCTTCCCACTGATGATCCTTTTGATTTGCTCAAAAAATATTACTAGTGACACCTTCTGCAACTTCAAACTAAAAGTGACAACTATTGTGACTGCAATTAAAAGTACAACCCTAAAACCTGATGGCAAAGTAAAGTATTTGCAGTCTGAAAAACAGGAGGCAGATACATATACACAGGAACCAAGTGAAACATCAGAACATCTCGTGTGTGTTCATAATAGAAAAGCAAAAGCGCATGGATAAAGTCAACCATCTTCCTCTACCATAAGCAACTCCCCAAATTCTGGGCTTCCTCTGTAAAAAAATGTTTGTAAAGATTACCTGTAAAAAACAAGCCAACAGATTACTTCAGCTTCTTTATCACATATAATAGGCTTGAGCTTTTTTCAGTTTTTATTTGTTTACTTACTTTGAAAGTAACAGGAAGGTAAATACTGGTCTTTAACTCTGCTGGAGGTATGGAGGAGTTACTTTTCACTATTGTCGATTAGTCGATTATTGGTCTACTCTGTTCCCAGGTAAATTAGAAGTGCAGAAAAACACCACAAGTTTGCTAAACAGCTGCCATCTCACCTAAGTATTGTTGATGCCAAGTGAAGTGGGGAGCAAAAAGTGTTTATACTGGTAAATTTGGAGAAATGAACACTAGTATTGTGTCTAAAACCACACTGTCTTAGTTCAGATGACAATGAAACAATGTCGTCATTTTCAATTCCTAAGCACAGGGACTGGTCCTCACAACTTGGCTTCCCTTTATTAAATTATAAAATTTATACAATGTAATTTTTGTATACAAAAATTGAAAATTATACAGTTTTCAATGGCACTGAAACGCTAAACTCAACTTTATCATTACACAGAGAATCCTTCTTAAGAGAAAATAAACTAGAATTTTCATTATTTCTAAATAAAACAAAACAACCAAAAACACACACACACAAAAGGAATAAAATAACATGGTGTTAGGCATGCCTGAAGCCTATGCCTTCTCAGATGGCAATTCCTTTAAATGAATACAGGTCTACTCATCCAATCTGCAGTTAATACTTTGCGCTTTTAATTTTGCTTTGGTTCATTGTTTATGGGTTTTTAAAACTTTATTTCCTCAATTCTGTTTCAGTATCTTTCATAACAGCTGCATTACTACAACTGGAAGAGTACTAAAGCACCAAGGGACAGGAACCTCTAAACCTAGCTTTACCAGGGAAAAAAGACAGTCCACCAAAAGAAAGTCCATGTACCAAACAACTAAAGGCAGCACTGGCAAAGGAGAGCACCATCAAAGGAGTTATGTATTAACTAATTGTGGCCAGATCACAGTTTTTCTTTAAAGCTTTAAGCCATTTACATACTTCAGGTATTTTTTTTTTACTTGGTGCATGTTAATCCTTCTACTTTCAAAGGTGATACTTGCATTTAAAGAAATAAGTTGCATACAATTCCTATTCTGAATGTGGCCGGGAGCCTAGATACTACTGACAATAGACAGAATTCATTACCTTAAGTAGGCCCTCCCTCAGTCATCTACTTTATTTTTAAATGGTGCTCAAAAATGTTACATTTATATGAAGGTCATTCTGAAAATGAAATTTGTTTATTCACATAATAAATGCAGCATCCATGCAATCCCTACCTTTTACTCACAGCCTGAGTTTTTTTAATCTTAAGTAACAAGGTTTCAAACAAGAATGTCCACTCAGGTTTTTGTATGCTTTTGTATGTTTTGTTCTCCTCCCTTCCCCCCCAATGAAATTACTGGAACTACTATTTCTGATAGACACCTCTGTGCTGAAAGCTAAGTGCCCCCTGAGCTGAACACTGCATGTTCCTAAGAATCCCAATAAATTTATATTCATTTTTTGTGACAAAGAAATATGTATTGTAATACTACAGATAATCCAATCTTCATCCTTCTGTGCAGCAGCAACCCATTGCTAGAATCAGAAAATGATTTTTCAGCATGAAGTTACTTTTAAACATTTTTTCTAGCATTATGTATAGTAAAACGTGTATTCAACTCTAGTGTTCATCCTCAAACTAGAAATTATGCTTTGCAAAACTTCCCAATAAATTGCATTAAACTGTGTTTCCACTCTAGATAAATCACACAAAGTAATACAAGCAAAAAAAAAAAAAAAAAAAAGCATTAATAACGGGGTGGGAAGGGGTTAGGTATTGTGTAAATCAGTAGTACCATGGAAAAATATACACATAACCATGCCTTCTGATCTACAAGATATGGTTTGCATCCCATGCTCTGCTACAGACTTTCTATATAACCACAACCAAGTCACTTAAACCTTTGTCAACTGATTATACAGCAACATCCACCAACTGCATAAAAGAGAAAAGGCAAGGCACTGGTTTTGCGCTCTATGCTACCATGTCATGCGCTTGTTCCAAGTGTTTCATGACTCACTGATTAAAAAATATTTTTTTTTTTGCACATCTTACTGGCAGTACAACTGGTGAGTATATTAGCAATAAAAGTACAGACAAGACACAGTCCTGTCTGAAAAACAGATTTAGTAACTGAGGCCTATATCCCAATAATTTCCTTCCTATATGCTATGTTACAATTTAAAACTAAATTCAAGGTCCTAAAATTGCAAAAAATATTCAAAATATGGATTATGAGACAATAAATGAAGAGATGCCAGCCTCTTCACATATAATCTCATGCTCAGAAGCATCTACCATCTATTTGCCCACATGTACGTGTGCTTATATTAACATTTAACACACACAACCATCATTGTAGCCATCTTTTTTCAAAATACTGACCATAACATATCCCAGTTAACATGCTTCTCATTGTTTCTATCCATATACACCATAAAACTCAACAGATCTTATCCTTTAATTTTACTAAAAAACAGTATAGTTTTATTTTTTTCCCTTCAAATTTCACAGCATGCAGTGAAAACAGTAATATGAGGAAATATAAAAAACCTGTCAAGTTAGAGACATGCACAGTAGTGAAAGTGGTTTTTTGTATAATCCAACTGAACTATTTAAAAATATCAAAAGTTCCATTAAATGCTCTAAAACACAGGGGCATCTATTGGCACAGTTAAGTTTGCCCCAGAGAACGCTGGATCATCAGTGGTGGTGGTGCACAGTTTTAATATTATCAACACATCACAGCACTGGGAATAGCACCAGAAACGCAGGGCTCCCGGCCATGTCCTACACTGCCACATAACACAACCACCAAACTTAAAACACCCCAGATTTCCCAAATTCACAGTTTGCTATCGTTCTGCCTACATAGAATTTGCCATGTACTCATCCCTATAGTCCAATATTTAAGTTCCTTCTCATGCAACAGTTTGGTGGCTAAAGTTCGACATGCAGAAATCCTTTCTTTTGCAAATATATAAGCAATAAAGGATAATACAGAAAGGAAACAAAGATCATTTAGGAAAGTCTCTCCTACTCCTTCTGTAATCCCAAAAACTTCAGCACCCACAGAAACACCCTGCATAAAAAAGAAATACCAACTAGCTCTAATAAATATGTCACTTGTGAAAATTCAAAATAAAATGTTACTCTCCTGTATTTAAACTACATCAGCTCAAAGTACTGATTTTATGAAAAGGTATGGGATTGTACTATTATAAACTGCAACAGATGCTACTGTTGATGTAGTAAGTGATGCATCCATCACTTACAGAAGTAATAAAAGTCTATAAAAATAAAAGGCAATATGCTAAGTCGTCCCCCCAATACTGATTCACAGCCATTCTAAAGATCTTACTTGAAAACAATTCCCCAAACAAGAACATTTAATTTTTTCTTTTTAAAAGAAAGGTTATTTCCTAATAGAAACCACAGTCAGGGGTTTTCCAGGTAACTTTGGCTTGTTGTTGTAACTATTACCTTCTCTGCAAAGTTTCAGAGGGTGAATATAACTTTTTTCATGAAACTAGGAGCAGGTATTTTCACTGAAAAATTATGAAAATAAAAATGCTTACTTACACCTGACTACATGATTTTTTTTGTTTTGGTTTTAAGGTTTGATACAGCAGAGGGGAAGAGATGATGCTCGGGAGTATCATAAAATAGCCTGCTGTGTCTCCAACATCGGCCAATTCTCTGCAGTCCCCACAACACACAACCGCCACAATTTACTACCCCATGACCCAAGATGCAGGAATGTCTTGCTTTACTACAACAACTGGAGGTCCAGCGGGCACAGGCAGAAAGGCTGCCAGCTTCACCTGCTAAGAGTTAGTGGGCACTTGTCACTGTTCAGGCTTTGCTGTCAATGCTTACAACTTTTGGCTAGTTGAACTCTTTTGTCCAAAAAACTCATCTGCTCAAGTGAAGTGCCTGCCCAAGGCTGATACCTTTTTTTTTTTTCTTGGCCTTAGAAAACAGTTTGCACATGCTCACATGGCCTAAATTTTAACAACTAAATCAGCCAAATACTTCAACATTAAATATATAACTGCTCTGGCTATTTTTGGCCAGGCTGGACTAAGTCCTGACACCTGAGAGCAAATCCAACCTCTCCTGTGTTCCCTGGGGTTTCCTACCACATCAGTAAACCAAAGGCATGAACCTGCCTGGGGTAATCAGAAAAAATTAAACCCAACTGGAGGGCAAGAGAAAAAGCCAATGGCAAAGTGATCACTGGCAAGTAGAAAGGCAAGCATATTATCAAGAATTACAAGAAATCAATAACACAAAGCAGGTGAGAGCTGAAAAAAAATAAAAATTGACAGTGTTAATGACTTAAACTGTGGAAAAAACGTGTTTAAGGAAAAAGCAAGAGGACACATACTCAGGGACAAATCACATACAGAAGCTAAGCATGAACAACCGAGAAGAGGATCAACACCGAAAAGCAATACAAGCAATGGGCAGAAAAAAAAAGTGAATGTGAGGAAAAAAATCAAGGTCAGTGACTGGAAAATAGATAGGGAGAGTGGGGATGGCTAGCTACAGAGACTGGAAAAATGAAGTGTAAAAAATGGAAATGCAATGAAAAACTCAGAGTGACGTGAATGTTTAAGGCAGAAATAGGAGTCAAATGAAAAACTTTGACCATGACTAAATAAATTTGAGAATGAGAAAGTGAGAAAGATGCATGCACTGAAATTAGATCAAGCTGAAGTAGATGGGGTGGACTGTGTTATACCTAGGCAACAATACATTTTCTTCTCTGTCTGGAACTTAGCCAAAATTGCTGTAGTCCCACCAGTCCCTTGCCACTGACACTTACTCTCCAACTGAATACAAATGATGCAGAAACAGCAGTCAGTTACTGATACATACTCTAGTTCTTCTTACTAGAAATAAATACCTCCTGATGGAACTTCTTACCAATCAGGGCTTCTAATTGTATGTATTTGAATACTTAAATATTACAAAATGAATATTACCAATTAAAACTTTTTTTCTCTGATCCTTTATTGCAATGAGTCCTTTGACTTCATTTAATGAGTTGGGAATATTTTCTTTTCCAATCTGTCCTCTAAAATGCCAAATTGTTCATTTTTCCATGTTCCTTTCATGTGTTTTTTTTTTTTTTTTCCATTGTTACTATACCTGCAAGCTCCTCAAGGAAATTTATTTTCACCACTTTAGTGCATTTTTTTAATCACACTGTCTTTACCCAACATGAGAAAGTAATTTGGAATTCCTGATGTCCCAGAAAAAAACGATGTCTCTGAGTAGTATATTTTACATATAAAATTTCTCACAACTGTAAACATTCAGTATCTTAGTAAATTAAACCGTTCTCTCCCAATTTCTGGATGCTTAATATGGCATTCTAACCAGCACCCACCTCAAAGAAGTGATGTTTCAAGTCATATACTTCAACAACAGAACCCATAGTTCAGCTCTGTATACAGGTCATTGGTATGGTCTTTCCACAGACACGGACAATTAGTCAGGTTTACATTCACAGTTTATCTACTAATGAGGAAAGAAAGGCACTATTGCTGGAGTAAAACTCTCATTTCAAGATTTCCAGTTTCGTTAAGCCATCACACCTCCAGCGTAAAAGGAACAGAGGTCTATGGTACAAAAAGGCAGACCTGGAGGGGCTGGGGGGGGAGTGCCAGTCATCTTCTAGAGATTACACAAGTATCCGCTGTCTCCTTTTGATGTTTCTGACACAAACATTTAAAGGTCCAATACAAATCCACAACTGTCAAAACAGTGACTTTCTCATCCGTCAAGTTCTTGATGAGAATGTCCTTGAGGTATTTCTCATGCCTATTGCTTATAGTTAAATGGACTAAAATCCAATCCTTCATGTAATCGTGACACAGTACAACTCATCCTGTAACTACCGAAACCTTATTTGTGGGAGGTGTATTTCTTTGCTCTACTCTCTAGCAATGCCAATAATGTTCCTTCTCAATCTGCAATCAAAGTTACAATTTGCTGTAAAAATATTGTGTTAGACATTTACAGTTGTTCTGTACCACGCATCTTTACTCTCCCACACAAAGACAACATTGAGTCGTTGGTGGTGTTCTCTAATTCAACGAATTTTTCTTAAATGACTGTGATTTGTCTCTCACAGATTTAGAAAAAGCTCAGTCCAGTATTTCTGAAGTGCAACTTCCTACCATAAATGGTCATACAAAGAGCAGAGTCAGCACAATGTGCAGGATAACCCTGAAAAGATACATCCATTGCTGCTCACTTAATTGGACAGAATACACACAGCCCATGCAAATTAACAGAATTTCTGTTAAAAGCTTGACCCAAAATGAGTATGTAAAACTGAAAGTACAATATGTACATTCTATTACAATTAGAATTCAATTTCCAAAAGTAACAGACAGTAATTTCAAGTTTAATTCTTAACCAATATTATAATGCCAGAGGATGGTGCTATTTGCCTGCACATCCTCAAGGTAATTCAGACACATCACACCTTTTACACACACACAGACTAGATCTACACAAGTACATTCCCACTGATTGTATTACAGGAATGCAAGTCATCTTACAAGAGGAAGCTTTCCCAACCCGCAACTATTATTTATGCACCAAAATATCCTCAGCAAGAAATTAAAATCCTCAGCAAGAAGTTAAAAATATGGAAAATAATATACAAGAAAACTATACTGGCAAACCGATAGCACACAGAAAGTGGCATCATGTTAAGTATGTTCGGCTCTTCCACAACTGTTCCATACTTTTTCCAGAAACTTAATGATGTATCCTTTTAAAGTTGCAGAAGAAAAAAAAAATGTATTTAGTAATCCTGCACAATTCAGCATGTTGAAGCTGCAAGTATTTTCAGCTTGAGTTCCAGACTGTCAACTATTAGTGCAGTGAGAACTTCCAAGGTAAGATTAGCTAAAACCTTATTTAATTTAGGTTCTCTGAATCTGCAACTCTCCCATTCTGCTGGTAACATTACAACCACACTAGACCCTGTCTGGGTCAGAGAGATAACCTATATGTGAAAATTAATCACTGCTTTCTTAAAAGTCAGGCAAATTTACTTTTATACACATATATGTATATTAAAATAAATAAAACTTCACACATTCACTTTTCTATTTCTCTGCTAAGTCAGCCCTGTATAAGAAAAAATACGTTTACTGGTGCCACTCTGTGGTTTAAGGGATCACAGTAGAGATTGCAATGTCATAGCACAGGGCACATTAACCTTATTTCAGAGTGAAAGATGTGTGGCTTCAAGGGACCAAAAGAATAACTTAATCATATAGTCGAGAATTCATCAGCTACTGAAAAAAGCAGTTTAGCAACATAAGACATTATTAAAAAAAAATGTTCAACAGATTAAGTACAATTTAAAAAAATAAAGATATGGTCAAGCAGTACATCAATTACTGAAAACTATATATACACACAAATATACACACAGCTTACAGCAAATTGAAACAAATGTATTTAATCACACTAGTAGGAATTGCATGAGTACAAGGGAGACAAACTCACTAACTGAAATTCTGCATTTCTGCTTGCAATGTTATGCTAATTCAATAGTAAATCCTCAGGAACGCCCCCTTCTGGTTTGTTTTTTCTTTTAAATGGCAGAAGATGGATGTTCTCTACTTACCCATTTTACAAAAAGTCAGCAACTGACTACAATTTTGAAAGTTTTACCTATAAAGAAGATGAAAAGAAATGACAATATTCATTACAATTTCATTAAAGGTAAAGCTAGAGATGGTAACAATGGTATCTGCCAACAGAAATGGGACTAAAAAGGTCATCCCTTAATCATACAGCTGATGGAACGATGCAAAAGGTTCCTCACAGCTGATGATCTCAAGCCAGAAAATAACTCCCAGTCCACAATTGAAAAGCTACCAATTATGGAAGAACAAGGACAGAGTAGAAGTACTTCAGATATATTTTACAGGGTTTTGTAAAACACCATAGCTCAAAGGTGGAACTGTAACTTGAAAATCCCGCCTCTTTTGCAATTCCAACCACTCTCTTAATATCCAAAACCTAAGAAGATACTGGAAATGTATAACCTTGTAAAGAGGTAAATGATATACTGAATGATCTCAAAAAGCCGTGTGTCTGTTTAATACACACATTTAAAAGTCAATTTATAAATAAAGCAATTATTTTGAAGAGTAAAATCTTAAGCAGGTTCAATTTTTTTTTAATCATTCTTAATGTAACAAAGAATAACTGTTAAGAAAGGACAAGTGGGAAACAAAAGACATTAAAAATGCATTGTTCTCCTTTGCACATGCAAATTAGGTAAAGTTAAACATTTCACACAAAATCTGTTCAAATGAAATTTGCTGAGTGAACATACACCTTTTATAGTACTTGTTTTACTAGAACTAAATGTAAAATAATGAAGCAAAACACACGCTTATCAAAACCAAGCGAAGTAATTAACAAGGTGTTGTTTTTTCTTTTTCAATCCCAGTAAGAGTCTGATATTGATCAAATACCTGCTCTTCCACTCCTTTACTATATGACAATTTTAGATTACAGGGGGAGGGAGGGTTATGCCATTATTCCTCAACTAAGATATTAATTTAAGTAGCTTTAAAAAAAAATACTGCAGCATTATATTTCTTCTATAGAAATTTCATTAACCATACTTAATTTTTAACAGATTTTCTTATATACAATCTGACATAGAATAATTAAAAAGAAATTAGATTTTAAAATGTTTTCTATTTAGATGGGCAGTTTTAAGTACTCGAAGACATTCAACATCAATTAAACCTTTAAGGGTCTTGTCAAACCAATCTACCAGTTTTCAGTAGGACATCCAAATCAGTGGGGGATAAGATATTATTCCACATGTTCACAACTCTCCACTGGACAAGCCTTTAACTGGTCAGAATAAAAATGCCAATTTGCTAGTATAATTATATCTTACTACTACAATTCAAAGCTCTTGACACAACTCTTTTGATATAAGTAGTTACATCACCTCTAGGAGCTCTCTGGTGGTACATTTTCCAGATACTCCTGTGCTGTAAAGGACTTTTCTTTTTTTTCAAACTTATGTACCTCCTAAACCCTAGCAACTTCTGTCATTTGAAAACAAAAAAATAAAATCTCGATTTTGTCCTCAGTGCTACACAGATTAAAGTTCAATAGATCAACATCAACTGTCTAACATAGAAATGCAGACATTACTAAACACATTCCTAGGGAAGGACAACCACATTCTCCATGCATGGATTGAGAAGGAAATGATTAGATAAAGCAGTCTGAAACTACTGAGGCATACTTTACTGCCAAGTTATTTTCTTCCAGTTACTGTTATTTTTCTGTTGTCTCATCTGTCAGATCAACGGGCTTCAGCATCTGCTTTTGCCATTTCCTTTAATTCTAATTTAAGACACCCTGCTCATTTCCAAAATAAACACAATTGGTTTGCCACTCTGCTATGTTGCCCTGTTCATGACTGCATTTAAATCATAGAATCATTTAGGTCGGAAAAGACCTCTAAGATCATCTGGTCTAACCTTAGGAAGGGAAAAAGGAAAATTGCAGAGGAAGCAATGGCTATTCAAAATACAAAGCATGTTGAAAAATAAAAGCTTTACTGTTCTTTGTTATTTAAATGTGTTAGTGGCAACACATTTACAGACAAAGGATCTTTGAAACCTAGGTGTGAAACTGCTAAAGATCTCTGAATCTAACTTGCAAAACAAACACAAGCTCCATCAGTGCAGTAGGCTGATCAAGTATAGTGAATTCATCTGCAGTCAATTATTATATAAACATCTATTAGTACAACTTTAGAGACAAATCTTAAGCTATCCGGAAAGCTAAAAAGGCAGTTTTCCTGGACCACCACTACGCACCATGTTGTTTGTGCAAACATGTTGCAAAAACAGATTATACACAAGACATTATTCTGTAGGGAACACATTATGTATGCTGCCAGTAACAGCGGATATTATTAGGAATTTAGTGAACCTAACATAAATTAGTTGATTAAGTTGACAGTAGGGCTTTCACTAACTGATACAATATCCTAGTATTCGGCAGTAATTGTATTTATCAGGGAAACTGTTGCGAGAAGACCCTGGTCATGCTAAGGTAAGAAGGTAGAAGTAAGCAAGGCAAAATGTAACCTACTTTTTTTTTTAATATATATATATATTATATATATGTGTATATATATACACATAGTAGCATACATTTAAGAAGCAAAAGATAACATTTAAAAAAATGTTTTGCGTTAGAATTTAGGAAAAGTTTATAAAATTTGCCCTACTCTTTGGCATAATTAATTCATCTACATAAACTTTTCCCTTTATAACTGAAGCCCGTTTTACATTATCTGCATTACCTATTTATATTACATTTGTGTTAATTTACATACATTATTCCTCTGATAACTACTTCTAACTATTCCACAGTTTCCAATGAACTCCTCTGCCCCAAGCCTAAGATCAGGATTCCAGAGTTATCAAAGATGAATTGATTAATTCAGACTAGAAAAAGACTAGAGACTGAATGTTACCATACTCTGAATAAGGGAGACCCGTTATGTGGAAAAGACACCCTGAATATAAAAGTGACATGAAACAGCACTGGGGGCTCCATTCTTCATTGCTGAAAACATTCAGAGATGCAAGATGATTTATAAAAAAGCTGTGTATCCAAGTCTAGTATAAAACCTGAATATAGTAGGACACAATATAGAGTTTCAAATAAATTCTGTAAACTTTATCAGATGCAGATGAATATCGGGAAGAGGAGAGTTCACTTGCCAGCCTGAAGAAGTGCGTTTCACTTTACCTGGACTTCCGAGAGGAACCTGTGTGGACTGAAGTTCATTTTTTCAATGTTTTCTTCTTCCATGTTGCAGTAAAAGTGGAGTTAAAACACTTCACGCTTGTAGTAGTAACTGCATACATACAGATAGCCACCCCTACCTCACAGTATTTCTTAGCATATGTATATTGCCAGAAAAATAGCATTTAAATCATACAATTAAAATCATGTTTTTGTCTTGAATAACGTTTACTTAAAAAGTGGCAATACTTTTTTTTTTTTTTTAAACTTACATGTGCAGTAGCGCTTTGCTTATACTCAGTTTCACCATCTTGCCTAGTTGACAAGCAAAGTTAGTCATTTTCCTGTTTACGTAGGTCAGCAATAAGGAAAAGGAAAACTTGAAAAATAGGAAAATGTGATTCTAAAACCACAAAAAGGGGTTAACAAGGACTCAAACAAGGAGTACCCAAAACAACTTCAACTCATATTCTGGAATTAATTAGATATAAAATTTCCATTTAATATGAGTTTTTAAATGCAGTAAAAATATGGAAGAACTGAAGCAACGAGTCACAGCTCTTCCCAGTCTCTGTCAACTGGGCATCGCATGTTCTGCACACACAGGTATCTTTCATATGAAAGTTACCAACAACCCTAATTTTCCAAGCTTAAGGCTTTTTAAGCATAAATTTCTACCAGAGATTCTGACTGCAAATTTTAAATGTCACGGGTAGGGAGAGAAGAACCTAAGGACTGAAAGCATTTGTAAGTGTCTACTCTGAACACTGAAATGTGTCAGACATCATGAAATCATGAAAGTATACACAAGAAAGATGATTAAGAAGGGGTAATATTTTAACACCCAAGGCCAAAACACTTTGTGTAAAACCAGAGGCACACAAGTAGTGAGTGGGCAGAATTTCTGTTGATGCCATAATACAGTAGAGTTTGACTAACAAGTTTTGTAACAATACACAGAATGAACAAATCTATAATACTGCAGAAACATATCCAGAAGACAGCAGAGAGATACAGCAGGTATTGATAACGTAAATTTTACAGGGGAGAAACAATAGCTTTTGCAGGGAAAGATATCTAGTGTAAAACATACATTGCAATGCAATGTTGTATTTTATGCTTGTATTTTAACATCTTTGAGGGATATTTTTTTTTTTTGCCTTTTAATTTCATTTCTGAATTTTTACATGTTCTTCCTATTAGAATTCAAGCTCCTTTTTCTTGGTAACTGATTATATTTTAAACTGCTTCATTTGTTTCCACAATTTTGAATTTGATACACCAATACTTCTAATGTTTAGGTTAACCACTTTCTAGAGCTGAAATGTATTGTTGTACACCTGTGAAATACCACTGTCCAAGTGTTGTCAACAGCCTTGTTTTGAGTACTCAAATGCAAACTTCAGGCAAGTTACAACTTCCAAATTGATAATGCAACAGCACTACAGCAGCAGTCATTTATCCATAGAATTGTTAAATGATACATTGTGCAAAAAGTGGATTGTCTCTGGAAAGAACAGTATTCTACCTCAGAAAACAGAGGAATAAAATATAAATAATCTAATTAAACTGCCTTCAAATGAATAGCTCCTTAAAGCAAGTGTCCCTGAATTTTGTTTCCTGCTGTGGGGTAAGTGTTGGTTGGGAATGGTAAAGCTGAACACTCACTGTTATTGAAGAACTCCAATTGTCAATCCAATACATTAGAAAAAAAAACTTTTCTCACAGACAATGCAAAAAATCTGATCAATGACCTAATAAAAACGTATAAAATAATAAACTAGTCCTTGCATGAGACATCTCTGTAGTCTTAATTTCAGAAAGACTACTTCCTTAAGTTATGTTTTCCAAGATGAGGTTCTTTATTTACCGTATAGTTTTCACATGAGTTGTACATAATTCTACAACCATTTTTCAGAACTTCGGAATCCTATGACGAAAATAACTTTTTATTTCTTTTCTAACTTTTTACATCTTTTAACCATTATAGTATGAATTCCTCCTACCAGCCTGCTTCCTATTTTAATGATTTTGATTATTCAGAATGCTCATGTTGAAGCAGCATTAGACTGACTGGTGCTTGCAGCACCATATTTATCCAAATATGACAGTGCGATGCTATATAAACCAAGTATTTAAAACCTTGACATACTGATAATGGACATTCAATACTATCTAAAAGTGTTTACTAAATAACTTTAGAAACACGGTCCACCCAGACTAAAAAGAAACACAAGGAAAGAAAGAACTTCAACTTCCTGCACCCACTGCTCTATTGACTTTCCAATAATCTTCTTAAGGGAAGAAAACTGCCCTTCAACAGTATCAATGAATCTACAGATATATATAGTTCTCACATGTTAACGGAGAAAATTCACATACATAAGAATTTGTCATAAACATGACAGAAAAATGTATGTTTTACCAAAATAGGAGGTGAAGAGTATTACCTTGCAGACTTCCAATTAGCAAGATTTTTAAAAACTGTGACTCCAACCATACCTTCCTTGCTCTCCAGCAATCACATCTGAGATTTTTGTACATTTTTCACTTTACCTTCTACAGACACAGAAAAAGCAAATGGTGGTTGATCTTTACCATAATCTGAAAGGTCTGACATAGAAGGCCACTATAAGAACAAGTAGAGCTACTGTTTCCCCAATATCTCTGGTCCTTCTGGAATCCTGAATTTCTAAAAAGAATGCAACCATTTTTAGTCTAAGCACTCTAAGTTTCCAACCAAAATATCCAACTTTTATATGTGATGTAGTCAACTGTGAAAATGATCAACTCTACATTGATGTATACTTTGTCTGAAAAAGGTAAACCATGTTAGTGTTAAAGGACAGTAAAAGAAAACTCAGAAAAGGCCTGGAGTGTCACTTTTTCCAGTGTAGGTGTGCAATATATATAAGGAGAAGCTCAAAGAGGTATCTCAAAGGATTTTAAAAAGCTTTTCACTGCTGATGACACATTTTTCCCTGAAATAAGCCACTTCCTTTCTAAAACCCACACAGTACCTTATGTCAAGATTCAGTAACTTCTCTTAAAGTCTGTGTATACATTTTTCTTACCCAAAACACGGAAGTCTTAAATTCTCATTACTTTCCATGATTTAAGATCTATCATCAGTCATGTCAGATTTCGTACATTTCCACTCAGTAAAGAACATACTCTCCTTGTCTCAGACTGAATACATGCAGTACCTGAGTATCACTAAGTACAATAGGCTTAGCAGGCATTTGAGAACTGCTGTTACTGAATAATTAGCAAAGTCAATAGAAGTTGGGGGAAAAAATTCTTCTGAGCCATATGGGCATAGCCAACTGATTTTCATGCATGATAAGTGGAAGTAAAACCTCAGGGTTTCTTCTTGGCTAGTGAAAATATATTGGACATCACCATTAAACTTCAGAATGTTTTTTTCCTCCAAGCTTTCTTTGGAATTGTCCCTCAAAATAAAATCGAAAAATATCAGTTCATGAGTTTTTTCAGTAAGATCTCCAACTTCACCTGCCCATAACAACACAGAAGTCACCAAAGTTACCTGTTAATATCAATGTCCGGCCGATATTCTGGCTATAATGCCAGAAGACAAAACTTGGACAGTCCTTGGACTGAGAAACCCCCATCATTATGGATCAAAAACAAACCTTGCTGCATTCAACTGACTGAAAAGAAAAAGCTAATTACATTAAGTCACACTGTGGTAGCATCTGGATTTTTTTTTCTTTTTCTTTTTTTCTTTTTTTTTTTTTTGGTGTAAAGCAAAAGTGAAGGAAGATATTTATAGAGGCGAAGAAAGAATTCTAGAAAATTGAAAGATAAACAACGTTAAGAAAATGCAAGCTAAGCATCTAGTTGTTTTGCTTGTGGGCTGTATTCTTGAAACTGCCTAGACTGTCTTCATAACTACGTCAATAATCTGAATACCTGGACTACTAATAAAAATCATAATCGATAAACACCATTGAAGAAATACACATTTCTCTGTTAACAGCCACAAAGCAGTACAGTCCAATATTTGGAAAAGTAGACTTGAGCTTGAGACCTGCATTCTATTCCTAGATTATCTGGCACATCATGAGTAAGGCTTTTCACCTTCCGGTGCCTTACTTTCAATTTTGCCTCTTTACTGCAAAGCTTGTTTCTCATCAGGTATTTATATATTTAGCCCTGTAAAGGTCCCTGCTAGTCTTGAGAAGCAACCATAATACAAAAGAGCTAGTGCCCCCAAAGAGTTCAACTATGACAATGGCTTCATTAAAAAAATAAAACAAAAAATTGTATCCCTTGCTACCTACCACCAATCAAACTAACCATACTCAGTTCACAGTATTTTTTTATTTCCTGCAAGGATGGCACATTTACAGAGATCTGACCTCCTTCTTGCTCATGCATCACTAAAACCAAAAATCTTAGTGTCATAAAGTGGTTAACAATTCCGTTAACAGTGCCTGAAATGGAATAGAATCTAGCTCACTCACCAGTATCTGTATTTGTTCTGAAATACTAACAAGGGTAAAAAGAAATGAAAATGTAGTTTAGCCAGAAAAAGCAAACAAATTAAATGAATATGCACAGAATGCAGATCCTTTTGACTAAGAAGGTACCATTTTTATGCAAACATTTTTGAGAAATTTCAACTTTACAGCTTCTCTGACTATAGTGAGAGCAAACATACTGCAACAGCACACTTCAAGCTGAAATGTCTGAATATCACTAAGTAGTCACTGCTCAGAAGAAAGCAGACACCTGAGCAATGCTATATATGTGAAGAACATCACCACCTAAAAAAAAAAAACACACAAAGATTTCACTCTGATTTTATAAATGCAAAGAGACTCAAGATAGCCAATTGAAATATGAAGATAAGGTCCATCTTCATCTGCTATTGACATAATAAACGAATACCTCACAATAAAAAAAAGACTTCTCTAGAGCACCCATATTCTCATTATACACAATTTGCACTGTGTGTTCATAAATCTGCAATTTTTATCAAATTGTTCATGAAGCACGAACTCTCTTTTAAATCTACCATTGTAATCTCTGAAGCCCACAACAACTTTTTACAAGTTCTGGTCATCTCGCATTCATTTTATTAACAGAACATTGTAGAGAAGGGCAATGAGTCGCTTCCTAAAGGAATCTTACCGACACTAAATATCCAAATCTATTAACTGATCAAACCACAGACATGCCTCTGAAGTCAGACACTATTGTTTCTAACAGGCCATTTTTAAGTATGCAACATAATGTTTTCACAAACCAGGTAACATACTTCTGTAACCAGACAGACACCAGAAACTTATGAACCACTTCATAACAATCATTCGTTTCCCAAAATCACCTTAATTCACAAATTGTAATTAGTTTTAACTGTTGTTTATTTAAAAAAAAAAAAAAAAAAGTACTTCAAAAGACAAGTCTATGTAAAGGAGCAATTACTCAATTGCTGTAGGGTACAGCATTACTAGAATTCAGACCCATTCTCATTAAACCGACACTTTATATCCAGTGATTTAGGAAGCGCAAGAGAGCTGCTGAGAAGTAAATAAATTGCTAGTGGCTTTGACTGTTGTTTCATCCATGTCTTCTACTAGACAATAAACACAACAATTTCAGAAAAAAAAATCTCTTACATCCCCATGGAAAAAATCCTGTAACATCAAAACCATTAGCACACAGAAGTATAGATAATTTGGAGTAATGACATTTCCTCATCATCTAAACAGAAGATCAAACATGGTGAATTGAACATAAAATCCATTTAAGAGTTTATCAACTGTCTATATTTCAGAAAAAAAGGACATTATCAATTAAAAATTACCTCAATTCTCAAAGAAACAAAACCAGATAAGCAACCACTTTCAATAGTTAGTGAATTATAATGAGATTAAATTTTGCTTTTTTCCCTTCCTAACCCCAACTCATAATCAACATTTAATATAAAAAATATTTAAACAAGAACTTTGCAAAACTGAACACTTAAGATTTCAAAGACACAGAGGACTGTATTTGACTAGTGCCCTTCTAAAAGGTACTGTAATTAACTACCTGTAGTCCATAAAAAAATCATACCTTGTCTTCATACAACAATTTTGCATAGCTATTCATTTTTGCAGTAGTAGTAGTTGCTCTGAAACTTTTTGCTTACGTTTTAAGTTTCAGAAATTGTTAATTACTGAAAAGTGTATTTGAATTATATGATTAGAGTAAAAAAGTCAGAACACAAAATTACAAAGACTAACTCTCTGTACCACCTAGTCTCTTCGAAATATTATTGTACAACAGTTCCAGAAATTCAAGTACCTGGCTGCTTCTGAAGCTTAAGATCCTTAGAATTGTCTGAACAATTCAATGAGAAATTACTCATATAGCTATTTCTGAATAACAAATAAAAGCTAGATATGTGAACTTTTAACGTCATGGTTTTAAAATCTGAATTTTATGCTTCGAACATCCTGTACTTCGAAAAAAATATATCGTTTGCTGTTGTGATTAAAAATAATCTAAATATAACTACATTAAAATCACATTCCAGAGTGTACAATGCAGCAATCTTTTCTGATATCCCAGCAAGCGCTGTTATTTTCCTACTCTTCTCGTATTTTGACTTTCAATTTGCCCAGATTTTCCAAAACAAGTTCAGATAGAAATCAAAATCAATTTACCCTAACTTTCCAAAACAAGTTCAGCTAGAAAAAGAAACTTAGAAAACTGGAAGATGTACTTAGAAAGAGCTAGACAACCAGTATTAGGTTTTTTAGAGCGTTTTTATTTTTTTTTCACTGATATCCTTTCTTTTCTATGACCCTCATAAGGTTTGAAAATGCTATTAAGAGTATCTAAATAACTTCAAAAACTCATTTGTAACCAAAAGCCAATTGGAGTCCCAGTATCCCATCTGAAGATGCACTAGCATGTACCAGTTTTTGCCTTACTTTCTGCAGAAGAATCCTCCACAAGAATAATGCTGTGCAAACCTAGATAAGAATTACAGTCTGTTCCCACAACAGAAAAATTCATTATAGAACATTAAATTACAACTCCATTTCTAGTAGGTAAAAGAATAAGAAATTGTAATTAAGTCAATATTTCGGAATATACATTTTATTTAAGCACATAAAGCAATATCCAAAAGGCAATTTTATATTAAAAAAATATTCAGCAACCACTTAATTAAAAAATATGTACAAAATAAATTTAATGTACACAATACCTTAAGAGTATACAGTCCAATACCAGCAGGAGTAGGTCTATGTAGCTTAAATATTAACTTTTGCATGTCTGTATTTGTCAACATAGACACAAATATTTTACAATGTAAATATGTGAATTCCAAAACAAATAACACAGCTAACTCATAGTAGACACAAACACATGCTAGCTGCACAATGGGGGAAAAATGTATATATACACAAATCAACAAAATAAGCTTATTGTTTTAAGCATAAAACAGACAGACTGATAACTAAATCTAATGTTCATTAAGCAGACACAGTTCAGTGCAAAGACAGAACAGAGCTCCTATGCAAAAATACCATACACAATAATATCATGCAGCATTGTGATTCTAGGACAATTTAAACTGTCACCGATCAAACAAACCTGGTTCTCATTAAGAAAAATATAAAGAAAATTAAGGAATAACTAAGGAAATTATTAAAATACCTTTTTCATTTGAACAACATATATAGTAACATATTACCTTTAGTAAAAAAAAAAAATAAAAAAAAAAAAAAAATTTTGCAAGCATCAAAATAAATCTCTGCTGAAAATTCATTGGAATTCAGGTTTATCCATCACATAGTTTTGCAGTGTTCAGCCTGCAGGTTTGTACTAATTCAATGCTCATTTCAGGATTCCGTATTACAAACTGAAGAAAAAATCCCTCCCCCCCTCCTTATACACTGAACAGCATCTATTACTTCTTCAAGATCACTGACAACACTGAGATACATGCAAATGAAAAGATATTTATATATGAAAATTTAGCTACCAAACAAGATCCAAAATTGTTTACTATGGTATCAATCCTTAGTAAGACCTCCTATAAACATATAATGCTGATGCCCTTTAGCTTCACTCACTTGTTCAAAGTCTAATCTACATGAAACCCATGCCAGAACTGATTTCCAAGTACCACACATTGCTACCTGATACTTGTACAAACAACCCAAATGAACCCATGTAACATACATCTTGGTATATATATGCAGTATTTGGCTCTGAGATTATTACAAATGCTAAGAAGTCTGAGGCAAAGAACAGCAGTCAAGGGAATGAGAAAACAGACCAAAACCTATGAAAAGTTCAACAAGAACGAGAGAAAAGATTTAGAAGGAAAAAAATAAAATTAAAAAAGGCATGTTATTAGAAAACTCTACCTACAAAAATGTTAATTAGAGCCCAAATAGTATTTGGAACATAAGAAAGCAAAAACTGATTGCATAGCCTACATCAAGCTTTGGACTAATATTTTACTTCTAAAATATATAATTCCCCTACTAGAAAAACATGAACCATTTTGGAAAACTTGAACTTTAATAATTAAACTTCTTCAAGTAAGACATTTTGCCTAACCGGGAAAAATACATTTCAACTTCATAGCAGTATGAAGTTAATAGTTGGACTAACTCCAGATAAACAGATTGCTAAAAAGTATTTAGGGCTGTTCAAAAATCAGAATTTGCTGTTAAGACTAACAAATGAAGCAAATAGTGTATATGTACAATCTCTATCAGCCAGAACTCTAAAACAGATCTTGAACAGGCACATGACACTAACCAAGAAGGCTCCAGAAACTCTTTGTATGTTAGTTTATGGAGGAGATCCTCAACAAAAAAGTGAAAAAAAATGTATCAAGCCTGTTCCTGGTGATGAAGTTATGAGAACACAGTATGTATGCTGGATGATATTACTTACTCTTCAATGCTTTAAGGCACTTGAAATAAGTACAGATACAGACAGCTACATTTAAGAAGTAATCTAGAACATAAACACTGCACCACTGCTATTAGATAAAACATTTATTAGTAAGGATAAGAAATATCAATTTTATTCAAGAGGTCAGAGGTTAAACTGTCCTAAAAGTCAACATAACATAGTCAACATAGTCCTAAAAGACAACAGCTAGCATCAACTAGATGAACGATCAAAATATACAGAACGTGAAATCTGTACCTGAGAGCACTGGAACGTATTTGTTTTGATTTAGAAAGAAAATTATAGTGCAACCTGAAGTCAAGAAAAAGCCTAAGTTTTTGCATTCTTTTTGATGCAACATGCTGAATGAAAACTAGATTTAAAATAGATTAAAATTTTATCTCCTGTTCCATACTAGCTGCCGAGTTTAGTAGGGATAAATGTATGGCAGTACATATACAAATATATTTTATTTCTTTTTTAGTTGCAGCAGTACCCTTACTGCACATATTGCTGATCAGGATCTAAAACACTGACACTGGAAGTATATTAAAAGAATTAATGTATACTAATAGAAAAATTGAAACATACATGCAGTTACTGATTTGACTTACGAGGGCATCAGAATATGGTAACAACCTAAACAATTAAGTCCAAAATATCCTGATTCTGATCTTCAGTGTAAAACTTTAAATAACAGTGATGGGTGCCAACAGTAGAAAAGAACACACTTTCACTAACATGGGAATTTTCCTGAAAACATGCAAGATGCAGATACAAACAGCACCTATGTTTTGCCCAAAATGTTTTTTTTTTACATTAAGCAAAGACTCTCATGCTAAATTTGAAAGGAGAATTGTTATTCCAATACTTTTCTGAAATACTTGAGAATAAACTGTAGAATCCTACAAAATCTTTTTATGAAACACATGCCAGGTATGTATCTACAAAAAACTCACATTTTGACAGCTGGTTGGAGAGTGGAAAGAGCAGGGAACACAATTTTAACTTTGTTAACTTGCTCCCCAACAAATTTGGTCCTATCAAAAAGCTATATATGTCCTATCACAACCATTAATTAAAACCTGAGGTTAGTGAGGTTTTTAAAAACTGAAGGTATTTCTGTTGTAATATTTTAAGTACAATAAAGACAGAAGAGAATAGCTACATTGAGTAGAAATAAATCAGTAAGAAGTGGTAGTTCAGTAACATACCTTAGGAGAATATTTAGCTTTAAGACTATTCAATAGAACAGTTGTAATATAAACTGAGGTTCCCACTTCCCAAACTATACACCACATAGCAAAACTAAATTGTTTACAAAAATAAGTCAGTGTTCTTCCCAACTATATACACATACACCCCTAGAGGGGTGTTTCAAGAAGTCTAAGAGTGTTTACAGAATTTTGTACATGAACTATCTATACACTAAAGTTCAAGACTTCATAAAAGTTAAAAATGTTAAATTGTCAGTGAAAATTAGGCAAAAATAAAAATATTCAGTGCAACACCTTAGAAGTTCACATACAAATTTGTTATCAATTTAGTAGTGAGAACTATTATGTCAATTAAAAAGTTTAAAAATTCAATTCTGGATTACAAACAGGTCCTATTTTTTTTTTCCAACATACCAACATATAAACATCAATTATTTCAGTTTTGCTTGCACTACTGTCTTGTAAAAGCTTTTTGTTGTTTAGCTTTCACAATATCATCAGGAGATGCAGATTTGAAGTCAAATGGTGTTATGGCTGTTACAGGAGCTATTTCCTTGGGTTTTACATCTTGTACTTGTCTACTGTATAGGAAAGCTTTGTGAATACCAGTTGTGTGTCGCTTATATCCTTTTGGAGGATAACGAAGACATAAGGTTAAAGCAAAAGCTGAAGGTCTTGCACACAGAGCCTTCACCCATGAAAGAGACAAGTCCTGCCTCTTAGAAGCAAGCCCTCTTTTGATCCTTTTATTTGTTTTAGCAAAACCAGAACTTTTTCCCTGCTTTACTTTTAAATGTTTTGTTTCAGGAATTAAGATATTTGACTGTCCTACTATATTTTGTTCTGCAGATGCATCTGTATTTTTTAAAAGGACACTTAAATCAATGTTTGTTCTTTTAGAGGGCTCAGTTACACTGAGCATGGAGACGTCCTTTTTTTCTTGAGCATTATCTACTTCAATAGCCTCTGCTATTAAATCAGAGAGTGATAAATTCTCAACTTCCTTTAGTGGAGAAACTGTAGAGAGGGCTAGCGAAGACAAAGATCCTGTTAACTCTGGCATCCCACCTGAAGTTTGTGGTTGACTTACTAGTTGTGACAATGATGACGCTCCCAAACTCCTATCTGTGAGACTTGCTGTCGACTGGGTATAAAGATCAGCCAAAGAGTAACAGTGGCTTGCACTACTTTCCTGGTGCTCCTGAAGTAAGTCAGCCAATGATGTACTTCCAGACCTTAACACCGGCAAAGCAGCCATCTGTGAAGAGGGGCTTTCTTGTTTTCCACTTTGCACAAGTGAAGATAAATTTTCAAGAAGTTCATTCTCTCTATCTGCAGTATGACTGACTTCATTAGCAAGAGCCAAATTTCCTAAAGCACTTGATATATAAGGAGGACTATAAAAATTTGCATTACTATTACCATCAGAAACATTTGAGGAAACAAGAGGAATGCTGTCTTGAATATTCAGAGAATCACAAGCCACATTCTGCGTCAGCAAGGATTTCAAGTCCTGTGTCTCCTTGCTTTTGAACTTCTTAAAGGAAGAATTTCCAGATGGGTTACTTCCTATGCTAAAGCAAACATCTTCACTGTCAGGAATCAAACTTACTACATTAGCACATTCTGGTAGTTGATTCTCTGCCTGATCATTCAAAAGCTCACAAAGTGATCCTTTACACAAATCATCACTGAAATGAGACAGAACAAGTGATGAGGATTTCAATCCTTTCTTTTCAGATGAAGGTACGCTGGATTTTTTAGCATTAAGGAGCATTTTGTCATTTGCAGCTAAGGAGTAACAAGCTGAACCAGCTTTGGCTGTCAAGTTTCCAAGCCCAGGTTTGCTGGTGTTGTCAGCAACATTTTCTACTGCACAAGATAAACTGTCTTTATTAATAAATATTTCTGGACAACAAAGTAAGTCTCCTTACCTTACAATAGCCAATAATTTTCAGATGGAAGTGCAGTCACAACGAAACATCCAATTTTTTTTTAAGTAGACAGCAGCAACAAAAATCAAGAAGAAACATGAAAAGGCATTTAATTACTAAGTGTTACTCACATATATATCCACTGTTCTACAATTAAATTATGTTTATCTACTGAAATACTTAAGAAACCTTACAAATCAGCAAAGAAATGCCAGCAAAGGTTATGAAGATTTAAATTATAAACAAAAACACAAGAGTTACTGTATAAACATTACCAAAAAAAAAAAAAAGAGGCATTTGGGATGGGAGATATCAGCTCACCAAACAAACAATAAGTACAACTTAGGAAATGTATTCACACAATTAAGTCGTATATTAGAATACAGAAATTTACTGTGAAATGCTGATGGTTGCTTACAGTCTGAATTTAAGCCGAGACTAAGGTTTTGACTTCCAACTTCCAAGAAAAGCTACTGCTTCCTTTAAATGCTTTTTAGAACACAGAAATAGAAGCTGGTGTTTTTAAAACTTCCAATAAATTACTAACGCAACAATAATCACCTTCACAGCTCGTGAAGCCAAAATTAAATTGTACATAGAAATGAATCATCTTGAATCCAAACAATGAAATAGCAGTATACCTTTTGTCGTCTTTCCTACAATCATAGCATCCTCATTGTGGGTCTTCACATTTTGCTTACTGCCTTGGGAAAGCACGAGATCCAAAGCCTTCTGTACATCAAATTTACTATCCAGTACTGCTTGCACCATTGTTTGTTCTGGTACAGACTCTGCCAAAACTTCTCTCATTTGATCAAGGCATGAATTAAGACGGGCTACAAAAGACAAACAACTGTTATAAACTGGCACAAAATAAAGTCTTAAAAAGCAGCCTACAAACACCATGCACCTGATTTCTTGCCATGATAAATTTTATCCCTAAACCCTGCAGAATATTTGACTCATTTCAAATATTGCTACAAGGAACGTATTACTGACTACTATATATTCATTAAAGTCACTGAAAAATCTTAATGTACAATTACCCGCAGAAAAGAAATACAAATAATCACCTTAAATGGGATTCTGCATTGACTTACTTACAAAATGACTTTGAATAATTTTAACAGCACATTTTAAGTGTTTATAGATGTTATAATTTAGATCTAAAATAAAGCGGCATTTTTGGGACCTTCGGACCCTAACAAAAAAATAAATACTAGCATCCCTGGATCAACATTTCAGCTCTTTAAAATTACCTGCAATCTTAGCTTTCTTAAAACTGTAAAACATCTTTTGGATCACAAAATCTCATTTTATCTGTACCATATTTCTCCATTCCTATGAAAAAATGTCACAGAACATAAAGGGAAATTAAAACAAAACTTAAATAATCAAATCTTAAAAGTGAAAAAAATATATAGAAGCTATTTTTAATGTTCAGAATTTGAGCACAGCTGACAATGAAAGGAAGTATACAACTTGGTAAGCAAACTTTCTTAAGTTAAAGTAGCCAGTAAAATTGCCAACTAAAATAAACCTTATTACATCTTGACTTTCCACACAACTGTAGACTGAAAATTCATGAGGTTGCCATTCACTGGAAGTAGTGTTCTTATCAGATACAAACACAAGCGAAGAAAATCTTGAATATCATGAATTCCTTCTGCCAGTTGTTCAGATTTCAGGAAGACTACTAAACAACAGGAAGAAAACTGCAGGTTCTTTATTTGAACACCTCCTCAAAGATGGTGAGGATTAAAGAACTGCTGAACAAATTCAACACCACAGAACTCCAGCTTCCACAAGGTTACTTAAATCAGCAGCCTTGATCCATAACGCAAACAGAAGCCTATGCTCTCCCGCGTTTGCTCGTCAAAACAAGTACATGAAGAACCCTGGACAATGTGTTTGCTGACCATTTTGTGGGTCCTGAGGGAACTTGCTGATTATAGTTCCTAAGCTGCTATCCATCATATTTGAGAAGTTGTGGCAGTCCAGTGAAGTTCCCTTTGACTGGAAGAGGGGAAACATAACCCCCACTTTTAAAAAGGGAAAACAGGAAGACCCATAGAGCTACAGGCCAGTCAGTTTCACCTTTGTACCTGGTAAGATCATGGATCAGATCTTCCTGGATAGTATGGAAAGGCACGTGGAAAATAAGGAGGTGACTGGTGACAGCCAACATGGCTTCACTAGGGGAAGATCATGCCTGATAAGTTTGGTGACCTTCTACAACACAGTTACAGCACTGGTGGATAAGGAAAGAGCAACTAACATCATCTATCTGGACTTGTGAAAAGCACTTGACACTCTCCCCTATGACATCCTCATCCCTAAATTGGAGAGACGTGGATTTGACAGATGTATCACTTGGTGGGTAAGGAATCAGCTGGATAGTTGCACTCAAAGAGTTGTGGTCAACAGCTCAATGTCCACATGGAGATTGATAATGTGTTGTTCCCCAGGGGTCACTGCTGGGACCAATGCTGTTTAACACTGGACAGTGGGATTGAGTGCACCCTCAGCAAGTTTGCTGATGACACCAAGCCACATGCTGGAGGCATGGGATGCCATCCAGAGGGACCAGAAGAGGCTTGAGAGATGGGCCTTTGTAAACCTCATGAAGTTCAACAAGGCCAAACGCAAGGTCTTGCACCTGGGTCGAGACAATCCCAAGCACAAATACAAGCTGGGCAGAGAACAGACTGAGAGCAGTTCTGAGGAGAAGGACCTGGGGGTGTTGGTTGATGAGAAGTTCAACACGAGCCAGCAAGATGCGCTTGCAGCCCAGAAAGCCAACCAAACCCTGGGCTACATCAAAAGAAGTGTGGCCAGCAGGGTGAGGAAAGTGATTCTCCCCCCTTCCTCTGGTCTCAAAAACCCAGTCTACTGTGTTGTCTAGACTACCTTTATGCACAGACTGACAGGCTCTCTCTTAAGTTACCCTATGCAGCATTAATTACGGCTGCTGTATTACACCCCAATTTAACAGATTTACCCACGTCTGCATATTATCGTAGGTTTTACCAATTTACTTGATATTGAATCTAGATGTCTGTTGTTACAAAATTTTCTGCAAGTTCTGTTTTAAATAACAAATTTCATTCATACATTTTATTGTCTGTTCATTCACCGATACATTTTACCTTGTGCTTATTAACATCATAAAAATAATCCTGAATATTCCCCCAAACATAAGAACTAAATTAGCTATTAATACTTAGGAAAGAGACTTGTGAATCTTTTTCACAAAACATTTAATTAAGCTATCAGCTAGCAAGTTTAAAAAACAAAAGCAAGGATTTTTTCCCACATCAATCAGCATGGAACACTGCTTGGAACCTGGAGCTCACAGCTGCAGGACTGAATGGAAACCAAAGCCTAGTGGGTTTAAAACAATATTAGAGAAGACTATAGAGGATAAAAGAATCTACAGACATTGTTTCAAGGAAAAGCATGATTTAGAAAACCTCTTAAATACTCCTAACTGCAAAAATTTGGAACGTAATACAAGCAAGAGACTATTCCATAAATACTCTATTTCTTATACTCTCCCCTAGTCATCCATTTTTAGAGTCAAAACATTGAGCTAGATGTCTGAAACAGTACAGCTGTTCTTATGTTTGAATTTCATATCAAATCTCATCATTTCCAATTATAAACTAAGACCATATTTCACTGTATGCAAGAAAGTTACAAGTGGCACACAAAAGGTAGTTACAAATTTGAAGAACCACCAATGCTATTGTTCATGAAGTGTGCTGCTCCAATATCAGCTTACAAAATAATGCTATTCTAGTACCAGATTACAAAATAATGAATTTTAATGAATTCAAGTCTTTTTCATGTAATAAACCCTAAACTAGGATTATTTTAGTTAGTCTTTAAGTCATAAAAGAGATTCATCTGAGAAATATTGTTTTTCTATAATTACCTCTATCAACATCACCCAACTGATGATTGGATGCAAAATAACCAGCAGCATCTTCTGTACCTTCGTAGCCATATTCTTCTTCTAACGGCTCAGCGCATGTTGCTGGTTTGTCTCGTCTTGAGTAGATAAACTGAGCGGCTATATTAGGTAAAAAACAAAGTATTAAAACAATTCAAATATTATTTCTTCCTTCAAAACCAAAACCTATCTACAAGAAAAAAAGGTTAAGATGCTGACCAGTGTTCACCAAGTGAAAAGACAGGCTGGGCAAAACCCTTGTATCTCTCTATGTAACGAAATTATTCTACAGAGTTCAGTACTCAAATAGAAAAATATATTCCAGGTATGAAAAAGTATTTTTCATATTGAATTACCACCTGTGGCCTAACATCTTCATAGCCTTACTCCACTTTTTTTTTTTTTAAATAAATAAATAAATCAAAGAGTTTCCGGAAAAATCAAAAGCATGAAAATAAATGCTGCTTTTACAGTATTGCAGTACTAAACTATTGTTAACATTTTAGCTCAGTTGAGCACATTCTTCTTTTTGTGGAATTTCGTTGGAAACACAGGTCATGAGTTAAAATGTACATTCACACCAAACTTTTAACAGGTGCATAACTCCATTCTGACTTTAACATACACATTAACATATATACAGACATATATGACATACAGAAATGTAAAAAGCGTAACATAACTGATGTCCTTATGTTTCTGATGTCATTGTAAATTTAATATTCTACCAAGCTCATAAATACTTACTGAAACCACATGCAATATCCAGAAGTAGTATTACCTTAGCAACTGTTTCCCAAACAGATACCATTTCATATTCAATCACCATAACTGAAACAACTATTAACATTAAAAGACTATTATACAAATAATTAAATAGAAAGAATCCTTAAGAAAATTACTGTGCACAAACACCAGAATTAATTTTGCGATTTAGTAGTTTATACATTACAGGAGTTCATCACCAAATATAAAACTACCTTATTTCTTAGAAAATGTTTGCAAAATACTAGCAGTTAAACTCAGAAATTGACTATGAGACCATCTTAATTTAAATCAGGAAGCATGACTACAAATAACAAGAACACACAACTTGATTAGCTTATCTAAAGAGAACAGGATGACAGAGGGGCAGACTTTTAAAGACCTAATTAACTCAAGTACCTGCAGCCAGAGGCCACAGACTACATCACAGATGCAGCGGGTTTAGATCCAGTCAAGTTACCTGCAGTATCACAAGCTTAACATCAGCTATACTATTTTTGGGGCTTACTCAGCTCTAGAAACACTGCCACCAAATCTGGGGAAACCCTGAACTAATAATCTTTCAGAGAATTGTGTGATGAACACAACTTCATGGTTTTACAGTCAAGTTGAATTCAGCTAGGTTCAGCCGCTCCAATCACACAACATCACTATATTTGCTCCTGTTTTGCAATGTCCCCAAAGCACAGAGGCTTTTTAACACCACACAATCTTGCATGAGAACTGAGGACTAGTGGTGCCTTCCACAATAAGACTCTTTGCCAAACATTTATTCAAAGTTGGGTATGAGATGTCAAATACCAGGTGCAGAATCACAGCTGTTATGCCCAGCCAGGTCCTACTGACACTTTTTAAAGACACCATGTGTTTTAAGACCATCAACACATCCCCATAAACCAGGTTTTTCATATCTTCCAAGTACATTCTGACCATCCATTATCCAAGATAATAAAATTGCATGATTGAACATGTAGACAGTACTTATATGTAATTATTGGAACTAACCTGTTGAAGGAGAAATGCAATAGTCATCTTCTACTGATTGGCCATACACATCATCATCTTCAAAATCTATGAAGCAAAACCATTAAGATTAGTCTGCACAATTTCTAAATATTTAATGCATTGGTTCAAATGACAGTTTTCATATATGGTATTAAGAAATCATGTATCTCCAGTATTTTGGAAGTAAGTACTGTTAATTTGCCAAGGTAAGGAATTCAATGCTGCAACAGTAGAATTGTTTTTCTCTTTAGAGAACAGAATTAAGCATTTAATACACTATTCCTTAGCTGAAAATTTTTTAAAGTTGCAATGCTTCACACCTCCTCCTTCATCATCTCCTTTGGAAGACAGTCCTCATAAGCCAAACTCAACTTTCTACAGTTCCACAGGCTTTTATCCATGGCGTTTCTCTTGATATTTCTGCTTGACACCTCAATAGCCTAACCACAGAGAGATCCCTACGTCAGTAACTCACACTGGTATTTCTACTCCATACTTATTGATTTCTCACCTTTCTTCTCTGGTCTATCCACCATGGTCAACCACCTGCCAACTCAAGTTCAGTAAGGCAAAAATGCAATTCACAATCCCCTTTGACTACACAAAATTGTCTCAGCCAAAAAGGAAGAATCCTATTCAACTACCTACACACAGACATATGCTCTCTCAATTAGAAAATAAAAATGGTATCAAGAATTATTTATCAGGAATCACAATGAGAAATTAATCTATTTCCAAATAAAAAATAAATTATTCTAATGTTACATAAGTCTTGAAAATAAATTTGCACTTTTCATTAAGTAAGAATGAAATACATGGAAAACATTTTTAATGGATGTTATTGCATTTGAGTTTTGTGTTTTTTTTTTTTTTTTTAAAAAAAAGAGTGAAAGGGAAAAGCTAGCAGCTAAAAAGAATTTCTGGTACTCTGATATCAACTTAACAACCACTGAGCTGGGACATTACAAACATATCCATCCAAAAATGGCACAGAATTATTTGGTAATTTATTAGGTATACCTGCACTAGTATAACCTGCAAGGCAGGCCATGCAATGGTAATGGCTCACACAGATTTAAATGACTTGCCCTAGAAGTTGCAAAAACATGACACAAAACCCGGCCTATGCTCTTTGCAAGAAATACTCAGTGGACAGGTGCAATGTTTTGTATCTGACAAGAGTGGCAACAAAAAAGCTGCTCCTAAACCGAAGCGTTATCTGAAACGGTATCAAGTGGATGTAGGGCCATTTTTCCACACCCAGGGCCAACACAAACAAAACCTTTGAGTGAAGGGCACATTTGACAGTCTGCGTAAATTAATGGGATGGGAAACAAAGAAAGCCAACGTACAGGTAAAAGCCCTGACATCAGCTTGCAGGGAACGAACGAGCTGTGGGGTAAAACACGACAGAGAAGTGGCTCCTCCCCAGACGCTCAGCTCTACCTTTGGGACAACTCCCCCGTGTTGTGGCAGAACACAGGCACCCCTTGGCCAGTGCGGGCGCAGGACCCCAAAGCCTTCCCAAGCCCGCAGAGGGGCCGGCTCGGTTACACCCGGGGCGGCTTTCAGGCCCCTCCCACGCCCCCGGGAGGCGGTCGCTGCCGGGGGCAGGCGGATCAGCCCAGCTCAACCCGCCGCAACTCGGCCCAGCGCGCCGGGGCCGCGCTCTCCGCGACCGGAGGGACCCGGGCCGGGGGGCGAGGCCTCGCCCAGCCCCCGCGGGGGGCACGGGGCCGCCTCTGCCCTGCCCCCCCCCGCCCCGGTCTCCCCCGGCCCCGGGCCCGGCCCCGCCGCGGGGCTGCCACAGCGCCACGGGGCCGGGCCCGGGGCAGTGTCTGAGGAGGGCGGAGGCCCCCGCAGCTCCGCCGGCGGCCGCTGCCCGCCCCTACCTTCGTCGTAGTTGTATCCTCGGACGTTGCGGTGCCGGGACATGATGGCGGCGGGCGCCTCGCTCCCCGCGCTGGCGCTGGCACGGCGGGACTAGGGCGCCATCTTGGTCTCCGCCGGGCCGGGGCGAGTCACGCTGCGCATGCGCGCCCAGGCCCCTTCCGCCCGCGGGCAGCCCTCGCGCATGCGCGGTGCTTCCACCCCCCCCCCCCCTCCCCGCGTGTCGCGGCCGCTGCCCGGGTGGCAGCAGGCGGGGGTGGAGGGGCAGGGGCAGGGATGGGCGCTGCTCCCCTCAGTCGCTGCCCACCAGCACGCAGCCGTCCAACCCCGCTGTCTGGACATCTGAGGTGTGACCTCAGTGTCTGTGGCATTATTCTTTAAGCACAAAGGTGCTGAGCTGCTGGAACCGTGTGTGTCTAAGCACTTACACTGAGCTCACAGGGCCACCCGCACCCAGTGCAGCCCAGCGCCTGACCCGCTTACATGGGCGGCTGTCGGTGAATGCCGGCTGCGTTGTTCAGCGTCGCTACTGGCAGCATTAAATGCCAAAAATTCAGTGCTGGGCTCCGTGGTGTTCGTGCTCTGACTTCATTGCCATGCGGTGACAGGCAGCACCTAACAGCCAGTTGAGGCCAGGCAGCACAAGCACACGCCTACAGCCTCAGTGGCACAGGGAGGTCGCAGGCCCACGGGTGCTCCCCGGCCTCTAGCACAGGTGTGCCTCTGCCGAGCTGCAGCCCCACAGCCTCTGCTGCTTCTCTCCACGGCTCAGCTGTCCCCCAGATACCTGCACTCAGTGCTCACGCGCGGCTAGGCTGGTGATCCCACCAATATTTCTCCAGTCAGATGTCTCTACCTTCCACTTGAGACCTCTGATACTTTATTTACCATTTTCTCATCCTCCTCAGACACCGCCACAAATCCGGCCTCTTCCAGCCACTTTCATGGCCCAGATGTCCCCAGATATCCCACCTTCCAGACACACATCCCCACAAGCACACAGGCCCTGGTTTTCCAGCTGGCAGCCAGCTACTGTCTTGTCCCCTCCCACAAGCCAAAACTGTCACTATCTGCCCCACATCCTTCCTTGTCACTGCCAGAGGCAGGGTATGTTAAACATAAGCCAAAGTTTGTGTTCATATACAAATTGTATGCAAATGTGCAGATTGTTTCCTTGTGTTATTTGCATATTTCTAATTATTTTGTACAGAACAGCACATGCAGCTGCACAAACTTACGATCTATACAATGTCTTTCACATGGTGCTAAGATTAAAGGGGAGCTGGAAACAAAAATTTCTAATTACAGTTGGTGTACTGATGACCTTCGGTGACATAAATGTTCTCTACAGCAGAGGTTTGACAGAAGAAGTGTTAATCGCTATCTGTCCCAATCTCTTGATATGGGTCAAAGATACAGAAGTGAAGAATTGCCACTATACATTATGATTTAACATTACACTTTTGCTGTATGATAGTTCTACATGGTACAAAACATCCTTTGGAAGGTCTTGAGTGTTTTGAAATCCTGATATTAAAGGATTAAGGCTGATTACAAAATGTACCAAAAGCATTTGTAACAGTAGTGATTCCCAACAGAAATGTGTGAAATTTCTAAATAGCTGTTTCCCATTGCTGCTGATAGCAGCGGAAGTTGACAACTAGATGAGCAGACTGATACATTCAAAATAAATTTGCAACGGGAATGTTTGCAGAAAATTCTAAAATGTGATCCACATCCTTTAAAGGTTTGTGTAACAGTGTGCAGAGCTGTGATGGTATCCCCTGTTGAGTGACACACTTCCAATTTCAAAAAATGATTTCACCATGTACTATCTGAGCCTTTAGTAAGGTAACTTAAGATCTTGTAGCACTACTACCCTCACAACATCCACCCAGTCTGCCTTCAACAGCTCTAACTTGGAAATAGCAGTTTTTTCAGCCTCCAAAATTACTTAGATCCCATTTTTCAAATGTTAAATGTCCAATAACAGTTACTCAAGTAAATTTAGATTTTTTTTCTCTCTCAGGTAGTAACATTTCTCATTTAAACCTGACCATCATATTCCAAAGATGTTTCTTTTATCCTTTCTAATCACACTTTTTACACAAATCACCAGCTGCTTATCAACTAATCATTTTTTCATGTTTGAATTTTATGTTCACATTCAGCATGTTATCACTCTTGATTTTCAGTGACTGTGATCTCTGCAGATACAACCCGTTTCATTTGCTTGATATTCAAATGTAACATTGTTTTCAAGATTTCAAAATTAATATTTAAAAGAAGAAAAAAATATAATAGCATTAAAAAATACAAAGATTATCTAAGCCCAATGTAGGAGACAACATACTGTACAGTCTTTCCACAACATTAACTGTAAACTTGGAGGTGGCTCTTTTTATTCATTTAAAGTATAGTAATTTATAGCAAATAAAGATCTGCAAAGCAAAACAAGAACAAGAATTTCATGCAGAAATTCCCTTTTATTTCATAGTACAGCAGTATCATCAAAGAGTCATAAATACACAGTGATCATCCCTTGCCTTTCCTTCACTCTAATTTTATGGAAGGTGACGAGGTACTGAAGTGTTCAGGAAATAATGAGCTTTAGTTCTCAAGCCCTAGCTATAGCTCAGTTAGTGCTATTTGTAAGTGGATGCAAGGTTCATGAAAGGTATTCACCAGGTAGCAAAGCAGTCTGACTACACATTACTCCTTCAGCAGCAATTACAGCTCCAGCAGAGAACCGTGTCAGTCTGCCTCCAGCAGTTCTGAGGAATGACTAACGAGGTCACTTCTGGTAAGCACTATGAGCATTTGTTTCCTTCCTGCCCACTGAGATTATATATTATTTTAAAGCGTGTTCATTAGGAAGTGTACCAAGACCACTAGACTCAATCCAGGTGGCGGCAGTACTGGCAATCTGTTTTTTTCATCAGTCTCTGAGCAATCCTATCCCCAGCACCACTGTTTTTTTTGGTTTTTTTTTTTTTTTCTTTTTCCTAACAGTGAGAAACAACTAATACAATATTTAATAATCCAGAATAAAGTAATTTTAATATTTAATCATTTGTTTAGCTAAGGAGAAAATCCTTTCAATGGTGTTACTTTTTCTTGATGTGAAGTTATGAAGTTAGCCAGCTTTTTAGCAGTTATAACATTCTTAGTTAAAAAATATCCAGCCTATTTCAATATTGTTTCTTTTTAAACTAAAGTTAAGCAAGACATGGTTTGGAAAAGAGCAGCATGATTCCAGATGTCATACCATACTATGCATTACGTGTGTTAAGTTTTAAAATATAGATATTATCAAAGTCACTATGTACTCTTCCAGCTGATAAATGATCCTACTAGATCAAAAGAACTGCAGCCAATTAAGTGTGTCTGTTTTTGTTTAAAATGAAATCGTCTATATCAGAAGTTGATTAAGAGTCAGAAGGCAAATAGTATTAATAAATGATCATTTTGTCCATATGATAACTTAGCAAGTGTTTCCAATTTTCTACAGCATGAATGAGCTTGTTGAATATATTTTTTATTTCTTTGAGAATGGATCTATCTGCAGAACAGCAAGTTTTGTGTTTGAGTTAAAGTGATTTACATTAGTCTAGACCTTATACAATTTCAACAGGATCCAAATAAGTTAGATGAATAGGTAATAAATTGGCAATCTGATGTGGAAAATTTGCCTGTTTGGATGGTTTAATGTGGAGCATTTTGTGTTCCTCACAAGTTATAATCTTAGTGTTGTAGTAAGGATTCGAGAGACTTTCACTATGTCTGTATTTCCCTGACCGCTCTGGGCTCAAGCCCAAATTTTCCTGTCATCCTACTGTCTCCCAGCTCTCTCTCAGTCTAATTCTTATGTGGAATGAACCACATGATGGTCCAGAAAGGGAAGCTCAGCTCCTCTGTGAGGAGGGGTGCTGTTGTTGAACCACACAGCTACAAAAGCAGGAGTTTGAATTCAAGTACAGTTGCTGAAAACATAGTAAACATAGCCACAGTAAAGCACTCACTGAAAATCTTAGATCAATTGTTTTTACCATTGAATGCAAATGAAAAGTTGAGATATGACATGATTGCAATTGGAGAGTTGCATTCACTTCTAATTGGTTATGAAGTGTACAGTTGATACAGGGTGAGACAAGTGATGAAAATCGTCAGGGGCATGGGAAATTTCTTACATGAAGATTGAAACGATTAAGACTTTGTCTTACAGAGGAGATGTAGAAAATAGGACATGACCAAAACATATGCTAGGGAGTGGCTCAGAAATAGCCATTGGTTGTTTCTTTTTTTGTTTATTTTTATTTCTTTTTGTTTCTTTTTGTTTCCTTGTTTGTTTGTTTCTTCCACTCATAGAAAAAGAGGGAATTACTCAAGACTAAAAGGAGGCCAAATTTAAACTGATAAAAGCAAACAATTTTCATTCAACACAGAATTGGACTGTAAAATTCACTTCCAGAAGAAATATCAAGGTCAAAAGCTTAGCAGGGTTCAAAAAGTTTAGATACTTGTGTAGATGATGAGAATCTTTAAACATGTTCACAGCAAATGTTTAAAAATGTGCATAAAAGTTTTGGAAGGGATTGAAATTTTCATATAAATGATTCAGTCCACTTTTAATTGTTACAGGCAACTGACAGAATAAATTATTGAGAGCTACAGACATACGGAAGAGACAAAACATGAGGCTGTCATTATGATTCAGGGTTAAACAAGATGCACGTGTCTGTGCTAAAGCATATTATGATGACTCATATACTTATGGTGTAGCACCATTCTCTTGTATGTGATTGTGTATATTAACTTAGCAGTCACAAGTTTGTCATGGATCCTTGCTATTATCATAAACTGTATGTCTTCACCAATACATCTGTGGTGCAATACATTTCTTAAACATAGGGATTCAGGCAAGTTTCCAGTAACACCGTTGGGATCTTATTCTATTCACTGTACAGAAAAACAGAACTTATATTCTGAAAAATATCTTTTAAGCAACATAGGTGCAAATCAAAGTAGGACTAACATAGTTTGAAAAGTCCCTCACTTCCCTGGTTAGAGTCATTCATCATGCAAATCTTACCAGGACATTCCACTGTTGATCTCTTCATATAGACATATAGGCCTTAAATTAAAAAGAAATGCTGACACACATATCCTTGAGGGAGGCATAATTATAGCCAAATTGTTGGAAGGCAGCTTGTTAAACTTTAGAATATTATCTCATAATTACTCTGAATTTGTTTTCTGTGTCCTACACTTCTGAGTTTTTGGGACAAGCCTTTGGCAAACTCCATTATATAAACTAGGGCAGACCAGACTGGATGTGTTGTCAAGGAAACTCCATATACTAGTCTTTCTGGGATTTATTTTTTGCTCTTTCTGGTTATTCCCCTAAACAAGCAAACAAGCAATACGTGGCTAATACATGGAAAACATCACAACTCCCAGAGGAAGAATAAATTCAGACTACCGGAAGACATCCAGAAGAATTGTCATTTGATAGTTATATATTAATTGTGGCTCTGGCAAACTTAGTGAATCTGTATCAGTTTTACTTGAAGTGCAGACTCACACTAGGGCTCTAGGTAAGTCATAGGGTGACCTGAAAGAGAAAAAATCTCAGCTATACAGTGTTTGTTAGGCTCACTTCAAGTACCCCCTTACTGGCAGCATGACAGGGCTTGTATGGCCTGCTGCCCTCCACACCATGGTGGCATGCGTCCACCTTGCAAAATCTTTATAATTTGGGTATGTCAGGATGAAAAGCTTTACATGGTATTATGAAGTGTGACAGGGAGCATCACTACATGAGTAAGTCATTCTGACTGAGATTGTAGTCTGTCTTTGACTAAAGCCTTCGCTTTCTTTCTCCCAGAATCTTCACTTTAAAGGGGTATTTCTACATGAAATTAACAAGTCCCTTTTTTTTTCCCTTGATTAATTCTCACGTACTGCAGACTAAAGAATCCCATAGCAGGTATTGCTAATTCATCATGCAATTAAAGAAAATACTGCACTTCAGATGTTCTTTTATTTTTCTTTTCTTGTTTTGTCATTAGGTTATCAACCTAGGATATGTTGTTTGCCCTAGGGTTGAATGGAGTCCTGGAACATAAAGCAAGGAATGGAAACTTGGCCTAATCTTTCACAGTAATATCCTTTAAGTTCAGCTTTGGTTAATGTATCTGATAACCAGGAACTACTTAACAAGTTGCTAACTTACTATCTAGTTTGTTTCACATGTATAAAGTATAAAATTCTATCACTTGCTATTAGAACAAATGTCCTATCTTCCATGCGCTAATCT
This sequence comes from Anas platyrhynchos, assembly GCF_047663525.1. NCBI lineage: Eukaryota > Metazoa > Chordata > Aves > Anseriformes > Anatidae > Anas > Anas platyrhynchos. The sequence continues at coordinate 61,359,854 of NC_092589.1, read as the reverse complement.
TGTATGGCAGATGCACTTTCTTAAATGTATAAATCTACTTGAAAACCAATCTGATAAAATTTTATGCCTGCAAAATGATGATTCACTTATATCAATGTACTTGTCACTCAGACCTTTAAAAAATACATATAATACCACAGAGTTGGGTGGGTGCAGAAAATATGCAAGACCTTGATAATAGGAAAACATTAGCCACAAAGTGTAAAGGAGAAACACCAATTAAAAACAACAGTAGCAGCCCAAAGTTCTCTAGTCTGTACACCGTATATTACAAAAATGAACATTTAACTTTTGGCCTTATAGTGCTGCAGCAGCTACCTTGTGTGCAATGTCAGTTTAACTGCAGGTACCTTACTCATCTGCTCAGTCTTCATACTCACACTGTTTATAAAAACAAACATGGTTTAGGCTCTATGAATCAATGTTTTAACAATGGTGTCAAAAGTTTAACTGATATAGCTTGTCCTACCTCCAAAGTATCCTGTTCTGAAAGGTTTTCTCACTTTCTAAGATATTTCTGAGTATAGGCTAACGACACATAAATTTTGCTTAATATACTTAAAATTATAATATGCTTTACATTATTTTATTGCTGATTGGAGGTATCAATGTTCACCTTTGAATTGAAGTCCACATCTTTTTAATATTTGTATTCATGCAGTAAATTTACTGAAAAAGATAATAATGTTGTAGTGCAAGCTAGGTTCTCCTAAAAGCTAAAGTCATTCCCCTTACTCCCCCCCCCCCCCCAAAAAAAAAAAAGCAAGTACACAATGGAAATAGTTATTTCTATCCCTCTTTTATGGATAAAATCATTTCCCACAAGACTTCATGCTGAATCAAGTGTACCTTGCACAAATCATTCCTGCAGACAACCCTTGAAGAGGCTAACATGTCTGAGCTCCGATAACAACAACATCATGTATGAACAGAGCTGGTCCCTGAAGCTGATCCCTCTCTTTGCTCTTCACTCTCAGAACTCAATAATTAAGTTCTTTTTTCTTTCTACATCAGTAATCTGGGTGGTTGTGGTTTGTTTTTTTTTTTTGTTTGGTTGATTGGTTGTTTTCTGTTGTGGTTTGTTTGTTTGTTTTCACAAGCTTCTGTAGAAGACATCCCTATGGATAAATGGTTGTCATATGTTCCTTCACAAAATTCAGTGGTGAGATAGATACAAGAGAATGACACACGAGTGCTCACTCAGACAGAAGAAAACATCCAAAACTGAACAATTGCATGTCCTGCATGTACCAAGTTTTAAGTCAGCCATTTTATGGGCCCAGTGATAGTGTCACAGAGATGCAGAGACAGCCCTGGTTTCATTTGTGAAGGGCATCTGGGGTGCAACAGTTACTGTGCAGAAGAATCCGGGTTTCATCACTTCGCAGTTTGCTGAACAGCCTGTCTCATTTGGCAGAAACTGTTCCTGGACTCTGAAGTATTTAATATAAATAGTCACAGTCTATCCACATTACTTAAGTTGATGGTAGGATATTCAGCAGATAATGAAATTACTTCTATTCAGTGTTTAATAATTGATACTCAGCAGTATTAAAAGTAGATGAATTAAATCAGTGTAATTTATTTGGCAAGGCAGGTAAAAGTGACTTCAATGAAATTTAATCAGGAATGAATTTAACCCGTAGTAATAAATTTTAGTATCTACTTGCCATTCAGAAACCTTATTCTGGTGAAACATTAGACAGATGCATCAGTGCTTTGCTGGATTACAGACCATAATTTTGACATCATAATTTACAGCTGTGATGCAATGCCAGCATCCTGTATTGGTCACTTAGCTTTGTTAAAAGAAAGTTTAGAATTATTTGAAATGTTACAAGCAGGATCAGTACAAGCATTATTATCAAAAGAAACAAAAGATATTCCTACTTCATTTCAATTCAGCTGTGCTCATGTGGAAATCCACATTTCATTCTCAATAAATGCCACAGCAGAATTCTAATACTCTCCAGCTAGAAGGTTCTGGTCATCTTTTTATAGAAATGCATTTGGGGCCTGGTCCAAACCTCATGAAAGTCAATGGAGATAATTGCATTGGCTTTCATGAATCAGTTTGACATTAACCGGACCAATAAAACATATAAAGGAGATGATTTTGGTAGAACAAAACTGCAAAATTGTACATCGAGTTCCAGTGGAGTAAATTGTTTTAGAGAGGCACCCTATTACTGCTAGAGGAACCATGAGCTGAGCAACAAAAGATAATAATAGGTATAGAAAACTTCTTATCTGTGTTCTCAGGCAGTGAGAAAATGTCAATGGATGTTATCTGTGAAAACACAAGATTGAGTAAAAAAAAAAAAAGAGTAGAGTGTAGCAAAGAGGAGGCGAATAGCTGCGGCTGCCCCTTTGAGTCAGAGAAGGGTGGGAGAGGAGCACTGGAACCAGCCTGTCCTGAGCAGTTATTCGACCCAAGGCAAGGCATCAATTGAGGCCTCCTAAGGCCCGGGAAACTCGTTTGGATCCGTTGACTCCTGGTTGCAAGGGCCCTTGGGGGTAGTTTTAGTCAGGGGAAATAACCTTGTGTCGTGCTGCTTGGAAAAGTTTGCATTTCAGATAATAAACTGTGCCTGAGGGAAGGGCCGTAAAGAAGCTTGGGTGTGGTGCCGGATTTTTTTCCCCGGCTGCTGAGGGAGCCTGCCAGTTTACAAAAATATAGGAGCTTAGCTTTTGTACTGTGTGCTTGTACAAGACTTCCTTCACCTTGGAATAAAGACATGACACTTTCCAGTATTTTAAAGCAGACTTGACACATTATCTTTGAGTGCATATCATGAAAAATGATCACTTCTCAAACAGAAGAGGAAAAAGAGATTGTTTGTGATCCATTGATTTGAAGTTTTTAAAAATAACTTACGTTGAAAGGCAACTAACTATTTCTCAACCAGAAAGAATGCTTGTCTGGGGTTATAAATACTTTGGAAAAGGGATCATCTTTATTTTTTTCTGTATTTGCACCCTGCTGAGTACAATGTGGTCCTTTTCCAAGTCTGGCCCACAAAAGTAATAGTGATATAACAGTGGTATTTCAAATGCAGATATCAACAAATATGAATACCAATAGATTGTATTGAGAATCCTGTTCTGATCTTAGAGTAGTTTTTCATTTGTATGAGATCTATGAATTATGTAAGTCTCTGAAATATATTAACGTTGTTCAAATGAGAATCATTTAATGAATTTACAGACACCTGTAATGTGCTTGTGTTGCAGGAAGCACGGCCGAAAGCACGACAGACACACAGTAGAGTCAGATCATGCTCCTCCATTTTATTGCCCGAATAGCCTAACTTTTATAGAGAACTTAACAGGGGTGGACAGTGTTTCACACAAGATTATTGGTCAAAAGCACTCAGACAAACAACTGCAAGAAAACAACCCCACCTGCAAGAAAACAACCCCTTTGTGATTAGCAGTCACATAGACCTTGTCCTTGAAGCCAGCTACTGGTAACAATATTTTTCTGAGTTCCTCAATTGGGCGATGTGGGAACACTGTCATGGGAACTTCTCATAGTTGCCCTGGTAGCTTGGTTTGCTCAGCTACAGCAAGCCATAGGATTTTTGCTGTTTCAAGAAATCCCTCAACAATTCCCCCTTCTTCTTTTGAGCAAACCAAGCCCAACACAGCAGTTTTACAAGTGACTCTTTAGCTATACTTACAACACACAACGATGATTACCACCACCATAAACCAAATCCTTAATCCCCTTGTGACTAAACCCAGCAACCATCTACACCTTGTTTCAAACAAGTCAGTGAACCATTGATTGAAAGGATTGATACCATACTGAATCTTTCTCATATGCTCTTTCAGGAAAGTAATGGATTTGTGAATTGACTCATTATGATCAGAAAGGTTTAAACAGTACATTCCCTTAAAGTCCTCACACCCATTCCTCTGAGCCAAAAGCAAGATGTCAATAGCAGCTTGATCCTGTAAAAGCAGATGTCGCAGACTATTTTGATCTGGTAACATCTCCTCAAGTATCTCTGTCGTGGCATAGGCTTGCCTCTTGGCCCAGCATACCAATTTTTCTAAGTTGTTACGTGCGGCCGCAGATGCCACTCCAGGCACTGAAATTGCTAATGCCGCTCTAGCTGCAACCCCACACAATTCAACATTATCATTGCAATCCGATGCAAGCAATGCCCATTTATGTCTGGTGATCTCACGCAACTGTAACAAGCTAGGAGCAAATACAATGAGTTTATCTAAGTAACATGGACATCTGATAGCATTTGCAGGGATACCTTGCCAGGCCCCATCCCCACAAATCAGAAGCACATCAGGAGGTAAGGCCAAAGCTGCACAATTGTTCCAAACACTGTAGTTGTTACCCCTTGTCTCCATGCTACAAACCCCTAAATCCTGCTTAGCAGCGTCATTGTAATCACAGGTGTTATTTGTGTTTTTGTACCAGTATGGCCCTTTCCCGGTTCCTGTAGCAGGATTCACCTGATAGCCACGGCTACGTTCACATTTGTAGCCACCTTTCAGGTTGATACAGATTTGACTACAGATACCAGGGTTTTGACATTCATCAATATCTCCACAGTTTCTCTTGTCTACAAACTCAAACCCAGCTGGACAGTCACATTCATGTATGTTGCATTCCTTCAGGGGCTCATCACCCCAGTCCTTGCAGTCTCTCTGCTGGTTACACACTTTGTTGATATCTATGCATTCTCCACTTCTGCACTTGAATTTGCCAGGTCCTGAGCACTGAATAACATCGTTACAGTTTGCTTCATCAGTGCCATCCAGACAGTCTCTCACACCACTGCACTGCCTACTCCCATGGACACAGTTCCCATCTTCACATCTGAACTGGTCTGGCCTGCAGGTCTGAGAAGGGCAGTTAATTTCATCACTTTGCAATCAGGATCTCTGTTACAGTCTTTTTCACCATCACATTTCCAGGACACCAGGATACACTGGGTTGACTGAGGACCACAGCTGATTTCATTTACCCGGCATGTTCTCATATAACACAGATCAGCAATCTCATCAGACCCATTTTCACAGTCCGGATCCCCATCACACTGCCATCTGTTTGGCACACACTGACCACTGTTGCACACAAAGTCAGATTCAGCACACGTCTTCTTCACACAAGCACTCTCATCACTGCTGTCTGAGCAGTCTTCACATTTTGCTCTAGCACTGTCGGCAGCAGTGCACAGGCAGGTGAGGGCGAGCAGCAGGCAGAATGCCCCACAGCGCGGCAGTGCCTGCCGCCGCCCTGCACCTATGTCACTTATACTACTCCTATTACCCGTGCCGTCAGTGTCAGTGGCATCCTCCTGGTACCGTTTCTGTCTTTGCCGCCCCTTACTCTCCCCCTTTTCTTTTTGCCACTGACCATTCACCACAAATGGATGAGACACATGATTACTAGTTAGGAAAGAGAGTGTAACGTCTGCTATACGGCTGCAGGCAGTGCCGGCTGCAATCCTAGAAGCTGTTTGTGAACGAGCCTGCCGGTGGTCATTTGGCAGTGTAATCTGCGTCTCTGCACTCCTGCCCTGCAATAGAGCTAAATCGTCATTAATAGTCCGTAGACTGAGGCAACCCCACGGAATGTTATCCAGAAACATAGTTATAACACCGATCTGGGGACGAATAGTCTTTTTTGCGTTGCAAGATAAACCTCTTATAAAAAGAATGCCAAAGAGAAGCAGCACAGCCGCCGCTGCCTCCATGGTCACGTCAGACAGGCTGCAGGGTCCTGATGTCCGCCCCTCTGCTCTGTGCCGACTCGCCACACGCTGAGGGTCGGCTGCCGTTGTCCGCTGATGCCTCTGGTCTCCCGTAGCAGCTCGATCTCGGATGTCCCGCATCGCACCGTGATCACGTCAATTTCCCGCGGCCCTCCGCAATTCCACGTCCCGCCGCGACTCTATTTCCCACCGTGTTCCGCGTCTCTCAGCGGGAGTACCGCGTCTCACCGTGAGGCCTGTGTACCGTGTGTCCGGGCCGGTGTCCGCTCTGCTCAAGCGCCGCTCGGATGGGCGCTCCGAAGTCCCGACGGCGCGGCGAGATCGCGGCGCCGCTGGTCTCCTGGTCTACCTGCGTTCCGATGTGCCGGTGCCGCTGGTGTCCCGCTGCGCTGCGATGTTTGTCCCGGCGCCGCTGCGATGTCCGTGCTCGGCTGCGATGTCTGCTCCGGTGCTGCGATGTCCTGCTCCGGTGCGATGTCTGTGCAGGTCCTGGTCAGGTCTCAGCCTGTTCGGGCGCCATATGTTGCAGGAAGCACGGCCGAAAGCACGACAGACACACAGTAGAGTCAGATCATGCTCCTCCATTTTATTGCCCGAATAGCCTAACTTTTATAGAGAACTTAACAGGGGTGGACAGTGTTTCACACAAGATTATTGGTCAAAAGCACTCAGACAAACAACTGCAAGAAAACAACCCCACCTGCAAGAAAACAACCCCTTTGTGATTAGCAGTCACATAGACCTTGTCCTTGAAGCCAGCTACTGGTAACAATATTTTTCTGAGTTCCTCAATTGGGCGATGTGGGAACACTGTCATGGGAACTTCTCATAGTTGCCCTGGTAGCTTGGTTTGCTCAGCTACAGCAAGCCATAGGATTTTTGCTGTTTCAAGAAATCCCTCAACATGCTTGCACATTAAATTTGCAGGATTCCATTTGATAACCTGGATGCAAGAAACATGCTTTAAAAATAAATAAATACATAAATAAATCCTGTTTAGTTATAGGACCAGATAAATTGATTTTCCTGTCTTCTACATCATGCATTCATTTTAAGAAGTATCCAAAGCTATGTGTGAAATGGTAGAAAATCGTGTTGTTCACCAAAGAAAGTTAAAAAAGCTTTAATTAGTCACACTGATTGTGAGCTATTCCAAAGTACAAAATGAGATCTTGGAGTCTTTGGGGAATAACCAGGGACATAACTCAAACGAATGAAAATGGAAGGCAAAATTATTGCCACAAAAAGGTGTACATATCAAGGAAGGAAAATTGAAATTGAGGAAAGTCAAAATGGTTGCATATGTTTCCTTCAGAAAAGGCAAAACACATAAAACTAGGTCTATGTAAGTTTTACCCAGACAAATTGCTAGTCTTTCTGCTATTCTGTCTCTCAGACTGTTAGCTAACACTGCCTCTTGTAGCACTTTATAAAGTAGCAGGAAGTAAAACACAGACAGACTTTTAATATAGTTTAAAATTGATCTCTTAGCATCACCAAGGTTGAGAAGAAAGTTACACTATTTTAGCTGGTGAATGGATGAAAGTGTTGCTTCGATGTAACAAGTTTTATTCCTATGAGAATGCTCAAACAAACAATCTGTTCAAGGTATAAGCAAATGTGATTATTTATAGTGAAAGCCTGATACAGACCTAACACGCTTAACTGTGTGAATAGTACTCTGTGAGGTTATGTGAAAAAAATGCTGTTTGCAAGCACTGACACATGGTGTAGAGCATTTGCTGAGAATGATAATGCAACATCGTCTCCAGATCCTCACAGGATGTGCATTCTTATTATTTCAGGGTGTCTTCCAAATCTATTTGATATTATTGTAAGACTCACATAAAATTCAATGTTTTTTGGTCCTTAGCTTGTCATGTAAAATACTGGCTCAATACCGAGTTTATATTCGAAGTGAAATAAAACCTTCCTATTCCCACACCCTGAATAAGCACTTTCACCCCGTTGAAGATCCTTCCAAAAATAACAGGAAGCAGGCAGGTAATAGGTACTATCTGGCCTAACATTACAATTGCAGCCCCAGGGAAGGAGGGAATAATGGATTCTTCTATATTCGTGTTCCCCATGACAAAATCTTCAAGGAAAAGGGACATTTGTAATAACAGAGATTCCAAATCTTTAAATAATGACCTTTGGAAAGCCAGCCAATTAAACATTACTGAAAAATCAATAATTTCTACCAGTTCTCTGCAGTCCATATGTAGCCTGTCTTTGTTTACTCTTTATGCTTTTCCCCTTCTTGACTTTAGAAGATGAATAAGTGTCTAATAAAAATACAGAGTGATTTGTATAACCACAGCTCAGCAGATGTGCAGAGTACATATTTCAAACCGTAGAGCTCTATTGTCAGTGTGTGCAAGTATTAGCTTCAAATTACTCTTCATTATGCTTTCTGCTGGTTGGAATTGAATGTCCTCAGCTGGAAGAATGCTCATACTGTGCCAGGGCAGTGCAGGTTAGTGGTGAGGCGGGCTGGAGTGCAGGGCTCCTGCTGGGGAATGCACTGTGTGGGCTGGAGAAGTGGGATCCAGCCTCTGTGAACACACACATCTACAGGTACATTCCTAAATGATGAACAAATAGCTCTTCTGTCAATGGTGTTTGCTCCTTCAGCTAGTGATTTCCTGTTTCTTGGTGACCTTGGCTTCACCTTTAGCAATTGTGGTGAACCCCAGCTCCATGTTACCTGTGTACAGAAGTTCAGCAGCTTCTCGTGAACTAAACTTAGCACGGAAAACCAGGAAGTGAAGCCAGCACAGAGCTTTTCAAGTGGTGAGGTGGTCGAGGTAGAACAAAAATGGTGGTGACTCACAGGCATGGGAGTCAAAGGAGACTGGGGGAAGAAGCTAGGGTCAAACACTGGCCTTCGTGGGTCTGGGAGTGATCTGCAGGCAGCTGGGTAAGACCACAGGCTTAACCATGCAATCATGACTTATGGCGTTCCTTTCTGATAAGGAATTACAGCTAAGCCACCATCAATCAAAAAAATTAGCTATATGTAAGAAACATTTTTTTAGCTGCTTGATTCATGGACGTGAGAATTCACATAACAATATTTCTCAAAGAGTTTCCTCATTCAGTAATGTAAATTTGTTCTACTCAACACTGAATGGTTGGTTATGCAATTGGAGTGTGACAACTCTTGGGGGATTTGTACAGCATCAACAATAAGGGCTCTATGCTCATCAAATCCATGGCCTGCAGATGATCAGAGAATATATTTCAACCCTCACCTCACATTATCTTGCTAAACTTGTCTGGGCTGAGGAAACTTGTTTTTACTGTTCCCTGTGGGCCTCCCACTGAGAAACAAAAATGAGACGATTTCACTATTTCCATCTCTGCTCTCACAACCCACCTGATTCTGAAAAATCAAAATCTCTCCCCTGAAAAAATCCTAAAAGGAAACAGTGATCTGCATAAAAGTGAGAGAACGTTTACAAAACAATTAAATCTGATCTGTGTACAAAAGACAGAAAGTAATCTATCAAGAATAATATATAAAAGTAGTATATAACTGGAAATATTTCATTTATTTGTGTTTCATCCACTAGCTGGTGAAGACCACGAGATTTTCCTGCTAACATCAGTGAGAGCTAGAAGACAATATTTTATGTTCATGTTACACTTTATGACCCACACGTAAGTTCCTGTCTTTAAACTTGAGGCAGCTATTATCTTCAAGTTAGTTAAACTCACCTGTACATGTTTTCTCTGCAAGTTTATTATTCTTTTCTGACAAACTTCTTTTCTGTCATGTCCGGGAATACTGATCATTTTACATATTATCAATCAGGAAGAGACTGCTGTTATCACATAATCTGACCTCCTACAGCAACTATCTGAATGAGTTCTTCTATGAATTGGTGCATGACTTTTAGACTGTATTATTTTATGATAATTTCATGAGTAAATGCTTCAAAATCAGAAAAAAAAAAAAAAAGTTAAGACCTGCATCAAAAAATCCTGGCCACTTTGTTCTACCTCCATTTTTGAAACAGGTTTTACACGCTACAACTAAGAATACAACTAAGAAAAACAGATTGGAGGCTGCCCTGAAGACCACAGACATCATGTGGCTTGAATCCAGACCCATTTTATCCAAATGTCCTAAATGGAAACGTTCATATAACGTGCTGTCCAATTTGTAATACCCACACATTTTCCAGGGTAATTCTAATTGTCTAGGGTTAAAACCATGCTAGGAAGTGTGATAAAACTGTAAAAGTATCAGCAACTCCAGAAGGGTGCATGAGTATGAGCCTGAACCCTGTTTTATTTACAAGGATAAAAAAGCTCAGTGACCTTTATCTAAGCTTGCAGCATTCTTCTCTTAGGTTTCTCCATCTGCAGTGTACTTTGTCATTTATGCAGTTCTCTGTGTCATGATCCCTTCACTCCTCCCTTCTATTTGTCTTGACTTTTATGTGTCTAAAAACCTTATCTGCTACACCCTATCATAGTTTGGGGGCCTCAGGGTCTCCGAGATGAGTGCTCTTGCAGTTTCAACCTGCATCCCAGTTCTTGCATGTTTTGTTTCCTGTTTGTTCCCTCAGATAAAAATGTGATGTAATAGCTATCCTCTACAGCAGGCTAACGGCTAGCTGAAAGCAGTGGGGTGAAGCAGTTGCCTTAGCTATGGAAACCTGACCATAGTTGCTGAGAAAATGGGCAGGTGGTAGCCATCTTGATTGACACTAGGTTGGTTTTATCCAAATGAAAACAGTGTGTGAGGGAAAAGTCACGGCTTTGATGTATGCAATGATAAGATCTTTTGAATGTAATAAAACAACAAGACGGCATAGAAATCTTTAAAAAACTGATAATTGAAAAATCTGAGGACTTACGGAAAGGTGAAGGTAAAGGAAACAAACTAATCATAACTCTATACAGTTGTCTTCTTAGACTGCCTTAAAATCAACCATAATTGTAGTCTGTGAGAGGAGAAGTCAAGATTTATTACATAGACAATCTTTCAGTATGAATTTGAGTACACTGTTAATCTTTACAGCATTAAATTTTCTCCACAGGTTCAGGTTCCCATTCATTCTGGGGGCTAGTGAAGTAGTTGAAATTTCTATTTAGTCATCATATACCCTATTGGTTTTTGTCAGTATTTCTCATGATTTGGTATTCTTTTTGGCAGTACCTATCTTTCAGAAAGCATCATATACTCTAGTGAAAACTAATGACATGAGAAAGCCAAACCCTCCAAGCTGAGGTGCTTGAACATTGAGAGGCAGCTACTGATACCATCCTAGTTTTATCTGTTTGTGGAGGGAGGAGGGAGTTCTTGACTGTTCTTGTCCAATCACAATTCTGTCATGATAGTGGTGAGTTTTCTTTTCAGATAGTCAGGAGATGTCACTTCCTTCTTCACTCGATATATCTGAAGGCAGGGAATGAGGTCTTAGGAAAGTAGATGTTCACAGCCCTTGAATCAGGGGCAGTTTGAATAAAAATGACCTTCTATGGATACAACTTCTATTGGGATCCCAGGGTAGGATGGGAATGTGGTACAGAGACTGGGGCCATAGCTTCTGGGAAAGAGCTAAGAAATAGGAGTTGTGGCATGTGAGGACATAGCTAGGGCCCCAAAGTACCTTAATGGAGGTAATTGACTTCAATGCTTAAAATTTGTTTCTTTTTGCTAAGATAGTTACTAACTTCTCTAAAGCTAGTTAATTTTATTTTCAAGGTCCTACACTGGACCTTTGGAACTCATACAGTCACACATGATTCACATTACTTTTGAGACTACCTCAAACATAGATGCAGGTGGCATCACAACAGTGTTGGATATCGCCCTCTGCAAGATGTGCCTTTCTCAAAACCACAGACTGCCTCTGTGGTTGTTGTTTTAGAAGAAGCCCTTCAGCTGGTGTTATCACATGATGACACAAAGTGTGGGAAATGAGACAGTCAACAGGTGCTAAGAGACCTTGAAGACTAGAAGCAAGAAAAAAAAAAAAAAAAAAGAAGAAAAGAAAGAAAGAAACACTAAAGTTAGGCCAAGAGGATGCAAAAACACCAAAAGTTTTGACAATTGTTTTTGAGATAAAAAGAACCCAAACCAAGAGAATTATAGGTCATTCTAGCTAGACCAGAGGAAACACTGTGCAAGAACATTGTATTTATAGCCCTTATGTGTAGTACAATTTCCCTACCCTATTTCCCTACTCCAGACTATGGAACAAAGTAGGAAAAGCTTTATTTACTGATGTTTCTTTGGAAGACTGTGCTTACAACAGTAAGACCATGCAACACTTTGTTGTTGTTGTTTTAGCTTTTTTACTTTTTCAGTGAAAACTTAGTTTCAGGACAACTATAGAGATGTCTGTGGCAAACTCACTCCTAGAATTAATGAATAGCTGGGGAAAATACTCTGAGTCAGATGCCCTAATTTTTCAGTTTATTTAGCTTGGCTTCATTTTTTTAGCTTGGTTTCCTAATGCAATGAGGATTTGACTGTGCTGTCTGTCCAGAGGTCTTTCTGTCCCTTCTTTTGTATGTCTCCTGCCCAATATCTTCTGATTTTGTTGACCAGTTTCTACAAACTTATGTGTGGTAAGTATCTTAATGATAATTATGATGTTCAGTGTTTCATGGAATTCAGCTTCTAGGTGGAATAGCATTCTACGTATATACTGCAATAGAGCACAGTGAAGGAGAACTTGGCAGTTACAAAAAATATTTGGCTTACTGGCCAATGTACTCACTCACAGTGACTGGCCACTGATATACTACAATACCTCCAAGTATTACCCCCAAGTCAACCACAGCATCAACATCTCTTTCCCTCTTGAGGTACTGAGGGAATTATTGTAGAGAAGGGACTATTGTGGGGGAAAGGGTTAAGGAACAAAGGATTCAAATCTGTAAAAAGCCAGCAATTCCTCTGCTGATAGAACCACCTATTAATTAACCATACAAAAAAATCTTTGAAATCACCAGAATTATTCAGTATGCAGTAGGCTTTTCAATAAGCATATTCATGAAGAAGTACCCCAAATGCATCTTTAAATGCCATTAAATATGTGTACAAAATAGCTGAGGAATATTTTTATATGTTTATGCATCAATTCTATATATTCAAATGCTTACTTGAATATACAAATACAATGTACAATTACAGCTGTTATAATATAGGCACCCAGAAAATTTGATTATTATTTCAGTTTGATTAACACTATCAATTTCCTCCAAAGACTAGTGACAAAAATCTCAAGTCAAATTAAAAAATAGTAACTATCCCAAAGTATTTTCGTATGCTGTATATACATTTATTTATTTGCCAAAGCAACACTTTCAAAACTGTTACAAGACCAATACTGAATATAATTAATTGAAAGAATATATGTTTCAAAGCAAAGGCTGATAATGAAAAATATCTCCTGAAACAAAGGCTGAAAAAAACTTCCAGTCCAAGACATTGTTTTTTTATTGCTATCACCAGTGGGGCACATGGCCCACCGTGGCTTTTCTGCCAACTCGCCTTTTTATGAGTCAGCAGGGGATCAAAAGTCTGTCAAACAACAGAAAGGAGATAACACATTTGTAGACCACACTACTTCATACATGCCTCCACAGCTTTATTTGAGTATGCCAGAAGAGGAGAATCAAAATGACTTCTTCATCAAATCCATCCATGTGCCACTCAGTGCAAGCCTTGGTGAGTCGGACAAAAGGGCAAAACTGTCTGCAAATGAGATTAGCATTAACAAGAGCAGTGGGGAGTCAGCTTGGACACTGCTGCAGATTATCCCATGATCCCAGCTGCTCTGCCCAGCAGAGATGTATTGGTGCCCCAGGAACTGTTCCCCAAGATGTTCTTATTCCACCTACAGCAAACCCTTGGATTTCACTCCAAGAATCCCAGGAGGGAGAAGTGTGGGGGCTACTACTGGCAAAACTGCATTACAGCTTTAATCTCACTGATTTTAATTTGAACCTGCGTTAAGAATCCATCCCTATACATAAGAATATATTTTACTGGTGAAGAATATTTCTGCCCAGATCAACAAACTACTCTAAAATGAAGTAATTACCTAAAAATTAACACACAATAGATGTCTTTAAAATTATGTACAGAGATTTTACATGTGCATTTGTTTTTATTTTGATTTCTGAAGAAATAAATGTGGGGAAACTCTCTGGTACTTTTATTACATTTTTTACATCTTCCTGATGTGACTGCAGGTACAAGCAATAACATTTATAGATCATAATTATAAGCTACAGTTCTGCACTAATTGCTAAAATAATGAAAAATTCCAATGTATGTCACGTACAATAGAGAAAAGAAGATTAAATAACAAGCCAAATGGAAAATTACCTTTAAAATCATCAGCACAAATCTTCCCCAGAGACTGAGTACAGTCAAAATAAAAAATTCTACCGAATAATTAACAGGTGTTATTGAAATTGGGGTGGAGTGGTTTTAGGCTAGTATCCTGAAGGAAGTAGTATGGTACCACACTAAATCATGCATTACAGGAAAATGAAATCCTACCCACCTAGCTGCTGTTGAACCTCTAAGAACTGTTATTGCACAGGTGCTTAACAAGACAGAAGTTAAGAAGGAAGTCTGGAGCTCAACTGCATCCCTCTGCCTTGAGAGTTTTAAGCACTGCTCCAGCAGACAGCTAAATCGTCCTGGCAATGTGACAGGCAGTAACGTCGATGAACAATATTGCTGCTGGCTCTAAGCGAGAATCCAGATCCAAAGCTCAGTGAAGTCAAACACGAGTGGGCTTTCAGTGGGCTTTGGATTAGGCCCCAATTGCACAAAAGCTGGCCTTGGAAGAGAAGAAGCCCATGAAACCCATCTTGTGGCAGTTTGCAGTCTTGGGTACCTACCCGTAGATTTCTCTCTCAAATTAATGGAACCCAAAGGTGAGTTCAACTCTCTTTGTTTTGACAATTGAAGCATGTAAGAGTTGAACTGAAAGGGGTACAGAAGGTAGTGTTGCACGATGAGCTAGTCTGGCAGTCTGAGCCAAATGTCCTAATAGTATGAACTTCTGCAGAAGATTAAATACTAAGTAATATCCTGAATAACTGAAAATAAAAAAGAAACACCAAAAGGTATTCTTTAAGAAAAATACCTGCTTGACATATGAAAACTCTGACCACATTATGAGTCATTGCAAATGACTTCTGATGATTCATTGCCATTTTTAAAAAACTCTGATAACAATCTCTAGTTGTTTCCAAAAACGTTTTTTCAAACAAATGGCTTGGACAGCTTTTCATGTCACAAGCCTGCATCTTCTTTGTAAGCCCCAAAACAAGCACATTAGTGTTTTATTAGGTTAAGATTGCTTACATTTCTTGTTCCTCGTCTCTTGGAAGGCCATTTCTAGTGTGGTACATTTAGAACTTGACTGCTCCAACTCCGACTATAAATTACTTTTACTTCTGGTGGTCATGGTCATTTCCTAGGAACTGGGAATAGGGCTCATGGTCAGAGACCACTGGAATGTCATCTGATTCTATCTTTTGGTTGCTAACATGGCCTCTGTTTGAGCCAGTGACTCATACCTTGCTTATGCAGGAATGTTTAATCACTTGCTTACACCAGTATCATTGCGCAGATAAAAATAGAACCATGGACGTTCTGTCAGGTATGAGAACGTTTCTTCTAGTCAAGCATGAATCCCTTTCCAAATGACATAACATAAACTGAAAAAAAAAAAAAAAAAAGTTTTTCCATATCAGAAAAAGACGGTTGTGGGTTGTTTGAGACTAGCTAAATCAAAGTAAGTCGACACATTCAGCAAAGTCCATTTATACAGGGTTTAGCAGTGACAGACTCAGCTCTATTATTACTAGTCCTTCTGACAGTCCTCACAGTATTCTGTCCTAAACCTTTTCTTTTCTCGCTTGATTGGAATTTAGGCATGGTAAAAAGTGTTCCAGCAGTCTCACAGTATCCAGACAAATTTTGCAGGCAAGAGGTTTGAAAATTGACATTATACAGTTTTGGAATAACTTTGTATAGTTTTGGAAAGTCATTCAAGTTAAATCTGCTTTGCAGATAAATTATTTGAATAAAATAAACGACACACTTCCTAGTTGAGACCGCAGGAAGAATTTCTCCAGTCTATTCATTCCATTGCATCTTATTACACAGAAGAAATATGAAAATTTGGGATGGGAAACATCAATAGTCAGATAATTCTTCCAGTAATTCTGCTCCAAATTTTCGTTCTACTCCAAGGCATACATCAGTGATTGCAACCACATGAAATAAAAGCTGGTCTTGGGTTATTCATTGAGCACTGCATTGAGACATCATTTCTCACCATGTGAATACTCCTAGTCCATTTCAGAGAGGCTAACTGAACCACTCTCAGCCTCATTTGAGCTAATCCACTCGACTTCTTAAAGGAGTGCTTACGTATTAGTTACCAAGTCTGACTTGGGAATCTCAGCTGGGTGTCAATTTTTCCTAAATTGTTTGTTAGAAAAATAGGGCAGAAATATGATCAGGGCATAGGAATGCAAGTCTAGACTGTAGACTGTAAGAATATTCATATTGGATCAGACCTAAGACTGATCTAGTTCCGTATTGGACCTGTGTGTCAGCCACCAGCAAAAATGCTAAGGAGAGAACATAAGGAACAAGGCCAAGTACTGAGTAATGCTGGTATTTATCAGCAATGAGCAGTTTTGGTGAAAGCTGAAACCTCCTGAGGGACACATTCTATACTGATTTATCTTATCTCTTTTAAGTCATCTGTACTTTGGACATCTTGGTATCCTATGGCACTTGGGCATCACCTGGAAAAAATATACTCCTTCACTTAAACCTGTTGCCTGATAATTCTACAGATAATTTTACGGAGTAACTCTAGTCCTTGTATTGTAAGAAGTAGAAATAAAAGTCAAGAAAAGCTTTTATGAAGTGTAAAACCAGTTTATTGTGTCATATTTAATGTATTAGACATTAATATTTACTTATTAATCAATATAATTGTACAAGTCCCTTCTGAATTTGCCATTTGTTTTTAATGCACGTGGACCTGGCAGTTTATTCCATTTCAGTTACAGTATGGAGATCAATGCTTTTCTGATTCCTATGGGGACATCTGTTCATTAGCACGCAGGGTGGCCAATATCGCTTTAGGTAAAGATCAGCTAGTTCCTCTGTTCTACACACTTGGGAAGAATAGCGCTGCTTATAAAATGTAACAAATGTTTCCTGGACTCTAGCCAATATATTTTTGATCCTTTCTTGATCTTCATTTTCACTAATCCTTTTCTTTTTGTATTCTTGCCTTTTGTTGACATGCCAAAATTCTGTCAGTCTTGTTTCCTCTTTCAAAAAACGTATTTTTGTTAAGTTGAATTAGGCATTCTACCCTGTTGCCAAGAGCAAATTAAGTTCCCCCCACACTGAAATCAAATTTCGTAAAGTGTCCGGGCAATTAGCTCTAATATGTGGTTGCTGTAACTCTTAATTTTCCCCTTTCAAGGGTTTTCTTTTCCTCTGTCTTTGTCTCTGAACAGAAGACGTGAGATTCCTTCTCTTCCCTCTGGTTGTGGCCTTTTAGTTCCCCAGCATCCAGCAAACATCCACTGATACTTAGCCAAACCTCACTTTTAATCTATAACCCAAAGGTATTTGAAGTAACAAATTGTTCATTCTTCAAGCAGAAAGCTGAGCTTGTGGACCAGCCTGCTGGAACTGGAACAAAACTTGAAGAACAGACTTCTGAAGAGCTTTCCCAAGCACCATATTTAAGCACATCATATGCACACCGAGAGATTTCCCAAGACAACTGAAAACTGGCACAGTTCACTCACATAACTCAACAACAGAAGTCTTTCATGTCTTTGCATTTGTTGTCAGGTTTGATTCCAACAGGCTCAAGGAGAAAAAAATATGAGTACGTAATTATTCCAAGCTGATGGATAAGGAAAGGCCCCATTTGAGAAAGACCAGGACAAAGTCTTGCTTGGTATTGTATGGCGGAACGGCTCAGTTCTGGTTTAGCCTTCTAGCAACCCCTTGGCATTTTCACATCTACTACTGTAGGCTTTCCTCTCCAGGCTGCCTTCAGTAAAGATGTTCGCCTTCTCCCCTTCCCCAACCTTTTGTACTGATGTACATGCAAGATGCGTAAGGCAAGGAATAAGACTTCTCTCTGATAGCCATTCCAAGCACTCTGATGAGGAAGGATGTAATCAAAGCCAAGGAAGCAGTTGTTTCAGTTCCAATAAAACATCATCTTATATCAAAAAATAAAAAATAATAAAAAATAATAAAAAATAATTAAAAAAATCCTGGACTGTTTCCCAATGTCAACTAGATTAGGATCAGCTAATTTGTTCATGAGGAATTTGACAGTTTGAATATTACTCGGTCAGCCACCGTCCCTCTTTCCTTTACATCCCCATTTATTTTGGCAGACTTGAATAGTGCACATGATAAAGCTGTGTTATAGTAACAGGCATAGTGCTATTTTAAACATAGCACTGGAAGTCAGAGAAAAGGTTCTTGGACTCCAGAGGATGTCTATATATATCTACAAATTGACCAGCCACACTGCAAATGCTCTAATGAAGCATCAACTTATTTTAACATGAAACCTGCAATTACATGGAATACTCTTTTGTTAAAAATAAAAATAAAAATAATAAAAATAAAAATAATAAAAATAAAAATAAAAACTTCTCTCTGCAGATGCATGCAGATGTGTTTTTCTGCCTCATATACTACCCATTGCGAATTGCCATTCCCTGTAAGCCCAAAATGTGGGTAAGTTTTGCTGTTCCTTTTCTTTCCCTTTTCATTTCCACTCACCCCTGCAACACTCCTTAGGCTACCTCTTCCCTAATTTTATTTTCTCTCAGCCCTTATAAGTGATTCAGAAGGAAGAGAGTCAGGTGTCTAGCCATCATTGACTTTCACCGCAGAGTAGGCACCAACTGCCCTTCAGTGTTTTGCAAATTCCCTTATGAATAGTAACATGCTAATAACTCTGTCTCTATTTTAAATTAATGTGGCCACAACTGTGTTCATTAATTCATAACCAGTCTGCTCCCTGGCTTTCTTGATACCCATCCATTGCAGTCAATTTCCCTGCTCCTTCAGGTGACTTAAAATAATCTGCGTGTGGCCAAGAGCAAGAAAACTCAGTATGCATCTCCAGAAACTAGGCAGAGGGATACTGGGGGAGGATGTGATGACAGGTGAGAGGTAAAGCAACTTTTCCTTCAGATGCCCCACCACTGCCTTGTGGAATGGGTGGGAAAGGCCTTGGAGCTGGGTCATTGGGCAGCCTGCATCTGAACCTTCTCTGCCTTTTACTCTAGGCATCCTGAAGTACTTAGCAATTCACACCCCTGCACAGACTCATATCGTATGATCTCACCACAGCAGCCGCATGTGACCCGCTCCCATCTTCATGCAGTACAATAATGAGGCTAGCCACCTTCCTCTGTTGCAATCAATGTCAGAACTGTACTGTCTATAATCATAGTGCTCCTAAGAAAATTCTGGGATATTTGAAGGCAAATCTGATAACCATCAATTCCCACAAAGCCTGAAGTTTCACAGTAACACTCTACTCCCAATTTCCTCCACCTCCTCTATTTCATGAGCCTTCCCCTACTCCTCTTTCTTCATCTTTTCATTTCCCATCTGGCAAACCTGATTCACACACTATTCTATCCCACAAGCTTCAGCTTCTTAATCCTCCTTGATCCTCACCCCTGATAAGAGTGACTTCTTTTTTATTAATGTTATCAAAAGGATGAATTAAAATTAATGCAAGACTTGTAGTTCAGCTGCATTGTTGAAGTGAGAAGTCAAGCCAGTCAAAACAGCAAATGAAACATGCTCAAAGGCATATCACAGCAGCTTTTAAAAGAAAACACATCCTCTTTAGAAAAACACAGACTTCTAAAGACAAGAGAGAAAGGTGCATGATCATGCAAGGGACAATAAGTATTCACAGAAGCTATTTGTGAAGTATATATGATATTTTCCAAACATTTTAGGTCAGTTACATGATCAGTACAACCCATCTCATAATATAGCTATGGTATTCCCCTGTCAAATCTACAATATGATCTTCTACAGAAAAAACAATAGCTCATACATATATATATATATATATACACACACTATACACTTAACACAATTTTCCTAATAGTACACTATACACTTAACACAATTTTCCTAATAGTATCAGACACTATTTTTTTTAGAATTTCCTTATATTAGAAGACACAGGCAAAAAAAAAAAAAAATATATATATATGTGTGTGTGTGTGTGTGTATATATATATATATATAATATCTTTGAGTCAGTTCATAATGTCATATAACACATAGTTACTGTTTTTTGGCTTCAAGTCAGATGAAGAAGTCACTTTTTTTTTGAACAGTGATTGTAGTCTGTTTCTTATTCGCTTTCATTCTCATTGATTTTGAAGCTTTATTTTGCAAGGTAAGTAGTACTTAAACTTGTATTTCCTGGCCTTCGGGTTAGGATTTCCACAGTTACAGCAAGCAGTCTTGAGAGGCATATTATTTTACAAATATATTTACTAAACACGTTCGTGGGGGGAAAAAAAAAAACAAAAAAAAAACAGAAAACCTCAGATGAAATAGAGATTTAAATTATCATGAAGCATAAAAGGCAAGAAAAAAAAAAAAGTAGCTACAAATGTATTAGAAAAGGAGGAAAAAAATGCATAGATCCATTGCTTTATGTAAGAGGAAAGTAAATGTGCCTTCACACCACAAACACAGAAATAAGTTGCAACCAAATCAAGACATTTGTCTGAAAAAGTATTTTAACAAGGACAGAAAAATACTGGGTAGAGCACAGAAAGAGCAAGTGTATTCTTTCTAAAGAAGATTTAGATAAGTGACTTGCATTCTAGCTGGCAGAGCAAGATGAAAATTACTCTAGAAAACTAGTGAAACTTGGAATTAGCCAGGCTAGCTGAAATTGGACCTAACAGAGACACTTTCCCAGATATGAGTGATTTCCTTTGAGAACCTGGGGAGGACAAAGGAGTCTCCTGAAAATGAGAAAGGACATACACCTTTTAAAGAAGGGAAAAGGAAGATGTGAAGATACCCGGCATTATGAACTAATCAGTCTATAAAAATCCGGGAACAAATTACTAAACAATCCATGTCAAGTGCCTTGAAGATAATAAAGTGATAAAAACAGGCAACAAGGGTGTGTCAAGAACAGCTCACTTCAAACCAAAGTAAATTATTTCTTTGATAGGTTAACAGACCTAGCATATAGGGGAGAAGGAGAAGATATGCTGTATCTCAACCACAGTAGTTTTGTCATTGTCTATGTGGTGTTTTCATACGGAAGCAGAATCTAGATACAGTGACCATCAGGTAGATAAGATTGGCTAAAAAATTAGTTTCAAATCCAGTTACCAGCAATTCCCCAACAAAGAAAGAAAGTATCTCAAGTGGATTTTGCCATGGTTCTTCCAACTCTAGATGTATTTAATATTTCAATAATGACTTGCACAGTACAAGGGAAATCCAACTTAAAGAAACTTGTGGGCAGCCACAAGTAGGATCACAGTTCACACTAGCCTTTTTAAATGGGAAGAATGGTGAAAATTTAGTGAACCAAAATTCAAACAAGAAACCTGCCCAATGCTACACAAAAGCAAAACACCATAAACACAAAAGGAGGAACTATCTTGGCAGTGTGGCAGACCAGAAACTGGAGGAGAGACAACAACATCACATGGCTAGGACAGAAAGCAAATCTTGGTTTACTCTCTGCTAGGGAGATTTCTGACAGTGCCCTATATGTGCTTGTATTATGAGCTCCCAAAAGTATCCTACTCACATCCAGAGTGCATAGTGGATGTATTCTGTGTCTCAGTCCTCCTGCAAATCCTAGTAGCCATCCTGGTTCTTCTGCTAAATACATGTAAGAGGTTGAAGGATATTGCCTGTACTGGAGAGGTTTGGTGAGGAATATTGTACTGTGAAGTTGACAAACATTACAGATCTGACTTAAAGGCCACTTCAGTTAATACAAGTGATTATGTGCTGGTATGAAGATGGGTGTTAAAGTCTTCTGGATGTATTGCAGAAGACTTTACTCACTTCACTGCCAGAGTGATGGGTGTATTTCAAGAGCAGGTTGGACAATAATCTGACAATTACACTTGTTTCTACTTCAATGACAATAGTCTTTTGAGGATGGCACCACACTTCCACCATTCATTTAATGTTAATTTAGAAACAGTAGTCCAGATGCTCAGAGAGTGAAAGCTGTCTATAACCCTGCCTGGAAAAAATAAGTTTGCTAGATTTATAAGCTGGTTTGTGGTCTGGCCTCAACTGTTCAAATGCTAATATGACAGCCAGTAGTACATGAGTATTGTTAGTCAGAATTGCTGATGCTATTCTATTTGGAGCATTTTTGAGTTTTATTTTCTCTAAAAAAAAAAAAAAAAGAGAGAGAGAGAGGGAAATATACGTTTCTGCTTTATATGTCATCTTTTGTCAAAAAAGTAAAATTTAAAAAAAAAAAAAAAAAAAGAAAAGAAAAGAAAAAAAAGTTAATCAATAAAGTTGGTTTTGTTTTTTACCAAACATTGGTACACATCCCATTCTTAGGGCTTTATATCATAGGCCAGCAACCACTGAAGTCAAGCTGAGGGGCAGGATCTCCATTAAGTACTGAATCATACCCATGCTTTTTGTCAGCTTCACAGTCAAATTACATTTAGTTCTGAATCTCTTTATTTTACTCTTACAGATTACACAAAAAAAGACTAGGCTTATTCATGGACACCAAGGTGCCATAAAGACTGATCAAACATAATAAACTCAAATGGTAAGCACAAAGTTTCTGCATCAAAGACTCAAAAGCCTGCTCAGGCAAAACACACCTACATCTTAGCCAAGTACAAACCTTCCCAAATAGCAAGGTACTGTCTTTAAATTAAAATATAGATCAACTGAATCTTAAAAATTAGTCTCATGCTATCTGGCCCATGACTGAACAGAATAAAGGAAGATAGATTAAATTCCATGTTAGCTGGCTGAGTATCACTGGTACTCTGCCTCTGTGGATATCACTTCAGCAAATGTCATTTATTTTTCATAGCAACCACAGCTTATATGTGCAAGAACAGGATAAAAGGGGGGAAAAAGAAAGCAATATTTACAGTTGATCTTTTTTTTTCACCTAGCTCACACATAGAGGTGATTCATTTTTACCAATAGGGAAAGTAAAGGCATCCCTTTAATGAGTCAGATTCTTTTTCTTGTGGATTTCTGTTTTCAATATTTTATTTCTTGATTACGCTTTTAATTCCACATGACAATGATGAGCTTAGCACTGAAAATCAGTAACAATCAAATATGCTTTCTTCTCATTATATCATCCCTGGTAATTTCAATTTAAGTCGCAGTTCAGGACTTCTTGTTGGTAATAACAGTCAGAAGTGATTGGTTCATTTCAGTCTTTAACTAAGGTGCCTAAAGTTATGGAAGCTAATAAATGTGTCTTGTTCATCTCTGGTCAACAGAGACAAAGAACCTCATCCAAGCAGGCCATAGGCAGATAGATTTGAAGATTTACCTTACAGTTTAAAAATCTTGATCAATTTGGAAAAAAAAATCAATATATTTTTTCTAATTATTAACTTGTATTTTACAATTCAGCCCTGATGTAACTCATCTGGGCCTCCCAAATCATAGCAGAAATTAATCAGCCATATAGAGATAAGGCTGAAAGGGCTCAAAAGTATTCACTGACTTTGCATGCCTCTGTTTACGGTTGTCTGGCTTTAAGCACTTACCAGCAGGTGTCTAAATTGGGCTGTCTAAAAAAAGAAGAACCCAAAATGTGGGGGACTTTTTAGAAAAGATTCCCCCAAGTGCCTTGTTCAAGGATTTTAAGTGAGACAGTTCTTAGTTCAGAAAAGGAAACCAAGGGCCTGATCCAAAATTTACTGTTAGGGCACAGTAGGCTGGTATGACTCTGAAGACTCTGGGAGTGACAATCACAACATATTCCGGATCATGTTATATAAAGCATATATTTCAGGGTGCTGCTGCAGAGAGATGGTCATTTTCATATTGAAACTATATATTGCTTTTCTATGCACCTGCCTAGTTACTTAATATACAGACCTTGTCATCTCTTAAAAGGAATAGATACACACAAAAAAGTGAATTCTGTTTTTAATCCAGTTCATTCATGATCTATGCTACAATCCTGAAACCAAAGAAAGTACAATCTTTAAGCTTTCTCTGGCAGTAAACAAGTGCCCAAGGAACCTACTGTGATCATTTTGACTGGTATCTAGGAAGTGTACCTATCTCTTTCTTCTGAATTTTCTTGGACTTTCTGGAGCTTAAAAATATGTGGCAAACCAGAGTCACTTGGATACCAGTCATTCAAGTGTTCTGATGCCAGACTTCTACCTCAGCTTTAATCTCTGTCAAAGACTTACTTCATAAGATTTAAATACTCAAAACATCTTCAACTGTTTTTGTATTTACAGCTCTGTTAAAATCCCTAGCTCTTCCTCACTGGCTAAAAGGGCTTAAACACTGCAATTGACTTGTCTTCCTCAAGATTTTATCAAAGATTAATTAGCATGGGTTGAAATGTATCCCTTTTTTAATATAAGAAAGGCTGTTTCTTTTTTTTTTTTCTTTTTTATGTTATTACTAGGAGATTCAGGATATGAAAATAAAAGATTTTAATGATACAGACAGAAAGACAGTTTTGGAGAAGTTAGACTAACCACCTGATAGTGGCAAAGTGCAAAGAGAGATAAGCAAGGAGGTCAAATGTACATCAGTTAATTACACCTGTGAAAAAGGAGGTGTGGAGAATAGTTCACTTAAGAAACACTGGGGAAATGTAAAAGTCCACAAAACACTGAAAACAGATTGTGGAGTTCCCATCCTTCCTTAGCCATTGTCTTGAAAAAAAAAAAAAAAAAAAAAAAAACAAAAAAAAAAACAGGACAGTTGCCTGCCCTTTAGTAAATGAAATCAGGGAAAAAACAACAGGTTTTCTGACTCTTTGTAAAGGTCTAAGTAGAGGAAAAGAACTCCAAGGTCTTGGTTACTCTTTGTATTCAAATAAGCACAGAATTGACCTAACATTTATCTTTGTAGGAGAAAAAAATATTTTTTATTTTCATGAAATCTTTTCTCAAGCAAACACTGGTGAAATCCAGTACTTACACACCGGAAAGATAAAAATGTACAGTCATCCTCCTTTCTAGATGGAGAGCTGAGATACGGAGCACTCTAAGGCTGGGTACAAAAAAGGGACATAGCTGAACATCTAAGCACCTAACCCTATGTCGACATTAGCAAGCAGAGCAGCTCAATGGGAGTGAATTAGCTGCATGGAATGGTTGGAGGTGGGGACCCGATGTCCATCTGGTGAGTGTTTCAGGAGGATTTTATCGAGAGCAGTTGCAGGTTGGCACTACGCACAGAAAGCTCCTCAGCACAGCAGTGCATTAGGTGTGCTCCTGCTGCACGCACCCAGGTTACTTCCACCTGGAAGGAAAAACCCTGCTTGTGCGCTCCTGGGACACTCTGCAGCACAAACAGGAGCAGAGGACATGGGGCTGGGTGATGGGGGGAGACACCCAGGAAAGGGCCTCACACTTCATCTTCCCAAAGGCTGGAGCAGCACCTCAGCTGTGGGGGTGCCACCTGAAGCCCCTCAGAGCTGCAGCAGGCTCTCCTCATCAGGGACTCATCCTGGTGGGCTGGCGGCACGTGAGCCTGCCAAGCAGACCGCGTCCCCAGGGGGAGATGGGTGGAGAAGTGCCAAGGCTTTTTTGGCCAGGCAGGCTCAGGCATGAGCCAGGCACTGAGCTGTTCGGTCATGTCCACACTGCACTATTTTTTTACACAAGCAGATAGGAACAAAAATTTAGGGGCCTGATGAATTCCAGACCACAATCAGCTAAAGCAAGGGTTTCAGGGCCATGTTTTTTAAAGTGTTTTCTGTTGCCTAATTACCATTTTAGGGGCTTATACAGCATATTAAATAATTTATCCGAGGCCACCACAGCCATTTGTGGCAGAAGCAGGAAATACACCTTCATCCCCAGAGGCTCTGGCTAACACCATAACCACACTAGCATCCTTCCTCTTTTGTCCTTCCTCCTGGCTGGTCAGAATCAGCTTACATACACATAACAGGGATGTTTTTTGATCACAGAGAGATGGCAGCCCAGAAGACATCACAATAAGGCAGCCTTTGCCCGCAGTGAGAAAATTTGATCTCCATGTGGCACATGGTTTATCGAGTATGAAAAGGCCGTGGCTGTATGAAACACAAGATGTCCGTGGAGATGCACAGGGAAGGGAAATGGTGAGGTAAAAAGAACTGCTAAGAAAGGTTTGTGTTTAATCAAAAGTAAAAGAAAATAAAGTTCCTAGCTATCCCCCTATTTCACTTAATAGTAAAATTTCGATTGGGTTCAGCAAGAGAACTTGTTGGCAAGCCAGACATATGACTAAAGAAAGTGGGACATCAATTTGCATCTTCGTGCTGTCACTCCCATGAGGCTCTGAGATGCCAACATTTTGTTTCATCTCTAAACAGGAGGAAAATTTAATTTGAAAACAGTTTGATTTAATTGAAAAAGCACTACAAGATTTCCACCCAACTTTCCATTCCTTTTTTTTTTTTACAAGCTGTACTTTTATGAACAGGAATTTCAATCTCAAAATATAAGGCTTGAATTTTCAAAACTCAAACAAGTTGCATGTTCAAAATCTGTTCCTGGTGGAGGAGTCTTGCCAATTAGTTTTAATGAAACTGTGATATCACCTATAACCTTTCACAAGCCTTGAATCAGACCCTTGGTGAAAAAATAATTACATCTTTCATCACAGTAAAAATCTCAAGAGATATAAATTATTCAAAAATAATTAATAGATTTTTTTTTCTCAAGGCCTGTTCTAACTTGTTTAGTTCATCTTAGTCAAACACTTCATTTGTAATACTCTATTTACTCTGTGCAAAAACAGTGAAAAACAATAATAAAAAATAAATTAAAAAATTTCTCTGTATTTAGAAAAAGCTCTTCAACAACTCACATTTTCCAGTGACAGTGCTAGAGAAAATGTTGTATGTTTTCATTGCATATACAGGAGTAGCATGTATATGTGCATTGCTACCAACTATTGTGAAGCGTACATTTTCTTGTGGTATGTTTGTATAATTACTACAAGAGCTCATTGAGTTATTCATCTCCCATTCTTTCCCTCATACTAATATGTCATAAAAATAAATAAATAAGATACCATCTCACCCAAATTATATCAATAAGATGTGGCCTTGGTTTGCTTCAACTATCTAGGTTTTTTATCAGAATCCTGGCATCTAAGCTTCTACCGAAGGAGAAAAATGTTTCTACTCTCATCCCAGACTGCTGAGCACAGGGAAGAGGCTGGTCTTGGTTTTACAGCTGTAGTGTTAGGATGGAAATGAGTGGGTAAGAGGAATGAAAATGAGACAAGAAGTATGTCTGATCTCATATGCACCCCATGAAAATTGAGAAGAAAATGGTGCTGATTAGCATCTTATTGCCAGATAAAAAGAAATCGCATTTACAGATCTGGGGTTAATAGTCAAAATATTGAGGTTTGTTGTAGAAAGCAAATTCCAAAAGGTTTCTGTATAAACACCAAAACAACTATACTGAAACTCTAAATATTAGAGTGTTTCTGCTATGTGATGTCTGTTTGGCAATACGTGTTATTATTCTTTCTTTTATTGTTAAACACAATACAGACGGCATATTAGTGCTAATGCAAATTTAATATATATATATAATGAGTGAAGTAAAAATGAAATAGCACAAGAAAACTGAAATAACATACAGAAGCTGATACTGCCAGTAAGGTTCAAACTATTAAATAAATAAAATACTTTGTAAAATATGTGTATTTTGACAGCAGAATGGTATTGTCTGATAAAAATGTGCTAATATTTTGAAGGAATCCAATAATTAGGATCTTATGATCCTTAGGAAGCGATGTATTTCACTCTAGTTTGTCCTTTCCAATATTTTTTTTTTTGTTCTTTTTGGTTTTGGGGCAACAAAATACGCAATTGGAGATACTAATATGTAGTTCCTCTTGTATAATGGAGAAAGGACAAGCAAGGATAGAGTTTAAAGTATTTTTTCCCTGTGAAGCATATTCACTCCAATATAATACCATGCAATTGCCCATTCCTCTTACAGTCAACACTTCCCTGCTAAAGAGAGAAATGGGAAAAAGTATTCAGGGCAAGACCAAGCCACAGAGAGCAGCTTACGCTGGCCCCTGCCCCACTCAGTGCCCCTTGCATGTGCTGCCACTGTTACTGAGTGAGGCAAGAGGACTTAATCTGTCTGCTGCAACCTGCAGGGTCTTCACTCCTGTGTCCTCGCTGCAGCTTGGGATGCAGGAGAGAAGGACACCAGGTAGGAAGTTGCTTGCAATCACTCTGCCACTTTTTATGAGATTAAACGTGGGGATTTCCCATCAAGGTGAGGAAGACAGCACACCTGTAAAGGCTGAACATCAGCAGTAATTTGGCATGGCCTCCTTCCTGTTCTGAAACTTGCTGGAACATTTTTCACTTTTTTCAAACTCTCCTTTGTGTTACAGCTGAATAACAATATAAAATTTTAAAGCTGTGAAGCTGTACTTTCCCACCTGCTCAGGTCTTAACATGACTGGACTATTTTTGTTTTAGAAAAACTGAAGAACTGCTTTCATACCTCTCTACCTCCTCACCTTCCAGTCTCCCTCTGTGATTTATTTTCCCTCACTCTTTCTGTCTCCCCTCCCTTTCTCCCTCGCGTGTCATGTTGATGCTCCCTAAAAGCTGCCACTCCCTCCTCACTTCACTAGCGCAACAGCCTGGGCTTCTCCTGGGCATGGATCGCTCGCTTGGATGTCACTCTGCTGATAGAAGCCCAGAGTGCACGAAGGAGATAAAACCCATTTCTCTCATATGAAATAACGGTTGGACAAGAGTTGACCAGAATGTGTTCTGAAAGGGCCTGATCTAGTATCCACTGCAATCAATGGAAGTCCTTAACTGACTTCAGTAGGTCTCAGATAAGGACCCATGTTAATATTGTTGCTATTATCATTTGTAACGAAGGCTCTGAGTATTGCTGTACAACATGTTCTGTAAGAATAAAAAAATACGGCACGGTATGTTTCTCCCTGCTGTTTTAAAGGAACATATACTTCATGCAAATTTTTGCTTGCTTTGTTTTCTTCCTGCTTTTATAGATCAGACCTTCCCTTGTTAGCAATCCTCCTTGCGTTTTGAGCTCTCTCAAGCCTCAGAAGAAGCATAAGAATATTAAAAATGAACAAGGAAGTTTTTCTCACAAATAGTCTAGGCATTTGTGGTGATTAAGTGTTATGGAAAATAAATTTTGGAATAATTCAGATTAAAAAAAAAAAGTCCCACCTTATTTAATCGGGTCTCACTTGTATGGGTGACACTGATACCATTATCCTCCGTGTTGCATTGTCTTCCAGGAAGAAACAGACCTAAATATCTGATATAAAAACCCAAGCTGAACTTTCTCAGGCCAAAGATGTAGAAGGCTTTAAAAAAAAGGCATAAGTATTGCTCCCCTTTTAGAAAATTGCCTAGCTACTATTTAATAAAATGTGTAGAGTCAATACAGCTGTGTCTGCCCCTGCTGACCTGTGTGGAAAGAAGGAAGTGGAGCAGGAGAAACTGTTCTAAAAGATATCTCTCAGAGAGCTTTTTGCTTCAGTAACTTTCCATTTGATTTATATCACGATCATTTTAGTGACTCTTATGAACATTACTGGACTAACTTTTGCAACGTCCTCTAAGGAATGGAAAAGTTATTACCACTTGTAACAGTCCAAAAGCTGGACATGCTTAAGCTAGATGATGTGCTTTGCATCATGCAGTGGGTCCATGGCAGCGTGCAATCCTCTTCACTTAAACTCCTAGCCCCACAAGTGATCTCAGCAACTCCAGGAGAACACTTGAGCACCTGAGGAAGTTGTACCTGTGTAAATTGCTGCTGGCTATTGCAACTGAGGTCATCCCATGTAGGACGGAGCTTCATGCTTTATATTCTGGGCTTTGTTCTTCTCTCATTTAGATTACTAGAAAAATCCTTTTGACTCTGCTATAAACAGAAGCAGACATATGACATCATGAAAGCAGCCTGTTAAAGAACTGAGAACTAAATTCAGGCTTACATCTGAGTCTCAATTTCATCTGTCTAAACCGATATATGTACTTACACATATTCATATGTACACATATTTTTCTGTCGCTTCTAACAACCTGTTTCTTACCCCACTTAAAACTTTACCTCCTCTCCATGATTTTTTACATATCCTCACCCACCACCTCAGAAACTGCCACACAAAAGTTTAAGAGAGCTTTTTAAATGGCAGTTTGTATGCTCAAACCTTAGTACAGAAATGAGGCAACTGATCTACAAACACTGAAGTCAGCTACTTCTTATCTCTGTATCTTGCACCTTCTCCAATAATTTGGCTTGTAGTTTTTACTAGCTCAGAATATGAAGAAGTGAATGTAAAAGTAAATAGTGATAAATTGCAAATATAGTTTTAATTGTAAATAATATTATTTATGTATCACCAGTAAGGGTTCTCTACATTGAAAGTTATATAGTCTTAAAATTACATTTTCAGTTAAGTTGATGTAGTAAAATCAGTTCAAACCATGTGCAATTCATATGCATTTTATCCAAAATGGATAGTTAAGCTAAATTAATGAGTCACACTGAACAATATTAATAGCTTTCATACTGTGTTTTGCACTGTTTTCACTAATGTGCTTTCCAGTGTGATTTCAAGCTAAACAACTTTAACTTTATCTCTGTAAAGACAAAAACCTAAGTCTGGTGTTAATGCTTCAAAGCACTAAAATGCTGACAGTTGCCGAATAGCAAGACTGGAAGGAATTCTCACGTGGCTACCAAGTTTTAACACAAGGACAGTTAAAGGTAAAGGAGAAATCCCTTAGTTTGCAACAGGGTAGTAAATGGAGAGCACTGCTTTACTGATCACAGTTTTCCTAATCAAGGAGGGAAAAAAAAAAAAAAAAAAAGAAAAGAAAAAAGAAAAAAAAGATGAAAGCCTTGAAAGTCTTAGGAAACTGAATTGTACTGAACTGAATTTATTTTTATGTCCAAATAAAGCTCTAAAAAGTGGTAGTGCAGCCAAAGGGAGGCTGTGAAGTATTTGCCAAGATGTAACTCTGTAAGAACAATTAAAGTTGAGACAACCTGGTAATTGTTATTTCTGAAAAGGTTTGATGGATGGCTTTCTAGTCATACACCATTGGCATCCTAAAGAACACCACTGATATGACCCTAAGAAATGTCAGGCATTTAGCAAAATATTTGATACAGACTTTAAAAAGTATTTCCAACAAATGACAGGACACAGAAAAGCATAGCAACCATATATAATCAAAGCAGTAGGTAGTACCTAAAGTCTGATCTTTATCATAGATGTGCTAGAAATGCAAAATGTAGGAAATGCCAGAGGAAAGGTCATTTTTCAGTTGTGTGCCAAACAAAAGGCACTAAGGAGGAGCATGCAGAACATTTTTCTTAGGCTCTATTACTTGTGTTAGTAGCTGATGAAGCCTGGAAAGTGGACTTCCAAATCCATGGTAAGCATATGAGCTTTAAACAGTTAAAATTAGTTTCTGTTACCAGAGCTAGTATACAAGGATCTTCATTACTATCCAAGCTAAAATTCACCAGCATTGCCCTAGATAGGTAGGGGGGGAACCAGCCTTGAACAGGCACTTTAGAGGGGACAACACACATCCTGTTCATTAGGATCCATCATATGGGAAGGCCACAGGGTAACAATTAGTTGAGCTGCGCCGTCATGACAATACAACTGCTACAGAAGTTCAAAGGGAATGTTGGAAGAACGTGTGTCTTTCAAAACGTGAGGCAAGGACAAAATGCTGTAGAGGTAGCAGTGCTCTGGCAGCTGCAATGCAAAGCACCAGACTTCATTTATTGACAATGTCTGGAAGAACTAGCCCAGAGATCCTGGCGCCACAGTAACCTGCTCCATCCTGCAGGATGAAGCAACACAGCATACAGGTAGACCAAAGTCAAACTGGCAAAATCCTGGAAGGAATGCAGTGCATTCAGGTAACCACCCTCCCAAAGCCATCATGCAGATAGATATGTTTCCCCAAGATATGGTATCACAAGTGGACTTGGGTAGGCCTTACTGCTTGCAAATTCTCAAAATTATTTTCCTACTTCTCCATTTGGCCAATATTTTAAATTTTGAAGTTAATCTTTGGTACTAGCATTATTTCCCCACTTTTTGGCACAAGAAGCTAATTTGGGAAGGCCTGAGCCATCTGTACTTCTGTACTGAGTACCAATCTGAAATGCGTGATTAAAGGAGGTCATGAAGGTTTGAGTGTTTCCTTAAGGTTAGTAAGTGCAAAAGTGTTTCCTTGAACAAGGGCCTACATCACCATTACTAATTCAGAGAGAGCAGGAGATAACTGCAAGGGGAGAATATCTTCCTCCTGCAAAAGGAAGTAGCTAGTGCATTTCATGCTGCTCTCCTGTGAAATGAGACCAGATGAAGACACATATTCTACAAATGAATCTCTTGTGAGTTTCACTGTTGTCTACAGCAACCCTGAGGTCATTCTCTGCAGTCAGCTCATCTATATCGAATAGAAAAGGAACACAGAGTGATGGGTCTTTTCCAACACCCTATGAGAGAATGGTGTTTCTGTAACCAAATGCCTTAAAGATATTTCCTGTAAAACAAAAAGTATTCTTGGTGTTGCTCCTTTCCACGTAAGAGTAGAACAGTCCTCTTTATTTCCTCTTTGATATGAAATCATGTAAAGTTTCCATGACTAGTTCCTTACACAACATTTCTTCCAGTAAGCTATTGGAGTAATATACTCCAAAGTCAGGCATGACATTGTCCTACAAAAAGTGTTCATAATAATGGATATCCCAGCATGTCACCCAGTTACAGAAACAAAAATCTAAATATATTTATTCTGTGGAAGAAAGTAAGGCCACCACAAGGTCAGGGAAATCTCCAGGCCATTGTTCTTTGGGAAAGTCAAAACAAACAAAACTACATTTGCCTGACCAAAACCCAATGAAGTAGAGAACAAAATCTCAAAATACCATGCCTTCTTGAACAGTAGTGAGTCACAAATTACAAGCAAAATTTGTATTCCTCTATAGGGTAAGGGTAATCCCTAAAACCTGGAGAGGAAACTGAGAACAGAAGACAGGAAGGCCCTGAGGCTTTTAGAAACTGATGAGGAAAAAAAAAAATAAATAAAATAAACACTCTATTTCCATAGTAGACTGGAACACGTCAAAAAAATGCCAGAGACTCACTGAATTCTGACATATGAGTAAGGCGGTACAGAAAGGGTGATTTTCTGATAATGCCAGCTTTGTCTGAGGAAGGCCAGAACAGTGGATGTCAATCATTCTGCACCAGAGAGAGAGAAATAGCCAGTTGGGCTAGAATATTAGCCAAAATACTTATGAACCGTGTGATTGCCAAGTACAACTAAAATGTCACTGGAAAGGTTAAGAGTATGCTTTCTTACTGGGGAATTCCAGAGGAACTATTATTAAAAAAAAAAAAAAAAAAGAAAAAAAATGACCATGGTTTATAGGGCAAGGTTTCAAAGCTTTTTTGGCAAGATATAATTTCCACCGCTTTATCACCAGCCTTCAATATCCTCAAGCAAAGGCAGAGACTGCAAGAAATGTGCAGACAAGATGATCCTTCCTTGGCACAGTTACGTACAGATCAGCTCCTGTTATGTTAGCTAAATAAAACAGACTTCACAGGGAAACACTTGCCTTCTCAGTGATGGACACTTGAAAAAACTCTCATCTGTCTATTCATCTATCTATTTGTACAAGACAGAGGTTGTACAGACTATATTATGGCAATGTTCAGTTGTCTTGGAACCATTTAGATTTAGATGGGAACTTAAGATGAGGAGCAAAGGTGAACAGTATCTGCAAAATCACATGAAAATTTGTCTCAGCAAAGTCATCAGCCTGTTTCCACAGAAAATGCTGAGGTATTATCAGGAGCGCCTGCAATTGCACATTTAAACAGAAACAGCAACAATGCAAGGCCCAAAGGTATCTGAAGTCAAAAAATCACATGATTTTCCAACAGAAGGAACCTCTAGTAGTGCAAAATGTAAAAATACGTGTAATATGTATCTACTTCAGTTGAGTGTTTTTATCCCTCTCAGCTGCACAGCCAAAGGAACCTGTGAAGTATGAACTGGTATGAGATTTCTGCCAATGTTTAAAACATCCTTACAGCAGCTCTAAGCAGTGAAATCAGCTCAGAACACTTATTTGACCAAGCCTGAAAACTAGGGACTGACCATTTAAACATTGTCATTGTTTACTACTTCATCATTTACATTAGAAGCATTCAAAACGTTTCTTGGTTCTGTCCAGATTCCTCCAGAAGCACATTTCTTCTGAGGCAGGGTAAATGCCTTCAGCTTCATTCTGGGTCTCTGGAAGATGCTGGTACCAGAGGAGAGAATGTGTGTGTTTCTGTGTGCGTGTATGTATGTTAGCCTACCACACTGAAATTTAGGACATCTGAGGTTAATTCCTGCCCCTTCCTGTATAATCATACAGTTATAACATGCCTTTCAAGAAGTCATTTGTCATGGGCCTATACTGGCACTTAGTTGGTGTGTTGCCACAGCTGGTTTCTGGTACCTCATCCTAAGAGCCATCCTACTATCCGGTTTTATTTGTGCAGAGTGTGGGTGTATAAGCAGACATTGGCCTCTTCATTGAGTTAAAGCAACATCTGACAAGTTATAGATCAATAAGGAGGGATGTTTTACTTATTCATATGCACCTCCCAGCAATTTAGCTGGTGCCTTAATTGTCTCATTTAAGAAAAGTGAGTTGCCTCTACTTGCCGTATTTCTACCCACTAAGCACTAAGGATCCACCTCATTTTAGCATTGTCAGAGCCACGAAAGGTTTTGCCTCCTTTCTTCCTCCTTTTATTTTGCACAGAAATTGCACCCAGTGCAAGGCTGCCTTCTCATAGTGACCGGTTTAAAAAGAATCAGATTCTCAAGAAGATGGAATTGTAATGTTTGCTTATGTAAAGTAGGTGTGTTAAAAAAAATCGCGCTGCAGAGGAACTACCGTCATCCATTCCTTCTCACTGAAAAGGGGAATATCACTGAAAACTGAATTGTACCTGAAACTGGAATAAACCATTTTAGTGAGAGTTCCATGTGAAAGCATACAGACAGGCAAGACACTAAAAAATAATACAGGATTGAAAGTGAACAAAAAATGAACTCAGCATAATGAAGTTAGTGCACTCGTGCTTTATTCTTAATGAACAAAGTAGTAAATATTTTATTACAGACTTAAGACTAATAGGTGACTAAGTAAAGGAAATTTTTTTCCAATAATAATGTTGCATGACAACTCCCTTAGCCAGTTCTCACAGGAAGAAGAGGAAAAAATATCCACCTTTGACCTAAATGTATGGACCAGAAAAGCTGTATATGGCTATATCTGATCTTTATCTAGCAGTCATACCCCCATCAAACTGAAGTCCAAACAATTGCACCCAAAGCAAGTTCACCTCCGAGAAGTTAAGCACTCTCAATGCTCAGTTTCTGTAGCATCTCCAAAAATAACCGAGAAATCAGAACCCAACTGCTGACCTTGTGGTACAACAGGCAGATGATGGTCCAGCTCCCTCTTCACAGCTCTTTGTGCTTGACAGTGCTGACAACATTAGAGCTTGTTTTCGTCAATATACTATCCAGATATGACTCAGAAGACATATGGAGAATAGATATGTGTACTAGCAAGATTCAATTTTTAAAGTCACTTTTCTGTTCAGAACCACACTAAAAAAAAAAAAAAAAAAAAAAAAAAGAACACAAAACCAAACAACAAAAACATGCAAAACTGACAAAAACTGTCACTAATACTGTCTAAATTAGCTGGTCATCTCCTGGCATTTAACTTCAGTGAGGGGTGAGGGTTAGAAAGGGGAAGAGTGCTTAATGTGTGATTCTGGAAAACATCTATTCAGGGAAAACTCTTAGATTAAAAATAATAATAATAATAAAATAAAATCACTACTTTACAAAAATAAAAAACTGGAAGATTATGACAGTTGAACACATAACCCAAATGTAATGGTTACCACTAAATAAATAGATAAATAGATTAATAAGTCATTCAGTTTGCTATGGAGACTTTTGTATCACAATACTTCTGGAAAATAATAGCTGCATATACACAGGAGAATATGCTTTCCACTTGTGCAGCACACTTTTGAAGCTGTATGCAAAATGTGGACATGTACTGGGCGATCTATAATACATACTAGAAAGCAACAGTAGATGGCCTACTTTTCACAAAAAGTGAGAGCTAGAGAAAACCACATTGTGCCATAGGGAGGGGAAGCACACGCATAGCCTTCATTATTAATTGGCATACACAGAAAGAGCAAGCAGAAACAAGACTAGTAAAAGAAAGAAGGGAATTCTCCCCGGAAACATATGGGAAGCACAACACAAAAGTAATAAAACATTAAAGAATAGAGATACAAACACCAGTGTGTCCAGAAAGTGCAATCATTAGTAATGAACGTAATGAAAGCACTGGAAGTGTGACTGCAAAACTTTATGGCTTCTCTTACACGTGTGAAAGAGTGCACAGCAAGAGACTAGGGTATCTAATAAGAAGTGTATGAAAGAGTCTTCCAAGTATCGTTTTCTATATAACTCACCACCCTTCACCGAAGGGAGAAGTAAAGGAAAGCACAGAAAATTCCATTTTGACACCTGTCTTCTAAAGCTGTTTTCATTTTCACAATTTATCTTTGTAGTTCCTGCACAACGGAGCTACAAAAAGCAAACACTTGCAGCAAGTCAGTCCTGCAGTAGACCTGCTTTTCCTTTCACTTATGCCACTGGTTTACTGGAGCAACTCTTCAAAATCGGCACTAAGGCTCAAATCCCTAAAGAAAAACAAGCACCCAGCTTCTGTCTAGGTGCTCTCTGTTCAGGAAGCTGAGCATACTGCCTGTTCAATGCTTTTGACTATCCTTTTCCTATCTGGTTGAGCTCTCAAACCACAAGTTTCCGAGTGCTGTCGATGAACATTTACAGGGTACATCAGGAAATATTTTTGCAGGTCCCCAAACCATTTGCAACACTGGAAAAACAGTGCATGTGAATGAATGCAGATGCAATGGTGCTCCCAGTTTGAAAAGTTATTGCTAAAAAGCACTTTGTGAATGTGCTTCAAAACAGAATACACACAAAGTTTGTTGGCCACAAGTACTCAATAAGAACACAGTGATTGCTTCAGAACAATAGCAATCACCTCTTTAACCACTTCGCCTTACTACTAGTTAGGATCCAGCACTTCTTTCAAAACTAATGGTGTGATGCAGGAGAAGTTTAATTGAATGAAATGGAAGCAGTTACGGGCACAAGGAAGTCAGGAAGGAGCACGGTGCTATTTGGATACACAGTGTTACTGCAAACATAATTTGACTAGCTCTTAAACAGCAGTGGGTAACAAGGGTTGCGAGGTATAAAATGGAGGTAATTAATTTCGCCTTGACCTGAAATGATTACTTTTCTTGCCAATCTTTTGGCACCTCCTACTGACTAATACAGAAAGGAGTGACATTGGGCCTGAGGATGTAAAACAAACACAGTGCAAAAGGAAAAGCTTTACCATGCAGCCTACATTAGGCTACCACAGCAACAGGGCAAGTGTGAAGGAAAACTAAAAGAAAAAAAAAAGGGGGGGGGAGGGTTGTTTGATTCTACTTCATGATACCCAGTTAGTGCAACGCTGACAGAAAGGTTGAGAGAGGGAAGGGTATAAGCATCTAAAATACTGGATTTTTATAAGAGGATAATGGACTAAGTGGAAAACAGGGTTTCGTAAGTGTCCATGACAGTTCTACAACATGGGGTTAGTAACGAATCAGACTATTAAAGAAAACCTCTAAGAAAACACACCAACCAGTGAGTTAGGACCATAGGAGACACATCTCCTTTACGTATCCTCCAGTACAAATTTTTTTGATTTTATGATTTTGTTTTTACTGGACTTTATAGCCAATGGGCCTGACAAGACAAGAGGCAGTCCACACTGTTATTTAAACCAGTGTAAATGCAATGTATTTCCTTACAATGTATCACAGTCAATAGGACAAGATGATAGAAAGACTGCTACTGTAAGGGGAGGATCATGCCTTCTACCCCAGTGGTGTGACATGGAAACCTTAAGCAGTGGGCGTCTGAGACATTGCTGAGTTCTGCATTGCACAAGTGGCTAAACTTATTTGCACGTGCTTACCTTCAGCAGCACTACTATGGTTTACAGATTAAGTTCGGCTTTCAGTTACAGCAGGGCAAGCCTAGAGCACCTCAAAAAAACATCAGAGGAGTCAATTTACATTTACAAGAGCAAAATTGAGAGAAAAGCAGCAGGCTGGATCCTCTGTTAAAGCAGTGCAAAGGTGCACTTCAGAGGACACATTTAAAAGCAGCTACAGAACAAAAGCCGCTCTCCTTGCCAGCCGGGCATACATTATAGTAACCACACCCTTCTAGGTAAACTGTACATAGAGCAAATCACTTCTTTTGTGAATAGGGTTTACTTTATCATTTTGAAAGGCATATTGCTATTTCTTGACATATTAGAATGCTTAAATGAATCACTTAAGAAAATAAACTTATTTGCCTATGTTTACATTTATTTGTCCTACCCTCTATTATTAACCAAATTTGTCTAATATTTTTATCACACCTTGTTTTAAATAAATAAATAAATAAACACTGCAGTTGCCTTTGCAATACTCGTTGCTAGCAGTAAAATAAAGGCAAGAATACACGTAGTCTCCTGTGCGGCAAGAGTAGGTGGAAAGGATGTATTGCTCCGGGTGCGCTGATAACATTCAATGTCAGCACCCCACCACGTTGTTAATTTTCTATTGCTTTGAATGTTAGTGACCCGCTACAGGTTAAAAAAAGATGGAGCTGTAGGTGCAACAAGTGCTTCTTCTTGTTAGCGCTGTGTTTTGACAAGAAAAAACTAATGAAATCGTTCTGTGTGGTACGTTTCCACACAGCAGGCTGCCCTCGCAGCACCACCAGGCCCGCCCTGCTCGGGCAGCCCGCTCCGCGCGCGGTTCTGCTGATGCCTAAGGAACTGGTGCCACTTGCCCCGAGCCTCGTTTTGCACCTACTATACTGTGCCGTTTCAGAACAAATGAAATAACAGCTTCTGTACAACATATGTTCAGTTCCTATAGTACTCTATTTTTGCAGTTGGAAGGCCTCAGGCATTGCTCTCCTTCCAAGCCGTACACAAACAAAGAGGGTTTACCACAAAAAAAGAACCTCTGCTGAAGCGTGGAAGGTTTACCTTCACTCCCTCACTCGAGATCCTAATTTCACCAAGTTGTGTCCCTTCCTTTCACTCTGGTACTGTGTAGCTTGAACCTACAGTTGTCTTCCAGCAGCAGCCCAGGTCCATCTTGTTTTCCCCTTACCTTTTAAACCAATATGATCACCCAAGACTTAGCCATCAGGAGAACGTAGATGTTATACCTGAAAGAGAACAGTGCTCCTATTCTGTTGGGAGTCCTTTTCATACAAAATTTCAGTTGATTCAGTCTAACCTTATCACTGAATACTTACTGCTACCTGACCTGGGCTAAGGCCAATGTTCACTTTAAAAATAAATGAAGAAATAAGGCAGTTGGCTGGGATCGGCCTACATCGTTGCTCTCTTAATCTAGTTCTGTATGAGAATGCAAGGCAGATTTGCAGTGTAGGTGCTCTGGTATAACCTGTGGCTCACGCAGTGGTGTGGCAGGCTCTAAAAATGCATGTGCTGAAACCATGTGTGAATGTTAAAGATCTAGGCCATGCCATCCACACATCTGGAGCAGGAGAGTCAGCAGAGCTCTTCCTTTCTCTGAAGACAAGGACATGCTGCAAAGTGTGACAGGGAACAGGAGCCCAGTACTGCAAGAGAGATCGTGGCCCAAGGCTCTGCACAGACAGCAGTTTCCAGCTGCTGATCTGGTGGCATGGAGATGGCCACATCTCCTGAGGCCCGTCAGTTCACCACACATTTTGGCCCTGATCAGGCCTGCACAACGTCAGCCTCCAGCCATTCCCACTGAGGTGCTTGCTGCCCTCAGGGTCCCCATGGACACACAAATCGGTGCAGTGACACCTCCAGCTGCCTTTGAGGTAGGAACCCTCCACTACACCAGGGGAGCCAGGCATGTGCTCACAACCAAAACAGTTTACTGGAAGGAAGATGTTGATGAACATTGTTGGATATAAACTCCCCTCATCTGTGAGTAAGGGAACCTGGCTACACAGACACCTTTAAGTGATTGGGTGCTCGACACAACCAGCATTAAACTGGTGTTAAACCAGAGTAAATCCCCTGCCTCTCTCCCCAGAGCTTTTAATCTACCCTCATCTTATTTTAAGAGCAACTGTGTTAGGAAGTCTACATTAAGGGGAAACACACTTTTAAAATTTTGCTTCAAATGTGTTAACAATAATTATTGAAAATATTTCTGGCCAAAATATCAGAAAAAAAAATGATTTTCAATGATAAAAATACCACAACTGCATTTGAAACTTTACAGTAACTACAGTCTAAAAGTGAAACTAAAAAAAAAGTGAAAGTTGCTTATTGTTTTTCGCTGCACAATCTGAGAGAAATGCAGAAAGTAAACAAAAAGCAGATATTAACATGCATTTATAAAAATGCTTCTGGCACTCTAAGATGCCTTCGGACCAGATGGAAAGAAAGGTAAGCATTTATAACACTCCTGGTAGAAAGAAATGTTTGTGTGATCACATAAATTGTTAGACACTGATTTCGCAATATTCCTTTCAGATTCTTTGACAAACATAGAAAAATTAGGAATAACACATAGGTAGAGATAGCTGTTGGGATTTTCCAAAGTCTGAAAGAGTTTTTGCAGCTACCTCTGATCCATCTGGAAAATCCCAGTGTAGGGGCTTACTACTCTTCTTCTCCCAGATAAACTTCCTTTAAAGTTCCGTTTCTATTTGGCTATGCCTAGTTAGCGTTGGCAATACTCGGCCCAGGTCATGCCAGCTAAACAGCAGATCACTACAGGAAGATACTAAGGATGAACACAACACATTGTGGGTTTGATGTTTAACTAGGATTCCCTAAATTTTCTTAACATGCTTTTAACTCCACTTTGAGGTTTTTGTTTGCAGCGGAGGTGCTGGAAATCAGGTAATTCAATGTGTATTTACCATTTATATAATTACTTTTATTAAATTACTTGTATAATTTGTGTAAGTAAAAGATCACCAGAACACACAGTTATACTGTTTACAATTGCTCCGTCAGTTGATGCAATTACTATAAATAGGCTCAGAGACATCACTAATTAATGAAGTTGGAAGGGTAATGTAAGAAGCCTACTACTGCACATCTAGGGCATATGATCTTTAAGTTCAGATGCAGAAGGGTGATTTCTTTTTCTTCAGGGCTTTGGCGAGGATTTACTAAAAAGAACCCTCA
Source organism: Anas platyrhynchos (assembly GCF_047663525.1). NCBI lineage: Eukaryota > Metazoa > Chordata > Aves > Anseriformes > Anatidae > Anas > Anas platyrhynchos. Next base: position 61,318,395 of record NC_092589.1, on the reverse strand, counting down.
CACCCCAAATTGCCTCGGGATATGCATGCTCAGGAAAGAAAATAAAATAGTAGAGTCATGGCTCATTTTTAGCTAAACTTTAGACATTAAAAATGAAGCAACATCAGTGAAGTGTATGTACATGCCTTACTGATTTTAGTGGTTTTTATATATGCAGACTTGGAGAAGACTGATCTTTAAACCTGGAGTGATGTTGTTATTTCCCTCTTTATTTTGAACACAATAAAAATGTGTTTTATTTGCAATTTTAAGTATTTTTATAAACCAAATGTATTTTTTTTTAATCTGGGAAGAAAAAAAAAAGTATTTATTCAGAGTCACTGGAGAAAAAATGTCGTCTTACAGAAAACCTTCAGAAGAAAATTGTGCATATTAACAGCTCTCTTGAGAGCAATAATAGACATTCTTTGCATTTATTCAGCAAATTTACATCCAAATCGGGAAGATGTTGGATTTGTCTCAGCTCACATTGAAATATTGCAAAAATCAACAGGGGAAAATGCTTCCCACAGAAGCAGGAAGAAATAAGCTTGCACAGTTCAGTTTGTACCTCTGCGGGAAACTGTAGGCAACATGACCACACCATTTCACTGAAATGCACATTTTCAGACACAGAATAAATAGTACCTACTAACTGCAGATCTAATGCATCCTGCTACAGCCTTGTAGCTGTACTGACTACAGGCCCAGCATCAGGCCTCCTATGTACGTAAGCAATACACCCCTGCAGAGCTGCACTCAGAAGTCTCTCTTTAAATAGCTGTCTGTGAAGGATTCGGGATTAGATCCTAGCAGAGCTGTAGAAGTGTCATCCCCATTAACTATAATGAAAGCAACATTTTGCACACCAAAAATATATATACTCTTGTGGATTATTATCGGCTTTGATTCCGTATCATTTACTTTATTTTTTTTCCCCCAGTGGAACGAAAGGCAATATTCCCAACACTCAGCTATGGTGTGGACACTGAGATGTCTTTTTGAAGGAGCCCATATAGCTTTTATATCTTCTCTCTGATTTCCTCCATCCCCAAATAATTTACCCAATACTCCCCAAATCTTTAACCCCAAACCACCTCCAAAATAGAGGGATCTGAGTGCCCAACTTCTCTGCTGATACCAGTCCACACTTTACAAAGTTATCTGAGTCATAGAGTCATGGAATATCCCAAGTGGGAAGGGACCCACAGGGATCATCGAGCCCAGCTCCTGAATCTGGGTTCAGAACAGAGCTGAATTAGTTTCCCAGTTCTCCTGGTGCCATTGGCGTTGAAGCACCCCCTTCCTGGCAGAGAAACGCTGTGCGAAGACAGAACGATTTCACCGCACGGGACACCTTCCCCCCGCACTGAGTCCCCTGGCGCAGCAGACCCATTTCACAGCTGGGCAAATGGAGGCCGGCAGGGCGGGCAGCTCCCGTCGGAGGTGTGAGCAGGGCGAAGCAGGGACGCCACGCTCATCCCTCGGGACAACGGGCGAGCCCGTGAAGGCAGCTCGGGGAGACGGGCGGGCAGGGCAAAGCCCTCCCGCTGCAGGACACGGGGAGCCCACAGTGACCCGACGGGGCGGTCGCCGCCCCCGGCCACCCCCCGGGGTTCGCCCGCGGTCCCGCGGCGGGAGGCGCGGCCCCGCCCCGGCCCGGCCCGGCTCGGCTCGGCCCGGCCCCCCCCGGCGGCGGCTCATTGATGAGCCGCGAGCCTTTGAGGAAAGGGCGAGAGCGCCCAAAGCGCTGCAAGAGCCCCGATTTTTCAAAGTGCAGCGTAGCCTGGGAACTTTGCATGTTTCGCCATTTTTCGCCTCCTGACTCATTTCTGTATCAAAAAAATGTGCTCTTTGGAGCTCGGCGGACACCCACCGCCTCTCCCGAGCGGCGGCGGCACATCCACGGCGCCTGGCAGCGGCGAGGGGAACTAGAGCAAAAATCCCCCGCGGCACGGGCAGCACCCCCCTGTCCCCTCTCCTCCCCCCCTTGCATTTCACACTTTCCGTCGGGGGGCGAGGGCTGCCGCGGGCAGCGCAGCAGGTGCACCCGAAAAGCGCCCCTAGGACCGGCGGGGAGGCACCGAGACCCCAATGCGGGTCACCAAGCCCCCCCCCCGGGAACGGCGTGGGGATCCCCGCTGCCCCACGCGAGGCGGGGGTCCCCGTGTCCCCCCCGTCCCCCCCCCCCCCGACGTGTCCCCCAGCGCAAGCCCTCCCGGCGCGGGGGCTGCGGCCGCACCGTCGAGGGGGTTGCGGGCGGGCAGCGGCGGGAGGAAGGGCGGGAGGCGGCGGGAGCCGGGGGGGGAGGAACGGGGGGGCCCCGCCGGGCGCAGCGCCCCGAGCCGCCCGCCCCGCGCCCCGCCGCCGCGGTTCGGGGCCGCCGCTCGGCGCCAGGCGCCTGCGCACTGCAGGGGCGCCAGATTTGGCGGGAGGGGGAGTGTCCAAAAGGCCTTTGTTTGATGGCATCTCTGTTTACAGAGTTTACTCTTTAATCTCAACCTGTTTCCTCCTCCTCCTCCCGCGGCTCCTCGGCACTCCGGTGCGCGGCGGCGGAGCGCCTGGGCGCAGCCCGGCAGCAGGGCGCGGGCTCCCCCCGTCCTCCTCCCCCAGCGGCCGGTGCGAGGATGGCCCGGAGACCCCGGCACAGGTAACGCGCCTGTCACTCGGCGCCGCGGACACCCCGGAGCGGGGGGCAGCGGCTCGGCAGACCCCCGACCCCCGCCCGGCACCGGGGCGCCCCGCGGCACGGCAGCGCCCGGCGCCCCCCGCCCCGAAGGCGCCGGCAAAGCGGCGGCCCCCGGACGGGGCGGGCGGCCCCGAGCCCCCCACGCGTGCCGGGGGGAGCGGGGCTGGGTGCCCACGGCACGGCGGGGCTCTGCGCCCCGCAGCTGCCCACCGGGAAGATGTCGGGCGCAGGTAGCGCGTCCCGTCCCGTCCCGTCCTGTCCCGTCCCGTCCCGTCCCATTCATTCATTCAGTGCCGGCGGGGTGGGACGGCAGGTGGGCGGCGGGCGCGGGGTTGGACTCTTTTTTTTTTTTCCCTTTTTTTTTTTTTTTTTTCTTCTTCTTCGTCTTGACTTGATTTTGCAGCCGCGGTCCCTTTGCCGTCAGGAGCGCCGGTGCGGTTGCGCCCCGCCAGGTTTGGCTTCTCCCCGCACACGCCGCTCGCCACATGCCGCGGCGCGGCGGCGCGGGCGGGCGGCTGCGGGAGCTGCGGCTCCGACGGGGCGCTCGGCGGGAGCTGTCACCCGCGGCTCTTCCCCGGGACGAGGGCGATCCCGGCCGCTCCGTGCCGTGCCATGCCGTGCCGAGCCATGCCGTGCCGTGCCGTGCTGTGCCATGCCAGGGGCCGGGGGCAGCGGCGCCCCGGGGGCTGCGGGCTGGGCTGGATGGGACGGGACGGGACGGGATATGGATGGATGGGGTGGCCGCGTCCCCCGCTGCGGGGCGGGCGCGCAGTGCGGGCTTGTTGTCTAATTAGCCGGGGACGGCGGGTCGGACACGTGGAGGCTTTTTTCTCTTTCTCTTTGCAGCCCGGCATCCTCCCCGCTTCCCCTCCCCTCCCGCCGGGCTGCGTGTGACAGGGGAGAAAGTGCCGCTCCCGCCTTTCCCTGCCCGTCTGCGGGCGGCATTCGGGACCTCGGGGCGCGTCCCTAAGGGAAAAGGGGGCTCGCGGTGCGGGAGCGGGCGCAGGGCCGCCGGGCGAGCGCCGGGCCGTACTTTCGGTGCTGGCGGGGGGGTGCCGCCGGGGCCGGCTATGAATCAGCCGGGCTGTCTCTCCCGACAGCGAGGGGCAGCCGCCGCCTGCCTCGCGGGCGCCTCCCGCAGGGCCCCGCCGGGTGCGGGCTCGGCCGCCGGCCCCGGGGGGAGCGGGGGCGGCGGGGCCGGGGCCGGGGCTGCGGCAGCCCCGCGGGGCGCGGAGCGGAGCGGGGCCGGCGGCGGGAACGGGCGCGGGCTCTGCCCCGCGGGGCTGCTGCCCAAATTCCTTCAATCACGGGAGCAGCGGCGAGTCATTTCCTCTCCTCCCCCCCCTTTTCTCCTTTTTTTAATTTTTTTTTTTCCATTTCTTTCTTTCTTTTTTTTTTTTTTTTTAATTTTCATTCTTTCCCCCTTTCCTCCTTTTCCCTCTTTTTCCTTTCCCTTCTTTTTTCTTTTCATTCATTTTCTTTTCTTTCCTTTTTAATTTTTTTTCCTTTCCTTTCCTTCCCCCTCCCCCGTACCGTTGCCCCCTTCACCCCCTGCCGCGGGGAGCCGCGGGCGGGGGGCAGAGGCGCAAAGCGACGCTCTCCCAGCGCCCGGTGCTCCTCTGAAGGTGCCGGGCGTCCCTAAACCCTATGGCCCCTCTCTCCTGCTGGAGAGCACAGGTAGCACGGCGGGGCTCGCTGCGTGCCGCGGCGGTGCCCGCCAGGCCCCGGTTATTTAAATAACCCGGCTGCCTCGCTGGCATCGCGGCGGGATGGCCGTGCCCCGCTGCGGGACGCGTCCCGGCTGCTTTTACCGCCTGCGAAACTCGTTTTCAAACCGATACTTGGAAACGGAGCCGCAGAGCTTCCTTTGGCATCCGGGCAGTCGCCCAGCTGTCTCCGCGTGTCGCTCCGAAAAGCGAACCCGCCGTCTGTGCGGGCCCCACGGGGCTGCCTCGGCTGTGGGGCCATGCGGGCTGTGGGGCTGTGGCACCGGGCCGTGAGGCAGGGGCACCCCGCAGAGGCCGGGGGGAGGCCGCCGGCGTCAGAGCGGGCTCCGGAAAGCATCCTGCCACACGCAAGGTTTGTGGCACATGCCGCAGGCCTGAGGGCGTGATTAGCCCCGCGGAGTTTCGGAGAGTCTACGCTCAGCAGCTTGCGTCTGGGGAGGTGTTGGCGTCTTGGCTGAACAGCCCGTGCCTCGACTTAAAACGTGATCTCCCGACAACGGGATAACAGGGGAAACAATGCCCGGTGGTTACCTGGCGGAGGGTACAGTGGATTGCTTTATTACAAAACGACTTGATTTGAATGTCTCAGTCACACCTAAACACGCCGCACCGTACCCCACTGTCAGCTACATCACAGATAGCATAGCATCGTCCCTTTTCTAGCACTGTGGTTTCCATCGCTCAGCTAAAGTGTCAAAACTGCTGTTCATATCTTAGAAGCTGGAAATAAAATATTTCCCACCAGAGAGGCAGCTCTTGTTGCAAAACACTCCTTTAGTTAACTGAGGTAGAGCAAGGGCTGTTTGTGAAAGCAGTAATAGAGCCCTTTCTGCCCATGGATAGCCTCTGGGGAAATCCCTTAGTCATGAATTAGGTGAGTAGCAGAGTATTTCAAAAACACTACGAGGTATTTAGAAATGGAGTAGAGGTAATAAAGTCTTAAGTTAGCAAACTGGGTAGTATAAAATGGCTCAGTCATTCATCTGTTGGTTGCAGGATATTAAATATCCTTGTCCTCGGCCCTTGTCTGTCTAGACCCATAAATGGCAGGCACGTTTTACATTAGTTTATTACATGTTAATGCTACCACTTACTGGCTTTACTTAATTAGAGAAACCTCTGGCTTCACAGATAGGGTCCATAAAGATAGTCTCAGACAAGGTTATTACTGGTCAGCTTTTTGTATTTGCACACAGTTTATCTTATTTGGGAACAGTAGCGCTATCTGTTCTATTAAACATAATAACCCCCTAATATTTTTCAGAATGTGTGGCATGAGTTAAAGATTTTGAGCGTGCACTTGTGTAATGGACACAGCCTCTAGTTCTCTTTATTGTCCCAAACATTGTATTTTAATTTGAAACCTTCATTGGTTGAAAGTTTGCCAAATGTGTAATTCACCACTGATCTAACAGTATGAGCAGGTCTAAACATGCACAGTAATAAGAAGGTTGCCAGCCCTTTGCTTGTATCTGTGGATACCAAAAACAGCAGAACCAGTTCGGAATACTAGAACAACAGAATGCAGAACAAAATCTTGTTGTGCAAGTTTTAAAACTTTTATCTGTGTAACCTTTGTAAAGATTGTAGTGTTTTTTTGTGTGCTTTGTAATTAAGCAGCTCAAGTCCTCATGTTCCGCTCTGTGTCTCCCTGTGTTTCCTTCTGCAGTATATACAGTAGCGATGATGATGAAGAAGATGTCGAGATGTACGATCATGATTATGATGGTCTGCTTCCTAAGACTGGAAAACGTCACCTAGGAAAAACCAGGTGGACCCGTGAAGAGGTACATATGAATTCATTCATCTCCAGTGTGTGAAAAGCTGGAGAGAGAGCATGGATCACGTTCTTCTCTGAGTACTTATTTGCATGCCAACTTCAATGACAATGCCAAGCACATGAACAAGGATGTTTTCCAACTATTAGTTACATTCAGTGCTTTACTTAGCTTTGAGGACCACTGTTTTCTTTTAAATAAAATATGTAAGCACCTTTTTTTTTTAAATGTCCACCAAGGTCTATGTTACAGGTATTTGAGTCAGTGCAATCCCTGTTGGAGAAACAGCTCAGGAGTCACCTGCAGCACTGCTGGGTTGTTAGCGCTGCCTCTTTTTGTTTGAGAATGGTTGCCATGTGAGGATTGACGTGTGCTCAGTGTCCCACAGCAGCAAACAACTGTGGCAGACACTGCTGCAGTCCTTTTGTGCCATTTGAAATTTGCACTTTAATTGCAGTGTTATGATTCTGAGTGGAAATAAATTAAAAGCTGGAAGAAAGAAACCCAGCGGTACCAAAATTGAGCATTCAGAATGTGTTTGGCTTCTGAAGGTCAGAATGCGTCTTAGTCACAGTACCCTTGTGCTGACTTTCCAGATAAATTCTGGTATCAAACTCCTTCGCCAGGTGGAAGTCCTGTGGCCATTTAACTGGTTTGAGCTTATTGTGAAATACATTAATACAGTTATTAAGTTATGTTTTGATTTTCTTCTCTCTGACAACCTATATTGATATATAAACAGTGGCAGGTCACCTCTTGTAAGCATTTTTTTTTTTTTAAATCATAGCCTGCTCTTGCAGGGATGGATGTGGTCTTGATACAGTGTGGGAGGAAAGGATGGCAGCGTAGCCCAATGGCCACTTTCCTGTCACATGAACTGGGAACAGACTGAGAGGCGCTAATGGGGGAAAGGGAGGGTCGCTGCTCTCCTCTTATCTCTTGGGGCACTTCTCTCTTGTGTTGCACGACTTCGATCTTTCCCAGGACACGGCATTGCTTTCCTTTGTCTTCAGGGTCTATATTTCTGGCCTTACTATTAAAAATACTGGGACAAATTTCTTGCTGTTGCAAGTATGCAAAACTCCCTCACAACGATCAGGAGCAAAAAGGAGCCATTAATTTTATTGCGCATTCATTGTACGCGGACCAGCAATGAGCAAATTACTGGAACTCCCATTACTTGCAAGACATTTAAAGCTTGAGGCTGTGATTTTCAGAGGTCTCCAGACAGCTGGGTGCCTGAGTGTTACTGAATTTCATTGTTTTTCTGATGCTTGGCATCTAAACATCCATGCGCTCCTGTAAATCCAGTACTAGAGTAACAGTTACATTGCTTTGAGCAGTAAAATGGGAATGTTCAATGCAAGTCAAACAAGAGCACAGAAAAAGTCAGTCTTTCTCCTAGAAAAGAGTAAAGAGCCCACCAAAATCAATTTCTTCTGATCTAGGTAATTAAAAATATGAGAAAAGTACAGACCACCTCTTCTTATTCTCAGGACATGAACAAACAAAAGAAATAGGTGCATAAAGAGCTAAAAAGGGGACACTTTTTGGAATACATTTCATTTGCATTGTAAGAGATTGCAATATTAATTATATTTGTTTGTTTGTTTGTTTTGTTTTTTAATGATTCAGGATGAGAAACTGAAGAAGCTTGTGGAGCAGAACGGCACAGAAGACTGGAAAGTCATAGCCAATTTCCTTCCTGTAGGTGGACATTGGTTTCTGTTTCCAGTTCTAGTGACAACTCTTTATCAGAGGGTTCCAAGTAAGGGAAGGGGGAGTGGCTTTTCATAGTTCATTTTTTTTGCAGGAGATATAAAACCTCTGCAGCTGGGGACCTCAGAAGTTTGGTTAGAATATTGTGGAAACCCATACCTTCATTTTCCTCGCATTTCTCAGAAATGGTTGTTTCATCAAACATGCTACAGTGGTGGGTAGGGAGAGTTGCACGGTAGATGGTCAATATAACACTGAAACAAAATGTCTTAGCACAAAGGAAAAGTAGCTTTGGTGAATTATAAGTGAGTGGTTTAGAAAATAATTGTTTTGTGAACACTTCAGCTCCTGTAGAAATACTACATGTGAAAACACGACAGCTATTGTACCAGATGGTGAAGATTCAGCTTGTGTAGTTGTGGCAATACAGTCATAACTGCAGAAACTATGGAAATATTATCAAATTCAGTGAGCACGCTGATAGTTCAGCATCTTCTCAGACTTCCCAAGTCTTAAATGTTTAGTACAGTACAGACCTACTGTACCGCTCACATGTCTTTGGTTCAATTACAAAACTCCCACGTGTTTAGTCATCGTAATTGGCAGTGGAATATGTCGGGGACAAGTGTACCTAGATAAGAACATTATCAGTCTATGTTCATCTTTTTCAAAGAATGATCTACTTTGCATGTTTTACATTTCACTAGAATCGGACAGATGTTCAGTGCCAGCACCGATGGCAGAAAGTACTAAACCCAGAACTTATCAAAGGTCCATGGACTAAAGAGGAGGATCAAAGGGTAATCAGTTTTCCTTTCCATCTGATTAATACCTTAATAATGGATTTTGTGTTTTGGGGCAAAATTCCTAGAGACTTCAGTGGTCTCAGCTGTAATGTGGTCTGAGGCAGAACTGATCCTTTAGTATCAATGTTGAGTATTTGTTTGCATAGTGCTTTCTGAATTTTCTACACAAATTAATTAATGTTGCTTTACAGCACTGTCACATAGAAATGCAATCTAGAAATGTCTTAATTATTGCCAGATTTTTTTCCTTTTGGGTAAACATGTAAATGGGAAATGGGGAACCTTAATCACGTGTTAGTTTTACCTTGGCAATTTTGAGAAATGTTGTTGAAACTGTTACCCCACCACAGAAAAAAAAAAACAATTCATTGATTCATTATGCATCATTAAATACAGGCAGTTTTTATGTCCTTCTTTGAAGGTAATAGAACTCGTGCAGAAATACGGTCCAAAGCGCTGGTCTGTCATTGCTAAGCATTTGAAGGGAAGGATTGGAAAGCAGTGCAGGGAGAGGTGGCACAACCATTTGAATCCAGAAGTGAAGAAAACCTCCTGGACAGAAGAGGAAGATAGAATTATTTACCAGGCACACAAGAGACTGGGAAACAGATGGGCAGAAATTGCAAAGTTGCTGCCTGGACGGTAATGATATATACCTTCAGCTTTTAAATAGGAAAAAAGGGAAAAGCTGCAGGTCTGAGCAGGCTGTATCAATTGCCTCGGCCTGCACATTATACATCAAAAATTTTGGAATCAAAACGTGGCAAGCCAATGACATCAATGTGTGTTTGTCTCGGTGGGGAACTCTACTATTTGGTCAGTATGTGGAACAGTTCGATATTTTTATGTGCTTTTAATGTTTGCCAGAGTCAAAAAAGCAGTAAGTAGAGCAAGACCATGACAGTTTCCTAAATGTATATGCAGTCTTATTTTGTGCTTTCAATTAATCGACAAGATTTCAATTGGTTTCACAGTGAAGGATCAGACTCTGCAAGTGGAACTTTACATTCAGCTAAGGGTATACCTGCAAAGTGACATCCCGTCTGTTTATTCAGAATGGTTTAAGAGAAGGCTGCTTCAGCATTTGTAATTGCTCATGAATCATCCAGTTTTCACATGGTAAAAATCCATGTATAACATAGGAGAAAACGACTTTCTCACACTAGAGTCATAGACATACTTGTCTCATTGAAAATATATGCAAAAGTTGTGTGCAATTTCAAAGAATCAGTGTCTTACACACTCTGTAGTAAAAGTGACTCAACATCAAGTGTAGTCAAGCAAATAATGTAACAAAAGAGGGTTTTCCCTTTCCATTTTTATTCCTGTTTTTATTCCTGGCAAAACATCTTCAAGATGTAACTGTAATGCCTGAGATCCTTTTAAATGGGCATTCTGTAAGGTTTTTTTGCCTTCAAGAAGAAAACAAGAAAACAGTTGCCACTTGGCAAGTTTTTCTGTAGCCTTCACACATCACAGATACTAATGTCAACAGTATCGTGTGGTGGTGATTTTTTTCAAGTAGAGGACCTGTTGCTAAGTGTATTCTTACAGCCTCACAGATTTTAAGTTTGCTTTTTCTGATTCATGTATTTGAGAATTTGAATCTCAGTTTCCCTGCAGCTAAGAAAAATCACAACAGCTTTGTTTACTGGATTTGCCTACATAGGACAATGTTGTCATTGTCTAGGTGGCCAATTGGAAAGTTGTTTGGGAGTTAGTCTAGCTGTGCTCCATAGTTTTTCTTTCCAGCAATGGAACACAATAAAACAGTAAGACTTACAAAGATGCTGTTGGCAGTCTTCAGGGCAGTCTCAAAGGTTTGTTGGCCTTCTCTGTCACCTCACCTCATGAGAAAGAGGTGAAGCTGAAGTTGTTAATGTCTCATAGTTTGAGTACTTCAGGCTTAGAGATTACTTCAAAAAATGTATAAACAACATTACCCCATTTGTATTTTTCCCTGCCTTTTGTGAGAGGCTGAGAGTAGCGTCTGTAAAGGTCAGGGCTGGAGGAAGGTCAGGGAAGGGCTGAAGGTTTAAACAGAAATGCTAACAGCAGTTTCCTGCCCGTTCACCTCAGTCTGAATTGGAAGCACTTGCTTTTAACACCCCTCACTTTTAACATTGGTGTTTCTGTTGCAGGACTGATAACGCTATCAAGAACCACTGGAATTCCACCATGCGCCGCAAGGTTGAGCAGGAGGGTTACCTGCAGGAGTCCTCCAAAGCCGGCCACGCCTCGGCAGCCACCGGCTTTCAGAAGAGCAACCACTTGATGGCCTTTGCTCACAACCCGCCTTCTGCCCAGCTCCCAGTGGCCAGCCAGCCCCCGCTGGGCAGTGACTACCCCTACTACCACATCACTGAGCCACAGAACGTAAGCTCCCAAGAAACATTTTTGTTTTGCTGTGTTTAATGGGTGGGTGCGATTTGGCCGTATCTGATTCCAGGAAGAGCGAAGGGTTTTTTCCTGGTCTCTGAGGACGTGTTTGAGGTCAGGCAAGGATGGCTTTGACTTAAGCACTGATGGGTCTATGTACACTTTAAATTGACTGCTGGTGTTCAGGTGGTGGAATCAGGTTTAGCGTTTTTAGTGTATTGTAAGCAATGGGAATGTTTTGAGTACTGTTTCTTACAGTGGTGAATATATATGCATTTTGAAAATCAGTTGAATCTGGTTAATTCTGTCTTGTATGTCAAAATCTCCCACATTCACTTCAGTCATATTCTGTTTATGGGTTGCCTGTCAGAACCAAGTAAACAAGTATTGTTTTTAATCTGATTCCTTTCCTATTAGTGATTAATAATGAAACAGCCCACTGCTTTAAACACTCACATTGTAGAGTTTTAGACGATAATAAATTGCATCTTTTGCATTTTCACTTCAATTTAGAAAAATCTTTCAAATGCGTCTATAAATTATTCATCTTTTCTCATTCAGGAAGGGTACATACTTCACATATGAATTTTCTTTCTTCCTCTGTAATGCTCACTGTCATATTCCTAAAAGCTGTTTATTTTGCTTGTAAATATTTCTGGATTTTTTTTGCTATTTTGTCTCCATATCTTATAAATTTTAAAGGCAAATTTTTGTTTAACACAAATTCACAGTGCCGGCAGATAACAGTGTTTTGTTTTTTTGGCCTAGGTCGCTGGTCAGATCCCATATCCAGTAGCACTGCATGTAAATATTGTCAATGTTCCTCAGCCAGCTGCTGCAGCTATTCAGGTAGATAATTTGAACATAATTTTGAGAGTCAATTTGTTAAACATTTGCTAAGTCAAAATGCAAACATCTTACATTAAGGAAACATGTTAATGTAATATGTGTGGAGAGAAAATGGGGAAGGTGGGGGAGTTCTGACAAGGCTAATAATTGTTTTTTCTGAAGTGAATTTAACACACAATAGTTGTCTTCTGGTGTGGTAGCTTTCACTTTCTCCATTTCAAATGTCTGTACTGAAATTCAGCAGGGACTTTGATAGTGGAAAACACAATTTACGTTTGTTTCATCTTTGAGTCTAATTTGGCTATTATAACCACAGGACGGCAAGCCATAAGCATTTTAGTTGCTACATCCTATCAGACCTTTATCTTTTCTTTTCCCTTAACTCTTAATTTCAGAGACACTATAATGATGAAGACCCTGAGAAAGAAAAACGAATAAAGGAATTAGAGTTGCTACTAATGTCGACTGAGAATGAACTGAAAGGGCAGCAGGCATTACCAGTAAGATTGTCACTGTGTGCTTGGATGGAGGGATAGCAGCATTACCCCAGTGCTTGTCTTTTTAACTTTTTATTCCCCCTTTGCCTTCGATACTAATCAAGGCTCTATATTTCCGTTTTAAAAGGATGAAACATAGCACATGTATACTCTGTATCTGCCTTATAAATTCTTCGATAAAAAAAATCAATTTGCGGGTATTTTACTTTGCAAAGTGGGAGCAGGGCTGGGCTCTGTAATATTACATAATATTGGAACCATCATGATCGTACTAAAATGAAAAATCCCACAGATCTTAAATCAATAGGATCTGCATTTCTGAAAGTGTGCAATGGTTCATATGATGAAAATGTAGTGCCTGTACGTTAGATTTTTCTTCTCTGTTGTATTCTTCTCTTCAGCTATGTTTTATACTTTGTAAGCTTCAGACCTGGTGCATGTTTGACAGTTCGTTTTACTTCTCCGAATAGTGTTAGATCCTTCATAACTGCATGTGTGGAACAAATGCTGGCTATTACTGAATTCTCACACTTCGTTGTATATGCCATTGGATGTTAATATGTGAAAAACCTTACTTAGTCACTTAACACCATCACCAAAGCCAAGAATCTCCCCAAATCGTTTTTGAAGATAGGTGATAGCCAGCAGTTTCTTTTATATATATATATGTTATTTTTTTTTCTATTTTTGGGTAATATTTAAATTAATAGTAAAACAACTGCATGCATGATACGTTAGTTTGGCCACTTTTTAACTTTAGTTAATATTTTGCAATTTCTTCTGTTGCATGATCACACTGGAAAGAAACTTCTGTTAATTTGTTCTTCTGCTTTCCTAACCACGTTGATTTGACAGCCTCTTCATTGCATTGGTGTAAGCTGTAGCGTTAGACAGGGATAGAAGAAGAAAAGGAGATAAGCAAACAAAAGCAACTCTAACTCTAAACCCTTTAGCCTTTTACAGTGCTGAGTGCTCACTAGGGAACTCCTGCCGTTTCTTGCTTCTCACAGAAAATGGCTTGCAGACAGCTTTTGAACTGTTTGGAGTTAACGCAGTATGCATTGATAACATGTTAGTCATGATCCATGCTCATAATCCTGGAAGTAAATTATGAGGTAACTTTGGGATAACAAATAAGATGCTGATATTACTTAAAACAAGATCTTGCACTGATGAAAGGAAACATCTTGACAATTGTTTCATAGGCATAAGTTTTTAGATGATGATGCAACTACTTTTATCTTTCCTCCAGTGGCATCTGACACCTTGTGCAATTTCATTGCTAAGTTCCTTCTGCCTTTCCCCCCCCCACTTTCTCTTTTTTTTTCCTTCTTCTTTTAGACACAGAACCACACATCCAACTACCCCGGCTGGCACAGCACCACAGTTGCTGACAATACCAGGACCAGTGGTGACAATGCACCTGTTTCCTGTTTGGGGGAACACCACCACTGTACTCCATCTCCACCGGTGGATCATGGTTGCTTACCTGAGGAAAGTGCATCCCCTGCACGGTGCATGATTGTTCACCAGAGCAACATCCTGGATAATGTTAAGAATCTCTTAGAATTTGCAGAAACACTCCAGTTAATAGACTCCGTAAGTAGAACTGCCTCCTCAGGTGAATTTGTGTGTGGTCAAGGAGTAAGGGGAGAGGAACTGGGACCATCCTAAAAGTGTTTTTTTTTTTCTTTTTGTTTTTCATTTTTCTGAGTAACTTCTAACTGCTGTGAGATCTGAAGCTTAGCTTCTGTATAACAACACACGGTTGCTCGTAAATGAAGCCCCCAGCTGTGAAAACGTGTGCTTTTTGTGGGTGTCACCCTTTCCTGCTGCATCTTGGTATGGGGAGTGTGATTCTTAGCAAATACACAATAGGAGTTTGAAACAGGCTCTTACTATATTGCATCTCCTTAAACTAAAATCAGAGACACTGTGGAAGATTTTAAGCACTGAAACAAAACTTTTTTATATTTGAAATGACACATTTTGTAGGTTTATGTGTGGCTGCTCATGTATCTGCATCCTTTTCTAAAACTTTTTGTCGTAGCATCAATAGCTGCTTCTCAAGGCTTAAGGAGCTTTTCCTGGCATATGTGAAGAAAACATGGATTTTAACTTATAGGTAGCTGAGTGACATTGACACGGCTTTTTCTCATTATGGTCTCCAAGAAACCGTATATAACAGGCGTGGTGCATTGAAATAGGTTTGTTGGTGTCACCTTGCTTCAGCTGCAGAGATGGCTGCTTCATGCAGTGCCATGTCACATTCATCATGTCCAGAGCAGTCATGCTGGTTTAGAGACCAGTCCTGGTTTAGAGTCCAAGGCGCTCATTTCTCTGTAATGATTTTCTGTCTTTGTACCCTGCAGAAAATGCTGGACAAGCAGATAGCAAGGACCTCATTTGACTCATTGTTTCTTTAGAAGCTCAGTTGCCAGCAACACTGTTAGGGTGATAGCTCGATATGCTTGAGGTATCAACTGAAAACACACAAAAGCCATCAGATTATTACTACTCGAATAAACAGGGTCAAGTGGAAATGAATTGGGAAAGACTTTGCTGGTGGTGGTTACTGGTATATCCTAGCGCTGTATTTTCATGAGGTGGCACTATACACTGTCTTATAGCTCCGTGCCTCCCACGTTGTTTCAGGATCCTTCATCATGGGGTGATCTCAGCAGTTTTGAATTCTTTGAAGACACAGACACTTCGGCTAGCAAAGCTCCCTCAGGCAGAGCCGCACAGCTTCAGCACAGAGCGGCCAGTGCATGTAGACCTCCAGGACACCCCACCACAAACCTGAGCAAAATCTTGTCGAGTCAGGGCCCTCCTGGCTCACCAAAGTCCTTGTCTGCCTCACAGGGCAGCCCGGCTCCGTGGGTGCTTCTTCGCAAAAGGAGAGGGCACTCCAGCCCCTTAGCCAGTGGCCACAGTAGCGCCTCGGTACTGGCTGACGGCAGCAGCTCAACTCCTAAGCGCTCCCCTGTCAAAAGCCTGCCCTTCTCTCCCTCGCAGGTAGATCAAGACTTCTGCACAGATGTTACTAATTCTCAAAAGTCACCGCAGTGTTAACAATTTAGAAACTAATCCCTTGGAACAAATGACTAATTGCCGTTGTGCTTGTTGATTTCACTCTGTGTTTGAATCTTCTCACTGCTCCTAGTCTTCACCACTGGGTTCAGATCACCAGCAAGCTAACTGTTGATTCTCTTCTTTTAAATTCATCTGTGGGGCTTGGGTTTTTTTGTTTGTTTGTTTGTTTGCTTGATTTGGATCATTTTTGTAGGAGAGTACAATTGCTTGCTTTGCTTTTGCTGTTAACTCCTTCAACTACCAGAGTTTAACATTTCTGATCATTTGTAATACTTTCCATCTCTGTCCACTTACAGTATGATTCACATTGACATAGAAAACCCCAAGCTGCGTTTAAATAGCATTCAGGTTGTGAGACAAACTGACAACAACCAGAAAATTCAAATCGTGGCTCGTCATCCTCAATACCAGCCATGTGGGGTGGAGTAGGAATGAGGAGAAAATTGGCCTCTTAAAATTGCCTGGTGTGCACTTTGAAATTCCTGTCCATTGTTGCTTTGTTTCACAGCTGTGGCACTATTTAAAAGTGTTGTGTTTTGGTTTTGTTTGTCTGTTTCTGTTGTGTTTGCCTTGGTTTGGTGTTAGTCCTTACAGTCAGAGAAACACTATTGCATGAAGGTTACCAGAAGATTGCAAGTAATGACCTCCCACTATATCTCCAGTTATGCATTAATCATAAATCATTTGCCAAGTGAAATGATACCACGACACTCACAGATTTGTAGACTTTAGAAATGGAAGCCACATTTTAGGTTACTAAGTAGAACTTGTGCAAAAGCAGTTTTCTCCAGACTGTTACCACTGCCTCCTTTTCAGTCAGCTGTCTCCATTCCAAAACACTCCATGCAGCCATCACAGGCAGCAATTTTCATTTTATGCTGTGACAGTGGAGCACTTTGTTTTGAGAGAGAGATAATAGGAAATTTTGCTTACTGGTATAACTGCTTTATTTACTACTTCAAAAATTCCTCGATTCCCCTAATAAATCTTTGTGGAGTTTAGCCCCATCTCCTGTGAGTTTCTTTTTGAAACATCCCCTACTCCTTTTCACTTGGTTCTTACCTCAAGCAAGAGGTAAGACTTACCTTACTGCTCTTAATTTTAATTAATTACATTAATTAATTTAATTAATTTAAATTAATTACAATATATGTGCAGAAAATCCAAAGCAGGTTTTTAAGATTTTTCTCTTGAAGTGATGGAGAAAGTTTCTGATTGGGACAGAGTGTCATTTTGTTTGTAATTTCCCACTCCAGAAATGCTAGTTTTTGCTTCATGAGTACTCCGACCCGAGTACAGTTTTGTCACATAGTCTGGTACCCCACATGCACCTACCCGTATTGTAGAGAGAGGAGATTTACTTGCAGCAGTGAGAGAGAAATGGTTTCTTTTTCTTCTGTTCAATAAAGTCAACTTAAGAAGTCAGCCTTGCAATCTAGATGGTCTTGCTGATTTTTCCTCTTCCTGCCTACAGTTCTTAAACACCTCATCCAATCATGAAAATCTGAACCTGGACAACCCTGCGCTAACTTCCACACCAGTGTGTGGCCATAAGATGGCTGTTTCCACCCCATTCCACAGGGACCAGACATTCAAAACTCAGAAGGAAAATCATGTGTAAGTCTGTAATTGTATTTTGTTGTCAGATTCACTAGGGTTAACTTTTTCAGGTTTGCACACAACCAAAGTTCTGGGTAACTGTATGCTTCCTGTGGAGATGTGCTCTAATACATTAAGATTTTTCTTAGTTTGGAGTAAAACTTTCACTGAATAACTTCAGAGATGGGTTATTGTCATTCACATAGACTCAAGTTTTTTTTTTAAACAAAGCCGTTCTGCCTTGCCACAGTTAAATAGATGTTCTTCCAGAAAAGAAAAATGGAGTATATGATTGCTGGAAAATATTTTTCAGAGTCTTATCACTGTCGTTGCCTGTATGCATGTATTTTTGTAAGGAGCTAATATTTCTAAGCATGTTCCTTTAAAGTTTTTCTCCCTCTTTCTAAAGTTTCAGAACTCCCGCAATCAAGAGGTCGATATTGGAGAGCTCTCCGAGAACACCCACTCCATTCAAAAACGCACTTGCAGCTCAGGAAATCAAATACGGTCCTTTGAAGATGCTGGTAAGAAGGAAACAATGATAAAAGTTGCTTTGATATTAGTGCAGAGGGATGTTCTGGGACTTGCATGTAACGTTTCTTCCTTTCAGCCTCAAACTCCGACTCATCTTGTAGAAGATCTGCAGGACGTTATCAAGCAGGAGTCGGAGGAATCTGCAATAGTGGCTGGGCTACATGAAAGTGGACCCCCTTTGCTGAAGAAAATCAAACAAGAGGTAAATCGCAAACTTACCTGAGGCAATTTAATTCAGCCCTCTTTGCTGAGAAACTTAGACCAATACCATTTTCTGTTAAATAGCTGTGTCTGTTTTTCTTTCATGTGAGCCCCAAGATCTTAGTGTCGGTTCTATATAGTGTACTAGGCATGCCTAATTCATCTCCCATTGATTTCCATAGAAGTCTTTCTGCTGTTTTCAGCAGGGGTTTGCTTGGGCTGTTCTAATGCAGTTTTCATTTGAAACTTAAAAAGAAAAAAAATTAGACAGGAATTTGGATTGAATCTTTCTAATATTGGTGAAAACTATAGAAGAACCCCACAGGGACCAAGCTACATGGAGTGACTTAGAAACCTGAACATTTGAGGACGTTGCATTATATTACTTTGTCACTAAAATTCTAAAAATACATATATTCTCAATCCCTTTTAGGGGATTAAACTCTTGAATACTGACAGCGCTGAGTGCAAGTATTCAAAGTTTTATTAGGAGGGGATTTTTTTGAGAACCTTGAACATCTTTTTCAACAAAGAGCAAGGTTGCTGTAAAAGAAAGTACTGTAAATGCGTTGTGCACAGCTGTGAAGAATATTTGTTCGATTTGTTAAACAACTGACAGATATATCTGCTTCTGGTCAGTTAGATACTGTTATTTTCATGGTTCCTTTCCTGCTTTTAGGTGGAGTCTCCAACAGATAAAGCTGGAAATTTTTTTTGCTCGAATCACTGGGAAGGGGAAAACCTGAACACTCAGCTCTTTACACATGCACCTACTATGGAAGATATGCCAGTAAGTGCGAGCTTTCACACCACTAAATGATTTTTTTTTTCTGTTTTGCACCCCTTTCAGTTCTTAAAAGGAAAAGATTTTTTATGGTTGACCTTCCTCACCAGTAGGCATTACTTATTACATCCATATTGTTTTCCTGTATTAAGCACATAAGAAGCAAAATTGTGCTCTTAATTAGATCACTGTGATGCGTATAGAAGGCCACAGAAGTTGCAGTCTCTGAAAAAGCCCTTAGTCTTTATAAAAAGCGTGCACGTGGAAGGCATCTGTGCCTGCATATAGAAATGAGTGGGTCACAGAGTTAAAACTGTGAAAAGAAGAAGACACTCTGTTTTGTTTTGTGCAGAGGAGACCTGGCATGTTCATGGTTCCCTTTGTCCCACCAGACTGCTTGGTGCTGCTGTTGTTCTTGCACTCAGGACTTCCAGGCTGAGCTGTGCTCCCAGGCTGAGCATGCATTTGTGGCGGTGCACAGCACTGCTCACTTCACAGTCAGGCTAGGTTTGCTTTTAATATGTTCAAATTCAGGTTGTTTTCTTGAGTTCCTGACAACATTTTTTTTTTCTTTCCCTGTTCAGAATCTTCTTACCAGCTCCATTTTAAAAATGCCAGTGTCGGAAGAGGATGGTAGTTTTCATAAAACATTTGCCATGCCTAGGAACAGGCCACTAGCTAGTCCACTGCAGGTAACAAAAAATACCCTTATATGTATATATATAAATGTCCTTTATGTATGTGTATATGTATACATACCTAATGCTTTCTGACAGACTGATTTTAGGCTTTTGGATAAGGGAGAATGTTCAGGTGAACATGGTTGAGGATTGCGCCATGCCTGTGGATGCAAGGAGATGGTGCTCAGAGCAGTGCTGGGTTGCTGAGCGTGGCAAAGCCTTTCACGTGGGGTGCTGCATCTCAGCAGGCTCCGGTGTTGCAGGGGTGGGATAGTCCCTGGCTGGCTTTCACACCACGCCAACCATTACTCACCAAAGCGATTCCCAGGCACGGTGCGGGAGCTAACGTGGGCCGGAGGCTCTTTCCTGCAGACTTGTTGGACGCGGTTGTGCTGTTTTGGAGAGCAGGAGGGTTTGATAGTAGGGCGCTGGCCAGAACTTGTCAGCCAGCCTGGGGCGGGAGGAGGGACTCCAGCAGCCCTGGTGTGCAGGTTTGGTGCAGCCGGGGCTCCTTGTGCACTAGCTCCGGCAGCACACCGGAGATGCAGGAGACTCCTAAATGCTCCTTGTACATCATGAGGCCTCTGAGCTGAATTAAATGTGCGACACTTTTAATGAGAGACAGGTGTCAGGCTGGATTTGGGGCAGGTAGGCTTCTTCCAAGTGTTAGCAGTTGTATACATTTGCTATGTTTTTGAATAAATAAATCACTATTATATAGGGCCTGGTCCAAAGCCCACCAAAGTCATTAGCAGCCTTTTTGTCAATTTGTGTAGACTTCAGATCAGGCCCTCCAACCTCTTTCAGAGAACAAAATGCAGTGTAGATAATGATTAATTGTACTTCCACTACAACCCTTATTTTTGAGGTGGATGAGTAAGTGATTTTACATCCCTGCTCCACATGGGTGAGTTGAGGGAGAGCGTGTCATTCCCCAGAGTGAGTCACTGTCAGAAAGGAAATTATAACTCCACTGTTCCTGACTTTCAGAAAGACAGTCCACGTGGCTAAACCTTTATTTCCCCTCTCTCTCTAAAATTTACAGTAGGGGTTATTTGCAGTAAAAAAGAATGAACGAAACCTGGTTTAGATTAAGCCTTTCTAGCCTGGCATTATAAAGATATTAAAATTTCACACATGTCCCCGTTTTTGCATTTCAAGCATCAGTAATATATGCTGATGGCAGTAACAGACCTGTGTGAGAACTGGATTTTTGTTTTGTAGGAATTCCATGATTTCATCACATATTTTCCCTTTGAAATGTGAATGAAATATCCTGAAATTTAAACAAAGCAAACCACTTCTGGATGAAACATTACAGTTTACTGTGGAGCAGGTTTACATTTTGCGTTGTAGAGTTTTTCGGTGAAAACAGCTTCAGGGAGCAGGGTCAGTGTCTCCCCTCTTCAGGGGGGTGTCCACAGTGGCAAAGACTCACCCTCACACTTCCTGATTTGCTCTTTGCTCATGAGCTGCACCACAGTAGGGGGCCAGAGGAAGGTTTGAAGACTCGCCCTCTCTCTGCAACCTGAATTTAAGGCAGTCATTTGGGGCCTGACCTTGAACCATCTCGTGGTGGAGCAACCCAGGGCTCCCACTCTGTGGGTACATGTGCCTGGGTTCTCTGGTGCCTGGCCATGTCCAGGAGCCGGACCACAGGCTCCTCAGTAGACTTAGGGCAAAATTTTCAGGTAGCTAAACAGAATTATGGCGTAGGTTGTCCTGTTATGTGGTGGTTGCCTGCGCTCTGCCTGTAATAAAAATGAAGCATCTGAGGTGCCTGTAGAGTAGGATCTTTTGATCTTGGGTATAACAATGTTATGTTTCCTGCTATCTAAAAATAATTTCTTTACAAGCTGCTATAAACGAAAGGTCTTGTTTAACCTACTCTTCTAACTCATGCTGATTTTGGCCAGGAAGTTTATACAAATAAGGTTGTGGCCTATTCTGGAACCCATTCTTTAGTCCTTGGTCAGGAAAAACCTTTAGTTTTGCATGCTAAAAGTCAGGTATTCTCATTGTTTAGATAAAGAGGACTTTTGCTTAGGTAGAACTGAGTTAAAAAGGATTTCCCAACTCATCTCAGTGTTTAAAAAGTGTTGAACTGAAAGAAAAAGCAGCTGTAAAAAGCCCCCAAATGAATACTTAGTTGCAGCTTCTTTGTGTACCAGTATGAAGGTAAAATTATTCTACTTGACAATGAAGAAACACTGAGTGTTTCAACTGAAATGTAACCTAAACAAAAAAAAAAATAATGAGGTTAGAGGCATATGTATCTGCAGCATAGACAGGTTTTTCAGAATGAAATACAGACATTTCATGACACTGCTGTACTGGGTGTCCACCACTGAACAGTCTTAGTGCCACGGCTATGAGGGGGAATCTTCTTCCCCAACAAAGCTTGCTTGGCCCCAAGAGGGGAATTTGGTGTCATACAGCACCAAAAAGAGCTGTGGTCTGGATCTGATTCATGCCAGAATGGGTGTGCTGCTGCTGTGTCCCTGTGCTCCCCATCCGTCACAGGGTAGCCGTGTGCCTGTCTTGAGTACACAGCCTGTCTAAAGGGTGCAAAGGTGCAAAGCAATTGAAAATGCTGGTATTTGCGCTTCATTTTTGACTTGTAGCATTTTGTACGTGATCAGATTTTAATGTGTTACTGTTCCATGCTTTCCAGCTTTTTGTTGTGTTGGCCATGTACACGTATTCACACGCAAACACATGGATGCACACACACTGAACTAAATCCATCGATTCCATGCAGGTAGAAATGAAACACCAGGGAACTCATCGGGGTGAAATTTAATTGTGTCTGCATATGTTTACATTGCTGCTGTTAATACTTTGGGACTGATCCAACAATTCTTACTGAGGCAAATTCTCATTGACTTCAGTCCAAGCATGAATTATAGCACTCTTTCCACACTGGGATGTGTGCATGGAGAGGGAAGAGAGAAAGAGCACTACACTTTTTTTTTTCTCCCAATACTCTTTTAATACACTTTGTTCCTAAAAATCCATTTTGTTTTAAATTTCAACTTACTTAAGAAGGAAGTAGTGTATTTACCAGCCTGCAACATTTTTCATTGTTTTAGTAACTTGCACTGCATTTACTTAAAGAAAAAGATTCTTGGCTAGCCATAAGCTCACCAAAGTGTTTGATTACTTACAAACACTCAAAGCAAACTCTTAAAGATACTTTTTACTGCATTTTGGATGCACAACTGATCGTATGCAACTTGGTAAATGATAGCTGATGACCGTATCAGTTGGCATGATGTGATTCACCATCACTTGAGAGGAACAGCATGTGACATCATTTGGCAGGCGAGGGCAGGATATAACGGCACTGGGAATGTGGCAGTATCAGTATTACATGCCAGAACAAGGGGAGAAAATGTCCTTAAATCCAAGGAGTTTGGGCTTCATCCTCATTTGGTCCCTTCTCTGTAAAATGCTGGGAGTAAATGCACTGTGTGTAGGACCTTTCTAGTAAAGTGTGAAGATTCAGCCTGCAGTTTTGTCCTGCAGGGCAAATCTTATGGTTGTGCATTGGATATTCTTTTTCTGGCAGGAACAGGAGATATCTTACCATCCCCATGTGTTGCCTAAGCATGGAATTAGTGTTACACTGCATTGCATGGATCCCAAATATTTTTGCTTCATATTGGCAGAGTTAGTTACAACCAGTGTTCTATATTTTTGTCACTCATACCACGCTCAGTTTTACTGCAGGGAGATCTTGGCCTCACTAGGAATTTTTTCAAGGGTTAAGATTTTGGCATAGCGTATGAGGCAGACTGATGATCTATACAGAGCATTTGCTTGAATTGCACCAAATAAGTGGTTACATAAAAACTATGTTTCTGGCTGTTCCTGTCTAAAAGTTATGTTTTATTTCTCATTATGTTCTGTAGCCAGTCAAACAAGTAGCAGTACATAATTCAAACTATCCTAACATAGACATTTTAACAGTTAGAAAAGTAGGCTAAATTGTAGGCCATCCACCTAACCCTGCAGGCTATCAAAAGACACCATGAAATGGAGCCTTTTAAGAAAATAGCGCTGCTTTGATATCTTCTTCCCCCAGTTACAAAGGAAACAACACAAGGTAAAAGCCCTGCAAGCTAAAGAGAATGTTCTTAAACCCATAGCTCCTGTCACTTTCCATTTTTTAACCACAGACTGACACGTTTCAGCTCGAATTTCCTGACTTTCAGCGGTTTATGTAACCCTTTTCTTTAAAGAGTAAGTTTAAAGGATTTTAAAACAGTTACTTAGTTAACCTTTTCAAGAGCGTGAGCTGTCATTAGCCTTAATTTTCTCCATTTAAAAAGCAAGTTGTGGAATTTCATTTCCAGCTAGTTGGAAGACAAAGCTTATAGGCGAGGCAGCAGGCTTTCCTGCAGCAGCAGACCTCAAGAGGAGCCTTTCTCTGGCTTTCCTCCACGCCTCTTTCAGGCAAGAAGATCTCAAAGTCTCATACTCTGCTTTGTTTAATCTAGGGAAAGGGGAAAACATGCTGTGTTCAAGTCCTGGGAGTTTCAAGATTTACATAGCAAAGAAAAGTAGCTGTGAAGTTCTCCCGCACCAACGTTATCTGTTCTCTCCTGATCTGTGCAGGAGCTGTGCTTTGTTCAGGTGAGGAAAGCAAAGGGAGGTTGGAAGGTACAGGTCGGTCATTGCATGTTTTCTTCCCAGAGCAGAAGAATTTAGGGTGTGAACAGTTCAGGAGTTGTAGCTGTGCTGAGCAGGTGATGGTCTCTCAGCTTTCAGAAGCTGTGGAGCAGTTGCAGAAAAGGGAAGGCTTGGCAGTCAGCCATTTGCAGCCCTGTGTTCTCATCTGTGAATACAAATAAAATTACTTAAGGTCCAAACTAGAAAGGTACCGAAGATCCTAATGTGAGTTCCAGGTGCTCAGACCATTTCCATCTCTCCCCCGTTAATCTTACTTAGAGAGCTCATAGTTCTCAAACATGAGTTTTGTCTGAGTGAGGGCTTCAGGGTTAAGCTCTTAAAAGCACCATCAAATAGCTCTGCCTAGCACTGGCATCAGGCTTTTAATAAAAGCTGAAGAGTTTGGCTGTTTTTTTCTTGCACATGTAGCAAGCTGTATTTCTGAACAACTGCAGAAACCACAGAGTTTGGGGAAAGGCTGTCCCACGCCCCAGAGAAAAACTAGCAGAAATAGTGCTCTGCCTTAGGAAATGGAGTGGAGTAGTAGAGTTCTTAGCTGGTCTTTGCTGTCTGCTCATGATCAGTAGAAGAGCTTCCCTTGCTTCTGCATTCTTACGGAATGGAAAACCAAACAGTTATACATTAAATCCATCACATCACATCCTGCTACAAAAATCCTTTGTTTAGGGCACCGGCATTGATTGTTTCAGTGCTTAGGAAGGAATACTGAGTTTCTGTTGCAAGCCTTCTCTTCTGTGGCATGTTCTGCAGATTTGGCTAATGTGACGCAAATGTATGTAACACCAGCAACTTTGCTGGAGTTGCTGAAGACATCTGTCAGTGCAGTGGGGATTTAAAATCTGTCTTTTAAAATATTTCTTTGCCAAAACACTCGTACAGCACTTCCAGCAGTTGGCGAGCTCTTGCAGGGCGCTGCTGCAGCGGTGTTTGGTTTTGCTGTCCCCTCTCAGGCAAGGTGCTGTGATGCAGGAACTCTCTTACAGCACATGAAGAGGCGGGCTTGAGTGCAGAGAGTTTGAAGAGCACCTTTCCAGAGGCTTTTCTTTCCTTACTCTTGTCTGTTTTCTCTAGATGGTCCAAGTTTTTATTTAAAGTGCTTTAACTGGATATCCCAGTTACAGCTCTGACAGCTTGTTTACTGTTCACATCTGCCCAAGGGCAGTTGAAGGCACATTACAGGATAAGTGAGGTAGTCCTGCTGCCAGGAGAAGGATGTGCTGGTAGGATTACTGAGGTTAAAAAAAAAAAAAAAAGAAAAGAAAAAGAAAAAAAGAACCAGGGTGAACAACAGAGCTGGAACTGTACCATGGGTCTGTAATTTTATGCTATGGGAACTCACAGTAGCATACCTTCTTCTTCCCTTACTCCCAGTTTTAATTTTAAAAGCTGCTGTGCATGGAAGAGAAAAATGCAGCTATGGAAATGCTGGCAGACAAGGCTTAAATTCTTTTAATTAACAGCAAAATTAAGAGTAGTGTCCTGCTCTTTGAGCCAATAAAAGACATATTTGGAATGAATCATACTGCGGAAATCCCTTTCTTTCCCCACTGGCTAGGGATTTAGGTGCCAAAAGGAACACCTCACTCTTAGACGGCTGAATTTAAGTGGAATGAATCCCCTGATCTGATGAAAACATGCACATCAGTTTCAGTGGGTTTGGGGTCAGGCCTTTTGGCTTCTAATTACAAAGCTTCTGCATTTCCATCCATTGATCTGCAGAGTTGGACCTTTAAAAGTGATAGGGGAGATCAAATGAGCTTTTTCCAAAGGGAGTGTTTTAACTCTGTTTCTGTGCTGTTTTCCTGCATGCCCCTAGCTTTTTGCCCAGTTCTCTTCTCTTCTGATGAGTCTGGGAAGCACTGCTGTCTGCAGGGCACCGATGCTTTCTGGTAGCAGAGCCATGTCAATACTCGCTGAGACGCTAACATGGAAGGACACAACGTGTTTCTCAGTCTCCAGTTTTGCTTCCCCTTTTTACTCGGTGATCCCTAAGCTGCGGGTGTTCAGCCCCGGAACCTGGGTCGTGAGACCCAGCGCTCCCTGCCAAGAGTGGAAGCGGAGTTTCTCGCGTTCAGATGACTTTCACACATGCCTCCGGCGCTGCGCTGCAGGGCTGGCAAGGCAGAGGCATTGTGCTTTGTTATGTGCTTGCTGCTCAGAGCCAAGACTTCACACAGAATATGTTTATTAAAAATGCCTACTGTAAATGTTACGTGAGTTCCCCGGGATGAAATTGAAAATTCTCAGTAAGTAGGCTGCTTTAGTAAATACACCACTTTGGGTCAAATTCTGCATTCGCCATCTTCAGTGAGATTGGAAAGTTAGTTTCTTTTAATATATTGCCCTAGGAGGAAAAAAAAAAAGTGTAATGTGTTTCTGGGAAAATAATATCAAGGTTGAAACTCAGTGAGGCAGCCTGTCCCACACTGTCTCTCCAGCAGAATTTTGTACAGGCAGGAGTTGGGGATCCGACTGATCCTCCCGTTGCTTCCCATGCCGGCTGCACCCTGATTCCCCGGGGTGCTGGGACACCCTGGGACACCCTGGGAGAGGGCAAGGGGTTACAGCCCATGCGGCTTCTGCTGCTCCTCTGACATCAGGCTAAATGAAGACCAGGCTTTAGGTGGAATGAGTGACATGTAGCAGCCTGCTGAGATGTTGGAGATACCAGGATACAGATTTTTTTTTCTTTCTTTTCTAAACACATGGCTGTTAATACAAAGAGCTCAGTGTAGATATTAACAATTAAGCCTAATTTATGAAATTGGGACACTACTTGCCTGAAGTTACTTCCAATTTTTAAAAATTGGGCTTTTCCTGATATGTTTTCAGTTATTTAGGGGACTGCTGATCTAACCTCTTTAGACCAGTGCTTTGAAGTTTTGGAAGATAACAGAGAAACATTGTCTGGACACATATTTCTGTCCTTCAAAATGATGGATATTTTGGAACTGCCAATTGCTTTTGAGGTGCGCAGACCAAATCTGACTTCTATGCAAGACTGATGGCATTGCACCAGCCCTAATGGTATCAAGCATTAGCAGCCCTAATGGTATCAAGCATTAGCCTTGATGCAAATGTCTCTGAGATAATATGGGAAAGTGTATAAGTCCCACTGAGGAGCTGTACGAGGTTGCAGGTTCCCAGCTTATGTAGGCACCTTTGTAAAAGTTACCCTGGAAGCTGTTTAAGCAAAACATAAGAGAAACTGTGGCATGTCCCATGCACGTCTGCAGCACACAAAAAGTGTGTCACACCTGGTTTTGGCTGCGGTGTGTACCCGAGGCTGAGCCACAGCACAAAGTATACAGCCCACTCAGGATGAACAACACCAGAAAGAGGTGTATCATGTTTGTTCACTTCACAGGGGTGGCTTTCACACAAAAAGCTGCAGAAACTAATGATCTGAGGTTGGACCTTGTTCTCCTTCACATGGAGAACTACTGAAACTTGGCAGGAGTTTTGCCTACAAAAAGTCATCAGGAACAGAGGCAACATTTGAAACATCTACAGAGAAGAGAAAGCCATGTCTGGGGAATCACAGAGGACTAGCATGCTTGTCCCCATCTTGGTTGTGCTTGCTCTTTGGTTTTGTCCCTTTTGAGCCTGTAAGCCCTCCAGAACAGGGAACCTCCATCCTTGTGTCTGTACCAGTGCCATAATTAGGGCATGTAATGAAATCTATCTCCATTTTGTATGTTGCAGAGCCTTTTGACTATACATACGCCCCAGATAACACTGTTTACAGTCTGAAGAGCAATCTTTTAGAGCGTAGTTTAAGGATCCTCTTGCACAGCTAGCAACTAGAAGGAGCATCATAAAGAGCCATGGGCTTGTCAGGACACTTCTGCTCTTAGCAGACAGTTTGCAGTCCACTAATGCTTCACCCAGTGTCCTAGTTTTTGGGAGGGCTTTGGCCATCTTGTTGAGTGATGTAGATCTTGAAATGCAAAGCTGACCCTGTTGAAAGCAAACGAAAACAGTTTTGTCTCCTGATTTGTCTTTGTTGGTGGATCTTTGGGCTTAGACCTTCTTAACCTTGAAGAGTACTTTGACCCCCTTTTTGGCAGGCAACCTTCAGCTGAGGACAGCCGTGTGCTTTTTTGGAATGCAGGGCGTTCATGCAACTGCTTCTATATAACAATCTAGTTTTTATTTAGGGCTTAATGAATACCTCAATGTGGAAAAACAGATAGACTAAGTGAAAGAGTTCAAGAAATAAAACAAAACATGTGTGTATAAGTGTGTGTGTGTTATACTGGTAAATTCCAGGAGCTTTGAAATTTCTTTACTGTTTATAGCTCAAGGCAATGAGAAACATCTCGCATGGGTAGTGAGTAAATAAACACACTGCACACAGCCTTCTGTGCAGATATGTTTATCTCACTTCAACATTATACTAAATGGTGTCTCTAACCTCCATAAATACCACAAGAAGTAAAATGGCTTACTCGATAATTAAAATGCTGTTTCTGCCAAGGGTCCCCCCACGTCTCTTCTCTTTTGCCAGAGGAGCTCTGCTAATGGGCACGTGCTAATCGCTGCGCACAGGTGAAAGCAGCTTTGAGCGCGGGCCTGTTTGTTAGCTGTGGTCAGGCCATCGGGATCATCAGGGTGGTTCAGGGAGTGCAGAGGCATTGCAGCTGCATCGCTAGAATGAGGGCTCAGCAGTCATTTTTCTGTGGTTACTGCACCAAGCATAACTGAAGGTTTTAACCTGCCTGTGCCCTGTTGACTGTAAAGTCCACCTGCAAATGAAGTGTCTGTTTAGACCTTAAATGGAGAGGAAAGATGAAAGGCGAGGCTGTAAATGTGGACTTGTAGAGAAGAAACCCAGTGGGAACTTGAGAGGTTTTGAATCCTGGCTCTGCTGGGTGGTGTGGTCTGCCTGCCCCTCAGGTCACAAGCTGGGAAGCAAGGACAACACGTTTTTGGCTCTTGTGTCAAGGCTTCACTTTCTGTGGAGATGGTACAACATCCTGCTGTAGCTTCACTCAACTCTTAAATAAACCAGTTCATGTGATGTTCACCCCAAATCTCCCCACTGTTTACTTCCAACTCAGCATCTGAACAATGCTTGGGAGTCAGCGTCCTGCGGGAAGATCGAGGACCAGATGGCCCTGACCGACCAGGCGCGCAAGTACATGGCCGCGTTCCCAACCCGGACTCTGGTGATGTGAAAGGGCCGACGGACTTCTCCGGAGAAGCATTATGGTTGTCAAACACTCCACGTTCGCTGGGAAGTCCCTGTTCCTCTGCGTGAAGACTTTCATTGAATGGGAGACAAGCCTATCTTTGTTGTGGTACAACAGTTGGGAGCAGCACGAAGTGCATTTAGTCACTGAGCATATATATTCTTGTTGGATTTCACCCAACTTAAGAGGATTTTTTTTTTTTTGAGTAAGCGATACTTGCCTAAATTATTAGGTACTAAGTTTTAATCAGTAATTAATGATCTTAAGTGCAGACTTACAATACAGGTAATTTTTTTTTTTTTGTACTTTCTGAGATCAAGCAGACCTAATGCACCAGTATTGTTATTTCAGTGATGTGCTATCCAGGGGTGGGGTTTTGTTTGTTTCTTTTTTATTTTTTTTTATAATAAAGAGCAGGTACTCAGATTTATTTTAAATCACTGAACAAAATGCATTGGTGTAAAATACCGAAGTGAAAAGCATTACTACACACGCTAGTCTGTGCAAAGGGGGAAAACTGATCCAAGATTGTGAATGCTCAGACATCCATGCCTCTTGAAATACTCTTTCATCCTGTTTATGGTTCTAGACCATTATACATTGTGTGTTTCTGTTGGGGGGGTTAATTAGCTTGCTTTAAAAAAAATATTACTGTATGAAACATAGATTTATGAAAAAAATTATATTTTTATTCAGTAATTTAATTTTGTAAATGCCAAATGAATACTGTGTTTTGCTGCTACAGACCTTAGCGTGTAGACATGCTGCTAGTGTAAAAGGAGCAGTAGAGCTTTATATGGAAAGAAAACAGATGTTGATGTTAGCTAATTGACTATGCACTAGCATTTCAGACCTTTTTATTTTAAATTTTTTTTACATCATTTATATTTTCCCCTTTTTTTTTATAAGCAATATTTTTGAACACTGTTCCTGGGAGATTTTTTTTGTCTGGATGTGTTGTTTTGTTTCTCATTGGTTTATAACAGCATGTATTGCACCTTCACATGTTTGGGAGAACACTGTCTTGTTCATGTTGTCTGTTTTGTTCCATGTCTAGCTAATTGTTCCCTAACTTGGGTCTTGTGTACTGAATCAGGTTCTTAGAAATACATGGTTCTTTGTACTGCCATACCAAACCTTTATCGATATGGCAAAACACTGATTTTATTTTATTTTTTTATTTTTTATTTTTTTTTAATAACAGCCTTTGACTTTGCTGCCTTAATAGCATTTGGTGCAGCTTCATCTGCACTTAATTTTTTATACGACAATGTACTGCCTTGTAGATAAATAAAGTGTGTTCTTTTTTACTTAAACCCGCATGGTCTCCTAATCTTGTTTGTCTTTAATGTTTTGGCAGTGTTGTTACAGGCAACAATCAAGCCACGAAGGTTTTTTTCCAGCACACTTAGATAAGTGGGGAAGAGAGTTTTGCACACCATAGGTAGCCTCAACATCCTCAATTCTCATTGATTGTTAACAAAGTTGAAGGAGCACAGCACAAAACAGTAGTTGGCAGGTTCCGGGCTCAAGGTGCATCTTGTAGGGACACCAAGGTCCAGGTCAGCTTCAGCTCATGGGAGGGTAACTGCAGCTTGTACGCAAAACTGCCGTTTTACCAAAATATTGGCTAATCTGTTCCTTCATTTAAGACCATCAGATCAGGAATTAACTGAATAAGAATGAAATATTCTGGAGCTCCAATACTGTGGAACAAACTTGTTCACACCTGTCTTTCTTAAGAAACCAGAGGTTAGAATGTACTTCAAAACCCCAGGGCATTTTGCTCCACAGCAAGTTACTGGGCAGACCTGAGGACATTCAGCTCCAGAAAAGCTAGAAAATATAAATGATTGGCTTCCTAAAATAATAAAAAGAAAGAAGCATGCAACTTGCAAGGAAAAATTTTCTTTTTATTTAGGAGCCTGAAAATGCATCCTTTGCTGAAGTTTCTGCAAGTGCTCCAAAGTCATTCCTGAGAGCAGACTACAGCTCTGTGAAGGAATCAATTGAGGTCAGTCCCAAAAGCTCTCTGAAGGCTGTTGGCAAGGGCTAGGGTGCATCAAAGCCCCATAGCTGTTTAGGGGAGAGCTGTCCCAGTAGGGACATGTAGGAGTATTATTTGTGGCTCTGCTGCTGCCGTGCTCATACAGAGCATCCCAGGGAGCATCACACTAATTTTAGAAAGGGGAACCTGAGCTTTCCAGGATCGGGAGGTTGGCAGGAGGAGTGGAGGGGGGTAGATGCAGAGAAGAAGGACCAGTTTCCAAGCCTACGTAGTGGAGGGACCCAGGGAGAGGCAGCCCCTAGGTAGTTTAGGAGCAGTTACTGCAGGCAGGCCCCCAGAGCAGGGTATGGATTACAGAGGAGAGGAAGTCTGCGGGAGCACTTGCGTTTGTGAAGGCTGTGGGCTCAAGCCATAGAAACGCTTATGCAAGATGCACAAGGGGACTGCAGGGCTTCATGGGGTGCAACTTGGGAAGAGGGAAAGGTCTGTCTTTGAGGCATGCCACAGCTTAAGCAACGTGTTGCAGCTTAAAGGAAAAAAAAAAAAAAAAAAGGAAAAAGAAACACCAAGCTTACAACAGGTCTTAGAGGCAAAGCTCTTGCTTTGTGAGGCTCCAGCTGTAACTGCACCAGGCATGGCAGAGTTTAAACAGGTCATTATCCAGCTCCCTGTGCAGAGCAGTGCTGGGAAGCATGGAGGTTCACTCTGCAGGTGCCCACATGAGGATTTTCATTTTCCTATGCCTACAGCTGATTTAAAACACATTTTTAATATGCAAAGTCATCGCAATAATTTTCTTGTTTATGGGCACGCTTACCTCTAATACGGAGGAAAATGTTTCTTTTTCTCCTCTCTCATTTCACTGAAAATGTAAACCACTTGCTAGATTAAGGGTGATTTGCATATGATTCTGCGTGCATGTGGCACTCAGCATGAGCGAAGGAAAAGGCTTTGTTTGAATGCTGTAGCCCAGGAACCTGATTATTTTTCCTCCACCAATACTCAGTAAATTTCCTTTGCAACAAAAGTGCCACCTCCTACATGTCTTTCTCACACGAGTATCCCCACCACGTGACCGTGTTCTGTTTACAGTCAAAATACACATCTTTCTTTCAGAGGTCCAAGAGGTATCCTACATGTCTGTCAAATTCTGTCTTGAGTATTGACAGGCAGGCAAGATTTATCCTGAGTCAGGTCCCTGTAAATGGTCTTGGTGATAGTTATTTGGCCGTGCAGTGGCCCTTTGTGCAGGTGTATAGCCATCCCAGACTCATTTAAAGCTAGAGTAACCTAACAAAATGAAGGGAAAACAGGTTCAGTCAAGTTCTTATTTAATGGAGGGTAGATATTTAGCTCAAATTCCTATTAACCTTTCTCTTCACTGTAATTATAACTTAATAATGTTGTAAGTGGGAATTCTTTTGATTTCTGAAAAGAATGTAAATTATCATTTCAGCATGTGCCATTAATTAAAAATGAAGAGGCAAAGGAGCCAGGGCAAAAAAGAAGGAAAATACCAGACTATGAGGTGTTTCCCAGCTAGACTACATAATTCTCTAGCTTTCCTCAGCACATTGTTCCTCAGTAAAATATACTCTATGCAGAGTCCCAGGGGTTCAAGTCCCACAGGTCCTACCTATGTGAAAGCTATCAGCCTAAACTGGAAAAGTGCCAGAGCTTGGAATGTTTGGGGGAAAAAATAAAAACAACAAACACATACACACACACACACAAATAAATAAAAAAAAAATCACTACAACTTGAATGAATGAGACAGACATTGTCCTTAGGAGCCAAAACAAGTCTGCTGAGGGTAAAGCACAGAGTGCAGCACTAAATATTCTGTAGCAGAGTGTGATCTTCCAAAAAAGCCAGAAAAAGTTTTTTTGTCAGTATTTGAAATCTTGATCCTCATCCACACCACCTAAGTCAATGGCCACCAACACTCCCTCAAGCCTACACAGCCAGTCATGTAGACAGAGGGTGTTTTGTAGACTTATAGGGTTATATATGTTGATGATGTATGCTATCATAATAGTCTTCACTTCCTCTTACTCCTGCCACATTCAATTGCATTTCAGCCTTAGACCTGATTTGGGACAGGGATGATGACAAAGGACAGAAAGAAAATCTGTTCATAGAAATTTGTTTAAAAAATTACCTACCCTACCCCCCAGAGTGGAAAAGAGATTGTTAAAATACTTCAGTTTGGGAAAGAAGGAATGATTCTGAGGCACTTTTCTGCATCTTTCTCGTTTCCTTTTTTCTGGTTTGGGTGGAGTCAGTCAATAGCCCAGATGCTGCTCAGGCTCAGCTGGGTGGCATTTTGCCTGAGCAGCCAAGGAAAGACATTGGGTACATCTTCCAGTTACTGGGATAATGTCGTTCAAACAGAAGCTGCTGTTCCTGACCAAATGTGCTTTTTCCCTTTGTTTGATTCTTTTCTTTGAACTTGACTTGGATATTTCAGACATTTTCACTGAAGACCCCTGGTACCATTGTAAACTCGTCTATGCTTTCTTTGCTCTTAGTGACTCATGCCAGTAAGACAATGAAGACAAATCATAAAGGTCTAACTTCTGCCTTCAGACGTGCTTGCAAGCTGACACTGGATATACAGCTCATTGTTAAAGACTGCAAAATGCAGCCACTCCATCATTATTTTTCCATAAATTATTTGTGATAATTTTACTTTTCACAATCCTTCTTGACACCTAACATTTCTAGAAGGCATCTTTCCAATTCACTTGAGTATCACAACAACTGCTGACGTTATTTTATTTTTTAATGAGTGTCTGCTTCTCAGGCTGCGTGGATTCCCATTTATGGGCTCGTTTGACTTACACCTGAGGAAATTTCATTCCATGGGGAGAGAGCTTTCCCTACCTGATCAAGTTACTGCTCATCACTACAGATGCAAAAAGCACTCTTCACACACATCTGTCAGAGAAGTGTTCACCAACAGTGAAGAAGAAAGTTTCAGGAAGCTCTCCCCAAGCAGGTTTCTACCCTAACCATCGAGACCACCTCTGTATCTCCCAGTTCCTGCCAGCCCAGCTGCAAGCCCGCCGTGGCTGTCCCGATAAAGTCAGTGATGTGAGAGTCTTGAAAGGGTGCATGCAGGTGTGCTTTCCTGCAAGCCCTATCTCTGGTCGCTGCCTCTAATGTTTCATTAACTCTCTCATCAGTGTGCATCAATATAGGAGTTATCTGAACTTGGAGGGAGGCTGTAGCTATTTAAGCAATGGGTTTTCAGCATCTGGGTTCCTATTAGCTCTAGGCGGAGACCTCAGAGGCACCGGCTCAGCCTTCCTGTGCAGATAAAGGTGCACACTGCGCTGCTTGCATCTGCTACCTGTGGAGAGATGGAAACCTTCACAGGATTTTCAGCTTGTACCTGACCAACCAGTGCTTGCTGCACATCACAATAAAATAGACAAATGGCCATGGTTTGCTTCAGTCAGAGGCCTAAAAATAGCAAAAAATAGCTGGTTTGCATGACCTCAGTGAGCTCAATCCCACACTTTGTGTGGCTGGAGAATATGAATTACTCCCTCCTCACAGCTGACAGGCCCCAGCCACCCTTCACTCAGGACAGGCCCCATGTGCTTAGGCCTGTGGTTCTGGTACCCCCAGGGTAAGGCATTGCCCTCACTGAACAGCAAGCTCAGGTTATAACTTCAGTACTGCCTTCTGGTCAAGCCCCATCTGTGCACCTCGGCGTTTCACCAGGGTGACTACCCCAGGCCTGGAGGACAGGCTGCCTGCCTCTCTTGGTAGGATCTTCTCGTCACCTTCTCAGCAGGGCCAGGACAGGGACGATGCCTCCCACAGCCCAGTGAAGGTCCTGGGGAGACCTCCTGAGTTAACACTGATTAAGGCACTCCCTTAACTTTTTCTGATCAAAGAGGTTAGAGTAATCCTTTCTTCACCAACCTCTGATTTGTGGCCACATCCTCTAACAGAAAACACATAACAAACGCCATTCATATGGCGATAAGCTACAAAGCCAACGTGACAGTCAGCCCGCCATCAAGGCTCTAAAAAACATCTCTTTCTAGCTCGGATTTTCATTGCACCTGTGGCACAGCTACTTCAGATCTCACAAAAAGCCCCCCAGTTACAAGGGAGGAGTAAGCCTGACACACACCTGCCCCACAATTTTGCCACAGGCATCATAAAGCAGCAAACTCACTTACATGATGATTAAAATAAGCTTCCAGATTTTTTTTTCCTATTGTTAAGTTGTCACTTCTAAGGCTTGCTACACGGTCTGACATACAAAAAAATAGCTGTTACCATCCTCTCTGGCACTGGATCAATGGAACCACCAGGTTTTTATATGACAGCTTGAATGGATAGAGTGTGAAATTTAAATGATACCTCGGTTTGCCTTCCTAACTGTCAGAGGGGTACAAGTTCTTCTTCCTTCCTCTTTAACACCAGTAACTGACTTTTTTTTTTCTTTTTTTCTTTTTTTTTTTTCTCTGAAGGATTTTCAATAGCAGAAATTGGTCTATTCTTTAAATGACAGGAAGTTTTCCAGAAGGCCTTAAGAGTCCATGGGCTCTTAAAGCTGACACTGAAGGTGTTATAACTTCAGCCTTGCTATGCCAAAGCAGATTTTTACACCATAATCCAAACTTCCAACTAGATCCGAGGTATGGGAAAGCAGGAAAGCCTGGTGGGTACACACATAGGTTTGGTCTTACTAGTTTTCTATTAGCTGTGTATGTAAGTTGGCAAAGGGCAGGTTACCCTAGTTCTGGAGCAATGCTCCAGAAAGATATTACAGTGATGGAGATGTTATGAGAAGCTGCATGTCACAAAACAATGCAACACAATGTTTTTGGCCTTGCATTTTCTAAGTCCCTGAATCTCCTGAAGAAGTTTTCATTCAGATGAGAACTGCTGTAAGTCAGCATTGACTTGCCCCAGGATGTGATCTTTTTCTGTTGTGTTTACTCATGTTAAGTGCATGCAAATACAATCATCTCTCTCTCTATATGCAGTTATCTGACTAAAAACTGTAAAGAAATTTTACTGAGGAGGCCCAAATCATTACTAGCAGGTTGAACGTATCGTAGGTCTTATATCACGTGCTTTGGTAATGGAGACTCTTGGCCACCAGAACAGAAATCGCAGAGGATAGAATTCAGACAAACATCAGAGTCATAAAAAGAGAAAACGATCCAAACAAGAGGTTGCTGTGAGAACATCTTCTGCGATGAGAACTGAAACTGCAAGTCACTGGTTTTCATTGAAAGCAATGCAACCAAGAGTCTGAAATCAGTCATGTCCCCCAACTGATGAGTCGTCTGAAATCTGTCACCTTCCAGAATGCATGGATCTTGAGATCTCTCATCTTGCTCATTTATGATCACAGATTTCTGTAAAAGGGTATTTCTTGTTTAAAAACAAATAAAAATAAAGATTCCAGGCGGAATCTTTAATGGCGGAAGTTATCCAAGACATTTTATTTCACCCAGTGAATAATAGATTAATTTTTAAATTTATGTTGCAAGTGATTTCACACAAGTCCATTTACAGAAGTTTGTCCAGATACACTGCAGCTTAGAGTGGACTGGACTTAATTTCACAATCATGTTTTAACCTAATTCATGCATGTCTGATGCAAGCATTTCAACTAGAGTCAATGGGAGTAATCATGTGAATAACACATGAAGGATTCGGCCTGAAAATCCCTACTACCATCATTTGTGGGTCAAGGTTGGTCTGCTTGAGGAAAAGCACAATGCAGTGACAACAGTGAATGGCCTTTACATGGTCCATTTCCGAGAGATACAATGATACCACCAAACCACCAGGACTGTAGGCACATAATGAAAAGTGACAATGCAGTCATTTGTGAAGGATATAAGACAGCCACAGTAGTTAGGGCAACATTTGCATAATCACATTAACTTTAAGGACCTACTTTAAAATTGACCTAACAATGGTTGTCATTGTTTAAGGCCACAGCTGTCCATGCTGATCTGACAATATGCTTGGCCAACTTGTGTCGCAGCCATCTTCTTCAGGAGGATTGAGAAAGTTTGACTGAAAAAATCATGGGCTCCAGGACATCCTGTGAACGCTTGGCCTCCCATCATGGTTCCGGTATCTGGGAACTGAAGGGTTTCAAAAGTGTACTTTTTTCAAGCTGTTTTGTTTTCATTGGGACTGAAGTAATATATTGACACGGCTTTCCTTATTTTTCAGTATTGATCATAAAGGTTGTGTAAAAAAAACACACGCAGACCAGTTGGTAACTAAGAGTATATAACTTCAGCAAGAGTATATAACTTCAGTAAGAGTATATAACTTCAGGTCTAAGCCTTGGTTATTTGAGGCATGTGCAAGTTACAGCTAAGATTTGAAAAGGTCAGAATATTTTACTCAAGGCATGACGTTTCAGCCACATGGTCTTTGTACACATAGAAAAGAGTGGACTATTTCTGTCTTCATATGTGCCTTGCACAGTCATTTTCCCCTGCAAAATTGCTGGTATTTAACCATAAATGTACCTGGGAAGGGTTCAGTAGAAAAATATTTACTTAAATTATCAATGCGGCCATATGCAAAGTTCTGATGAAAAAGCAGTTTCTTACTACCTAAGATTTCTTTTCTTTGTTCTCATTAGAAATGCAGCCTTGGTCCACCTTGAAAAACATGTTTATTTTAAGTATTTTCAGGATTCTCTATTAAGCAAGGTGGTACTGGATTAGCTGCAGGGAACTTCAAGTTTCAGTTAGAGTGTGTCTTCTTTGAATAACGCTAACCACAGGTAAGAGAATGACTAGAACACATACTCTAGACTGGAAAACAAATAAAGAGAAATGTCGAAGAAAAAAAAAATGTTGTAGCAGAAACGGTTCAGCCCTTTCTGAGAATGAGGTTGAGGAAAACTAGTTTTTCCTTGCCCTGTTATGCCTAGTTAGCATAGCCCAGTATAAGCTCATGAACTTTAACTGACTTTTTGTTTTGCATTGCATATATCTGTGATTAAAAATCCATTTAGACTCCACACTCTCACTTGGTCTTAAACCATGATGCCAAGTTGAAATTATTTTTATATCACTTAAAAGGGAGAAGCTCTCCTGCCTCCATGCTGTGGATCTAGGACTTGAAATTTTACAAGAGCATATTGTTTGTGATTCCCATTCCCATGCAGATCCACACAGATTTGAGCAAGTCATGACCTCTGAAGATTTAGTTTGGCACACGAGTGGCAGAGACTCACTACAGCTTGACAGCTTACCTCCTTGTGGAGCCCCTGGGCAATGCGCACCAGTCATTGGAGGCTGCAGCTGGCCATCTGTGACCGTGCTCCTCACCCTCTGGGGCTGCTGCAGCATCACACAGCAGCTCAGCTCAGCTCAGCTCCCTCCATCTCCCAAGTGGTCTCCTGCTGCCCCTTGCTGAGGGTAACAGGGTAACTTGTCAGGTAACTTGTGTTACCTGACACAAGTGCAGAGGGATATAGAGCAAAGCAGGTACAAAGACAAGTTGGAAGCATTGGGAACTACTGGCTAGGATCCATATGTAAATGTGTGTATGAGTGTGTGCACACACATAAATGTGACTGTGTAATGAAGATTAGTATTATCATGCACATAGAGAAAAGTGGGGAGTGAGAGGAGGGTGAATTAATTGCACAGAGAACCTCAATTCTGACTCCCCTAACTTTGAAGTACCACACTCCCAAGCCTTAATGGTCTTTTAATTTATACTTTAAATGATAATTTTTGTTTTGATTATTCAAAAGATGGGCAACATTTTACACTAACACTTTACATTCAAGCAAAGAAAAGTAATTGAAAAGATGCAAATGCCTATAATGAAAAGATATGCAGAATGCACTTCTGTGTTAAGCACAGGTAAACTGAATAAGCATATTAATTTAGGCAAAGCTTCATTAACCACAGTGTTATTTAAATTTCAGGCACTTAGTACATCATGAGGATCAGCATTCTTTCCTCATACTCATATCTGAACATATTAAGTCTACTGGAATAGTTCAATATCATTATGTGAGAACTGCAGATACAGCAAAGATAGGGATGAAATCTATGAAACTTCTTCAGAAACACCTATACCATTTCAGCACTTTTATCCTGTTTCAATACTTCAGAAAAAAAATACTTTGGGTCTGAAAGGAAATACAGATTTATATCATTTAGACTCACAAACATTCATTTTCCCACACCAAGGAAAGCCTCAGAGGTGAATACTGCTGAAAAAGAACATGCAATGGTTGTGCAGTACTCTCTTCTGACAGTCAAAATCAGCCTTTGGCAGGTTAAATGATGTAACACCTTCATTTGATCTTATTTTAGGTATCCCCTATAGGCAGTCCCTTTATCTTAAGTTAATATCAGGATTCATTATGTAATTTTTACTTTTGGAGATCAGCAGTGTGCTACTTATACAGTCCCATGGATTTGGTTATTACCAAATGCAGTTCTATTGCAATGAGTTAACCACATATTTAATTATGCAAAAAGTCTTGCATATGTTCATGCAAATCAAATAATAGAGATTGAGGACTGAATAGATATTTTTCAGTATGACAAGAATGACATGAATAGCCCTGGGATTTCTGTCTAGTGGCACTCTTAGTATTTCACAGGAAAGACTAAAATATGTAGAGCACATTGGTATGAAGAACTTGGGAATCCATCAACATGGTGAGTAAGTGGAGTACCTAGCACCTTCCCATCATTAGACATGCCTGGTACCACATGTCTATCAAGAATATTTATGCATTCACACAACAAAACACAAGGAAACATGCCATCCCAGCACACCGTCACATACAAACCCATACACACAACACAGTTAAAACCTGCCTTAAAACAAAACTTTACCAAGCGAAAGGCTAACAACAAAAGAGCATAGCTTTTAACTCAGACCTTCTCCACTAACTTGGTTCATTCAAAGTTTGTACATCCGAAGAGGAAGTTCTCTTCAGAAAATCACACATGCCTTTTGGGCTTGGTCCATTTGAGGCAAAAACCTTTTCATTTGTATAAGTGATCTGCATTCATGTAGTTCAGCTACTACTATTTGCTGACAGATTAGAGTATTTCAGGTTTCAGCTCCACCAATTTTACACAGACTATGCCACTTCCACAAAATCTGTGTGTGCATTTGGAGAGCAATTTGAAATGATGTCAAATACGAGCTCACAACAACAGAAAATCGCCACTTTACAGATAGCACCTATGGAAAAAAGTACAGACAATAAATGTCACAGTAAATTCAACCTGTCTGTAAGATGAGAAATAACTTATGCATCTGGACATAATATGAGGCATAGCAATAGCATTGTAACTGCTTTATGTAATTCCCCAAATAAAAGAGATATAATGAGTCATTTATCTAAATGGCATCAATATTCTGCCAAACATAAGATAACACCGAAGAGTGTGGATAGAAAGTTCGGAAACCCATTCAGATACGATGCAACATAGGATCATGTAAGTGCTCATCAGCTATCACGAAATGTGACTCATTTACAACACAGTAAGACAAGGTTTATAGGGAGAGCAATATTTTTTATTAGACTACTTGATACAGCTTCTTAGACCAATAGTTGAACCAATGCAAATATACCACAGACTTTGTTTTTCTCTGTAGCAGATAGCAGAATCTCATCTATGTCCTTAAACAACCAC